>NC_090450.1:280814122-281542550 GCF_031143425.1 Pleurodeles waltl
AGTATGGAAAACATTGGACTTTGGAGGGGTTAAATTTACTATCCCCAGTCTGTGCAACAGTAGGGAAAGATTTGCACATATGAGAGGCAAGGCATTGGACTTTAGACAAGCAAGATTTACTATTCCTACTCCAGTCTGTGCAATAGTAGGGAAACTGTTAGATATCAGAGGTATAACATTTACTATTTCCACTCCAGTCTGTGCAACAGTATGGAAAACATTGGACTTTGGAGGGGTTAAATTTACTATCCCCAGTCTGTGCAACAGTAGGGAAAGATTTGCACATATGAGAGGCAAGGCATTGGACTTTAGACAAGCAAGATTTACTATTCCCACTCCAGTCTGTGCAATAGTAGGGAAACTGTTAGATATCAGAGGTTTAACATTTACTATTCCCACTCCAGTCTGTGCAACAGTATGGAAAGCATTGGACTTTGGAGGGGTTAAATTTACTATCCCCAGTCTGTGCAACAGTAGGGAAAGCTTTGCACATATGTGAGGCAAGGCATTGGACGTTAGATGAGCAAGATTTACTATTCCCACTGCAGTCTGTTCAACAGTAGACAAAGCATTGGACTTCAGAGAGGCAAAATGTACTATTCCCACTCTAGTCTGTGCAACAGTAGGGAGAGAATTGGACTTCAGAGGGTAAAAGTTGCTATTCCCACTCCAGTCTGTGCAACACTACAGAAAGTGTTGTGCTTTGGAGAGGTTAACTTTACTATTCCCACTCCAATCTGTGCAACAGTAGGGAAAACATTAGACATCAGAGGGGTACAATTTACTGCTCCCACTCCAGTCCGTGCAACAGAATGGAAAACATTGGACATCGGAGGGGTTACATTTACTAACTCCAGACTCTGCCACATAGAGAAAGCCTTGGACATAAGAGTGGTACAATTTACTATTCCCTCTCTAGTGTGTGCAGCATTAGGGAAAGTGTTGGACTTCAGAGGGGTAAAATGTAATAATCCCACTTTAGTCTTTGCAACAGTAAGGAAAGAGTTGGGCTACTGAGAAATACAATTTGCTATTCCCACTCCAGTCTATGCAACAGTAGGAAAGTACCTCACTTTAAACACAAAACATATCTAAATAACCTATTACTTTACAACAAATACAAAACTCCTAATAAGAAAAAAAATAACCAAAAAATAAACAATATATAAAAATAAAAAACAATTAAAATTGTGCATGATTATTAAGAAATTTAGTAATTCATTATCAATAAAGTTATTTTTTACTATATTACCTTTCCACTCTTTGCCCCCATAAACCAACCAACACTTAAAATATAACTAAACTAAATAAGTATAAAACAATTAACATCATTAATAATAAAATCAGCAATTATTAACACATTAATACTTCAATAACTTCCCATCCTATACCCCGGCAAAGCCAGCAGCCCGTACTCAATATATATACCTTAAAAACTATAATAACTACACAATTTACATAATTATGAATAAATTAATTAATTAATAATAAATAAATCATTAACCATTAATTAGTTATTACTTAATTAACTTCCCACCCTACAACCCTACAAATCCAGAAACCCCCACATAATCAATACCAAAAAATGTAATTATTACACAATGTACATAAATAATAATCAAAGAATCAATTAAATAATTGAAAATAAATTAACATTTAATTGGTAATACATTATTAACTGATTAGATTCCCACCCTATACCCCTACAAACCCAGCAACACGCTACAACACTATAAATGACTGTTAACAATCAAATACAAAATTATAAAATCACTGAAAATTACAAACCATATTCAATAATATTAATAATAACTGCACATACAATAATAACATAAAATTAAAATATGAACTAAAATAGATAAAGATAAATACAATTTGATATTTTTGACAACTATATATCATTGAAAACGATATTAACAAAAAAGATATTCTTAAAAATAACAGTACTTACCTAAAAAATCAATATTCTTGGCACCAATATTTCTGCATCACAATATTTGTGTATCATAATATTTTGTTTCTGATATTTCAGCAACTTGATATTTAAAACTCCATATTTTGACCAAACACCTATTCTCAATACTGACATGGCCTGTTTCACATAGGGCCTTAGTACGTGTTTGGAGGACGGTTCAGGCTGCCCGCCGAACTTCTGACGAGGAGGTTGCTGCCATAGTGGCTACCTCTCTGCCGAGCCCATTAAGTGTTTCCTGCTAGGGCAGCAGGCAGAAACCTGAGTTCCCGTCCACCGGCCTAGTGGCAAACAGTCTACAGCATTGTCTCCAGCTTGTAATCGAGCCAGTGGTGATGCTGTAGGATGCAGGGTGCAAAGCAGACAGTGAACACTGCAATGGTGCTGGCCTGGGGGGCCTCTCTGCTGCCCATGCCTAGTGCATGGGCAGTGATGGGAACCTGCACCGGTTCTCTGCCAGCCTTTTCATGGCAGGGCTACTGCCATGAAATGACTGGCAAAGAGTGAGGTCGTAATCCCCAGGGCAGCGCTTTCCTGGCAGAGCTGGTGATCCCACCACAGCCCTACTGCCATGTACTTAATATGGCGCTTGGACCGCCGCATTTTCTGGCGGTCCGACCGCCATCCGCGAGTCTGGAGGTCAGGTGACCGCCAGACTCGTGATGAGGCCATTATTGTCTTTGGTCCATCATTGCCCTTCTTCCTGAAGCCCCCTAGGAATGTTTTAAGGAGGAGCCTTCTAGAACCAATCCAGGATGGCTGACAGGGCAGAAACCTTAATCCAAGCTTTCCCAGACCAAGATGGAGGGTAATGAATTGTGGGATAGCTTCTCGCTCGACCCCTGTGAAAGGAGACATTTTTCACAAATTCCTGTATCACAATGATTTCTGGAAGTTTTCCTTTATCACCTTCATTGCTCTCTGGCTTCAATTCTGTTTCAGGTTTGGTCCAGGTTCTCCTTCAGCCTCCATCAAGCTTCTCCAGTGAGTCATCCTTTGTGCTCTAGTTTTATTTCTGTCGCTTCCAGCCTTCTTCATTTCTGAAGTCCATCTGCTAGGTGCTACTCTGTGTCAGCTGCATCGTGGCTACTGGGCTTGTCCTTGTCTCTGGTAGACCAAGTCACTGAAGATTAGACCACCCAAGCGTCATATGCTTGACAACAGCTAACACCAATGAAACCATTTTGACATAAAGGGCCCCATTACCAGACCGGCGGGCCGACCTTCGGCCCACCAACTCCATGGGGATGAGACTGCCTCAGAGCTCGGGGTCACCGTCCCGGCCCAATAACAATGTTTCTACTGGGCTGACTGGTGGAAACCTCTGTATTGGAAGGTTTCCACAAGTCAGCCAGTGGAAGGAGTGTGATGGCAATGGCCTTGGCTCCTAATGGAGCCGAGGCCAATGCTGTCGCACAGAGGATGCCCCCAGCACCCTCGTAATGCACAATGTCTGCTGTAGCAGACAGTGAGCATTGTAAGTGGGCAGGATGACCACCTTTCCTCCAGCCTTTTCATGGTGGGGACACCACCATAAAAAGGCTGGTGGAAAGAGGACTCATGATCAGCACAGCGGTGCTGAACTCAGCAGTGCTGCGGCTGACCACGGCTCTGACTGCTGCCATCCCAGATGGGATCCATGATCCTGGTGGTGGCAATGGTCCTCTGGCCGTCTGACAGTCAGGTTTGTAATCTGGTGGTAAGACTGCCAGAAGTGCAGCAGTCTGACAGCCGCCGTGGGTACAGCGGTCCTATGGACCGCCGTACTCATAATAGGGCCCAAAATAATGAATACAAGCTCATAGCTCTACTTTGCATCATTATTTGGGTAACATTCCAGTGCAAATAAAGTTTTGCAGTGTAAAGTAAATAACAAATCAGCACTAGGCACCAACAGAAAATGTTGATAAATCTAGCCCTGTGTTGTTTAAGTTATCTATAGTAGACCCGGTAAAAGTCCAGTCCATCAAGAAAATCAATCCACAAGACCACCGCAAATAGTTAACAATCCAAAGTACACACTCTTTGCATCCTATACTAAGAGTCAATGAGTATATTGGGAGATATTCACAGAGGTAAGTTACATTTGTGAATAATTTACACATGTAAGTTTACAAAATCTATGTGTAAAGACTTATATGTCCACATCTCCTGAAAAAGAAGGAGGAGACAAATTTATTAGTATAAAGTAAATACTGCCTAAAAGGAGCAGTGGTAAGTCCAGCACTACACATAGCTAACTACCCGTACGGTAAACCCCTCCCATCGAAAATAATGGATTTAAAGACTTAAAGTAAAAAAACAAGGAAAATAATGTGAAATTAAATTAAATTATTAAAAAACTTACAAATATAAATATGTATAATACAATGTTATATAACATTACCTAAAACTGAAACAAAAGTTATTTAAAAAAAAAAAAATTACAACAAAAAAGTATTCTATGTATCGGCTTTGTCACTGAAGAGAAATAAACTATTTTTACATTGATGTGAACAATATGCATAGGCTTTGAGCAGTCACCAAAACATATGGGACCTGATGGGTAAAGTACATTTACCCATTGCCCCTTGCTGTATGCAGTGGTGGGTGGGAGAAAATTTAACAAGGCAGGTGGATGAAGCCTTCTGATCTAAACTCGCTCTCTGAATTTATCTAGTGTACACTTATTTTTTTGAATAAATGGTAGTGTGTCTAGCCAGCTTCAACTGTCTCAAAGGCTTGGCCTAAAAAATGTCAACAGTGGTAAGAGAGCATAATCGGTTAGGTACAAAGAAATCTAGTGAGGTAGGTGAACAGTATTATCACTGAATAAAAGAGTATTGATTTAGTACTCGCGTGAATTGAGCTGACGAACACTGAGGGGAGTGTAAAGGTCTTCAATAAACTGCAAATTAGGTTCACTCCGATAAAGATGACTCTAAAATGATATTTGAAGAACAGTTAGCTCCAGCCAGACCAAAGAGACCGAACTTGAATGCAAGACTAATTCTTCACATTGCCACATATGGATATACAGCAGAAGGAAACAATGATATTAAAATGTTGTTGGGGACACTGTCCTGTGGGTTCCCCAGTAGATATATCATGGGATTTTATAGTGGTATGTCAGCTATAATTGCATCTCTTTCCATTAGGAGATCTTCCTAGAGTTAATGTTTTCCACAATCCCAAAAGATATGAAATCTGTCACCTGGTATCCTCTAGATAATAAATGCCTACATGTCAGGAGGTCCAAGTTCTCGGCATCTGAAGGAGGCTGATAATGGGCCCACCTCCAGGCAACACCAAGTCAGATGCCGTTATGGCGCTGAACTTTGGAGGGGATCGGCCGGGGGAAGGAGTAATCGGGAAGGATCAGCCAGGAGGGAGATGTGAAAGGGAAGAGGTTAATGCAGAATATACAGGAATACAGTAAATGATTATGCAACAATGAATCACTTTCCTCACAACGATCTCACTAATTTCAAATGCCAACAGAAGAAGCAAAATCCCTATAAAGAAATTGTGGAATGAAGCTCTGCACCACTCTTACACCAGAGATCCAAGAAAAGTCGCAGGACAACGTATCTCATATAACAAGAACTCTATACAAAATGAGAATCTCTCTAAATAGAACCTGCGTGTTTTATGAATCATCAAACATAAACTGAAACTAGTGTTCTTCAATACCACGCACACAGCGCAAAATTATTATATAGTCCTTGTTTCTTAATGAGATCACTCAACACGAGTCCCAACAAGAAAATATGAAACAAAAAGGCACAATGTCACTTTCTCTTTGCCAAGAAATAACATGTAAACTATATTGACATTGTGGCTTGAAATAGCTTGCTCACAGCACTAGGAAATAACACAGTTTACTGAGCAAAATATATATAAACAAATATGTAGCAGATTTTCAAAGGAAATGACACGGAGAAATGGTTACTTTGAATCAGGAAGGAAAAAACAGCTGAGAGAAACGATGTTGCTAAGCGACACACTCGGACTGTTGCAATTATCCAAAGACTCCAAATACGGAGTTCACCGCGAGGGCA
Source organism: Pleurodeles waltl (assembly GCF_031143425.1). Classification (NCBI taxonomy): domain Eukaryota; kingdom Metazoa; phylum Chordata; class Amphibia; order Caudata; family Salamandridae; genus Pleurodeles; species Pleurodeles waltl. The sequence continues at coordinate 280,820,135 of NC_090450.1, forward strand.
GGAAGGCCCAGAAAGGAAATCTCTCACCGCCACGAGCCGACCGCTCGCAAAGGAAAGGCAAGTCAAAACAGGTCCAGGCAGCAGCACGGGAAGACACCAGCTCCTTACAGGGGTTCAGAATAGGAAGCGCCGGTTAAGGGGTATGGCAGGTATTTATAGCCCGACCACACCCAAAATGGCTGTCATCAGGAAAGCTGGAAAATGAAGTCCTCCCTATCTTCCTGATAGTTTACCTTGGTGTCCATGGGTAATGGTGAGAGCAATGAAGCCACCAATGGCCCAATCGTCTGGGCAGGTGACTTTTGCTGCAAAGGGGTCGCGGCTTCACAGAAATAGTAGCTGTAAAAAATGAGCGGTTGCGCCCGCACGCCGCTGGGGTTCTGACACTACAGGAAAAATGGGGGTTAGATGTTTCAGTGCCTCATTGAACAGAGAAAGAACACACACACTCACACATTAAAATTAACTAGGGAAATTGTGTTAAATATACTACACACAAATAATTTAAAGCCAAATGAACAAAATAGCACAACAAAATTGAAAAGCTAGATTATGGTGGTCATTACTACCCTGGCGGTCGGTGTTAAAGCGGCGGTAAGACCGGCAACAGGCCGCGGTAAAAAAATTGCAATTACGACTGTGGCGGAAACCGCCAACAAAGACAGCCACTTTAACACTCTGACCGCAAAGGCGGTACAGACAAACAGCTTGGCGGTCACCGCCAACAGACAGGCCGAGGACAATGTACCGCCCACAGTATCACAACCTACCAATCTGCCACCTTTTCCGGGGTGAATTCACCGCGGACAAAAACACGGCAGAAACAGGACTTCGAAGGAAAAACGCTCGCCTCTACACACCTCACAAGGAATCCGGACACCATGAAACCAGAGCTCCAGATCCTGCCAGCCCTCATCTTCTTGCTCCACTACCAGGAGCACGAACGCTGGCGGTGAAGACAACGGTGAGTACTGCACCTACGACACGGGGGGAGGGAAAAAACAGGGACACACACATGCAACACCCCCACCCTCACCCACTACAACACACACACTAATACAGCATGATACATCACAGTTACACCCCCTAAATCCCCCCGGAAGAATGCAAAGACAAAAGCAAATGAGTGTAACCATTGTAATCTATTAAAATCCAGGACGCAAAAATATATATACACCATAAATAAATATATACACCAAGAATAGTAGTTCAGGTTGTGCTCCATTGAAGTCCGTGGAACACTGGGCACACACGGCATGTGCGAGGCCCACACTCAATCCCCGAACATGATGGAGAGAACACTGCAGGGGCATCAGATAGCAATAAAACAGGCACCTCAGGGGGAAGGGAAAGGGGGGGCACCTCAGCCGGTTGAGTGCACGACGCCAAATCCACGAGGGGGCCACATGCCCACTGTTCAATCCTGGGGAGTGCAAAGCCACAGTCTCTCAAGTCTCTCCAGTGGGTGGGTTGCCCACTGTTCTATCCTGGGGGAGTGCAAAGCCACAGTCTCTCAAGTCTCTACAGTGGGTGGGCTGCCCACTGCTGCATCTTGGGGAGTGCAAAGCCACAGTCTCTCAAGTCTCTACAGTGGGTGGGTTGACCTGTTCAGCGGTGCTTGTGGCGCCAGTGCCCTGTTCAGCGGTGCTTTTGGCGGCGGTGCTCTGTTCAGCGGTGCTTGTTGCGGCGGTATCCTTGGCAGCGGTGCTTGTGGCGGCGGTGTCCTGTTCAGCGGTGCTTTTTGCGGTGGGGTCCTTGGCAGTGACTCAGCTACTGGCGGTCCTGTCTGGCCCAACTGGGCTGGTGCTGGCGGTCCTTCATGGCCCAGTGGGGCTGGTGCTGGCGGTCCTGTCTGGCCCAGCGGGACTGGTGCTGGTGGTCCTGTCTTGCCCAACGGGGCTGGTGGTCCTGTCCTGGGCAGCAAGGCTGGTGCTGGCGGTCCTGTCTTGGGCAGCAGGGCTGGTGCTGGCGTTGGCCTTCTGGGTAGCTGGGCTGGTACTGGTGGTGGCCTCCTTGGCAGCTGGGCTGGGCTAGTGCTGGCGGTGGCCTCCTGGGCAGCTGGGCTGGTGCTGGCGGTGGCCTCCTGGGCAGCGGGGAGGATGGCGGTGGCCTCCTGGGCAGCGGGGATGATGGCGGTGGCCTCCTGGGCAGCGGGAATGATGGCGGTCTTCCCAGACTTGCTGACTTTCTTGTGGCCCTTCCCCACCTTGAAAGGTGTCGCAGCTGAATCCACACTCCTACCTGTACCCCTGGGTGCGGCTTTGGTGGCTGGAGTCATCCCCCTCTCCCGCCGTGCACTGGCCAACTTTTGATGCTTGACAAATGGGGGACTGTCCGTGCTGTGGCTCTGTGCCCTGATGGCCGGTGCACTCCAGATTCCAGTGACTACAGGCACCGCTGGTCCCGGAGATGTTGTGGCTGAGGTGCTAGGTTGGGACCTGGAGAGCCGGGCCCTAGGAGACTGACAGGGTGGGGGAGGGAAAGAGGTCAAGGTTGGACAGGAAAAGTTTCTTGGGAACACTGGGATGGGTAGCTGGAGGGGGTTTGGGAGTGGAGGAAGAGGTTGTGGTTGTAGGAGGTGTTCGTATGGTGACTTTGGGTGAAGGTGCATTCGCTGTAGGCTGTCGTGAGGTGGATGGCTGTTGGGTGGGTGTGTGCCTGCGTTTGTGTATCTTGGGAGGTGGCGTCACAGACACACTGGGAGAGGACACAGGGGACGTGTGAATGTCAGTGGGGGTGGTGACTGCACGTGAGCGGGTGTGGTGGTGTGTGTGCTGGTGATGGAAGTAGTGGCTGTAGATGTAGTGCATACCGGTGTGAGTGGAGACGAGACTGGGAGGGAGGAGGGAGACGAGGAGGAGGCGGACACAGTGGAGGCGGTGGATGTGGGTGTGTCTACATGTGTGTGATGCTTGCTTGAGTGCCTGTGGGATGTGTGGTGCTTATGTTTGCCAGAGCTTCCCTTGTGTGTTGAGGTGTGTGCATGCTGGTCTGAAGGTGTGCTTGGGATAGGCTGAGGTAGAGGGGATTGGGTCTGGGTGGAGGAAGTTGGAGGGGGGAGGCTAGAGACAGGGACAATGGCTGCCATCAGTGCTGAGGCCAGAGTCTGAAAAGCTTGCTGAAGGGCTGCCTGACCAGAATGAAGGCCCTCCAGGAATACATTTGTTTGTTGTAACTGCCTTTCTACACCCTGGATGGCATTCAGAATGGTAGACTGCCCAACAGTGGACCTGAGTAGGTCAATGGCCTCCTCACTGAGGGCAGTAGGGGTGACTGGGGCAGGGGCTGAGGTGCCTGGGGCGAAGGTGATGCCCACCCTCCTGGGTGAGCGGACACGGGGCAAAGGCTGAGGGGCTGCTGGGAGGGCAGTGCTGGTAGAGGGGGTGGCGGCTGTACCTGTAGATGTGGGGGGCACAGATGTTGCCGCCACCACAAGGGAGCTCCCATCAGGGGACAAGTCGGTATCACTGGTCTCAGCTCCTGTCCCCGCCGTGGAACTCCCCTCCGTCCCACTGGTGAACTCCGAGTCTGTAGTGTCGCCCTCCAGGGCCATGTGGGAGGCAGCTCCCTCCTGCTCCGGTGCCACTGCTCCTCCGCCTGATGATGCTAATGCACACAAGAACAGGGAGACAACAAAACGGGGGGTACGACAGAAGAAAGACATGTTGAGTGCATGCATTACCGCTACTGTTGGCGGACACGACAGACACAGAAGCCCCCTGCATTACGCCACGCACTTGGGCTCCACTGTTCAATCCTTGGGACATGGCCTACAAGGCTATGGCCGACATCTGCACACATGAATGACACAGGAGCCTGACTAGGTGTACTTGTCACTGTACACAGGTGGGGTGGGGTGCCACAGGGTCTGCCAGAACAAGGGGACCTATCTAGCACACTCGCCCTGGCCTAGGGAAACCCACAGTCCACCTCCCCACCCAGACACCTCCACTGCGTTCAAAATCAGCAGAATGAGAGTGTACTCACCCCTTTGTGGCTGCTGTGATGCCCTCAAGCGCCCATCCAACTCCGGGTATGCCACTGCCAGGATCCTGAACATCAGGGGGGTCATGGTGCGACGGGCACCCCTCCCACGTTGGGAGGCCATCCCCAGCTGGGCCTCCGCTGTCTTCTTGCTCCAGCGGCGAATGTCCTCCCATCTCTTACGGCAGTGGGTGCTCTGTCTGTGTTAGACCCCCAGGGTCCGGACATCCTTGGCGATGGAACGCCAAATATCCTTTTTCTGGTGAGCGCTGACCTACATGAATTGTACATGGGGAAAAGAAAAGTTATTACCAACTGCACCGTCACAGTCATTGGCCCCCATCCCTACCCTTGCCATGTGGAACATAAACTCACCGTCGTTTCATGCACGCCTCAATCTCCCCCCCCATCTTCCATCCACCCCACTCCACACAGGCATTGCCTATACAGCATGGTAACGGTGTACTTACCTGTTTGTCTGGAAGACCGTAGAGTAGCGTGTACTGGGGGAGGACCCCATCTACGAGTTTATCCAACTCTTCCGATGTGAAGGCAGGGGCCCTTTCCCCAGACGCATGAGCCATTGTCTCTTCCAGACCGAGGACACAGCAGCACTTGCAGTGTAGGTCCTCTCCTGTCGAAGATCAGGTATCGAGTGATTGAACAGATAGAAAATGGCGGTCACGTCCACGGCGGTGCGTACCGTCACCACCGGCGAACATCGTCATTGGCTCCTGGGACCCATAGGGTCCAATGTTAACCAATGCAGAATTGCGCTGCGGTCTTCGACCGCCTACCGCGACTGTGTACAATGCCAGCGTAGTTACCTCACATCCCATTGTCCCACTTTACAGGTCAGGCAGCCGCCATTTCAGGGGCCCACATTGTAGGAGGCTGGCCTGGCTTGTAGTGGGTACCAGAGGTACTTACACCTTGTGCCAGGTCCAGTTATCCCTTATTAGTGTAGAAGAGGTATTTCTAGCAGCTTAGGCTGATAGAAGGTAGCTATGGCAAAGCAGCTTAGGCTGAACTAGGAGACATGTAAAGCTCCTACTATACCACTGGTGTCATATGCACAATATCATAAGAAAACACAATACACAGAAGTACTAAAAATAAATGTACTTTATTTTTATGACAATTTGCCAAAAGTATCTCAGTGAGTACCCTCAGTATGAGGATAAGATATATACACAAGATATATGTACACAAACCAAAATTATGCAGATAATAGCAAAAGGAAGTAATGCAAGCAATGTAAAATTACAGTAGATTGCAATAGGAGCACATAGGTATAGGGGCAACACAAACCATATACTCCAAAAACGGAATGGACCCCAAACCTATGTAAGCTTGTAGAGGGTCGCTGGGACTGTAAGAAAACAGTGAGGGTTAGAATAATAGCCCACCCCAAGACCCTGAAAGGTAGGTGTAAATTGCACCTACTACACCCAGAGAGCACAGAAGTCGTAATAGGGGGATTCTGCAGGAAGAACAAACACCAGCAATGTAACAACAGTGGATCTCCGGACCTGAGTATCTGTAAGATAAGGGGACCAAGTCCAAAAGTCGCGACAGTGTCGAGAGTGGGCAGTAGCCCAGGAAATGCCAGCTGAGGGTGCAAGGAAGCTGCTACCTGTTGGAAGAAGCTTGGAGTTCTGCAATAAAGAAGAGGACTAGGAACTTCCCCTTTAGAGGATGGATGTTCAACGTCGCGATGAAGCTTACAGAGGTATTCGCATGCAGAAAGACCACAAATAAGTCTTGCTAGCTGCAAGGGTCGCGGTTAGGGTTTTTGGATGCTGCTGTGGCCCAGGAGGGACCAGGATGTCGCCACTTGGATGAGAAGACAGAGGGGGCGCCCAGCATCGTAGGGAGCCGTCACAGAAGCAGGCAGCACCCGCAGAAGTACCTGAACAGGCACTTAGAAGAAAAGTGAACCGGAGTCCACCCAAAGTCACAAAAGGGAGTCCCACGACGCCGGAGGACAACTCAGAAGGCTGTGCACTGCAGGTTAGAGTGTCGGTGACCCAGGCTTGGCTGTGCACAAAGGAAATCCTGGAAGAGTGCACAGGAGCCGGAGCAGCTGCAAATCACATGGTACCCAGCAATGCAGTCTAGCGTGGGGAGGCAAGGACTTACCTCCACCAAACTTGGACTGAAGAGTCACTGGACTGTGGGAGTCACTTGGACAGAGTTGCTGAGTTCCAGGGACCACGCTCGTCATGCTGAGAGGGGACCCAGAGGACCAGTGATGAAGTCTTTTGTTGCCTGCGGTTGCAGGGGGAAGATTCCATCGACCCACAGGAGATTTCTTCAGAGCTCCTGGTGCAGAGAGGAGGCAGGCTACCCCCAGAGCATGCACCACCTGGAAACAGTCGAGAAAGCTGGCAGGATGAAGCGCTACAAGGTTGCTAGTAGTCATCTTGCTACTTTGTTGCGGTTTTGCAGGTGTCCGGAGCAGTCAGCGGTCGATCCTTTGGCAGAAGGTGAAGAGGGAGATGCAGAGGAACTCTGGTGAGCTCTTGCATTCGTTATCTGGTGAGATCCCCAAAGCAGAGACCCTAAATAGCCAGAAAAGGAGGTTTGGCTACCCAGGAAGGAGGATTGGCTACCAAGAGAGGTAAGAGCCTATCAGAAGGAGCCTCTGACGTCACCTGCTGGCACTGGTCACTCAGAGCAGTCCAGTGTGCCACAAACACCTCTGTTTCCAATATGGCAGAGGTCTGGAACACACTGGAGGAGCTCGGGGCACCACCCCGGGGAGGTGCAGGTCAGGGGAGTGGTCACTCCCCTTTCCTTTGTCCAGTTTCATGCCAGAGTAGGGCTGGGGGATCCCTAAACTGGTTTATGCAGAGATGGGCACCATCTGTGCCCATCAAAGCATTTCCAGAGGCTGGGGGAGGCTACTCCTCCCCACCCTTCACACCTATTTCCAAAGGGAGAGGGTGTTACACCCTCTCGCAGAGGAAGACCTTTGTTCTGCCTTCTTGGGCCAGGGCTGCCTGGACCCCAGGAGGGCAGAAATCTGTCTGAGGGGTTGGCAGCAGCAACAACTGCAGTGTAGACCCCGGAAAGGCAGTTTGGAAGTACCCAGGTTCTGTGCTAGAGACCCGGGGATCATGGAATTGTCCCCCCAATGCTAGAATGGCATTGGGGTGACAATTCCATGATCTTAGACATGTTACATGGCCACGTTCGGAGTTACCTTTGTGACGCTGTACATAGGTAGTGACCTATGTGCAGTGCACGTGTGTAATGGTGTCCCCGCACTCACAAAGTCTGGGGAATTCACCCTGAACGATGTGGGGGCACCTTGGCTAGTGCCACGGTGCCCACACACTAAGTAACTTTGCACCCAACCTTCACCAGGTGAAGGTTAGACATATAGGTGACTTATAAGTTACTTAAGTGCAGTGGTAAATGGCTGTGAAATAACGTGGACGTTATTTCACTCAGGCTGCACTGGGAGGCCTGTGTAAGAATTGTCAGAGTTCCCTATGGGTGGCAAAAGAAATGCTGCAGCCCATAGGGATCTCCTGGAACCCCAATACCCTGGGTACCTCAGTACCATATACTAGGGAATTATATGGGTGTACCAGTATGCCAATGTGAATTGGTAAATTTAGTCACTAGCCTGTTAGTGACAAATTTGGAAAGCAGAGAGAGCATAACCGCTGAGGTTCTGGTTAGCAGAGCCTCACTGAGACAGTTAGGCATCACACAGGGAACACATACAGGGCACATACTTATGAGCACTGGGGCCCAGCCTGGCAGGGTCCCAGTGACACATAGACTAAAACAACATATATACAGTGAAATATGGGGGTAACATGCCAGGCAAAATGGTACTTTCTACACAACCCCCACCAAACGAAGGACAAGAGGACTAGCCATGACCTGATGAGTCTTCATTGTCTAAGTGGAAATATCTGGAGTGTCCATCTGCATTGGAGTGAGTACTCCCAGGTCTATGTTCCACTGTATAGTCCATTCCCTGTAGAGATATGGACCACCTCAACAATTTGGTATTTTCACCTTTCATTTGTTTTAGCCAAAGTAGAGGTTTGTGGTCTGTCTGAACAATGAAGTGAGTGCCAAACAGGAATGGCCTCAACTTCTTCATTGCCCAGACCACAGCAAAAGCCTCCCTCTCTATGGCAGACCAACGCTTTTCTCTAGGGGTCAACCTTCTGCTGATAAAAGCAACTGGTTGATCCTGGCCCTCAGAATTCAGTTGTGATAAGACTGCCCCTACCCCTAATTTAGATGCATCAGTTTGAACAATGAATTTCTTGGAGTAACAGGGGCTTTTTAGGACAGGTGCAGTGCACATGGCCTGTTTGAGCTCCTCAAAAGGTTTCTGACAGCTAGCTGTCCACAATACCTTTTTAGGCATCTTTTTACTGGTGAGATCATTAAGTGGGGCTGCTAAGGAGCCATAGTTTTTAATTAATCTCCTGTAATACCCAGCGAGGCCTAGGAAGGCTCTCACCTGGGTCTGTGTTGTAGGGGGAACCCAATCCATGATTGTCTGGATTTTCCCCGGAAAGTGGTGCAATCTGTTCTCCACCTACCAGGTGTCCCAGATAAACCACCTTTCCCTGCCCTATCTGGCACTTTGAGGCCTTGATAGTGAGGCCTGCCTTTTGCAGGGCCTCTAAAACTTTCCAAAGGTGGAGCAGGTGCTCATCCCGGGTGGAGCTAAAGACAGCTATCTAGATATGCTGCACTAAAAACCTCCAACCTTTGCAGGACTGTGTTCCCAACCTCTGAAAAGTGGCAGGTGCATTCTTCAAACCAAAGGGCATCACTGTAAATTGGTAGTGCCCTCCTATAGTTGAAAATGCAGTTTTAGGTTTAGCATCCTCAGCCAATTTGATCTGCCAATACCCTGCAGTCAAATCAAAGGTGCTTAGATACTTGGCAGATGTCAGTGCATCTATGAGCTCATCTGCCCTGGGTATAGGGTGAGCATCAGTTTGTGTTACCTGGTTGAGACCTCTGTAATCAACACAAAACCTCATCTCCCTTTTTCCATCTTTTGAGTGAGTACTCAAAACAGTACAAGCACCACAGGACTCGCCTATGGGCTTTCAGAAGGTTCAACCACTCCTAGATCAAGCATTTGAACCTCTTGTTTTATGCAGTCCCTGACATGGTCAGGCTGCCTATAGATTTTACTTTTGACATGAAAGCTGTCTCCAGTATCAATTGTGTGTTCATACCAAGATGTGGTGCCTGGCACAGTTGAAAAGAGTTCAGAAAATTGTCCAAGGAGATTTATGCAGTTGTCTTTCTGTTCTGCAGTCAGACAGTCTGCTAAAACTACTCCCTCCACTAAAGCATCCTCTTCAGTGGAGGAGAAGAGATCAGGGAGAGGGTCACTCTCTTCTTCCTGTCATTCATCTGTTGCCATGAGCAGGGTGAGATCAGCCCTGTCATAGTAGGGTTTTAGGCGGTTGACATGAATCACCCTAAGGGGACTCCTGGCAGTGCCCAGGTCAACCAAGTAGGTGACCTCGCCCTTTTTTTCTACAATTAAATGGGGTCCACTCCATTTGTCCTGGAGTGCTCTTGAGGCCACAGGCTCCAATACCCACACCTTCTGTTCTGGTTGGTACTGGATCAGAACAGCCGTCTGGTCATGCCATTGCTTCTGGAGCTCTTGGCTGGCCTGAAGGTTTTTACTGGCCTTTTTCATGTATTCAGCCATTCTGGATCTTAGGCCAAGTACATAGTCCACTATGTCCTGTTTGGGAGCTTTTAAAGGTTGTTCCCAACCCTCCTTCACAAGTGTTAGTGGACCTCTTACAGGGTGTCCAAAGAGGAGTTCAAAGGGGCTGATGCCCACTCCTTTCTAGGGTACCTCCCTGTAAGCAAAAAGGAGGCAAGGTAACAGGACATCCCATCTCCTCCTGAGTTTTACAGGGAGTCCCATTATCATACCTTTGAGAGTTTTATTAAACCTCTCTACCAGTTCATTAGTCTGTGGATGATCAGGAGTGGTGAATTTGTATGTTACACCACATTCCTTCCACATGGCTTTCAAGTATGCAGACATAAAGTTGCTACCCCTGTCTGATACAACCTCTTTTGGGAAACCCACCCTGGAAAATATTCCTAGGAGGGCTCTTGCCACTGCAGGAGCTGTAGTGGTCCTTAGAGGAATTGCTTCAGGATATCTTGTGGCATGGTCCACAACCACCAAGATAAACCTATTGCCTGAAGCAGTAGGAGGGTCAAGGGGGCCAACTATGTCAACCCCTACCCTTTCAAAGGGGACCCCAACCACAGGTAGTGGAATAAGGGGAGCCTTTGGTGTGCCACCAGTCTTGCCACTGGCTTGGCAGGTCACACAAGACTTACAGAAATCTTTTGTGTCCTCTGACATCCTAGGCCAGTAAAAAAGAGGGGGACAAGCCTTTCCCATGTTTTGATCTCGCCCAAATGCCCAGCCAAAGGAATGTCATGTGCCAGAGTTAGGAGGAACTCTCTTTACTACAGGGGAATGACCAATCTCCTGGCTGCTCCAGGTTTTGGGTCCCTTGACTCTGTGTACAAGAGGTTGTCCTCTCAGTAAACTCTATGTGAGTCACTGACATCCCCATTTTGCTGCTTGACAGCTTGCTGTGTGAGACCCTCTAATGTGGGACAGGATTGCTGTGCCACACTCAGCTCTTCCCTGGCAGCCCCCCCCCCACCCAAAAGCTCAGCAGTGTCTGCTGCCAGCTCATCTGGTAAAGGTTCTGCACAGGGAGGAAATTCTTCTTCGTCAGAAGGAGAATCATCTGTAAAGGGAGGGATACTGGGTAGGGATTTACAATGGCTACCCTTAGCATTAGGGAGCACTTGGTCCATTGTTCCAGGATCCAAGTTACCCTGTCCTTTTTGCTTTTTGGCCTGAGCTCTTGTCAAAGCAAAAATATGCCCAGGAATGCCCATCATTGCTGCTTGAACCTCCAACTCCACTTCTGCCCAAGCTGATGTCTCTAAATCGTTCCCTAATAGACAGTCTACAGGTAAATCTGAGGTAACCACAACTTTCTTTGGACCAGTAACCCACCCCCCCCCAGTTGAGATTCACAACAGCCATGGGGTGGCTAAGAGTGTTGTTATGAACGTCTGTCACTTGGTACTGGTGACCAAGTAGGTGTTGTTCAGGGTGTACCAGTTTCTCTATTATCATGGTAACACTGGCACCTGTGTCCCTGTAGGCCTGAACCTCAACACCATTTATTAGGGGAAGTTGCTTGTACTTATCCAAATTAAGGGGACAAGCAACCAAGGTGGCTAAATCAATGGCACCTTCAGAGACTAACACAGCCTCTGTGGTCTCCCTAACAAGACCAACCCCAACTAAATTACCAAAAGTGAGCCCAGCTATTCCCTTGAATTGGCTATTAGTAGGTTTGCTACCACCACCACTGCTATTACTAGGGGCACTAGAGTTTGCAGTAGGGGTTGTGGTAGTGGGAGGTTTGGTGTTTTTCTTTGGACAACTGGCATCAGTTGTGCAATGTCCTTTGACTTTACACAAATAACACCAAGGCTTTTTAACTTGATTTGAAGAGGATTTGGACCCACCACCCCCACCAGAGGATTTTTGTGGGCCTGATGAAGACTCATTTTTACTTTTGTCCCCACCCTTGTCAGAAGACTTACCATCCTTCTTCTTGCCATCCTTGTCACCCCCTGTATGAACTTTTCTGTTCACTCTTGTTCTGACCCATTTGTCTGCCTTCTTTCCCAATTCTTGGGGAGAGGTCAGATCTGAGTCCACTAGATATTGGTGTAACAAGTCAGAAACACAGTAATGTAGAATATGCTCTCTCAGAATAAGATTATACAGGCTTTCATAGCCAGAAACTTTACTGCCATGTAACCACCCTTCCAAGGCCTTCACTGAATAGTCAACAACGTCTATCCAGTCTTGTGAGGACTCTTTTCTGGTGTCTCTGAACTTAATCCTATATTGTTCAGTGGTTAAGCCAAATCCATCAAAGAGTGCATCCTTCAAAACGGCAAAATTGTTAGCATTACTTTCTCTAACAGTAAGGAGCCTATCCCTACCCTTTCCATTGAAAGATAGCCACAATATAGCAGCCCACTGCCTTTGAGGGACCCCCTGTACCATACAGGCCCTCTCAAGTGCAGCAAACCACTTGTTGATGTCATCCCCCTCCTTATAAGGGGGGACTATCTTGTGAAGATTCCTGGAATCATGCTCTCTAACAGGAGTACTATCAGGAATACTGCTAATGCTGCCACCATGGGGTCCTAACCCCAATCTATGTCTCTCCTTCTCCAGGTCTAGGGATTCCCTATCTAGAGCCAGCTGTTGCTGTTGAAGCTTCAGTCTGGTCTCTTTCACTCTCAACGTTTTGAGTTCCCTTTCTAACATGTTGTCTTCAGGGTGGGTGGGTTGGGAATGCCTGGACACAGAAGATACATTGGAAACAACAGAGGGAGATCTGTCCCTAACTGACTGGACTCTAACAACCTGGCCTCCAGGAATAAAAACACCCCTACTATGATGGGAGCTTCTATTACTACCAGCATTACTAGGTGGTCTGCTAGGGGGCATATTTGGAACAGAACCCTCCCCACCTCCCTCAAGGAGATCCCCTGAGTCAGAATGGGAGCCATCTATTAACTTCTCATTTGAAGTGCCTGCTTGGGACTCATCATTCACAATAAGCATGTTATATAGAAACTCTTTTGTGGGGTTCTTTCCTATCATTAAACCTCTATCTAAGCAGAGACTCCTTAGGTTCTTGTAATTCAAATTGTCATAGGTAGTATTGACCATTTTAAGAGCAGACTCTACATCAGACATGATAAAAGAAGGTTTAGAGACAGTGAGAAGAAAGAAAAAAATTCAGAACTTTTTAAAGAACAGAGAAAAAAACCTTTTCTAACTTTTTGGAAACTTTTAGGAGTTTTAAAGTACTTTTCAGCACTTAGTAGAAAGTGTAAGAGGAGAAAAGCAAAACATTTTGGTTAGGTGTACATACACTGAACTTGTTTTGTATATTATTCTCTTATGAAAAGTACACAATGACAAAGTGGTAAGTAGTTACAAGTACTTATCCCACCGCTGCACAACCAATGTTAGGAGGCTGACCTGGCTTGTAGTGGGTACCAGAGGTACTTACACCTTGTGCCAGGTCCAGTTATCCCTTATTAGTGTAGAAGAGGTGTTTCTAGCAGCTTAGGCTGATAGGAGGTAGCTATGGCAAAGCAGCTTAGGCTGAACTAGGAGACATGTAAAGCTCCTACTATACCACTGGTGTCATATGCACAATATCATAAGAAAACACAATACACAGAAGTACTAAAAATAAAGGTACTTTATTTTTATGACAATATGCCAAAAGTATCTCGTACGAGGATAAGATATATACACAAGATATATGTACACAAACCAAAATTATGCAGATAATAGCAAAAGGAAGTAATGCAAGCAATGTAAAATTACAGTAGATTACAATAGGAGCACATAGGTATAGGGGCAACACAAACCATATACTCCAAAAGTGGAATGCGAACCACGAATGCACCCCAAACCTATGTGAGCTTGTAGAGGGTCGCTGGGACTGTAAGAAAACAGTGAGGGTTAGAAAAATAGCCCACCCCAAGACCATGAAAGGTAGGTGTAAAGTACACCTACTACCCCCAGAGAGCACAGAAGTCATGATAGGGGGATTCTGCAGGAAGAACAAACACCAGCAATGCAACAACAGTGGATATCCGGACCTGAGTACCTGCAAGACAAGGGGACCAAGTCCAATAGTCACAACAGTGTCGAGAGTGTGCAGGAGCCCAGGAAATGCCAGCTGAAGGTGCAAGGAATCTGCCACCTGTTGGAAGAAGCTTGGAGTTCTGCAAGATAGAAGAGGACTAGGAACTTCCCCTTTGGAGTATGGATGTCCCATGTCGCGATGAAGCTTGCAGAGGTGTTCCCACGCAGAAAGACCGCAAACAAGCCTTGCTAGCTGCAAGGGTCGCGGTTAGGGTTTTTGGATGCTGCTGTGGCCCAGGAGGAACCATGATGTCGCCACTTGTTTGAGGAGACAGAGGGGCACCCAGCAACGTAGGGAGCCCTCACAGAAGCAGGCCGCAGCCGCAGAAGTACCTGAACAGGCACGTAGAAGAAAAGGGAACTGGAGTCCACCCGAAGTCACAAAAGGGAGTCCCACGACGCCGGAGGACAACTCAGAAGGTTGTGTACTGCAGGTTAGAGTGTCGGGACCCAGGCTTGGCTGTGCATGAAGGAAATCCTGGAAGAGTGCACAGGAGCCGGAGCAGCTGCAAATGACGCGGTACCCAGCAATGCAGTCTAGCGTGGGGAGGCAAGGACTTACCTCCACCAAACTTGGACTGAAGAGTCACTGGACTGTGGGAGTCACTTGGACAGAGTTGCTGAGTTCCAGGGACCATGCTCATCCTGCTGAGAGGGGACCCAGAGAACCGGTGATGCAGTCTTTTGTTGCCTGCGGTTGCAGGGGGAAGATTCCGTTGACCCACGGGAGATTTCTTCAGAGCTCCTGGTGCAGAGAGGAGGCAGGCTAGCCCCAGAGCATGCACCACCTGGAAACAGTCGAGAAAGCTGGCAGGATGAAGCGATACAAGGTTGCTAGAAGTCATCTTGCTACTTTGTTGCGGTTTTGCAGGTGTCCGGAGCAGTCAGCGGTCGATCCTTTGGCAGAAGGTGAAGAGGGAGATGCAGAGGAACTCTGGTGAGCTCTTGCATTCGTTATCTGGTGAGATCCCCAAAGGAGAGACCCTAAATAGCCAGAAAAGGAGGTTTGTCTACCTAGGAAGGAGGATTGGCTACCAAGAGAGGTAAGAGCCTATCAGAAGGAGCTCTGACATCACCTGCTGGCACTGGCCACTCAGAGCAGTCCAGTGTGCCACAAACACCTCTGTTTCCAAGATGGCAGAGGTCTGGGACACACTGGAGGAGCTCTGGGCACCTCCCCTGGGAGGTGCACGTCAGGGGAGTGGTCACTCCCCTTTCCTTTGTCCAGTTTCGCGCCAGAGCAGGGCTAGGGGATCCCTGAATGGGTTTAGACTGGCTTATGCAGAGATGGGCACTATCTGTGCCCATCAAAGCATTTCACACCTATTTTCAAAGGGAGAGGATGTTACACCCTCTCTCAGAGGAAGTCCTTTGTTCTGACTTCCTGGGCCAGGGCTGCCTGGGCCCCAGGAGGGCAGAAACCTGTCTGAGGGGTTTGCAGCAGCAGCAGCTGCAGTGGAGACCCCAGAAAGGCAGTTTGGCAGTTCCCAGGTTCTGTGCTAGAGACCCGGGGGTTATGGAATTGTTCCGCCAATGCCAGAATGGCAATTCCATAATCTTAGACATGTTACATGGCCATGTTCAGAGTTACCATTGTGACGCTGTACATAGGTAGTGACCTATGTGCAGTGCACGTGTGTAATGGTGTCCCCGCACTCACAAAGTCCGGGGAATTTGCCCTGAACGATGTGGGGGCACCTTGGCTAGTGCCAGGGTGCCCACACACTAAGTAACTTTGCACCCAACCTTCACCAGGTGAAGGTTAGACATATAGGTGACTTATAAGTTACTTAAGTGCAGTGGTAAATGGCTGTGAAATAACGTGGACGTTATTTCACTCTGGATGCACTGGCAGGCCTGTGTAAGAATTTTCAGAGCTCCCTGTGGGTGGCAAAAGAAATGCTGCAGCCCATAGGGACCTCCTGGAACCCCAATACCCTGGGTACCTCAGTACCATATACTAGGGAATTATATGGGTGTACCAGTATGCCAATGTGAATTGGTAAATTTACTCACTAGCCTGTTAGTGACAAATTTGGAAAGCAGAGAGAGCATAACCACTGAGGTTCTGGTTAGCAGAGCCTCAGTGAGACAGTTAGGCATCACACAGGGAACACATACAGGGCACATACTTATGAGCACTGGGGCCCTGTCTGGTAGGGTCCCAGTTGACACATAGACTAAAACAACATATATACAGTGAAATATGGGGGTAACATGCCAGGCAAGATCGTACTTTCCTACACACATGGCTTAATTTTTAACTGCGTCACGCATACCTAGGCCTTGTCTCAACACTAATACAGGCCAAATTTCTGATTATGATTCGTGTTCTGTGTAAGCTGTGGGTGCGTACATCTGAGTTGGTTGACTCTGTGCTCGCTGTTCTCATCCATAGGCACCGTCTGCTGGGACATGTGAGGAGATGGCGACATCCTCCGGTGTACAGACCGCTGGCGGACCTGTTGACAATGGAGGAAAAACATGTGATCATCACCTACAGGCTTGATCGTGCCACAATCCTGGAACTGTGTGCCCAGCTGGAGCCAGACCTGATGTCAGCTATCCGCCATCCCACAGGAATCCCCCCTCAAGTGCAGGTGCTGTCAGTACTCCATTTCCTTGCAAGTGGGTCATTTCAAACAACAGTGGCCATAGCATCAGGGATGTCCCAGCCTATGTTTTCCAACGTGTTGTCCAGAGTGTTGTCTGCCCTGCTGAAATTCATGCAGAGCTACATTGTTTTCCCTCAGTTGGAGGATTTGCCTACAGTGAAAGGTTACTTCTATGCCCTGGGACATATCCCCAACATCACAGGTGCCATTGATGGGACACATGTGGCTTTGGTACCCCCTCGCAGGAGTGAACAGGTGTACAGAAACCGGAAGAGTTATCATTCCTTCCATGAATGTGCAGATGGTTTGTTTGGCCGACCAGTACATCTCCCATGTTAATGCCAAATTCTCTGGCTCAGTGCATGACGCTTACATCCTGCGGAATAGCAGCATCCCTTATGTGATGGGTCAACTCCAGAGGCACTGTGTATGGCTATTAGGTGAGCACCTGGAAGAAAGTCAGTGGGAATGGTTGTCTGGGTATATCCCTACAGGCTAGTGTGTGTCTAACAGTTGTCCCTCGCCATTTGCAGGTGACTCTGGTTACCCCAACCTGTCATGGCTACTGACCCCAGTGAGGAATCCCAGGACAAGGGCAGAGGAACGCTACAATGAGGCCCACTCAGCGGATTATAGAGCGGACCTTCGGCCTCCTGATGGCCAGGTTCAGGTGCCTCCATATGACAGGTGGATCCCTATTCTACTCACCAAAGAAGGTGTGCCAGATCATTGTGGCCTGATGTATGCTTCACAACTTAGCTTTGCGACGACAGGTGCCTTTTCTGCAGGAGGATGGCCCAGATGGCGGTGTTGTTGCAGCTTTGGAGCCTGTGGACAGTGAAGACGAGAAAGTAGAAGAAGAGGACATCGACAACAGGAACTCGGTGATCCTGCAATATTTCCAGTAAGACACAGGTAAGAATACAAACCTGCTTACTACATGTACTTTAACACTAGTACCTCTCTCCTGTCTGTCGTTTTCACCCAGTGTATGGTCACTGAGTTGTCACTTTCCCTTACGATTTCACAGATGTGGGTCCCACTGTGTGACATCTGCTTTGTTTCCTCATGGGCTAGAGCTGTGTGACCTAGGTATGTTGACATTACATTTGAAAGATTATTTTGACACTGTAGTTGCTAATACACTGTTTTGTGCTTCCAGGGTGTTTATTTAAGTGCTCAATATTGGAGGGGGTTGTAAAATGGTGAGGGGTGATGGTGGAGGAATGTCCATGGCAGAGTCCAGTCTATTAGTCTCACAGGTGCATTGCCCAAATGGGCACAAGAAGTGGAGCTGTGGCAGTTTGAGGATGGACAGGGGGACAAAGTGGGACAGAAGGATGACATTCAGGGTGGTCTCATTTCTTGGCGGGGGTCTTGGCATCGTTCTCTGTCTATGTCCTGGATCTCAGGGACCGTTTGCGGGGTGGTTCACCCTCTGCAGGGGGTGGGGTGCTGGTGTGGTGGTCCTGTGGCGGTGCCTCCTGTCCACTAGCGCCGGCAGAGGTGGTGGGCAGTTCATCGTCCAGGCTAGTGTCAGGGGCCCCTTGTAGTGCCACAGTGTCCCTCCTGGTGTTGAGGACTTCCTTCAGCACCCCTATGATGGTGCCCAGGGTGGAATTGATGGATCTGAGTTCCACCCTGAAGCCCAAATACTTTTCCTCCTGCAGGCGCTGGGTCTCCTGAAACTTGGCCAGTACAGTTGCCATTGTCTCCTGGGAATGGTGGTAGGCTCCCATGATGTTGGAGAGGGCCTCGTGGAGAGTGGGTTCCCTTGGCCTGTCCTCCCCCTGTCGCACAGCAGGCCTCCCAGTTCCCCTGTGTTCCTGGGCCTCCATCCCCTGGACCGTGTGCCCACTGCCACTGCCCCCAGGTCCCTGTTGTTGTTGGGGTGGTGGGTTAGCCTGGGTTCCCTGTAGTGGTGGGCACACTGCTGATTGACGTGTCCTGGGGACAGAGGTATGGGCCCGCTGGGTGGCTGCTGTGCTGGTGTTGCCAGAGGGGGGAAGCTCTGTGGTGCCCTGTGACTGTGTCAGGGGAACCGACTGTCCAGAGGTCCCCGATGGGCCGGGCTGGTCATCTAGATCCAATTGGACAGAGCTGCTGTCATCACTGTGGGCCTCTTCTGTTGGTGGTGTAGACATGTGTGGACCCTCCTGTCCGGTGACGTGGGTAGGGGTCCTGCAGGGGTATAAAAGGATGTTTATTACATCTGTGTGTGCCATGGTGTGCAATGGGTGGGTGACCATGTACCCCAGTGCTTGCATTCCTGTGTGGGTCCTTGTGTGATGGTGGTTTAGGGGGTTGTATGGGTATGTTCAGTGGCCATGCATTGGTGATAGGTGTCCATGCTTTGTTGTTGCATGCAGGGCTTGGGTTTGGGATGTGTGGTTTGTGACATTTGTGAGGAGTTGGAGTGATGGGGGTGAGGGTGAGGGTGGGGGTATGTGATAGCATGCAAGTAGGGTGGGGGATGTAATAGTTGAGATTTGACTTACCAGAGTGCATTCCTCCATCTACTCCTGCGAGGCCCTCAGGATGCAGAATCGCCAAGACCTGCTCCTCCCATGTTGTTAGTTGTGGGGGAGGAGGTGGGGGTCCGCCGCCAGTCCGCTGAACCGCAAGGTGGTGTCTTGAGACCACGGAACACACCTTCCCCTGTAGGTCGTTCCACCTCTTCCTGATCTCATCCCTATTTCTTGGGTGCTGTTCCACTGCGGTGACCCTGCCCACTATTCTTCGCCATAGCTCCATCTTCCTAGCAATGGAGGTGTGCTGCACCTGTGATCAAATAGCGTTGGCTCTACCCGGACGATTTCCTCTGATAGAGCGGAGTTTAAATATTACATATGATAAACGTGAAATACTTATATCAATGATCAATAAAGCTGCATAGAAAATGACAATAATTAGAGTAATGCTTAAACGTGCATCTGAAATTCAACTGCTCTTTTTTAAACAGAGGCCATAGCTAGATGTTTTCTAAATTGGTGTTCTAAATTATTTTGCATGAAGTCCAACATGCTGATGCTAATTGGTGGTTAGGATAGGTAATCACTCTGACTGACGCAAATAGACAAAGACTGACGTTACACTATGCTGAACTGAGACTCAAGTGATATTCTTGTATTCTGATCTATGTTCACGCTGTGCTATGTTCTTATGTTTGTGATTCTTGCATTAATGAAATCTTATCACAGTTGCCATATTGTGACTATGCTCTTATGCTTCTTGATTTTGAGATTGACACTTCTGCTAGTGGATTGTAATTAATAGGGAATAAAATTATTAACATTCTACCATAAGGTGTGGTTATTCATGGCTGAAAGGTCATGTTTGTGTCGACAATTTGATTAATTTCTATAACCAAGGTAAAGTGTATCGTACAGATGAATATTGATGACATTATTGATATATTGCTTGACATATTGATCATTTATCTCGTCCTACGGTGTCTCACCACTGGGTCACAAGATTAATTGGCCTAAAACGAGTCCTAATGTGCATAAAATTGACATAAAAAGGACGCGTTATCACCTCCATCATGATCCTAAGCTCCTCCTCAGAGAACCTGGGGTGTCTTTGCCGTGCCATGGGGGTAGTGTGGGTGATGTATGGGATGGTGTGTGTAGTGATAAGTGGGGTGATATTTAGTGGTGTGTTGTGTGAGGTGCGTGGAAGTCATGTGGGTGATGGTATTGTGTGCCTGTGGATGCTTGGTAGTTGTTTGTAGTGTCTCTCTGTGGCCTTCTCTCTGTAATTTTGTAAGAGGGGTTTGTGGGGGATGTGGGTGTGAGTTTTATATTGTAATGGGTGTGTGGGAGTGGTGTGTGTATGTGTATCAGGTGTGTGTATTTCGAATTGTCCAATGTGGTTGTGTTTTGTAAATTTGTGTGTATTTTGAGCGTGGCGGTGTGTACCGCCAATGGAATACCACGGTTGAAAGACCGCCGCGTGGATTCGTGTGTTGTGATAGTGTGGGCGTATTTCTGTTGGCGTGACGGTGGAGGTTTTGTTTTTGCCAGTTTATCACTGACCTTTGGTGTGGCGGACTTCTGTGGGTGTCTGAATTTTGGCGGATTCCGAGCAGTGGGTCATAATGACAGTGGCGGAATTCCACTGCTGCAGCGGTGTGTTGGCGGTCTTCTGCACGGCGGTAAGCGGCTTTTACCGCCAATGTTGTAATGAGGGCCTATGTATTCATACATTTATATATATATACACACATTTTATTTTTTAGCATATTTACGCACACACACACATATCTATATATATGACCAGGCCTTGTGCCCAACCCCCTGTGGCTGGCCAACCTAAAGCAGGTAGACACAGGGCCGGCCTTAGTCCTGGTGGTACCCTGTGCAACAATGTTTGTTGGTGCCCCCAATGACCACCTCTGGCACAGATTCCCTCACTACCACCATTTAACAGTGTCCTTCCAGTTTCTATAACCTCTGTCTCTCAGTTTCATTTAATTAGTTTTATAGCACCACTAATACCTGTGAAGGGTGTCAGAGCACTTTACATTGCACACACAGTACATAGACACAATCAATCATAGGTGTGTAAATCAGTGAATAGGAACTGTTACATAAGACAGACGACTACAAGGTGTAGGAGTCACCTGTCATCCATACTTGTAGGCTGTGTAGTTTAACAGCACTTGGTCTGCAGAAGCACACACTCAGAATTTAAAGTGCAACACCATGGTTGGGGGTTCTCCTTAATAACAACAATTGATTTCTACCCAAATGAATCCTTCTTTGCAAAATTAGGATAATAAAATTAGGATAATAAAACACTGGGAAAAAAATCATAACACTCTAATCGATACCTTGCAATCTGCATGCAGTTCTTTTATGACACCTAATAGCTTATTGTTCATTATTAGGATTTAAACTTATAAACTGCAAGTAACAAAAGGACCTCTATAACAAAGGTAGTAACCCACTGACCTATTTGTCTTATTTGTACTTTGTGATCTACATGGTACACCGTATCTGCAGCAGGCATATTAACCCTCTGCACTACAATCAATCAATCATTTGCATTTATAAAGCGCGCTACTCACCCATTAAGGGTCTCAAGGCGCTGGGGGGGGGGGTCAGTGCTCAAAGAGCCAGGCCTTGAGCTGCCTTCTGAAGGAGAGGTGATCAGGTATGGCGCGAAGGTGGCTGGGCAGAGAGTTCCAGGTCTTTGCTGCCATGAAAGAGAAGGATCTTCCTCCGGCCGTGGCTTTGCGGATGCGGGGGACGGCTGCCAGGGCTTGTCCGGTCGAGCGTAGCGTGCGTGGAGGAGTGTAGAAGGAGATGCGGTTGTTGATGAGTTTGGGTCCGAGGTTGTGCAGTGCTTTGTGTGCGTGGGTGAGGAGTCTGAAGGTGATCCTCTTGTTCACTGGGAGCCAGTGGAGTTTCTTCAGGTGTCCGGAGATGTGGTGGTGGCGGGGTATGTCCAGGATGAGTCGTGCGGCCGCGTTCTGGATCAGTTGAAGTTTCTTCTGCAGCTTGTTGGTGATGCCGGCGTACAGAGTGTTCCCGTAGTCCAAGCGGCTGGTGACGAGGGCGTGGGTGACGGTCTTCCTGGTGTCGATGGGGATCCAGCGGAAGATCTTGCGGAGCATGCGGAGGGTATTGAAGCATGCTGAGGACACTGGGTTGACCTGTCTGGTCATGGAGAGGGATGAGTCCAGGATGAAGCCGAGGTTGCGTGCGTGGTTGGTGGGCTGGGGAGTGCTGCCTAGGGCGGGAGGCCACCAGGAGTCGTCCCAGGCGGTGGGAGTAGGGCCGAGGATGAGGACCTCCGTTTTCTCTGTGTTCAGTTTCAGCCGGCTGTCTGTCATCCAGTTCGCTACTTCCTTCATACCGTCGTGTAGTCTGGTCCTTGCTGAGGTGGGGTTGTTGGTGAGGGATAAGATGAGCTGGGTGTCGTCGGCATAGGATATGAGGTCGAGTCCGTGTTTGCGTGCGATGTTCACTAGGGGGGTCATGTAGACGTTGAAGAGAGTGGGGCTGAGGGAGGATCCTTGGGGTACGCCGCAGATGATCTCCGTGGCTGTAGATCTGAAGGGGGGGAGGCGGACTCTCTGGGTTCTTCCGGAGAGGAAGGAGATGATCCATTCCAGGGCCTTGCCTCTGATGCCGGCGTTGCTGAGGCAGCGTATTAGGGTACGGTGGCAGACAGTGTCGAAGGCCGCAGAGAGGTCCAGGAGTATGAGGGCCACGGTTTCTCCCTTGTCGGTCAAGGATCTGATGTCATCCGTGGCTGCGATGAGGGCGGTTTCGGTGCTGTGGTTAGCTCTGAAGCCGAACTGTGTGGGGTCGAGGGAGTCGTTGGCTTCCAGGGCGGTGGTGAGTTGGGCGTTGACGATGTTCTCAATCACTTTGGCGGGGAACGCCAGGAGAGAGATTGGCCGGAAGTTTTTGAGTTCGGTGGGGTCTACTGTAGGTTTCTTTAAGAGGGCGTTGAGCTCTGCGTGTTTCCAGCTCTCTGGGAAGGTGGCGGAGGTGAGAGATGCGTTGATGACGTCCCGGAGGTGGGGGGCGATGATGTTGTCGGCTTTGTTGTAGATGTGGTGTGGGCAGGGGTCGGATGGAGATCCAGAGTGGATCGAGTTCATGACGCGGGTGGTTTCCTCGGTGGTGGTTGGGGTCCAGGTGAGGATGGTGGTGTCGTTGGTGGTGGGTTCCGGTGGAGGGTTCGTGTTGTTTGTGGTGAAGCTGTTGTAGATGTCGGTGATCTTGTGGTGGAAGAAGGCTGCGAGGGAGTCGCAGAGGTCTTGTGAGGGAGGGATGGAGTTGTTTTCTGCGTCGGGGTTGGAGAGCTCTTTGACGATTCCAAATAGTTCTTTGCTGTTGTGGGCGTTGTTGTCGAGTCTGTTCTGGTAGGCTGTTTTTCGTGCGGCGCGGAGGCGTTGGTGGTGTTGCCGGGTGGCGTCCTCAAGGGCTGACATGTTCTCTTCGTTCTGGTTGAGGCGCCATGTCTTCTCGCGGGTGCGGCATTTTTTCTTGGAGTCCTTGAGGTCGGGGGTGAACCAGGAGTTTTTTTTGTGGTTGTTGGTGTTATCGTGGGTCTTCAGGGGGCCAGGTGGGTGGCGCAGTCGGAGATCCAGCTTGTGAGGTTGTTGGCGGCTTCGTTGGGGTCTGTGGTGCTGGTGGGTTGTTTCTGAGCGAGGGTCGATGTGAGTTGTTCCGTGGTGGTTCGATTCCATTGTCTTCTTGGTGGTTGCTGGGTGTGGTGGTGCACGGTGGTCTTCTTGAAGTTGAAGTGGACACAGCTGTGGTCCGACCAGGAGAGTCCGGTGGTGTGGCTGAAGGAGATGTGTTTGCTGGAGGAGAAGATGGGGTCGAGCGTATGTCCGGCGTGGTGGGTGGGGGTGTTGACTAGCTGTTTCAGTCCCAGGTTGGCGAGATTGTCCAGTAAGGCCGTGGTGTTGTTGTCGCTGTGGTTCTCCAGGTGAAAGTTGAGGTCCCCTAGGAGGATGTAGTCGGTGGATGATAGTGCGTGAGGGTTGACAAAGTCTGCGATGTCTTCGCTGAACTTGGTCCGTGGTCCCGGTGGTCTGTACATGAGGGTGCCTCTGAGGGTGGTCTTGGGGTCGCTGTGGATCGCGAAGTGGAGGTGTTCGGCATCGGGGAGTGAGTTGTGCCTCCTCCGGTGCCGTTGGTGCGGTCTTTCCGGATGATTTTGTAGCCGTCGGGGATGGCTATGGCAATGTCGGGTGCCGAGGAGGGGTTCATCCAGGTCTCGGTGAGGAAGGCGATGTCCGGGTTCGTTGAGTTGATGAGGTTCCACAGTTCGATGGCGTGCCTGTGGACGGATCGGGTGTTGACCAGGATGCAGTGGAGATTGCTTCCGGGGGAGTCGATTTTGACGGGAGCGGTGTGAGTCCGTAGACAGTTGAAGCGGCAGTTGCTGCAGGTAAAAGGGCCGTGGGTTCGTTTCGGGGTGGCGCGGTAGCAGCCCGGCGTGCGGCCGGGGTTGAGGCTGGCGAGGGTGGTGGAGTCGTAGGTTTGGCGGGGGCCAGGGGTTTGGGCGCTGGGCGCGGTCCAGGCGCGGACGGGCGCAGACGGGTTTGCCTTAGGCGCGCCTTCGGCGGCCGCCATTTAAGGGGGTAGCCTGGGAGGAGGGGTCAGCTGGGAGGCGGGAGGCGGGAGGGTAGGCGGAGCGGCGAAAGGCGGGAAAAAGCGGGCGAGGCGAGGAGCAGAAGGCGGGAAAAAATGGTGAGAAAAAGGCCTGAAAAAGGACGAGGCGGCCAAAAAGCGAGTGGGAAAAACAGTTGAGGGGGAAAAAACGGCGAGTGGGGGCAGGAAGACACGGCGGACACAGTCACTCGGGGTACAGAAAGAAAAGGGGAGCGCGATCACACAGGGCAGCAGACACTCGGGGTACAGAAAGAAGAGGGGAGCGCGATCACACAGGGCAGCAGACACTCGGGGAACAATCAGGCAATCAGAAAACAGTCAACGGGCAAACAGGCAGAAGGCACACAGGAGCTGGTGGCGCTGCGGGGGCAGGGGAGCGACCTACCCGGGGGTCAAAGGTCGCTACCTCTGCCTCGCAGCGGCCGCCATTTAAGGGGGTAGCCTGGGAGGAGGGGTCAGCTAGGAGGCGGGAGGGTAAACGGAGCGGCGAAAGGCGGGAAAAAGCGGGAGAGGCGAGGAGCAGAAGGCGGGAAAAAACAGCAAGAAAAAGGCCTGAAAAAGGCCTGAAAAAGGACGAGGCGGCCAAAAAGCGAGTGGGAAAAACAGTTGAGGGGGAAAAAACGGCGAGTGGGGGCAGGAAGACACGGCGGACACAGTCACTCGGGGTACAGAAAGAAAAGGGGAGCGCGATCACACAGGGCAGCAGACACTCGGGGTACAGAAAGAAAAGGGGAGCGCGATCACACAGGGCAGCAGACACTCGGGGTACAGAAAGAAGAGGGGAGCGCGATCACACAGGGCAGCAGACACTCGGGGTACAGAAAGAAGAGGGGAGCGCGATCACACAGGGCAGCAGACACTCGGGGTACAGAAAGAAGAGGGGAGCGCGATCACACAGGGCAGCAGACACTCGGGGAACAATCAGGCAATCAGAAAACAGTCAACGGGCAAACAGGCAGAAGGCACACAGGAGCTGGTGGTGCTGCGGGGGCAGGGGAGAGACCTACCCTGGGGTCAAAGGTCGCTACCTCTGCCTCGCAGCGGCCGCCATTTAAGGGGGTAGCCTGGGAGGAGGGGTCAGCTGGGAGGCGGGAGGCGGGAGGGTAGGCGGAGCGGCGAAAGGCGGGAAAAAGCGGGAGAGGCGAGGAGCAGAAGGCGGGAAAAAACGGCAAGAAAAAGGCCTGAAAAAGGACGAGGCGGCCAAAAAGCGAGTGGGAAAAACAGTCGAGGGGGAAAAAACGGCGAGTGGGGGCAGGAAGACACAGTGGACACAGTCACTCGGGGTACAGAAAGAAAAGGGGAGCGCGATCACACAGGGCAGCAGACACTCGGGTACAGAAAGAAAAGGGGAGCGCGATCACACAGGGCAGCAGACACTCGGGGTACAGAAAGAAGAGGGGAGCGCGATCACACAGGACAGCAGATACTCGGGGTACAGAAAGAAGAGGGGAGCGCGATCACACAGGGCAGCAGACACTCGGGGTACAGAAAGAAGAGGGGAGCGCGATCACACAGGGCAGCAGACACTCGGGGAACAATCAGGCAATCAGAAAACAGTCAACGGGCAAACAGGCAGAAGGCACACAGGAGCTGGTGGTGCTGCGGGGGCAGGGGAGAGACCTACCCTGGGGTCAAAGGTCACTACCTCTGCCTCGCAGCGGCCGCCATTTAAGGGGGTAGCCTGGGAGGAGGGGTCAGCTGGGAGGCGAGAGGCGGGAGGGTAGGTGGAGCGGCGAAAGGCGGGAAAAAGCGGGAGAGGCGAGGAGCAGAAGGCGGGAAAAAACGGCAAGAAAAAGGCCTGAAAAAGGACGAGGCGGCCAAAAAGCGAGTGGGAAAAACAGTCGAGGGGGAAAAAACGGCGAGTGGGGGCAGGAAGACACGGTGGACACAGTCACTCGGGGTACAGAAAGAAAAGGGGAGCGCGATCACACAGGGCAGCAGACACTCGGGTACAGAAAGAAAAGGGGAGCGCGATCACACAGGGCAGCAGACACTCGGGGTACAGAAAGAAGAGGGGAGCGCGATCACACAGGGCAGCAGACACTCGGGGTACAGAAAGAAGAGGGGAGCGCGATCACACAGGGCAGCAGACACTCGGGGTACAGAAAGAAGAGGGGAGCGCGATCACACAGGGCAGCAGACACTCGGGGAACAATCAGGCAATCAGAAAACAGTCAACGGGCAAACAGGCAGAAGGCACACAGGAGCTGGTGGCGCTGCAGGGGCAGGGGAGCGACCTACCCTGGGGACAAAGACTACCTCAAAAAGCCCACCAGAAAAGAACTCTGCTCCTTCTCCAGGCAGAACGTTATTCACAAGATTTATCTTGATATATTTATTGTTGCCTGAAACTGTGGGAGGCAAGTAACACCACAGCAGATGCTTTTAAAACCATAATATACCTGCAAACATGGTGCCCCCCCCCCCCTGAAGTCAGCACCCAGTGTGGTTGCACTGATCACACCACCCTAGAGCCAGA
This sequence comes from Pleurodeles waltl, assembly GCF_031143425.1. Classification (NCBI taxonomy): domain Eukaryota; kingdom Metazoa; phylum Chordata; class Amphibia; order Caudata; family Salamandridae; genus Pleurodeles; species Pleurodeles waltl. The sequence goes on from NC_090450.1 coordinate 280,847,159, forward strand.
CCTGGGTGGACACCACCCCACAGATTCTACCACGTTAGCCTTTTTTTCTAGTTCCATGATTTCGACAGGAGAACATGGGGGCACCGTTGGCTCCAGCAGGACTGTGACCATGACGAGTCCCCAAATATTTTTGGAGTTTTTTCTCCAGGGATTGTCTCTCTAGGATCCCGTCCACCATGGCAAGGGAATTGGTATATCCCTACTCTGCCCCCTTACATAGTTTTGCACATTTGCTTTAGTACTGTGGACTGAGTCTCTAAGTTCTTTAATGGTGGCCATAGCTTTTCTCTTCATGCTAGGGCCAGCCAATCACAACTATCTGTACCCCATGTCCATCCAATCAGAATGCTTTCTTTTTGTTTTATGCAACTGGAGTCCTGCAGGAGTAACACAGAGCTAGATATTGCTGCATTTTTCTCTCAATTTCTCTATAACGCCTGAACAGATTCAAAATAAATCACAAAAAGCACACTTTCTACCAAAATTGATGTAATTCTGTTCAGCCATTTTTTCTGTATCCTTAACTTATATATATATATATATATATATATATATATATATATATATATATATATATATATATGTATGCAATAATCTATATTCTATATTCTGGAGGGGAATTCTCCATCACAAATGTGACAGATAACCTGTCCACTATATTATGATCTCATAATAACCCATTGAGATCGTAATATGGCGGACAGGGCATCCGTCACCTGTGTGAAAGAGTAATCCATCCGCCAAACTCTAAATTAGGCCCTTAGTTCCCATAGGACAACTGTTTTTTGTTTTGCTCATAACTTTGGCACAATTTGATGACATTTCACAAAAGTTTAAAAGTTAGTTGGCCGATTGCTTCAGCTGCTGTTTGGAACGTTTTGGTGTGATTCGTCAAGCTGGGCCCGGGAAAACGGAGGGCTCGAAAATGTGGTTTCTCAATGCAATTTCTCACAGGGATTTAAGACACGACTATAGCCTGAACCCCTAAATGGAATTACACCAGATTGACAGTAATCTATATTTATAGAGTACTTTTAGTAACTTAATGTGAATCTATTTAGTAGTTTTGGAGGTATTATAGATTTATGTATATCTAGAGACAAAGGGGGTCTGCAAATCCGACAGATCTCAAAATGAGATCTGATTGACTGCCACCACTTCAACCAGGAAGTGGTGGCAGCCATCTTGGGACTTGGTCTCAGCCGAGTCGCAAGAGAAAACATATAAAAACACACGGAGGCAGGGTAGAAATACCCTGACCCTTAGTGGTGGTGGTGGTGGAATCAGGGGGCAGGGGCCAAAAACATATTTTTTTATTTTGATGCAGATCCACAGATCATCCGCAAATCCTAGACAAATGTTATTTTTTAAAAACAAGCGTGGTTACCTGTGCTTGTTTTTTTTTTTTGCCCTCCCAGTGAGCCAGGTCCCGGGGGGGATTTATAATGTAATTATAGGGGGCACATGCCCCCCCCCCAGGCCAATTATGACTTTAGGGAGCCCATCCCCAGGCCTGGCCAATGGGGATGTGACCTACAACCTATCAACAACCATTTAAATGAACGCCAGGACCAGGGACCAACCAAATGTACATGATATACCTTTTTCCAATGTGGTGTTCACTAGCTTTATTTTCTTAATACAGCCATTTGATACAATTGCTGAAACAGTTGTAAATCAGGCTTTTTGCATGTAATATGGCCTGTTCTAGTGGCTTCTAGGGACCTTCCCTTCACCTTGAACAAGTGCCTAACATATCATCAATTTTGGGATCCCTCAGTAACTTAGGAAAAATTTCATGTTTCACTGTTTAATGCCTGGTACTTCTGGTCTTTTCCTCAGGGTACGAATATGCAATTTTCCCTTCTGAATAGTTTTTAATACCCTACCATTTCTAAGTGTAGTACTGAAATTGTGCTTCTATGGCAGCAAGACTGATTTGGGGGCTCTGGATTATGTTAGTTATATATCTAACATCCTTCTCAACCTTCTGAGTGTTGCCACCCAGGCGAAGGCCATGTCATGTGACACTCTCGATCCTGGTAAGAGTGTGGTATTACATGTGGCTAGATCTCTGCTCTAGTTTATGATTTGGGCTGTTTAGGGCATTGCTGAAGGTCTAATCTGTTCTGTGACTCTGCCATAGTTCTAACCTTAGAGCAAGTAGCGCATCAGGGAGGAAGGCCACTGTGCCTGCTGTTTCGTATTTGAGTTGTCAGGTCCTGATTGTTCCAGATTAGTTCTTGTTTTATTGGTTTGAGAAACACACATGGTAAGGATCTTATCATGGTCCCTTGAACTACTCATACAACATATAAGAATCTTGTATAACTCAACTACAAGTTTCTATGCTTTCATGGGAGTAATAAAATATAACTACCATGTTTTGGACCTGTCCTAAATACCCAAGTGTGATTCTGTTTATTCACCACTTATAACTCAGTACTTTTTCAAATGTTATCCTCTTTCTTTCAGATCAAATACATTAGGAATGCCTACAAATTGACAGTTTGCTTAGCTTTGATGAAGTCATATGTAGAGGACAAAAGGTTTTGCTGTATAACTATAAAAAATGAACAATCAACGCTTCTGTCAATGACAAATTGTTCATCTGTACTAAATTAATTCATTTCAAAAAGAGTAAAAGAATAAAATGAAATGAACCAGATTGCAACTCTTACCTCTTGTTTTGTACTGTTGCAAATACTCTGTCAACATTATAATTTCAACAAACTAAAATATTTACATTGTGAGGAACTGGTCTGCATGTGTGCTCTGCTCTGCTCCATGTGGTAGTGAGGTGCATGTTTGTGACCACACTTCTTTTTATTACAAAGTAACGCTTCTTTGTCTGTTTGTTCTTGTCTACGTTCATGGGTTTTGGAATGGGTATGGAACATGTGGTGCGTTGATAGCCTTGTCATATGTTGTACTGATATACCAAATCAGCTATCAAAGGGTGGCCCAGTGAGGCTCCAAACTGGAAGGTTCTCCAGACTTCTTGAAGGGAAAGTAGGAGCAGTTCTTGTCTCTTGTCTTTCAGTAGGATCTCCTGTCATTAAGGGCCAAAGTATCTTAAATCCAACAAATCAGGGACCGCGCTTGGTGTGAATGGGAGTCACCCCTTCTCTGTGGGTTCTCAGGATGCCAGGCAGCACCAACTCAACAGCCACTCTCTAACTGTGTTGCTTCTCTTTTCTCTACTCGGTCTTCCTCCCAGTTTGGTTACAGTGGTCTTCTCTGATGATGTGAAGACACTCCGAGGTCGCAGGGCTCCTATCGAATTTAATTCTACTGATACATGAAGTGTTTCTTACTCCCATTCTGAGGCAATTAATATGACTCAGGACATGGAAGCAGCAACTTAGCAATACTCTATTCCCTTCTTATTTAGACCCTATCTTCTCATTTCCTCTCACTCATTTTCTTTCATAACACAACTTAGTGATTGGTTGAGATCATCTCTGGAAGCCAACAATGGAATCTCCATTGCTCACAGTTCACCACTGTCCAATCCTCTTCTATGACTATATAGGCTTACTCTGGTCACAGGGTTCCCTGACAGACAGGGTGGGTGGAGGTTCTACAGTGGCTATTGATGACTTTGGTTCCTTGGGTGGAAAAGAACAGGGCTTGGGTTTCGTTGACTGTGGGTCTGGAGTGAAGCACAGCAAGCCCTATAATCTTATTTTATAGAATGTTGTTACATCAAAGCAAAATCAATACTTGTGAGGCAGACACATCACCAATATGTGACCTATCATATTTGGTAAAGCATCATCTTATCAAGTCATTTTGATTGCAAATGGCAATGACAACTACTGCGCCCCCCAGTCAATTTGGTTCCTCTTAAATAGACAAAAAAATCAATTTCGAGCAAGATTGTTAAAGGAATATAATACTAGGCACTTTAATAAGGCACAGAATGTAGCTTGCAGTATTTTAGTGACTATTTTGAACCATCACGCAGAAGATACCGTGACTACTGACATTGCTTTGCTCTCTAGCAGTCAAAACCTCTTCCTTGCCATTAGAGAGTCGCTTTTAGGTTAAAGACACTATAAAAGACAAATTTGTTGGAGAACCAGCTCAAATCAATTCTGTCAAATGCTAAGACCTATTCAAGGTGGAATAATAGATACATCTTAAAGATATCAGATACAAGCATACGAATATTCCTAAATGTTACCCACTCTGAAGTCATTGGCTTTGAACTTCCACAATCTGATGAGTGTATGCTATGTAACAGACCGACTGAGAAAACACCGAGAAGTTGAAGATGAATGGGGTGGTTAGACAACCTTTAACAAAACTTAAACTTAAAAAATAAGTGCCCGCCCTCAAAGATAAGTGCCGGTGCTCCGCACCGGAAACAACAAGCACAAGTTAAGCACTGGATGCACAGCTCTAAAACAATGCAAAACCTTATATTATCAACCAATGCAAAATGATGACGGTCGAGAACCTAAATAAAGAATTTATTACCCTTTAAGAACGGTGTCATGCATTTCTGTTTTAAAATGTTTTTCAAACTGGCACTCCGACAAGACAGCGACACGTTTAAGGACCTGCAACGTCAAGAAGAAGTGAACGTCTCTGACACAATGCGTAAATATTGACGATTGAAGAACATCAAAGCCTTGCCCGTTGCAGGGTGTTTTAGAAATGACATTTAACGATCTTGCATTCACAGACTGTGGTTAGTTTCACAGTGTGCCCTGTATAACTAAGCACATAGAAATACTTCCAAAGAAAGCTGTAAGAAAATAACTTTAGTAATCCATACTGAATTGGCACAAGCACGGCTAGGCATTTTCTAGAGCTTTGACTATCTTTAATTTATGCAATTCACATGATACCTGACCGTTTCCTTACTCTTCTCTTTTCATGCCATTAAGCTAGGACCTTGGCCTACACAATAAGGGGCATATTTATACTCCGTTTGCGCCGAAATTGCGTCCGTTTTTTTGTCGCAATTTCGACGCAAAACTAACTCCATATTTATACTTTGGCGTTAGGCGCATCTAGCGCCAAAGTCCATGGAGTTAGCGTCATTTTTTTGCGTGGACACCTACTTTGCTTTAATTATATGCAAGGTAGGCGTTCCCGTCTAAAAAATCGACTCCGAGGCATGTGCGTGGGATTTATACTCCCGGGCAAAAATCACGCCCGGGAGTGGGCGGGTCAAAAAAAATGACGTACGGACGCTTTTGCGCCGTTATTTAGTGCCTGCAAAAGGCAGGCGTTAAGGGACCTGTGGGCTCTGAAGGAGCCCAGAGGTGCCCCCCCATGCCCCCAGGGACACCCCCTGTCACCCATGCCCACCCCAGGAGGACACCCAAGGCTGGAGGGACCCATCCCAGGGACATTAAGGTAAGTTCAGGTAAGTGTTTTCTTTTTATTTTTTTGTGGCATAGGGGGGCCTGATTTGTGCCCCCCTACATGCCACTATGCCCAATGACCATGTCAAGGGGACAGAAGTCCCCTGGGCATGGCCATTGGGCAAGGGGGCATGACTCCTGTCTTTGCTAAGACAGGAGTCATTTCTATGGGGGTTGGGAGTGAAAAAAAATGGCGCAAATCGGGTTGAGGCGAAAAAATTGCCTCAACCTGAATTGCCCCATTTCTTGACGCCCAAGCTCCATATCCCCCTACGCCGGCGCTGCCTGGTGTACGTCGTTTTTTTTAACGCACACCAGACGGCGCCGGCGGCTAACGCCGGCTAACGTCATTCAATAAATACGGCGCCCGCATGGCGCTTCAGAATGGCGTTAGCAGGTGCTAATTTTTTTGACGCAAAACTGCGTTGGCGCAGTTTTGCGTCAAAAAGTATAAATATGGGCCTAAATATGCTAGAAAAATTCGGTAAGCTGAAGCCTCCAAAGTTCACATTGGCAATAAACCTTCAGATGGTACAGAACATTAGAGAAGCATAATTTAGGGTGTACGAAACGGTATAATTGTCCAAGGCAGGTTTTGAGAAAATTACGCAAAATTGCGATAGTGGTGTCAAATGTGGTTTGCCTGTATCCTGGGTGGAGTTTTCAAGCGGGGGCAAACTACTCATAAAAAGTTAGACGAAATACCGGCTGTAGATTGGTCTGCCCAGAAAAAGTATTTAAAGGACGTATTTTTTCATTGAACCAGTTTCTCACCATACTAAGGGACAAATGTAGCAAAAATTTGCGAGTCGCAAATGGCCCGAATCGCAATTTGCGACCCCGCAAAATCGGAAATGGGATGTAAAAATCCCATTTCCGAATCGCAAATTACGATGTGAGCCATTATCGACTCGCAAATTTAGCAAGCCCATAGTGCGAGTCGCAAATAGGGAGATGCAATTTGCGAGTCGCAAACCATATGAAAAAGCCACTCGCAAATTGCGACTAGTCGCAAAAAGCCCATTTTGCACACCCAAATTACCACTAACCCAGAGCAGGTGGTAACCATAACCAAAGTATAAAAGGAGACCCAGAAGGCATCTGGGTTACTCAAAATGGCTGAAATATATGTGATAGCAAGGAGGAGGAGAGTCCACGCCGCCCAGCAAAGGAGAAGGAGGAGCCAGAGACAGGAGAGGATATACAGAACCAGGCAGACTTTTTTCCAGCAAACTGAGGAGGAGATATATGATAAATACAGACTCAGCAGTGCAGCAATATTAGAATTAATTGATCTACTCAATCCGCAGCTTCAACGACAGACTGTGCGTGACAGCGCCATCCCCACACATGTGCAAGTGCTATGCTCACTGCACCTCTTGGCCTCGGGTAGCTATCAGGGGGTGATTGCAGTGGCAGGTGGGGTATCCCAAAGTGCACTCTCACGGTTCTTCAGATGTTTCTTAGATGCCATACTCACACACATGTCCAGATACATATAACTACCCAGGAATGAGGCAGAAATCAACAGCACCAAGTTGGAATTCTACAGAATTGCCAACTTCCCACATGTAATAGGGTGTGTAGACGGGACACATATACAAATATGCCCTCCTGCAAATCTGGAACATCGGTTCCGCAACCGGAAGTGACCAACTCACTGAACATCCAGGTGGTATGTGACTCCCATTATGTTATCACTGGCATGGTAGCCAAATTTCCAGGGAGTACACATGACTCGTACATTTTCAGGCACAGTGGGATACACCAACTCCTAGAACGTGGGGAGTTTGGAGACGGATATCTCTTAGGTATTGCTGCAGACACCCTGAAGCCATACACACAGGTCCCTGTAGAAACCATCCATGCCCTGCTAACATTGTTCATTTTTGCCACACAGGTGACAGTGGATATGCGCTACGACCATGGATACTTACCCCGTACCTAACACCCAACAATGAAATTGAGAGGCGATATAACAGTGCACATAGGAGGACCAGAAATGTCATAGAGAGGACCTTTGGACTGTTAAAGGTGAGATTCCGATGCCTCCACAGAAGTGGATGGTGGATGGGCCTCCTCATGTGCCCCTCATCTCCCTGAGGCGCTTTGCCACCCTCTCCTTTGTCCTGGAGCGCAGGTCATACCACTGTTTTTTGATTTCCTCTATATTTCTGTGGCTCACCCCTATGGCGTTGACCCTCTCCTGGATGTCTTGCCAGATTCTCCTCCTTTCAGTGTCTGGAACACTCAGGGCAGCCTTTCCAAACAGCTGGTCATGGTGCTGGCAGCATTCTTCTGTCAGCACCTCAAGTTCCTTTTCAGAGAATTTAAATGTTCTCTTCCTGCCTACACTGCCTGAGTCTTCCATTGTTGCTGCTGTTCCTCCAGGTGGTTGCTCAGCAGTTAGAAAAGGGTGTGGTCTTCCCTCCTCCCAGGTGTATTTGATGTCTTCCTGGCTCTGATGTCATCAGCAAGAGCCAGGAAGTGTTTTTCAAACTGTTTTGCTGCCTGCTCCATGCAATTTGTTGCACAGTCGCAATTTGCGATACCCACTCGCAATTTGCGAGTTTGTTTTTAGCGAGGTCGCAAAAAGCGACCTCGCTAACAGCGGACTCGCAACCTGCGGTGCAACTTCATTTGCGAGTCGACAATGATGTGGGAAACCAAAGAATTGCGAGTCGGAAATTGCGAGTCATTGCGACTCGCAATTTCCGACTCGCAAAATGGGATCCAACAAGAAAAAGCAACTTCATTTTGCGACTCGCAAATGAAGTCGCACCGCAGATTGCGAGTCCGCTGTTAGCCAGGTCGCTTTTTGCGACCTTGCTAAAAATGAACTTGCAAATTGCGAGTGGGTATCGCAAATTGCGACTGTGCCGTAAATTGCATGCAGGTGCAGCAAAACAATTTGAAAAACACTTCCTGGCTCTTGCTGATGACATCAGAGCCAGGAAGACATCAAATACACCTGGAAACGCCTAGAAAAATCAATCCCACTATACAAAACAAGATCCCCCCCAATATGTTATCTCATTTATGGATGCTGCTCCAACATGTGACTAGCAGCCACAACAGAATGGCCTCAGAGAGGTTGGGTGTGGAGGCCCTTTTGGAGAGAGACATTTCTAACCTTTGCTTAACCAATAGGAAGGAGGGAAATAAGGGTGGACAGGGCCATATTACTGATCCACCTACCATATTACCTGGAGGACAGTACAGATACCCTTCTTTGCTCCATATAAGCAGCCCCCTCTGAATACTGAGAGAGATACTACAGTCCTCACTGTGGTGCTGATACGTCCCCCTCATTTGAATTTCAGGATTCCGCTTGTATCCAGGAGAAGAACTCAATACATTGAGAATAGAAATATATGTAGACATTGCTAATACTGTCAAATAAAAATCTGCTGTATGGAAGGGAGATCAACCAAATGATCCTGTTTTTTTTGTCTTTCTTTGGAACTGATTTCAATAGAACTTTAAACTATCCCTTGGTGAAAGTATAATGGGTGAAATATAATTTACTATACAAGAAGTTGGAGAAGAATCCCTGGTGTACTTTGTCTATTTGATTTCCAAGATAAAATAAACTTCATTAGTTTAATAGCACAATAACGGTATCAATGTCCTCCAGTAATATTAGATGTATTTGCTTTACTCTTACTACTTGATCTTGTTTGCTAAGAGTGAGCACATTTCTACTGAGGTTAATGGTAGGGCTTGGCAAGGTGCCTTTCTTAGAAACAGCTAGCATTTCACTGGGAGCAGCATTCTGTTCATAAGGAAATTAACTCCATGACTGAGTAGCAAATGAAAGAGTCTTTCTTGGAATTATAACAGCCTCCAATCCTTCCCACCCTCCATGTCCAGCATATATAGGTGCCAATGGGCTTGCCTTTGCCATGCCTTCAATGCGGCATGAGTGCAACAAGGATGAGCTAACAAGTAGATACCCCTGCTCAAGCTTATTGAGTGGATAAAGGAAAGACTGAGGGGCGTATTTAAGAGCCTCTAGCGCCACCAGAGCGTTACTTTTCATGACGCTCCAGTGGCGTATGCCCTACGCTGTATTTACGAGGTTGCCTTAAACCACTTTTTGTGGCTTAATGAGACCTTGTAAATAAGGCCCCTTCACACGCAACACTTTGCGTGGAATGAGCGTTCAATAGGTGTTGCTGTGGGCATACCACAGCAACACCCATTGCATTCTGATGCTGCTCCAGATTTCCGGGTTTTCGCAAACCTGAGGCAGCGCCAAAATCTACACAACGAGGACTGACGCAACAAGGAGAAAAGCTTTAATTTCTCCTCTTTTTTGCTCTTTCTATGTGTGCTGCATTTTGCTGCACACATAGAAAGAGCAAATCTCCATTTAAGATTGTTTTTGTGCAGGAAGCTGTTCCTTCTTGCACAAAAACAATCTTCCCCTCAACGCAGCCATCCTTGCACTATGGTGCAAAGGGGGCTGCGTTGGCGCATGGCAGCAAATTTAGCGACAGCGTGGGGGGAAACACACGGGTACGCCATATTCAAATAAATACGGCGCATCCATGCGTTGTGAAAATGTCGGTGCACGATGCTGCCAAATTTGGCACAGTGCCGTGCACCGTCATATTCCATTAAATCTGGCCCTGAATGTCTCAGCTCAGACTGCCATACATGTTCAGCAGCCAAGAAGCAGATGGACATTAAACTGCACTTTAAGTCAATAATTTTTAAAAGTCATTTTGCTAATAAAGGTGGTATATGCAGAGCAAATTTAAGTCTACAATTTAAAAGAAAGCCTTGTTGACATGACTCTCATAGTCTAAGCGCTAATTGTTGTCCTCATTGAGACCCAGAAGTGCTCAACCCCTGTTTATGTAGGGGAGAGTGATTAGGTACATGAAATAAGCATTGACAAAGTCAAAAGGTTTCGCCTATATGAGATCTATTGACTTTGTCAATGTGTTTTTAGACATGTTGCACAGCAGCGCAGGGATCGCCAGTGCATAAACCTGGGTAAGACAATATTCCAATACATCTTCTGAAAGTGAGGCTCAAGAATAACCCCAGATTCTTATCCAAAGTAGTAGGGAGTCCATCTTAATCTTGTCCTCCATGGGGGAGGAACCCACCTCAGATGGCACATAAATGATGAAGTAGATTGGAAGATTGCCCAAAGGCTCCATAAAAATGCATTCTCAATCCTCTTTAATGGACCCTGACCCTTGTGCTCCCAAACACCTGCGCTATAGGTTACTACAGCGGTCCACTTGCATTTGTAGGTACTGATCATTGGCTTGTGCCCAAGCCGGCATGCAAAACTAAAAAACGACTCTGTATCTCTTTGGCATTAAGTTGCCCTGCTGTAAAAAAGAGTGTGACTATTTTAATTATGATCCAGAGGAATATGTAGGTAGTTAAAAGGTTTGACCCTACAGATTTCCGACCCTTCCAAATTAAATGTTCTGATTTTAATAGTTTTTGGTCCAACGCTCATAACAAAAAATCTGCTGATATTGAGTTTAAGATCAAGTTGCCCTTAAAAAACTGTCAAAAAACATCTAAAAGGCATTGTAATCCATTTGCAGTTTTGGAGATCAAGACCAAGAGAGCACTAGATTTCACCATGGAATCATCTTTCTCTGTTTCACTGAAACACATCTCTAAATCATCAATATATATGTGAAATAGTAAAGGGGCCATCACACACCCCTGCTTGACCCCAAAAGAAGATTTATTTGTAGGGGAGAGTTCACCCTCAGATCCATACCTTATCCTAATCAGACAATGCCAGTGCATCCTCTGTAGCAAACCAATTATAGCCCGATCAATTCCCATCTTTGCCATAATGCCCCAAATCTTGGAACTGTTGAGGAGAGGTCTATAAATGCTAGGTGAATGGAACCTCTCCTCTCCTAGATATACTTGCCTTTGTTAGGTGAAGATTCAGGCATTGCTCAACTGTGCCCACCCCGAGGTGAAACAAAAACTGGACTTTAGACAAAGCCTGGTTCTCCTCTAACCAGCCCTCCAGTTTAGCTGCTATAAGTCTACCCGGTATTTGAAGGGACCTGTCAAAAAGGGGACTTGGGCGGTAACAGCAAGGTGAATGATTGTTCCCTTTCTTAAAAACCTACGGCTTCATTCCAAGACAAAATAAGCTCCCCTCTCATAAAAGCTTTAGAAATATTAGTTAAAAAGAAAGAAAGATCTACAGTGACTCCATTGGGTTTAGGAGCTTTCCCCACAGGAGGCTGGTTAAGGGCAGTAATTACGTCCTGAACAGAAATGGAATCATTAAGGTGAGAGTGCGACTCTAGGTTACCATAGACTACCTCTTCATTATCTAAAATATTTTCTGATGTACCTGGATTAAAAATACTGATATAGAGATCGACCCATACATCCACTGAAATAGCAATGTCCAATGAGGGCTTCTCATACCCTGAGAAAAAAGGCTGATTAATGACCTCTCAGAATAATGCAGTCATTTGAGTTAGAGGTTCTTTCCAACTGCTCCCATGCTTCCGCTATTAGCTCAGATCTTCTAGTTTTCAGGGGTGATTTATGATTTCCTCTAGCACTCAGTACATCATTTTTGTAGCGCAGTCTGGTGGGAAGGACTATTTTCAACTTCTTATGAGCCGAAGTACAGGCATGGTTAAACCAGCCTATAGGTGAGAAATTTTTAAGGGGCTTTGTTATGCCTCAGCCCATCGTCCACAGCGGTGCATATAATCTTAAAAGCATAGGAAAAGTTCTAAGGTGCCTCCTGATATAGCTTCTCTGTTCTCACTCACAAGCTTGGAGAAGTCTTTGTTATTTCTATTTTTATTCCTAAGGGGTACCTATCAATACCCATTTGTAAGAGTCAGGATACTAATGAACCATGCTACTTCCAGTCATTCAAGGAGTGGAGGGCGCACCTCTGCTTACCTAGCCCCCAAATTGTGGAACACCCTACCCCTAACTCTTAGGTTGAATGGCAATGGCAATCCATGGAGAAGTGTGGCTCAATGGTTAGAGCGGCAGACCCTGAAGCAGAGATCTGGCTCAAGACCAGGGTTCAAGTCCCGCTTCGGCAGGTCTTGGGCTCAATTCCCCTTGACCAGATAATTCTCGCCTCGGTGCCTAATCTAATTCATGGGTCCCACTCTGCAACTCTGGGCAATAGCTTGCTTAATCTCCACAACGGCCCCAACAGCGCTTGGATGCCTGGCTTCACCCTGAGGGTGCTCAGGAGTGGGTGCCTCACAGGGAAAAGCCAGGAGGGGTTCCATAGCGGTATGAATACAGCGCCTTGAGACCCTAACGGGTGAGTAGTGCGCTATACAAGTGCTAATTTACATTTACATTTTACATTTACAATCTACTCAGTTTTAAGAAACTATGCAAGACTTTTATGTTTTCTTGAGAACATTTGGTAGAGCCTGGAAGACCTTCTGAGCTCTACAAAACCCGTTGGGTAGCCATGCACATTATAAATTCCCTGAACTGAATCAAATTGAACTGAGTTCATCAATGTATGGCATAAGATATGCATCAAAAATGTTGTTTACTCATCTCAAATTAATTCAGTCCAATTCTAGCCCTAGCCGTATACATAAGACCATTTGCTTCTGTAAGATGCAATAGTTTGTATTGAAAACAAGGTATTAATTTAGTTTTTCACAATGTTCATTCTAGTCTCTGGTATATGGCATGTTTGCAATTCTGACACAAGATTCTGGAAAAGTTTCTATTATATTTTCTATTAATGTTGTTTGTCTGGGAGAACAAAAAAACAAATTAACCTAATGTTCTCATTTTCCCCTTAGGACTTTTTTCTGTTTCTCTGAGACTTGTGTATTGGTTACTTCAGTCTTCCTAGGTACCGGGTTTCAGTAAGGGATCATATTTTTGGGGGCATTGGAAATTGTCCACTATGCCTCAAAGTGCCTGATTTTCGGTTTGTTCCAAATTATTTAGCAGAATAATGTGGTTAAACTGAAATGAATGTCATATTTTGGTTTGTAGTGGTATATAGGCAAAGGGACCCAATTTCCGAGGTGTTTGACCCTATTATTGTTGCAAAAGTATTGTTGCCCACTAATATTGTTAAAAGTACTCTAGTGATAAGAATATCGTGAGACATTTTAACATAGGTGAGAACATCATTTTTTTAACTTTATTAAAAAATATTGAAGTTCTTAATATTTAACCACTTGGCTGCTAAGCATCCTCCCCTTTACCCATGCAAGACATTTTCTGGATGTTTGGTTATTTCACGCATAAACCTTCTTAACCTTTTTCCACAAATTATATCCAGGCCAATTTCACCATTTTCCACATTTTCCAACATCCTAGAAATTCTAAATGTACCCAAGGTTTGTAGAGTTCCCCTGAGGAAACAGAAAATAGCCAAAATATATTTACCTTTAGTTTTATGGGAAACAATTGATATGCAAGAAAGCATATGCTTTTATTTCTAAAACTGGTATCAACAAAACATTTACTGTACTAGAATCACTATCTGCTCAGCTTTTAAGAAAAAGCAGAGAAGTATCTAAAAGCAATTATTTGTTACCACTGTTATTCCTTTTTTCTTAGATGTTGATGATAGGGGTCATTACGAACCCCAGCAGTTCAGCCCGCCTTGCCGATGGCGGCTGAAAGGCTTGCCACCGGCATGGTGGGCAGAACCACCATATAAGGGATAAAGAGAGGGCCACCATAGGTGGCTCTCACCCACCGCCAAGCTGCCTCCGACAGGCAGCCTGACGGTGGAAGGCATCATTATCTGACAGGGCAGCGCTGCTGCCCTTCGGATAATGATCACTACTGCCCCCAGCCTTTCCCTGGTGGGTTCCCCTGCCAGAAAAAATCTGGCAGAAGGGGCGCATTTGGCATGGGCAGTGCAGCGGCCCCTGTACAGTGCCCCATCGCGCAGGTCTGATCTTCGTGACTGGTGCAGCTGCACCTGCCGCACAGAGGCCGTCGGAAATGTCCCGGCCCAGCAAAATGTTTATTATGCGGCCGGCGGGATTCCAGGGAGGCTGGCACTCAGTAGAATGACCGCCGGCCTGAATACGGAGGTGAAAAATGCAGTTTTCATAATGAGGGCCTATGTTTTCTAATTTTTGTAGTTTCAGCCTATTTGCATTTTGTGGTAGACGCATTTGTCAAACTCATTGAAGATTCCAGAAAGCTACTTTTCTGAAAAGTAAGCAACATACTAAATACAGCAAGGTTTCATTTGCATTGATCCTTCAAGATTTTCCCAAAGAAACTAATCGTTAAATTAAAAAAATATTGAGAAAAAGTAGCAAAAAATAGTGTTTTGTGACAATGTTTTTATCTGCACTCTTTTGTTACACTGACCAATTTACAAAAGCAATATACCATCACAACTGATAATCCCTTGTGATCACGTGGCTATGTAGGGTTTGTGGATTTTCTAAAAGCATGTGGTGCCGAGAACCAACAACTGAGTACAGCTTATAATTATTTTTCATTTTGTAGTAACCATGCAGCAATTCACATGTGAAAAAAAATAATGAAAAATGGGTATCAAGGAATCTTACATGTTTCTCAAATGCACACAAGATGCATAGTTTAGGAATAGTGTTTATTTTTACACCTCTGAATTTTGATTTATCCATTCTCTTGTGTGATTCATGAGGCATTATGCAAAATGTCTTACTTCTTGCACATTGGATTTCATTTGGAAGTCACAAATGCTCCACTATTCTGAGTTTCCACTTGGCCCCAATAAAAATGGTGCCTACAACACCAAATGCCCCAATACGCAACCTGGAGACATCACATTTGGCCCAGCAAAATTTACATTTTTTTAACAATCTAGGTAGCTCAGCCACCACCCTGGAAAATTTACCAGACTCAGGTATTCTTGAAAGCTAGACTCCTAGGGGAGTCCCGGGTGAATTATGACTAGTATGGATCCCATGACAATTATTTTCTCGGAAAGCCTGGCAAACTTCAAATTTTGGCTGTAAGGATCATCTTTCCTCACATTTATGTGAGAGGAAGTTCTGGAAGCCGCATGGATTCACAAATGTTCCACCAGTCAGGGTTCCAAATTTCCTCTGATAAAAAGGTACCCCACTTGTGTGGGTGCACCTAGCACCTGTAACATTTAAGGCCCTAAATGTAACATGGACACATCAAATATTTCTACTCAAAAGAACCCTTTCTTGCAATTTGAGTTGCTGTAGATTTGAGGCCTGAGTACAGCCACCACCAAGTGAAACCTAAGAAACAAGGGCATTTATGAAAACTACATACATGGATGAGTCCAGGGTGGGGTGACTCACACAGATCTCACAGGCTTTTTTTTACCCAGTAACCCCTGCAAACCTCAAATTTTTGGCTAAAAACAAAAATGTTCTTAAGATCTCTGTGAGGGAAAGTTCTGGAAATACAGGGCTCCACAAATTTCCTACCATCATGTTACCTACAATAACGGTACCCCAAAGGAGTGGGTGGGCCTAGCATCTGTGAAAGAAAGTGCCCCTAAACATTGAATCGGCATATCAAATGTTTCCATTCTCAACTGAACATTTTTTGCAAAGTAGATAACTGTAAATTTTGGGTCTGGGCTTGAACACCACCAAGGGAAATCTACCACACCCTGACATTTCTGAACACTAAACACCGGGGGGAGTCGAGGATGCTTTGACCTGTGTTCGTACCCAGTAGCTGTTGCAAACATCAAACTTTACTAAACACACATTTTCCTCACGTTTTGGTCTGAGAACGTTCAGGAATCTGCAGTGATCCACAAAATTCCTACCAGTCCAATTTCTCACACTCGTCCTCATAAAAACGCTATCCCACTCCTGTAGCTGGGCATTGCGCCCGCAACAGGAAAGTAGTTTGATCCTTTCCTCTTTTGGCTCCCTCCAGATTACAAAAGTTTAATTCACAGAAATGTGAGGAAAATGCATAAAGTATGATATTTTTAGGGCATTGTGGATAAGAAACTATTGTAGGGTTCATACAAGTCACATCTCCTAGGACTCCCTCAGGTGTCTAGTTTTCATTCCTGAGTAGGGATGAAATTGAGATGCCACCCCACTCTGCTGGCCCATATGGAAAAACTAAGCCATGAAGCATTTAGATTTGTTCTCGCTTCCCATAGGAATAAGGATGTTTTAGACCTCAGGGGAGCAGAAAGACTGTTGCATCTTTATGAGATTAAGGGCCTGCTGTCAGCATGGGCCAGATCCTGTCGCTTTATTTTACAAAAAATATTTCAGACATCATTCAGATTTCTGTTTCACACCTTGTGGGGAGATTGCAGAAAATCCACACTCTTCTTCGCAAGTGGGCAGAAAGATTGGGCTATTTTTCCAATGATGGGATATGTCCAAGTACCAGGAATTGATGCCCCACCCCTTTCTTTTTCCCAAAAGAAATGTCCCTGGTGTCTAGTAGGTATTCTAATCCTCCTTCCCTAATGTGAGACAACCATCCTATCTACACCTCCAAGGAGGTAGAAACCTCTACTACTGACCATTCTGGGGTTGAGTATGGTCCAATTCCCTGGTGGGCCACTTCCTTTATGTTGTTTGTTTTGCACCATTTTAAAATCCTGGTGTCCAGTACATGTTCTGCTCCAAGGCAACAAACCACAACCCCTCGGGTGAACAGAAAGACTGTATTGCCCCTACTGGGGTGGGAGTATGGCCCAATTCCATTAGGGAAAACATCAACAGTTTTACCCCAATGCTCCAATGTAAAATCCCCGATGTCCGGTGGGCATTCTAAACCCATTGTGGTGCAGATTAGGTACATAACCCCCAAATTGCTATGGTGCCAGGAATTTTAAAGTGTCCTCCACATCCATAGCGCCAAGTTATAAGAAATATGGATTTGGAGGTCATGTCCATAATCCCCTCCTAATTAATGTCCTGATTGATTTGTTAATGTAGAACTGTATTTGGTGTTTTTTATAAGTCTATGGCATTTTATTGTTCAGTATTTATTGTTGTATTGTTTATGCATTCTATATATTGTTGAGGACTATATTAAAAGAATTACAGTTATTTTTAAATAATTTATTTCATATATTGGAAGGTTGTTGGAGATTTTAAAATACTTTTTAAAACATGTGAATAATCAATTAAATTGTAATTGGTTATTAGATTATTTTGCTTTTTTTAATTTTTGGTTTAGTTGGATGTTTGTGCATGATCATTTATATCTTAAATGTATGGATTTTATTTTAAATATAATCATTTTTAATATTTTTGTGTTGCTGGCTTTGTAGGAAAGTAGGGTGACAGGTGTTTAAAATATATATGCATTTAATGGTTTAATGGATTGATTATTTTTTAATATGTTGGTTTGTCTAAGCAGATGATGTATATTAATATTTTGGGGAACTTCTATGAGTATATGGTAATTTTGAAAACATATTAAGTATATTTTCTTAATATTTGTGGTATCTATTTTTTATTACATTTTGATTGTGCCTATTATGTTTGATAAATTATGATAATTACATTTTATTTTTGGGAGTTTGTTTGGTTTCTACTTTGGAAGTGTTTTTTAAATATGTTTTATTTTATTCACTAGTTATGAATTGATCATATCTTGTTATTCATATCAACGAGGTGTTAAATATTTGTAATCGAGATTATAGGTTTTTGTTTATATTTTTTATTTTTTGTACACTTTGTATAATGGTTTGCTTATTTTGATTTACATTATTTTATTTGTTATTCCTTAGTATGTTTTCATATTGAGAATTTAAATGTTAAATGGAAAGTGCATTAATATTTAGTTATTTTCTTTATTAATATTTTGTTATTTTGCCTCTTTTTATTTGTTACTTATTTTGAAAAATAATAAATGTATTTTGTTTGAATACCAAACCTTTTCTGCTGCTGGTCAGATTGGATTGGGAATAGTAAATATGACCTTTTTAAAGTCTAACAATATCTTTACAGTTCCTCTGGATGAAGTGAGAGTAGTAAGTTCGGCACACCTAAAGTCCACTATGTCCCTTACTGTTGCTGTGTTTGGTTTGGGAATAGTAATAGGACTTCTTAAAAGCCCAACTCTTTACTTACAGTTTCTTACATTGCGCATGCAAATAGTTAATCAGACCACCCCAAAGTCGAACATTTTCCTTACTGTTGCTCGGGCCGGAGTATAAATAGTAAAACTATAATCTGCAAAGATCAGCACTTTCCTTGTTGTTGCCTAGTTCAGAGAGAGATTAGTAAATCTGGTCACTCCAAAGTACAGTGTTTTCCCAAGTGTTGCTCAATTTGGAGTGAGAATTGTAAATTTCATCCCTCCTACGTCCAACACTTTCCCTACTGGTTCTCAGTTTGTCGTGAAATAGTAAATTCAACCCTTTCAAAGTTTTAACATTTTCAAACTATTGCTCAGTCTGTGGTGGGAATAGTCACTTTGACCCCTCCAAAATCCAACACTTTTCTTACTGTCGTTCTGTTTAGAGCGTGAGTAGTAAATCTGACCTCTATAATGCACGACACTTTCCTTATTGTTGCTTAGCTTGAAGTGGGATTACTGGTGCTCTGTTTTGTAGTGGATTAGTACATTTGGATCCCCCTCCAAAGTTCTACACTTTTCCAATTATTGGTCAATTGAGGATGAGAATAGTACATTTTACCCATCCAAAGACCAGTACTTTTCTTACTGTTGCTCTGTTTGGAGTTTAAATAGTAAATCTGACCTCTCCAATGCCAAACTCTCTCTTTGTTATTACTAGCTTGGAGTGGGATTACTAAATTTAACCACTCCAAAGTCTAGGGCTTTCCCCTTGTGTTACTCAGTTTTGGGAATGGTACATTTGATCCCTCAAAGGTCAAATGCTTTCCCAACTGTTCTTTGTAGTGGTAATGCTACCTCTGACCGCTCTAGGGTATTGCCATTACCTACTGTGGAACACTTTGGAGTGGGAATAGTAAATTATACTCCTTCAGAATCCAACTCTTTCCTTAATTTTGCTCAATTTCAAATAGGGACAGTAAATTTGACCTCTCAAAAGTCCAACATTTTACTTTACTTTACTTTACTTAGGGAAGAGTTGCTTAGCCTGGTGTGAGTATAGGAAATCACACATTTTGAAACATAAGGTTTTGTTCTATTAGTAAGCAGGTGCATGCATTGCAGACATTGTACTTGAAATGTCATATTCTGTGCCAAGAGGATTATTGCAGTAGATGGCCTAGTGGTACTAACTTTGTCAGAACATTTGGCTATCCCCTTTTGCACGTATATACCTCTAGGAAACAACTGTAAGAAAAGCATGGATCAAGATACTGGTGCATTTTGAGAAAAATCTCAATCTGTGTGAAATCATTCAGAATTGAGCTACTCTTCAAGTAGCTAGCAGTCCAACAGAACCTCGTAACATGCCTTTTACAAAGATTGAATTAGGTACGAACTCAACTCATTTGGAGGACAGAGTCAAAACCCTCTCTTATTTTTTACACATCTTCTGTAATCTCTGAAAATTGCTAATCTCAAATGAAGCTCAGTTGTTTCTCAATAATCACTCCAGTGGCAGTGCTAAATTTATTTAAATCATATTAAAACTTAGATTCCTCAGAGGAACTCTTACAGCCAAACATTACAAATGAAAATCAAATCCACCCAGTTTTACAATGTCATCTTTACCATTATCAAAGCCTTCTTATCACAAGGCACAGTACCACCATCCACGCAAAGAAATTTGCAATGATGCCTTCTACTCTGAAAATATCAACACCTTGATAGAGCAGGTAGAAATTCTCAGTGAAAAAGTACTCTGCTCCGGAATCTCAGCATATTCAGTCTGCATATTTTTCCCCATCCCGTAGCTTCCTGATCTGTAATGCCCATATGTAAAGGAGACACCTGACAGAACAAATAATTACCAAACGTTGACCCGGCCAATTGTTTTGGTTTGATTTTTTTTCATTAATCAAAGTGTTTGTAATTTTTTCTTTGGTGTATGGATTGGTGAACTGCTTTTGGACGTTGGAGTTTTGTTTTGAGCAAGTGTACAGAGGGAACGACAGTCCTCGTGAAATAAATTTTCCCTGCCCATTAGCCCATGCGAGCAAAGCAGATCCAAGCATACAAAACAAGCAATGTCTCCCAGGTGTAGGAAGAACACTCCATACATGCAAGGGCAACTGTTAGCTGGTGGGACAAAAACATGGCGCCCCATTCTGCATTTGTCTTTGTTGAAAGCACTATCCTCCAAAAGCAGATGCCCTTTTAGCCAAATGAAGATCTCTCAAAGGGGCACGTTGTTCTCCGATGGCTGAATTGTGCATGTGGGCAGCCTGTCAAAGTACAAATAACTACCTTAGGTCTAATCACAAGCTGTTCATATGTACATGTTAGGCTACAGTGTGGTTGAAAATAAACTTTCTGGCTGATATCCCACACATAAATCTTTCTATCACAACATTTGTCCCTGAAATGGGAAATAACAGACTGGCCCAGATTTACCAGGTCCAAATCAACATGCAGTGTCCCTAATATGGGGACAAATCTGCTTACATTTGTCACCTGCTCTAGGTTGGTGTGGAGCTGGAGGTGGGAGTTGGAGAGTAAAGGCCATTGGTGCATAGCCGAATTTGGGAGGACATCAGGTTTCATGCACCTCTGTGCCATGGAACTGGGTCAGACAGGGACTGAAGGCTGAGTCCTGACTGCACTTGCACCCTCATCCTCTTGTGGTTTACCAGCTGGATTTTCGTTCTGGTAAAGTCCGGCCTTGTGTTCCAGCACTTAGGAAATCAAGGTGTAGTGACACAGGACCAATTATAATTGGGGAGAATGGTATTCTACCTGGCATAAATCGTCCATCCAACTTGTGCCTTAGTCTGTGTGACTTGCTCCTTTTAGGATAGTCTCGCTATCTGAGAATCTGTGAGAAACAGCATATGTTTGAAATTATTTGAGTGTTTGAATTTATCTGTAAGACCATTTGCCTATGTGAGAATCTGCATGTGTGAGAACATTTTGTGAAAATCAGCCTGTGGGTCTCCCTCTCTCTTTATAAGACTCTTCTGACCTTGAAAATCTTTCTGTGTGAAAGAAACGGCATGTCTGAGATTCAGGGGCATAACGCAGGCCTATTCAAGTCCTGTGATGCAGGGTCCCATACACTTCAGGGGGCCCGACTTGGTCTAAAGCCTATGAATATTAATGACATGTAATAATTAAACAATCTTTGGGGCCCTTTACCACATTCCACTGAAGGGGCCCATCATTTTGTGTTTCATCACTTGTGAGGTTATCTCCATGTGTGAAGTTCTGTGCCTAATGTTGGAAGACGGACTACTTTTTGGAAAGAGATAATCTCATCAACCAATTACTAGGTCCAAGATGGTTTACTGGCGTTCTAATAGCTGATCTTCCAAGTACATCAAAGCTGCTTCAAAACTTTCTATCACTACAGACCACAGTATTCTAAGAACTAAACTGTTGTTCAGAATGGAGCAGAAAAATGTGCTTGCCAAAGCAGCTTGTGTTAAGATGGTACTGTCCAAGACCAAATCTAAACAGCTTAACCAAGTTCCACTGTGTAGTAATTATTGCCACATAAGTAGTATAGGGCAAATTTACAAATGTCTGGAATAATAAGTTACATAAAGGTCTACTCATTTTAGTGAAAAATGTAGTTTTCTGCAGGCACAAAATGACTTTTACTCCAATATTTTGGCGCTAGACATGTCTAGTGCATGTCAAATACAAATATAGAGTTAAGTTTGCCCTGAATTAGTGTAAATAAAATGACGCCAATTCAGCACAGAGTATAAATATACCCCTAAGTAAAAATAAAAAACACCAAAAATCCAAGGGGGACTTGGCCCCTTCCTGATACTCAAATGCTCCTGAGAAGGCACGGGGTGCCACCATGTTTCTAGATCTTCCTCCCAAAGTCATTCAATGTTGTAGCCTATCCCACAACTTATCCTGACACAACATAAGATTCTGTGGCCCGTACTTGCTATGCCACCAGATTCAAGCTAGCCTGGTTGATGAAGGGAGATACCCTGAAACCTGTCCCAGGATGCTTGTTTCTGGTCCAGGAAGGACCTGGCCTGGCAGTTCAGGCTGGACTGTTCCCATAGTGAACAGGGTCTAGACTGATTTGCATATGGCAGGGTCCAAACTGGAATGGCATGCCAAGAAAAAAAACTGATGAATTAAACCCAGATCTGTGAGCTGGATGAATGTTTGATTTGCTCAGATGAAACCCAGATCTGTGACTGGGGGTAAATGTTTGATTTGCTCTGCATTCCGTCCATCATCTGTTGTTCTTGCATTTGTCGCCCCAAGTGGGAAGGGTATGTCCAGACGTGGGTCCGGTGCTTGCTATGCCATCAGATTCAAGCTAGCCTGGTTGATGAAGGGTGATACCCTGAAACACGTCCCAGGATGCTTGTTTCTGGTCCATGGAGGACCTGGCCTCGCAGTGCGGGCTGGACTGTTCCCATGGGGAACAGGGTCAAGACTGATTTGCATACAGTTGGGTCAAAACTGGAATGGCATGGCAAGGAAAGAAACTGATTAAATAAACCCACATCTGTGAGCTGGATGAATGTTTCATTTGCTCTGCATTCCATCCATCATCTTTTGTTTTTGCATTTGTCATCATTAAACCAGCAGTCTTGCCTAGAGCAAGAGTCCAACTACGACATGGCACCACCAACAATGGTGTTTAGGCGCTAATTTATGGATACCATGAGCATCTCTGTCTCACACACAACAGGTACCCTAAGTACCATTATATGGAGACGTCTGTGGTCTTGGGGAAGATCCTCCTCAGCTGACCAGGGAGCACATAACTAGGCTGTAGGTTGTTTGAGCTCAAACTATTAAAAGGACTTTCTCCCCACTTGGTGGTCCATCTCTTTATCAATTATAGAATATGACTAACACCATAGATATTCCTGAGAATGCCACATAAGCATTAACACTGCACCTAGTAGATTATGGCATAACAGAAGAGGGCAGGGATGTCACATTCATAGTAGAAGCTAATGAAGCTTACCAAACAGAAAAAATATACTCTTGGGTCACCTTTCCACAGGAAGACCCTAAATCATTCACATTCCACACATACAGAATTGCAAATGTACCACAACAGTACCACGCATACCAGTATCTTGAGATTCCGATCACTTATGAAGAACGTCACAACTGGCTTAATGGCGCCCTGCCACACGTAATACAACCTGTGAGATTAGGTCCCTTAGGTAATGAAGGACAAACAAGACCAATGTTTGCCACATATACACCACACCCTGGTGTACAAAATAGCAGGCAACTGATCTGCGCATTATATACATTGAGCTAAAACCACTATATAGACAACATGTTCAGTTCGTAATACAAACTCAGAACACAATACCAGTGTGTCCAGCACCACCACCAACTGCTGGATGCCAATTGGCTACTACTGGGATGAATCCATAAACAATATATTCTGTCATGGGCAAAGTGCCCACAGAATGAGGGAAAATCCCTTTCTGGATAGCCAAGAAAACTATCAGCTGGTAGCTGTGTTTCCCCATGCGGGACCACAGGAAAAACATAGAATTCTCACATATGCTTGCCCTTTGAGATGGTTGTCTCAGTGGATGCCTGCGCCACATGGGGTGCAGTCTTTTTTTGCGATCTATACTACCATACATGGTACCCCAACACTTGCCAGTTTACCGGAAGTGTTAAAACAGATTCAGAATGACCACGGGGCTGCACCAGCCCTAGAGTTGGGGATTAAGTTAATGCATAACTTCGACGCAGTCACCTCAATCATACTCAGTAACATTACAGGGGAAAGGGTAGCGTTGCCTTTATGCCAGCGGCTCCAAGAGATTCCACACTTGGAACAGGAGAAACAGCTACCAAAGCAGAAGGATAAGGTACACATTGTGCTCTCTGAGTCAGCACCGTTACAACCTCAACTGAGGCTGAGTCGGCTTCCATCAAAGCCTACCCACTGGACTTACCAACCCACAAGGAAGGACACATATATTACCTCCTTATTTGGAATGGATTTGGACAATGATTAAGATGTGGGTGATGGAACTGGGATACCATACCACAAGAGAAATTGGCATGATGACCTTCAGGGGGCCAGTGTCCTTGATACTTTCTCTGAGATGGAACTCTTTTCACACCTGAGTCCTGCCACTCTGGAGAGCACTTCTTATGCAATGGTCACACAGAGAGCAGCCAAAGTTATTCACCTTTAACTCCCCACCTTGGAGGCTAAAACAAATGTTTTGATGGAAGTGTTGCACCTAGGGCAAACATCCACTGAGCCCTTCCTCCCCTTTAATAAGCCATATACAGATATCCTTTTGCGGGCTTAGGCAAAACCTTGCTTTGGCCCCCAATCAATCACCAGCCCTGCCCTTGGTGACCCTGTGCTCTAATCTCAGCACCCCTCATCTAAAAAGCTTGGTGGTGCCGGTGTTTATAAGTCAGACAAACCTAATACCTTTCTGACTGATCACCCTCTTTGGGAGTCCAAACTTATGGAGACCTTTGTGAAAAGGGCATTTTCTTCCACTAGCATAGATCTCAGATATGTGAATACATCTGCCTCCTGGGACACTATTCCCACACTCTTTGGGTGCCTTAATGCCTCCCAGATATCCCAGATAACCTCCAATCAGCCCTCACCCATGCCATACAGGATGGTTGTGATGCAGTCAACTTCACAATTTATTGATGCCTGGACACCACTGATTCCCTCGGTCAGGCTATTGGCACCAGTGTCACCATTCTCTACCATGAATGGCTGTAATGTCCTGGTTTTTTGGGTGATATCCAGTTGTCACTTATGGACATGCCCTTTGACGGGATCTATCTTTTTGGAGACAAGGCAGATTATTCCCTGGATGGCTGCCCACCTCACCAACCACACTAGCCGTACCTTTTCTTTTGTGGCTTCAGCAGAGGTACCCCATACCACCAGCCAATTCAGCCTCAGCAACGTGTATGGCGGGTTTGCGGCCATGGTGCCCACCCCCTACACGGTCAGGGTCAGCAAGCCACACAGTCCACTTAGCCCCTCAAAACCCAACCTTCCAAATCCTTTTTATGTGCCCTTAGTGGAGCACAGCCACCCAATTGCAAGCAGGATCCAATGAATCTTGCCATGTTGGTAGACCATTGCATCGGACAGGTAGTTCCTGCAGATGATTAAGAAGGGCCACTTCTTGCCCTTCATCGCAACTCTGCTGCAACTTCCACCCCACAGCGACAAACGGAGAACCATCTGTCCGTCTTATGACAGTAAGGGGCATATTTATACTCCGTTTGCACCGGAATTGGGTCCTTTTTTTTAACGCAATTTCGACGCAAAACTAACTCCATATTTATACTTTGGCGTTAGACGCGTCTAGCGCCAAAGTCCATGGAGTTAGCGTCATTTTTTAGCGTGGACACCTACTTTGCGTTAATTATATGCAAGGTAGGCGTTCCCGTCTAAAAAATCGACTCCGAGGCATGTGCGTCGGATTTATACTCCCGGGCAAAAATCACGCCCGGGAGTGGGGGGGTAAAAAAAAATGACGTACGGCCGCTTTTGCGCCGTTTTTTAGCGCCTGCAAAAGGCAGGCGTTAAGGGACCTGTGGGCTCTGAAGGAGCCCAGAGGTGCCCTCCCATGCCCCCAGGGACACCCCCTGTCACCCTTGCCCACCCCAGGAGAACACCCAAGGCTGGAGGGACCCATCCCAGGGACATTAAGGTAAGTTCAGGTAAGTATTTTTTTTTTTTTTTTTGTGGGATAGGGGGGCCTGATTTGTGCCCCCCTACATGCCACTATGCCCAATGACCATGCCCAGGGGACAGAAGTCCCCTGGGCATGGCCATTGGGCAAGGGGGCATGACTCCTGTCTTTGCTAAGACAGGAGTAATTTCTATGGGGGTTGGGAGTCGTAAAAAATGGCGCAAATCGGGTTGAGGCAAAAAAATTGCCTCAACCTGACTTGCCCGATTTCTTGACGCCCAAGCCCCATATCCCCCTACGCCGGCGCTGCCTGGTGTACGTCGTTTTTTTTAACGCACACCAGACGGCGCCGGCGGCTAACGTCATTCAATAAATACGGCGCCCGCATGGCGCTTCAGAATGGTGTTAGCCGGTGCTAATTTTTTTGACGCAAAACTGCGTTGGCGCAGTTTTGCGTCAAAAAGTATAAATATGGGCCTAAGTGCTAGCCCTTTTGACCAAACGGACTATTGAGAGGGTACCTGCTCTAGAAGCAGGTCATGGCTGTTACTCCTGCTATTTTCCGGTGCCTGAAATGGACATAGCCCTTTGCCTCTACTTTACACCAGTGCCCTCTCACTGCCTTGCTCTGGAAGGGAAAATTCAAGAGGCTCAGGCTGGACCAGTTCTTGGCTGCCTTAGACCCTAGAAATTGGATAGTGGTGTTAGATCTGCAAAAAACCCTTTTCCATAAACACGTTTTGCAGGCCCATTGGCACTACCTGTAGCTTGTGGTCACTGTGCTCCCTTTGGTATCACCAGTGCTCCTCGGGTGTTCATTAAAGTCATAACGATGGTCACTCCACATCTTTGGACGTCAGGGGTCCCAGTCTTCCCTTCACCTCGATGACTGGCTATTGAAGGTGAGCTCACCACACACAGTTGTCAAAACACCTCCAGAATTTGGTGAACCTCCCGTCATCTTTAGTGGGGATGCACTATCAACATGCAAAAGTCAAACCTGGCACCTTATCAGATGCTCCCTTTTCATCAGAGTCATTCTAGAAATGATTTGGATTAGTGCCTTTCCCCAGAAAGGAGAGTACATGACATTCAGGCTATGACCCCAAATGTTTCGGCCTCTGTCCTGGATTTCAGTGAGATCAACTCTGGGGCTGCTGGGACTGATGGTGTCCTGCATCCTGCTAGTGTAGGAATCTGGCTCTTTATGTGATAGGTCAAAATGAGAAATATCTTTTAAATAGTCCAGGGGTTTCCTTACCAGAGGAAAGGGGCTTGCTCTAGCAATCCCAAGGTGTCCATTATAGGGGGCAGTGTAGTCGAGTAGCCTTAGGCTTATGAGTTAGGAGTGTGAGACACCTGCAAATACACACAGAGTCAATAAATGAGACACATGACTCAAGAAGGAGATCCACACCAATTTTTAAAAAATTACAAGTATATGTATATATGTTTAGACACCAGAATCATTATGATCAGGTAAGTACATTTTGGAAGAAAAATCTTTACAGTTTTGAAAAGTTGACACATTGTGATTTTTGGAAGTTGAAATGTTATCCTCTGAAGGAAAAACAAATATGACAAACTATAATACAGTGACTTATGGGACCAAACTCCTGGACTTAAGGTAAGTATTGGGCAAAGGTCAGGACCATACCAATAGGTCACACCGGGCAGCACTGGGGCGGCCGGGTGCAGAGGTGTAGTACGGTGTTTGGTACCCAATGTTAGTCAATGTGAACAGGTGGGTTCAAGACGTGAGATGATCAGGGACAGAGGTGCACCTTTGGTCCTCGTCTCCACAGGCCAGGGGCGTGCTGAGCTGTCCTGACGTGTTGGATTGTCTCCACCAGTGGCACTTGTGGTTGACAGAGCTTGCAGGTGGGGGCTGCAGGCAGTGCCGGTAAGTCCACAGAGGGCAGGTAGAAGATGGGCTCTGTCTCTGGAGTGCTGGGTGACCACATTGGACCTCTTGGCCCACTTCAGCTTGGTGTAGGCGGCACAAATGTAGTGGTGTTATCCGGTGTCAGGTTTTTGCAGTCCAGAGTCCTCTCAGGTCTCTTTGGGTACCTGCAAGATGTGGGGAAGCAGCTCCGCTTCTCCACAGAGTTCCTGGTTCTTTTTCAAAAGCCCAGGCTTTTGAGACCACAACAGCTTTCAGGATGTGTCGACTTTGGTAAAAATCAGCAGAAACAGCAGACAGGCCAGCAGGGCTAGGACCAAGTCAAGTGCTTCTTACTCTGGCTTTACTTTTGCAGCTCTAGAATGTCGTGATCATTGGTCGGCAGGAATCTGAGTTTCTAGAGTCAGGGGCTACCTTAATATTGAATCTAGGGATGTTTTGGGGAGTGTAGGGTAGTAACCAATGGATTACTTACCCCTGGGGTCACTACACCCTGTATAGGACCACATCCTGTGAGAAGTGGCATAACTCTGTCCCAGAGTTCCTAAATCTGCCAGCACCAAGAAGGTAGATTTCTTAATGTTGTGTCCACATCAGGCAGCACACCTCCCTGAATGCTACATTTCCTGCCTGTCCAGGTGCCACATAGGCCCTGGGGCAGGGGGATTGGCACCTCTCCTTTGAGTGAAGCCAGATCTGCATACCAAGGGTGGTTCACTTCTTTGAAGTCCAGTGCCCTGGGATGCAGATTCACAGGTCATTCTGTTGGGTGGGGTGTGTAAACACCTCTCCCAGAGCATGCATTGTCTCTGACTGCCCGAGAGCAAAGACACTCACCCTTGGGGGTTAGAATCATGTCTGGTGGTGGCAGGCTGGATAAAACTAGTCAATCTGCACAATGGTAGTTTATATGTTTTCAGGGGCACCTCTAAGATACCCTCTGGGTGCATGTATTAATAAATCCATACCTGGCATCAGTGATGGTTTAATAATATGAAATATTTGATACCAACAGCCCTATTTTCAGTGAAGCCATCATGTATCTGGGGATCTCGTATAAATCAGTGCCTAGCACATGTACTTAAAATGGCTTCCATGTTCACTCACTATGTCGAAGAAGCGACAAAGACATAGCTGGGACATATTTGCTCTTGCAGATATGTCCTCACATGTAATATAATGCACCCTGCCTTAGGGCTGTAAGGCTTGCTGCAGGGGGACTTACATTTATTCCATGCAGTGTTAGGGGACTTTACACACCGGCTGTGTGCCATGTCACGTTTTTACTTTTAGCTGTACCAAGGCATGCAGCCTGCAATGAAAGTCTTATATTGTAGGCGAGGAGTCCCTGAGGGTGGCACAATACATGCTGCAGCCCTTGGGGACCCTCTTTAGTACCCATGCTCTTGGTCCCAAGGGTACCATTTGCTAGTGACTTACAGAGGTACCAAAGGTATTGCCAATTGGGGAACAATTGCACAGTTTTAGGGGAAGCGATCTGGCACTGGGAACCTGGTTAGCAGGAACCAGGTGCAATTTCAAGCAGAATTGCATTAATTACCAGGCAAAAAGTGGTGGTGACCATGTCAATAAGGGACAGTTTTCTACATCTGATCAGGGGCACCAGGTGGATCATGCGGGCTCTACTATGGAATCTGAAGTCTTAGTGGGCTCAACATAAAGGTGACTTCCCTATCCAGTGCCAGGTCATGGAGGAGACCATGAAGGATCTGCTGTGATGGTTACTGGATGGTGATTGTGTCAGTGCAGACCTCTTTCCCTACTGCACCTAGATTTAACAGTGGTCACTGATGTACTGATTCTGGGTTAGGGGGGCTGCCAACTGGGAGAGTTGAAGGATAGCACCCTCTGGTATCTGGTGAAGGCCCAGGTCCATATAACCCTCCTTGAGCTGGGGCTATCCATTTGGTGTTAAAAACTTTACTTCCACTGATCAAACTGAGGCTGGTGTAGGTGCTTAAGGAAAACACTACTACTATGTGGTATTTAAAGTAACAAGGTGGTATGGGGTCCTGGATCCTGTGCAGGGGGTGCTATGCCTCTGGAAATAGCTGCACTACAATGGAATCTTCCTGGTGGTGAACCATCTTGCAGGTTCTTTGATTGCCAGGGCAGAAAAGCTCAGAAGTCAACGCCTTGATGATCATGAAAGGCAATAACACATGGAGATGACTCAAGGTCTCTTCTGTAATGGGAAGACCTCCATACTGTGCTAAAGCATGTTAGGGCCCGCTTAGATCCTCCAGTTTAAAATGCACATTTTAACTTGGCATTTCTTTTCTGTTGGTAACCTTTTACATTGCTTTTCATTTATATGATAGTGCACTGAGAAATCATTTTACATGTTTCTTGTTTCTAGTAAACATTGATGCCATCTAATGTACACTCTGTCCAAGGTTGAGCACACAGAACGTGATGTCCGATATATTCTGATTGTCCATGGAGACAGCTCCTTGATTGCAGACATATCATAAGTCAATAGCGAACAGTGATTGTATTAAAAAGAGGGCCTCAGTGTCATGTTCAGCAGAGAAGCACTTCCACTGGGATTATCCTGGAACAGTCACAACAAAAGGGTAGATATGTTTCCACGATTTCCTTGGAAATCTGAGTAGTCATGTTCGAGGCTGCAAAAGTCATCTGGTACCCTGGTGTGTTTAGAGGTTCAGATGGGGCACTGTGAGCTATCTATGAACCGTGTCAACATTTTCTGATGTTATAAGCAGTCTTACTCTGACGTTTATGTTGACTAGATGCACAGTCCTTCTTGATTCATGGGAACCGTATAACATGGCACCACCAGCATTCTGGGTCGGGTACTTATTTAATGGGTCTTCTAAGAAGTTGTTATGTACCAAGGTACTCCCTGCTCACCTTTATACGGAGACATCCGTGGTGTTTGGGATTAATCCTCCTCAGCATAATAGGAAACACCTATTTTAGTCTGTAAGCTTTGAAAGGATCACACAACTATAGTGTTCCCACTCTGAATCCGATTCTTTAAAATGGCAAATGTAGTGAACATTCTGGTTAAGTGCAGATAGGCTGTCACAACATATTTGGCTGAACAAGGTCTCGCTAATTGGAGGTGGGGAGTTACCTTCGTGGTTTTCTTTTCATAGGTCGATTTTCCTGCAGTGGATGGAAACGCAAAAACATTTCAAACATACACTGAGATGGCATCACCTAATCAATGCAGACCATATCACCATTTAGAAATATCATTAACATATCAGGAAAAAATTGTAGTTTGGTGTGTCACAAACCCGATTGTCCAGCCTCCAGTCTGAGTTAGTTGATGTTCCGTTGCTTTGTCTTCTACCTGGCAAGACTTAGCATTAGGCATAGTTAAAGATTGCCATTTTGGCTCATTCAGACTTGTCACAGTTGCTCGACCAGCCCTCATTGTTTAAATCATTAGTTGTGATGCATTTTTGAAAGGTCACCAATACTTGTTTATCGCCTACCTTTTATCATGCCTCAGTGTGAGCCTAACCTGGTACTCACATACTAGATGTGCACACCCTTTCAGCCACTTCATGGCTGTCCCTTGCAGCTCTTCGCCATCAGGATGGTGTGACCTCATCTTAGCGAGGCAAGTGAGCAAGCTTCAGGCTCTGTGTGTTAACCACTTGTCTCGCAGATAAGCTAGTTTTGCGGACGAGAACATCCTTCTTACCAAATGTAGTGACGCCATTCTACGCCTACGGAGGAAGAGAGACTCTGTTATTTGGACCTCAAAAAAGCCCTGAGCTTCTAGGTTGATTGTACCAAAGAACATCAGGTACACAATCACTCTTTCTGGTTTGCAGAGTAAAATAAAAAGGCAAGCCAATGCAGACGAGGACTACCTTCTGTTGGATCATACTCTGCATCAAGATCTGCCAGGCATTAGCCAAAAATCTTCCTCTGGAAGATCCAGGAGCCAATTCCACCAGGACCAAAGCTCCTAACATTGCATTAACACACAGAGTTCCTGTCCTGGGCATCTGCCATGTGGCTAAGTGGATGTCACTCCATGTGTTCATGAAGCACTACTCTCTGGACAGTCAGGTTCACCAAGAGAGACATTTCACCTACTTGATTCTAAAATACCTTTAGGTCTGAGCAAACTCACTGGCCCACCTTCTGATAGGTACTGCTCTGATATCTATTGAATAGGAGAAGTATCTGCGGTTAGAAGTCTGTATCAGAAGAACAAGGTACTTCCCATCAGTAATGCTCTTTCTGGTGGAGACTCTATCTAAGCTGAGATTCCTTCCTGACCCTCCAGTCCTCCAGAATCTGTGCATTGGGGTCTGCCCATTAACATAATCCCAAATCTATGAATCAGCACATTGGTCAAAGCCTATTTGATTTTGGGGCTCTACGTCTGGGGCGGCAGACAGACTTAAAACCAACTGACATCTGCATGTGTGAGCGGCACCTATGTAGACCCTGCATGGTATTTCCAAAACAGAACTGTGTCAGTGCAGAGCAGCACAGCACCACCTACTGGTGTGAAGAAATACTGCTCAAAGGTCTTTTCATCCTATGTGGCTCCTGAGGAAAATTCAAAAGGTGGGGACTATGTGATTAGAGAAAGTCTCCATAAGAAAGAGCCTTATAGAATGTAAGTAACTTGTTCTTCGGGTACTAATGTGCTTGACATAATATGTAGCAAGATGTCCTCTTGTTGCAAGCAAGTCGTCTGTGACCGTGTGGGAATTCCATCATCATTGTACTCCTCCAAGGATGTCAATTAGAGTAGCCAGGGGTTGCAGCTGCTACTTCTTGCTTGGCCATTGGTTTGCCTTGCATTGCCCTGGCAACCCTAAGCCTCAGGAGAAACACAAAGGAAGCAGTTCTCTAAGAACCCTGTATGCTTTCTGTAAGTTACTTTCTTTACCCTTCAATCAGCTTCTCAAAAGCATATGGGAAACTGATGGGGAGCTAAGGAGGGAACAAGGGGCCAACGCCCTGTGTGTTATCTGTATGTCAAAGGTGGCATGGTGTCACTTCTGCTACCCTGACATTTTGGTGAACTGTACTGTGGTTCACCAGTATGTGTTTCAATATATTTTCACAAATGTATTGAATTTTGTAGCCATGGAATTCCTAAGATTGTATGTGTCAATATTGTGGTAGATCATTTATCAAATTATTTTCTTAAACTTTCAATTCTGTTAGGCAGCTGTATGAGTAGATGTGACGAAGAGAAATGTTAATTTTAGGTTCAAGATGTGGGAAAGTGCCCTTTTTGTACAGCCATCCCCACAGTTCTGTTTCAAATGCTGATGGTTATGAGTTTGAAAGTGTACAGGTGCATGTTAAACAGACCTCAGTGCCAGTGCTCTCCCCTACACAGGATGTATGTTAACGGGTATCCCCAATTGGCAAGGGCTTTAACCTCCTTATAAGCCCCTAGTAAATGATACCAGTGGTGCCTGGGGCACAGGAGTTAAAGGGTTCCCCAGGGCCTGCAGTACTGACTGTGCCACCCTGAGGGACCCAAGTAAAAAGATGTCAGCAGTCATGCCATTGCAGACTGCATGAGCAGTGCAAATAGCCCAAACTCAACCTTGCTCTCACCATGAGTGTCAATGCCACCAATATGCCAGTCGCCCCTAAGGTAGGCTACCTGAGTCAGGGAGGCAGGGTGCATTATTATATTAAAGGTGTGGACATGTAAGTCCAAGCTTATATGTCCCTATAGTAGCCTCTTTCCATAAAGGGCTGCTATAAGTGTCCAGGGGGGCCAGAGGATAACATAGGCTGGTACCTAGGCATCCCAAGGCTGCCAGCTCCATTATGGTCCCACTGAAATGTGTCATGTTTGGTATCGAACAACTTGTCTTGTCAAACCTGATTTGTTCCCCAAGTTGGCTTTAATGTGACATGCACCCTAGTGGCTACCTTAGATTTTGCCCACCTGGTTGCTCTAGCTTTCCTGTGCCCTGGCTGACAACCTAAGTGCTGCTGCCAACAAGACAGAAATCTGACTCTCTTCCAGGAGGTGTAAACACTCCTAGGAGTCAGAAGCAGAGGCCTCACTTGGTGGAAAGTGTAACCGCCCTCTCTGGCAGGATGGCAAGTGCAGTGCCACATGTAATGTTCAACTAGGTGGCTTCCCAGAGGAGAACACAGTCACCCCCCTGTGCTGGCACATTTGCATCTGGGCAGGTGGGAAAATTAAATAGTCAAGAGGCGTACAATCTCAGATGTCTAGTCACACTCCTGGGGTGTGTTAATTGGTTTCTACAGGATGAGCTCTGCCATTTGTAAAAGTGGCAGACTAAAGGCTTCTGGGTTGAAAAAGTGTCACACTCCACCGGATGTGGTCATCTCAGGGGTGGATTAGCCACTGCAGCTATTAACTCATTGGCTACCAGCACCCACACTCCTAATGCCCCTAAATCTAGGATTTAAGGGGTTCCCCTGGCACCAGAACCTCAGATCTAATGAACCTGCCAAAAAGGGACAAAGAAGAGACCAGTTACTACAAGTACAAGACCTGCACAAAGCAAATGCCAATAAACTGCACCTGTCGCAACCATCCTGCAACTGCATGACCATGCCTCATCCAGCAACCAGCTCCAAAGAAAAAAGGAACCACTCCACAAAGGAGCTTTCTTGGACTAGAGGCACTAGTCCCCTGTAGCCC
This sequence comes from Pleurodeles waltl, assembly GCF_031143425.1. NCBI lineage: Eukaryota > Metazoa > Chordata > Amphibia > Caudata > Salamandridae > Pleurodeles > Pleurodeles waltl. Next base: position 280,881,818 of record NC_090450.1, read on the forward strand.
GCAGGCAACACACTCTCCCGAGACCAAAGAACCGCTAACCATCGTGCCTGCCAAAGGATCACCCAAAAGTAAATGGTCCAGTGGGTTGTGGGATAGGTAGTCCTGACCTCCAGCAAGTATCAGGTGGCTACCATTTCCTGAGGACTCCAGGTTTTTGAAATACCTAAATTTGCTCCTGCCAAGGCTTTTAGTGTCAGTCAGGCTACCATTTTGTTTGATGCTGCACCTAGAGGGAACCCCACGTCATCCTCAACCTGATGCCACAGTGGCCCTATTGTTGAGATTTTGCACCCTTTTCCTCACCAGCACTGTCTCAGCAGCAAAAACAGATCTCCTGGCTACCCTGTGCAGCACCAGGGACAGACAGGATAATTCTGCACCCCAGACCGTTTGAGTCAGGTAAAATTGCATTGACTGGTGGACCTTGGTCCAGGGACCTGCATCACCTTCTCTATCAGTGGGTTCCACTGAACCCAACCAGCAAGTGACCGATTGTCCCTAGTACATTTACTCATTAACTGCAATGTTAAAGTTTTGTAAGAGTGAAATGCACTTATTTTATTTTCCTTTAAAAATCTATAACTCTGATTGCACTCATCAGATTGTCTTTGTTTTGATGTCTAAAATTATATACAAATCTCTATTATTTTTATAAATTGGTGTTGAGTTTCTTTCAAGTCGTTTCAATTGCTTATTTGAAGGTGGTTACTCTGAAACTCTTAACGCATGTTCCTCCACTAAAGCATGACTACTATGTGCCACAGAGCCACAACTGAGCTATGGATTTATTAGTTTCAATCCAAAGTACCCAGTTGGAGGTTATATAAGAGTATTATATAGTGAAGCGTAACCTGCCTCACTGCATAATACCCCCCTTCCACACACAAAATAATTGAAAATGATGTGTTACCATGACATGATGCAGTGGATAAAATCATTCTTAATGTATTCAATCTTAGTGTGGATTTTGCATGACGCAATTCAACAGTCTAGTGAAAACCTCAGTTTGGTGACAGATCACTCTGAACAGGCTATTACATTGGCTCTTTATAGACCTGGTCTAAAGACAGCTTTAGCGTACTTCCCTATCTCATGTTTTTCCAAAAAGTCACAATAAAATTACATGCCCAATGGCCCAAACCTTTTTATTATTTTTATTAGGCTGCTCAAATGTCAGTGACATCCGTTTCCTCCCAGCAGAGCACACAGTGTAGGTCGCTGGTTCAGTCCACTTCAGCCTTAGCCAGTTTCACTTTGAGTGATTAAATTTGCCAGTGCTCATGTATCTATGAACCCAAAAAAAGTCCTCCAGTGTTAGGCAATTGAAGGTGCTTGAATTTCCAAGTGACTGTACCTATGTGTAGTAGGACATCATCACTTACATAAAAGTCAAGAAATTCATTGAAACCTTCAATATTTACTTGTTATGATAAACCAACATTGATATATTTAATTATTCTTTACAAAACAAGGCACAAATCATTAAAAGAACAAAAGTGTATATGTAAATATTTAGGTTGGCATCACACTCCTCAGTTTTGTTAAGGCCATTTGAAGCACTTGCATCTGACTTGAGATATACATCAAGTAACAACTTGAGGTACTACAGCCTGGTGAAGATTTTAAACAGCTGGAGCTGAGTTGAGAGGGACAGTTAGTAATCACTTTAAGTGCTGCAACTTTTTGAAAATCTTTATGCTTTTGTGTCTGCCTTAAGAGGGGCATATAGTAACAACTTGATGTATTGCAGGTTTGTAAATGTCTTACCCACTTTAAGAAAATATATAGTAAAAATGCATACATATGTATGATATAAGATTGTGTCATAAAATGTATATTTCTATTGATTTACCCAACTGAAACTAATATTATGCCTCTTCGGGCTACAACACACAATATAGGGCAATTGATTAGCACAACACAGTGGTAGCCCAACTCTACTATAAGCAAATGCAATTTAGTGACATACATATGTAGTGTCAGTCAAAAACTATTTGACTAAGAATAATATGTAAGGCACTTAAATTTACCAGTGACCGCTAGAATCTATTTGTACAAGGTTGTCATCACAAATGGTCAATAGTAATAAAGATATTTATTAAAAGTTGCAGTATTAACTCATCATCAACCAGCCTTAGCATATTTACTTATCCTATAGATAACAAGTACAATTAATTAAAGTAACAAATGTGTTTATGGACATTTCTTAAAGTTGAAGCCGCACCCATCAGCTTTTTGAAGAACATTTGAAGGAAATAGGGATGTGCAGAATTCATTTAAATTGCTTTCTTTTAATTATGTGAAACTTGGGGGGCATTTCATGGAATTTTGTATATTTTTATGCAAAATGCATTTGTTATTTAATGCTATATTTTAGCAGAAAATGCATCCCCACGTCAATTTTTCACATCTGAGCACATTTAATAGTCAAGTAAAGTAGCATGAAAAACACAAGTGTTATGAGCAACAGTCACTCGCTGTCTGGCCGCTAACATTATTTTTGCATGCTTGCAGTGAAATGTTGCTGTGTGCGTTGCTTAATTACGGAACATGGCTACATTTCAGGAATTTCATGTTACAAGTGTGATGTGAAATTCCCGAAATTATTCAAATTATGCTGGCGTGATTTACATTTCACCCAAGTCTAATTTGAGTAGTTGCCTCTGACTCAAGAAGAACATCTAGTAATGTCTTGAGGTACTGCAGCTTTGTGTTAGACTTGTTAAACAGTGAAGCAGCTGCTTCTGACCTGACATTTAGTAAGGTCTTGAAGTACTGCAACCATGTTAAAATTTCAGGCTGTTGCTTTTGACTCAAGAGAAACATCCAGTAAGGACTTGAAGTACTGCAGCCATGGGAAAGGGCTGGAATGTTAGCTTTGCCAATGCTTGTTTTCACATTGAGGACTTTCAACATCCCATCTATAATTTGCCATCTTAGGTGCTTGGACAGCAATTGACTTTTCAAGTAAACAACTACCCTACAGCTGCAGGAAAAACAGTGTAAGGTTGTGATTCGGAGTTTGACATCTTACACTGCACTCCTGCAATATACAGCTTGTCGGAAATGGCCCTCTCTGCATGGTCACACCCAAACCTTATGCTTTTTACCCTCCACGTCTTGCTGAGCTCATTTTTGTTGGCCTTAAGGCTGTACACTTTACCAGTGCTAACCAGTGCTAAAGTGCTTGTGCGTTCTCCATAAACCACTGTTAAATTGGCTTATACCCAATTGGCATATTTCATTTACTTTTAAGTCTCTAGTAGAGTTGTATACCATATTCTTATGTCCTGTAAATTAATGCTACCAATGGGCCTGCAGCACTTATTGTGCCACCCACCTAAGTAGCCCTCTAAAACATGTCCCAGGCCTGACATTGCAGCATGAATGCATTGTCACACTGCCATGTCAACTTGGCATTTAAACCCACTTGCCAATCCTTAAGCTCCCCTTTTATCGCATATGTCGCATCTAAGGTAGGCACTAGGGCCCGTATTTATACTCCGTTTGCGCCGAATTTGCGTCGTTTTTTTCGACGCAAATTCGACGCTAAACTAACGCCAACTAACGCCATATTTATACTATGGCGTTAGAGGCGTCTAGCGCCAAAGTTCCCGGAATGTGCGTCATTTTTTAGCGTGAACCCCTTCCTTGCGTTAATGATATGCAAGGGAGGCGTTCCCGTCTTAAAAAATGACTCCCAGGCCTTTACGTGGTATTTATACTCCCGGGCAAAAGAGACGCCCGGGAGTGGGCGTGGCTAAAAACGGCGCATTTGCGCCGCTTTTTAACGCCTGGGTCAGGCATGGCGTTAAGGGACAAGTGGGCTCAAAATGAGCCCAGAGTGCCCTCCCCTGCCCTCAGGGACCCCCCCTGCCACCCTTGCCCACCCCAGGAGGACACCCAAGGACGGAGGGACCCATCCCATGGACATTAAGGTAAGTTCAGGTAAGTATTTTTTTTAAAATTTTTTGTGGCATAGGGGGGCCTGATTTGTGCCCCCCTACATGCCACTATGCCCAATGACCATGCCCAGGGGACAGAAGTCCCCTGGGCATGGCCATTGGGCAAGGGGGCATGACTCCTATCTTTACAATGATAGGAGTCATGTTGATGGGGGATGGGCGTCGAAAAAAAATGGCGCAAGTCGGGTTACGACGATTTTTTCGACGTAACCTGACTTGCCCCATTTTAAGACGCCCATACGCCATTTTCCCCCTACGCCGGCGCTGTCTGGTCTACGTGGTTTTTTCCCACGCAAACCAGGCAGCGCCGGTCTGATTGCGCCGTCTAACGCCATTCCATAAATACGGCGCCCGCATGGCGCTTCAGAATGGCGTTAGACGGCGCAAAATTTTTTGACGCTAAACTGCGTTAGCGCAGTTTAGCGTCAAAAAGTATAAATATGGGCCTAGATACCACAAAGGGCATGGTGCTGTGTTAATAAAGGGTTGGACATGAATTTTTAAGTTTCACATGCCCTGGTAGTAGAAAACTCCCAAATTCATTTTCACTACTGCAAGGCCTACCGCTCCCATAGGATCACAATGGGAATTCCTTATTACCTTTAACACGCTGTAGTTCCTAGTGAGAGAAGGTAGATATATTATGTCTGGTGGCTATGGAATTTTAATGATAAATGCTATTTAATGGTAAAGTCTGTTTTTCTTTACAATTTTGAAAACAGTACTTTTAGAAAGATGATATTTTCCTTCCCTTAACCCTTTGTGCCTACAGCCTGTCTTGAGTCATATGACTGGGTGTAGCTGACAGTTAGACTTTTGTGAATTCCTTCCAGACAGTCACATAATATTGGGATTAGGTGTGCCTCAATGGGCCATTAACTGGCTTGACTGTGGGGGTGGGCTGAACACAGTCCTATTTGAACCTGAATGGGCTGTTCCCCGTCTCCTCGCAATTGGCGTAACTGCCCAGTATTGTCAGTGCAGACAGCTTCGAGCAAGGGCAGGGGAGTCAGGAAATTCTAAGAACATCAACAAACCTTTCCAGAAACATCTCCCACCTTTTAGGAGAATGGTACCAGGATATATAAAAAGGACCTTCAGATCCACTGTTCCATGCACTACTGGACCTACAGAAGGACTCTCAGATGACTGCCTGCTGCTGTGACCTGCTGTTCACTCTGCCAGACTGCCATTGTACCCGGAATGACTGCTTTGGTACCTTGAGCCTTCCTCTGACTTTTTTTTGGGTCACCCTACAAGGGACTGTGTCTGTTACTTGACCAGGGCACACCTTTGGCATCAAACTCATAATTGGGTGTTATTCATCAGACCCAATACATTCTGAACATATTGGCCCAAACACCATGCCACTTGTTATGAGGGCCTATGAAGGACTCCTAACAGAAAGAATGCAATTTAAAAAGACTGAGAAATGCAGTCACTAGTAGGGACCTCAAGTTACCTTATAGCAGAAGCATGTATCTCACCCAGGTTATGTGCTTTTTCAGTCTGATGCACATGAGTTTGCGATCTCCTAATACAAAATGAGGACTACAGACTCCACAATGCCTCAGCATAAACAAAGCTGAATTACCTACTGGCACCTATGAGAAAACGTTTGAGGTATTACCAATAGACATATTAACCAGACGTTTATTTAACTGACTTCAACAAGTGGATGTATTTTACTGGTGAAAATACAATAAATAAAAAGAAACAATCCTTTTATGTCCAGGAATTCTTCAAAACATTCTAACCAATTAGGCCTCAGCATAATAACTGTAGATTAAAATGCATCAAATTAAAGAAACTTAAATATGTGGGGATGTGTCCTTCTTTCATCAGACTTCTCACTGAAAGCAATGCTATACTATGGTATGCATTTTTCGACAGCAACTTGTGCAAAACAGTGCAATGGCATTCACTCTCAAAGATTGATACACAGTAGTAGCTCTCTTTTGCCTAATTGCCACTGGATCAAAAAGCTCCCAGTACAAAGGGCACTCCACAAAAGACAGAGTACCCCATCACACTCTCACAGAGAGAATGAAATCGGCTGCATGAGTTAAACAATGCCTTTTTTAGGGTTGAGCGCAAAGTGCTCCGATCCTGCTGTAATCTCTCTTTGGGCTTCTAACCACGCCCATGTTAAGTCAGCCACTTTCATTGGTTTGTGGACTTGCCTTTTAAAATCCACTTGCTTTCATTAGTGAAAGGCATGCATACGTCATGCCTTTTCCAGTGTTTAGCCCTCCTCGAGCTCACCAACCAACTACTGAAAACATCCAAGGCTCTGTGTTTTCCGTATGGTTTCTGGACTACTTTTTTTTTATTAATATGGCAAGAAAAGTCCGGTTAGGAGTTTACTATGCTAATAGCTCTAACTTCATGAAATGCAAGACCCGTTGTATTGTAAATGTTTGTTTAATTCTATACAGGGTACCGCACAGAATCATGCAGGCTAATCTAAATAGGGTGCAAATTGGGGAAAGAAACACCGGCGCTCAAGGATGAAATATATTATATTATGTAAAAATGGTGCATTCACAAGGGAACACCCCAAATTCCCCAACTGGTTCACAAAGTAAACCCATGCAGAAACAAAAACAATTGTGATGCACTCATTAATCAATCACTTATAAATCAATCACATATACCTTTCCTAATATGATCTCATATGTAATGATATCATAGATCCAAAAATCATCACAAATACAGTCCATCAATGGTATCCAGTTCTTTAGAGTGCATTCCTGGAAACTCCCAATTCCACTGGGCAGTACACTGTGCTCTGCGGTGTGTAGAAAAACAACTCAATGCGTTTTCCAGTGCTCCGTTGTTTTCGGTTAGTAGATGTAAAACTGACGATATAATCAAAATTGAATGCAGCCAACATGTGTTTCGTCTTAGAGCATTAACCCAAACGATTTCTTCAGGGAGGAAATTTCATCAAACAGAGCACTTAAAACAAGTACGAGGACTTGTCAATTGTAAAAAATATACCATCATGCCTCCTTAAAGTTGTGCCCATAAAAATAGAAAGAAAATTATGTGCCAGAACATATCCACGAAGTGAAAAAAAGACCCGCATGCCAGCAGAAGAAACAACAGGGACCTAGACACCAGTTGTGAAAAATTTCTCTACAATAGCTTTAGCAATCATGACCATACAGTATTGTGACAAAAAGACCCCATGCAACAATAATGTGGAAAACTTCTAATAGCAAACCACCTTGTCCCACAAACTCTAATGTCAAACCAGACCACCTAATACCATGTCATTGTGTCAATACAAATTACAACCACAAGTGTAATTAATTGAAAAAACAATATTAATGAACGTAAAACCTTGAATCCAGTGATGAGCTATATGCAAATAATACTTCTCCGACAGAAAACGCAATACCTAAGAATGTCCGATCCAAAAGGAATCCAAACTGTAAGCATAAACAGAATACATCATCACATTGGGTAATCCAGTGAGGTATATGACTTATAGGAATACATAATCAATCGCCCGGTAACCAAAAAACATCCCCACACACTTACCAGGTTATGCTACTATCAATAACAAGTGGAAGTACACGAACAAGATTTGCGCTAACATGACGCAAAGACGGAAGTATTTGAATACAATGACTGATGTCACTGACGGGCTACAACCAGGTCAAATAGAAAAATGAAGAACATGCTGAATTCCACATTTTGTGTGCCCGTGCGCTAACATTACGTAAATACGGAAGTGCCTGACCAATAACTAACATAGATGACAGACTAAAAAATGTACAAAGTAAAGACACAAAAAACAAACTATATTCCACAATTCCACGTAACCGACCAGTGCCCAAATATCAGAATTGTGCATAAACCTTATCTATAACATAACTGACCAGTGCCCAAATACCGGATAAATGCATTCTCCTCATCTGTAATAAAATAGAGTGCCTAAGTAAGTTACACAACATTAATAATCGATTGCTACATGAAATTTTGAAAACGAAATCACAATTCCATTGAAACACCGAAGAAAAAAGTATAGAGAAATATAAGTAGATAAACCCCCAATAAAGAAGATATTGAATATCTATATAACACCCCATTTTTTTATATTAAATGTTTCAAATGCAGTATGATGAAAAATCATTCCCTTTTGGTTGAAAATAGAAACATAATGACAGTCACCACCAACAAACAATTATTTAAAAAAATTGTAAAATATAACATTTGAGTTCATACGAAACAATTACAGCAGATGTAATAATGAAACAATAACTTGATTGAATTACCAGAATATTATTACAAAGGTAGGAGCAATAGCAATATCACAACAAGTATATATACACAATGTAAATGATGTACATATTATACAACGTCACAACTTTTATTCTCCCAAGAAATATTCAAGTTCTCCATTTGTTTTGAGACCTAACTCAACCGCTTTTAATCTCATTATCCATGTTGCTTCTTTTTTCCGTAACGTTAATTCCCTATTTTTTCCCCTCTTAAAAAATAAAGTTCAAACCCAAAAAATTCAAAATTCTTATGATTATCCTGCAAATCGCAGGTCATGATGTGAGCCACTAAGGGGTATCTAGTATCACCATTCTTTAACACCCTTACATGCTCACTGATTCTAACTTTGAGCAGGTGAAACGTACTCTCAATGTATATACGAGTACATTTGCACCATATCATATAAATGACAAAGGAAGTATCACAATTGATGGCTGTCTTAATCTTATATACATGGTTCATTGTACCCGGGAACTCATTGATACCATGGGACGCCCAGCGGCACACCCCACAACTCTCACACCTGAAAAAACCCATCCTGCGTGTAGATAGCCAAGTATTACGGGGGTATTTGTCGTAAAACTGGGACTGAGAATACTTTTCAGGGACCTACCCCTACAAAATGTAAATGCAGCCCTGTCAGATATAAAATTCCTCAAGATATCATCTTGATATAAAATATCCCAATGCTTGTTGACAATTTTTCTGAGAGCCAGGGATGTACTAGTGTAATCAGTAACAAATCTGATTATGTCATTTTCTTTCTTGGGTTTACCCTGATTTTAAGATTTCAATGCCTCACTCCTGGGTGTATGTTTAATTCTAAGTTGCGCTCTACTGATTGAATGTTTTGAATAGCCTCGTGCCTCAAATCTCAAACTCATCTTGTTTACACAATCAATAAAATCATCTTCTTTGCTACAACTGCGTCTCGCTCTTACCAATTCTCCATATGGTATCGACTCAATCTGATGTTTTGGATGTACACTTGCAGCATGTAGAATCAAATTGCATGCTGTAGCTTTCCAAAATAATCTACTATGTATCTTGCTGTCATCATCAAAAAGTTCTACATCCAGAAATTCAATGACTTTAGGGCTGTAGTGGTACGTAAATCTGATATTCATGTGATTAGAGTTTAAAAATTCACAAAATTCCGCCAATTTCTCAGTACTATCTGTCCAAATCATAAAACAATCATCGATGTAGCGTCCCCAATAAAGAAAACTGCACAGAATCATGCACTCTCAATATGCATTCCTTCAAGTATAGGAAGCACTCCAAAAAAGGTAGAAGAATGCCATTGAAAAATCAGTCTCTTAAGAGTACACTTTTACCTTCCCTGAGAACACATGGGATTCCTCAGAAATTCCAGAATATTTAGAACAGTATGCTTTAAAACTTTGAATGAAGAAGGCTGACAAGGATGTCAGGAAGTTTATCACTTCACCTGAAGCTCATCAAGCAATTTATTCTGATGCACATGTTTGAGGTAGTTTGGGAAACCTGTCTAAATGTTTTTACTTCCCAAGTTATATGGAATAAAAAAATAAAAAATATATAATTAAATTGGTTGAAGGAGTAAGCCCTGCAAGGGTCATATTAAAGAATGGCCATTGTTTCTAAATGTAACTATATAAGTGCCCCTCAACTACCAGATAACCACAAAAAATCCCCATTTCACACCTCACTTCCAAAAAAACCACCCATTTATGAGGTAAATTCGTACAGCACTCTTGAATTCTCAAATGTGTTGGATTACATCTGAGACATTCCTAGATGTGAGCATCACTTCATTGAAAGAGCTGACCTACAATGTTCTTCAAAGCCCTTTATGTTGAAGCAAATCTGTCATTGTGATTTGTCAAAATTGGTATTTTAATGCATAAATGGTTCTCAGATATATTAGTTGCAAACTATGGGTCTTAGGTACATGGAGCCTTGTTATACAAAATCATGCTATGCACAGCCAAAAAACCCTTTAGCTTTCAGGGCCTTCTGCTATAGGAGCGATTGAATGTAGAAGGGAATACCTCCCTGAGACAGCAAATGGCAAAATGACATGCAACAAGTAGTATATATATTTTCGGGGGAGCAGTCCCAGGGGGCCCACAACTTAGATGGACTAAACTGAGAATTGTTGTTTGATAAATTGGGCAATGCTATAAGATTCTAAAGCATGTACACACTACCAATGAGTAGGAACCAGTAAAAAGAGAAAATGCAGATTAGCATGCTATCCACCTACGTGCTGTGTCTATGTGGCCACTACTCCCAACAGAAAAAAATACTTACTTATCAATAATAGATCGATTTTAAAACAATCTTTCAGCAGTTTGGATTACATCTCAAGGACATTCTGTGAGACGTATGTTCAATCAAAGACAATAGACAGGCACCTTCAGTCAAACTGGAAGGAGTTTGAAGACACCTTCACCGGTTGTTTAAGGTTATACTTCAAAATTAATTGGTAAAATTAATGCAAATTATGGGCCGGATTCATAGAGGTAAAAGACCAAAAGTCAAATTTTAAACCAACAGTTTAAACTTAGACCAAAACTCTAACTTTAGTAGGAGTAAAGTTATACTTTAGGTGTAAACTTAGACTTTTGGTTTAAGTTTACCTTTGTGAATCAGGCCTTATGTGTTTTAAGCACACTGCACACATAAAATTGATGAACTAATAATTATACCTCAAAGAGAATTGCAAATTAAATTGTTGGGAATTTGTGATAATGTTTACGTTTTAAAGCACATCAAAGGAATAATTTAAGACAAACTGGATGGGTGTTAAAAACATATTAATGGCAGTTTATCATCTAAAATGAAACACAAAGAAATAGAAATTTAAAGAGGGTTTGATGTGCATAGGAACATAGGTGGCAAATGGGGCATTTCTTAGCATAATTCGCCAAAAGAATACAGGAAAGTGGATTGGTCTTTAAGTAATACATTGAGCACGACAGGAGCTAGACAGTAAAGTTCATTCAAGTTTTTGTGATACGTGACAATAAAGTCTCAGACATTCTCTAAATTGCCACACATTTACATAGACTAATGAAGTAACTGATGAAGTAATCACCCACCAGAATGTGAAGTCGCCAAAACGGGTCCTGACATTTGGAACCAAATTATCAGTGGTGTCCTTAATTTCACTCTACCAGTCAATCGACTATTGCATTCAAATGAACCTGCCCTTCAGAGGTATGGTATACCTCAACAACCTGAAGAATATGAAGTAATGATGGAAAGGACAGTGGCTTCATCAGACGTCTTTTCAAAGTTAATTCATCACCAAGGGGATCCTATTTCTGATGATGAAACAGCTGAAGACAAACTGTCTTGAACATACCCACTGATGTACTGCAAAATGTGAAAGATGATTGGAGTCTGATCAGCAATGATTGGGCACTGCTGACACAGCTGCAAGAGGAACTGTCATGGTAATTCTGTTTTTGATGGAGTTCTAAGGCCACATTCCCAGAACCTTGCACAGGGAGGTCCATTGTGTTGTGTTCTGTTTTGCAGCCCAACACATTATCAAACAAGAGTCTTCTGCTTGTCATCAAAAATAATTAGTCTTCCTTGTTGTCAGGGCTCCAATCCATTTTCCTGCAAAGTTCAAAGTGGACCACCATTCACAGGAATTTATTCTTACTCTGAAGACAGATGAAAATACATTTCTGAAGTGTGTCAGAAGTACAAATTCTAGATTGGCGTGATTGTCATCATCTGTCCAACTGCAGTCTATCTGTTCTTTTTTAGGACCTTTGAGTGGTCAATTCTGAGCTTGTTTGAGGGGGATGAACTCTTGTGAGGTGTTTTGTGGTGGAATCTTTTCACTAAAATGTAGGATAATAATTTTTTCATATTGCTGTGGTCCCCAAATGTTCAAATCCTTCACTCTTTGGTATATTTAGATCAATTCATTTTATATTTTCTCTTTTTGTATCGTTTGTAAAATTAATACTTAAGACATATTGATTTGTGATTGCCAACATATGTCATGGTCTGCAGGAGTTCAATATTGTGTTTACATGCAGTTATGCTGACTCTGATCTATTTTATTCCTCAATTAAAAAAGATATAAAGTTAAAGATGAAGGCCCTCGTTAAGAGTTTGGCTGGAGTGTGAGACCCTTCATATATTGTCAGGGCTCCAACCTCACCAAACGTACAGTTTCCACACCTAATCCCAAATTTAAGAAAGGTTTGCACTGCCTTTGTACCATTGTTTTATGCAAAGGCAGTGCTAAGCCAGCTCCATATTTATAAAGTGGTGCTAGAGCAGTCTAGCACCACTTTCCTGTATTTAGCATAATTTTTCAGGAGTGCCACTTCACCTTGTGTCATTTATGGACAATGATACGCAAGATAGACGTTCCCTCCTAAAAATTACAGTAGCCCGCTAGTGCCATATTTACAAGCCATTGGAAAAATGACGCACTCCTAGGATCTCCCTGAGAAAATTTCACTAACCCTCATTAGCCTCAAAATTTTAATGCCTTGTCAGATCACGCGTTAAAATGACACCCAGCCATAACTACATACGGAACACACACAGAAGGAACTCTAGCAAACATCTGCACAACATAGACCTGGCACTGCTACAGTTCGGCACCCGGAGACAAAGACAGCAAAGACACCAAGTGCCACCAGCACCACCGCAGCACTTTCAACCACCACTACTGCACCCACAAAGGCAGCGCAGAAGGAGGGAGAGAATATTTTGTCAACGCACATCCACCCTTGGCCTCAGGGAAGAAGCGGGAGTCCATCGTACGGCTGCTCTACCACATTGCTTCCGACATCATGGCAAGAGTGGAAAGTCTTATAACCATACCACCCATGACCAGGCTCCTGGTCGTGCTCCACATGCTGGCCTCTGGATCATTTCATACCACTGTAGCACAAGTGGGTGGTATCTCACAACCATCCTTTTCTGTCTTCCTCCTTATGGTCCTGGATGCCATCATCCTCCTCACACCCCACCACACCCTCTTTCCCAACACCAAACAACTGCAGCAGGAGATAAAACAAGTATTCTACCACCTTGCTGGGTTCCCGCATGTACTGGGTGTAATGGACTGCACACATTTCCAACTTGTCCCCCCTGCTGCTGGTTTACACCTTTATAGAAATAGGAAACACACACACATGCTTAATGAATTGCAGGACATTGTGAACCATCATGGGATATTCAACAACAATATCCGGGCAGCATCATAATGCCTACATCTCCAGACACTCAATAATAAATCAACATTTCCAGGATAGACAATATGGCAATGACCTACTCATAGGTAAGTCAGCATACACTACATTACACTGACAATGCACTAAACACGTGAGACAAACAATACATACACCACACTATACACGCATGGACATGGAAGCACAGATGTTTGGAGAATAACACATATGCCACATGCATCACTCCAACGTATTCAATGCACATCACCCTCACATATGGCCACATGCACAAGTCCCTAGCAGAACCAGGCTGACACCTTTAATGATGCTCTGGTGGAGCAATGCCTTCTCTGCATTCATAAAGTGGAGTCAAGCCACTACATGTGTTCCCATGTAGTATGACAAATATGGATCTTTCACACATATCATTTAGTGTGGAGGTGGTCAGTAATGGGTTTTGCATTGGCCATGCCACCATCAAACATCTTGCATATTGGCACTGCCTCACATGCCCCACATTTACCACAATGTAGAAACCTGAGGCTACTGCAACAAATAAGGCAACCCTATTGGTGGCATCACCATTTACCTAACATTGTATAGACTTTTCACATGTGTGGTGCATATTGCAGCACACATTGAAATAGGATAGTGCTATCAGCAATAAATCATGTGTGGGGATGGAAACCTCACAGCAAAGCAACAATCATACCTGTAAATCCGTCATCTCTCTACCATGCTACAAGGGTGTCTACAGTGGACTTTGGCAGCTGAACTACTGCCAGCCCACTGGTAGAGGTCAGAAACACACAAATTCAAAGAGACATGGCACAATTTTGGCCTGTACTGGTGGTGCAGGGCAGTGCAGAAAAGCCCCTCATGCCCTGTCCTGTCCCACTGGTGTCTGTAAACTTGTCACATACATGGCACATACATGGCAATACATCTCAAACAACTATGTCACATTGTGATATTCACTACATACACATATGCATGCTAGCCAGGAAATTGCTACAACAACTCTTTGTGCAAGGGAAGTCTTTTATGTCCAAGGGTATGGGATTCACATGCAACACAGGGCGCAACATCTGTCTCATGGCACACATCACACAAAATAAGTAGAAATTTAGCAAATATGACTCATCTGCAGGACTAAAGTAATGGGACTAAGGGGCCAATATATACAACTCCACACACATTTTTCATGGATGAACTGACATGGCAGAATATATTCTGCAATCACCATGCCTTGAGGCACAACCCATGAGTTGAAGAATACCACCACACACCAATGCCACCATACATGCAAACATGTCAGATGCAAATCAGATTCACCACTCTACTAACAAAAAGCAGTGCCTGGCCACTTAGCAATAAACACAAATGCACGTCTGATACTGTTTCTCCCATTCCATGCAGTGGACCAAGGTTATGGCATCCAGGCATCCAGCCATGGGTCATGACCCCATATGGAAATCCAAACACAAAAGGACCACTAATGTGGGGAAGAGGACATTTGGCATGCTGAAATCCAGGTTCAGGTGCCTAGGTCAAACTGCAGAAAGTCTATGATATGCACCATCCCTTGTTTGCAAAATAATACTCGTCTATGCAATTTTGCACAAATTATGTGTATGTACCAATGTCCCCTGGGACGAACATGTAGAGGTCACCAGGGAGGAGGATGAGGACAATGATGCACAGCAGGAGGATGGGGATCAACAAAACTCTGCTGCTGGGGCATGCAGAAGGGACAACATTTTGAACAATTTCTTCACTTAGAGAGTGTACTCCAAACACCAATGAGCAAAGTTTTGTCAATAAACCACTTGAACTCAGATTTGTCATGGAGTACTTCTTTTCACCTTCACATACCTTATCAACTCATCCACATCTTGGAAAGCATGACTAGAACACAAAGATGTAAATAAATTAGGTACACACTCTGGAGCACGACACAACTACACACAATGCACTACTACATTAATGTGTTGGTGAAATGTAGGAATAGTATAGCCTGTGCACAAATAAATTACATTGCCTCACACATATCGCACAAGTCTGTTTGGTTGACATTTGACAGCAGCAGCCCAGGAAAAACATGTGAAGGCTGCTGTTGAGATGTTTGGCCTAGGTAGGACAAGAGTAGACAGTACCTACAACAGTAGTTCTGTATCTGCTATGGAACAATTCAATGTCTGAATGTCACAATCACAGGTCACAACTTAAAACATACTCCTCAGTGGCACTCACATGTATGAGTAATAGAGAGTTTAATACAGAGGCCAAAACACCTAAATGTCCAGGTCTGTCAGACTCTATCTAGTTTGTAGTCAAGTCACAAAATCTTGACAAATTGTACGTGTGATGAAGGACACAGACATGTTGAAACGTGTGTTCTACTGATAGCTGTCAGGAGTATTCACACAATCTAAATACACTCATAGTGCATGCAATAAAGATTGGGGAATGCAGCTGAGTGTGAGGGCTCATGTCAAACAAAGAAATGGGAAGGACAGCTGAGACACTCCTTTACTTAACTTTGACATCCAATATGTGCAAGTGACTCATACACTACACAATTGCTGTGGCTTGTGTTTGGGGATGTGTGGGGGTCAGTCATCTTATCTTGCAAACACTGGAAATGTTATGTTAAATATTGCTTAGCCTATAGAAAAAGCGATGTCCATTTTTTAAGTTGACAAGTATGACTTGCTGTGATGTGCATGAATGAAGGGACAGTGAGGATCATCAGGAAGATGATTACTAAGGGAAATCTGCAGAAAGTGTGCCAGCAACGTTGACCTAGAAGACCTAGATGCATAATCATACAATTTGCCTTCAATGTGTATCATATACTAGCGTACTAAACAACAGTGTTGCCATGTAACACCAGACACATATTCACACATATTGTGTAGGACAGTACATATCCCAGTCACATTGCCAACAACTACAACTGTATGCTTGGCCAGCACAAACAAGTGTGACAGAAGCAACTGGCAACTGACATTATCTGTATGACCCTTTATGACCCGGTTCCACTATCTACCAATGACCTAACAATGCATCAGAGGAACAAATCTCACATATTTAGGCATAGTCATGTCAATCCCTAGTAAATGGTGAGGCAAATCCAACACAAACAACCTGTAACTCTCTAGTACATAATAGGGCAAAGCTGACATCAACAACCTAAAAGTCACCAAAACATAATTGGGCATGGGACTACAATTGCACAGCTGGATGCCTGCAGTTGACAGTGCACTGCAGTGCTGAATTTAAACTTGAGGATACTATCCCCGCATCCCCTGAGGGGAGGACTACATCCACTCTCGACAGAGTCAGGGGCCTGCAGCCTGCGCACAGTGGCCTGTGCTTAAGGGACCACAGTCAACTTGTGGGCACACTAGGCAATGGGGTTGTGTGGGCATACAAAGTGCCACTGGAACACTGATGATTAGCCTGCCATCACTTTTTGAGAGCAGCCCTGCCATTCAGATTGTGTGCTAAAAGGGAAGTCTGGAAAAACAAAAAGGTGAGTAATTGTTCAGCCAAAGTGTATGTGCTAACCAAATTATCACTAAGATTCATAACACATGTCCGACCTAGGGGGTCCAGGTTTGGTGTGGCCTATAACTTTGCACATGGACAAATCAGAACATTCAACATATGGCATGGTGTCTGTTGAAAAATACATTTCTGAACATGTAAGTACAGTACACATGTGGTTACATAGGGGAACATGTTAACCACTGATATGAGCACACAGCTTTGCTATGATGGTGCACAATTATCAATGATGGAATTGAAAATTTGTAGCAGTCACAACCCTAAACACACCACTGTAGTATGCATTACTGATTACGCATGAAAAAAACTTTTTACTCACTACTATATCACATACATTAGAACCATGACACATGTCAGTACACCATATCCAAAAAATTGAATGACTGGGGAACTGTGAGTTACATGTGTTGCATTACATCATGATGTCTGGCCCTAGGGACACACCTGAGTTTGTCACACACTTGCACTTACATAGGTCTGGGTTAGCGGATCATAAACTAGGCCAGGTCACCACCATCCCTAGGTAAACATTTGTCAAGGGTATCATGTGCATAAACATGCTTTGCACATGGGCCAGCTATCGTATGCTGTGTGGTGAAACAAACAGTGGAAATTCTGAAATTACATTGTTAGAGCAACAGTAGGAGTTCCATCACATATATACACTCACAGTACACACATTTTACACATGTGAAAACATGAATGTGGGAAAATGTGTCATAAACATGCATATTTGCAACCAATGTCAGTCCTCCCATGCATCCCACAGACCTACATAGATATGGAAATAGATTTCTGGGTTTCCGGTAGAAAAAACACAACGCATGCATTCATATTTAGCTATAGCGTTCAATATGAAAGACGCATGGCACATGTGCATGAAATTTGATGAGTGCCCTGCCAGCCTTCCCTCTAATATTCAGGCATGCCCAACAGGTGTCAAAAAAATTTACACATACGGTCATTTTTTAAACCTTTGTGTAAACAAAAAATGAGGCATGGCAGCTGCGGGTCTAAACTAAAACATTGTTCCTTGTCAGCCATCCTTCATAAAGACACGCATGGCTGTCATTCATCAAAAAGAATGACACATGTCATAAAAACGTGATTCAATGGCCCAGGAAGTGATGTTAGAGAACGTCCTTGCTGCACACATAGAAAAATGAACTTATGTTCACTTTCCTTTTACAGTCTTTTTGTCTGTGCTTTGGAGAGGTTGTTTGGTGCTTGTAATGGTGTGAGGAGTGGTTAGTTTGGGATATTTTGTGCTGTCTGCGTTTTGTCATTGAAGTCTATTATTTGTTGTGTTTTTGTCATTTTGTACTGTTATTTTCCAAGTATTGTCGTGTGTTTATCTTTGGGGTAGATACGTATGTTGAGGAAGTTGGGGTTAGTTTGGGATTTTTTTGTGGGTTTCAGCTTTGCACTGGATTTGATGTGCAACATGTCAAGGAAGGACCAGTAGAATGATTGCTGATGAGCTGGGAGGGTTCATGTGGCTGCTTGCCACTACCTCTCAAACATAGTGTTCGTGGGTGGCCGTGTCATCATGGGCTACAAACCAAGGTATGGATGTTGCGCTTGGGCAAGATTCTGTTCCAGTTAACCAGTATCTTCTCAGTAAAGTGGACTGACCACCAGCTGAAGCATTGGTGGGCAGACCTGATCTCCTGGGAACGGGACTGCCTGGATCACCTGGGAATTGAGGTTGGCGGAACTGTTGGTAAGTGCACCTTAAATGTTGCTGAATTTATTTTTGCATTTCCATGACTGTAGGCAATAGGGGTTACTTTCCCATGTCATTACAAAGGTCAGGAATGTAAGTACTATGCCTGTGCAACCTGCATCCATGAGAAGGGCAGTAATGCACCATCAAGATGACAATTAGTATATTCCAGTCTTTGTACCTGTGTTTCGCCTGAATAATTTGAAGTGTACCAAAGAAAACACACGTGTCACGGTGCAAGAGTACATGATTACCAGTCACTACTGTCCATGTCCATAAGAAGCTGGGCCACTGTGGTAGTTTGCATAGTCATGGTAATGTGATGACAAACATGATGCAGGAGTATAGAAAGTCATGGATGCCTGCGTTCCTTGAGTCATGTACAAGCAACGTGACACAACAATGTGCTATGCTTCTGAAAATTGTCAGTAGACTGTCCTCTGCGAAATGTTACTTATGTAGTTGAGACTTGTATGTATGGGTCAAGCCCATATATGTACGTGTTTGCATGGCCTAACAATATCTGTCCAATTGACATGTAATAGGGGGCACATGGTCATTCCCTAACCTGATTCATCGAGTTTAATCAGCTAAACATGTGGAATGTGTAACATGGGTCCATAGTGTTCTTTGTTCAACATTCACAGAGCTATGTTTCATGTCATGTCTTGCAGGTGGACCTGCCCCCTACACCATTGATGAGGTTGCAAGATTTTCTGACCACGATGCTACCAGTAAGTGTTACCTTGTATGTCTAATGCATAGTGCAAGAGTTGTGTGTGAGTTTTTATGCGTGCAATGCCATAGCATATGTGGCAGTTAGGACAACATTATCCATCCTTGGATATTGACAGTATGTCTTATGTCATGTTGAGGATGTAGAGTAGAACAAATTGATGCATTGGTGGCAACATGTGCTACAAGGGCCTTGTGATTTTTGGAAAAGTTATATACGTGCACAAACACAGTGATGTCAGTCAACACACGTGGCAGAAGTGCTGGCTGAAAAATATGTATGAATGCTGGCAACATATTGGCCACAGCACGTTTCTGCACTGTGTGCCACACGTAGCACACAGTAACTCTGGGCATGTTACAATTAAGGACCAGGTGAAGAGGTCACTAAGGGGCTTATCAGTGAACCACTTGCACCACTGGTGTTTCACTTCTCTTTAGTAAAAAAGTGATGCCCTGGCCACACAAGGAACCTTTTGAGAAGCCCCATAGTTAGTTGAGTCCACATTGAAGTTACAGCCTTAGTTATGATGAGTGTGGTACATGTCTACAGATCAAAGCAAAAAGATGTATCCAGAAGGACATACAAGAGCTATGCAGCATGATGAGTGCGACCAAACATGGTCACATTACTGTTGTATGGGATGTGCATGGTGAATGTTTACCAGGTACTTCGGAGATGTTACAAGCTTGTGCACTGATTTTGTGCAACATTGGTTAGCCTTTATACCTGGAACATGGGAAACATGTTGAAGATGGTTGTGATGCAGAAAAGTATTAACTTTGGCCTTGATGATTTTTGGTGGACAACGTATGTTTTCTGGAGATGCTGCTTCCATTGCATGCTTGTTCTTCCTCTGCCCAATGCCGTTTTAATGACATGTTTCCTTCATGTTTTAGCAGCCACAACGAATCCAGCACAGAAGCGTACTTTTGAAAAAAGGGAAAAACAATACAGGCACATTTGTGCTGTTGAGGAAGGGTACCGCAGTATGGTCAGATGGTATTTGAGTGAGGAAGCATTGGGGTCCTGGTGGACATTTCCTCATGAAGGACTGTCCAAACAGGCTGCAACCAGCACCCACCCAAGTGGCAAGTGAAAGCAGAAGGACATGGGTGCCTCTGCAGGTTCCGCCTACCAACATCTACAGGCCCTACTCCAGCACCATCACATCCCTAGCCAAGACCTGCAATGATGGCTCCTATATTTGAACAGGAAATCCAGAAGGATATGGGAAACCTAAAGTTGAGGTTGGGCAAATTAGAGGCAAAAACTGATACGATGTACAAGATGCTGCAGTACATCAAGAAGAATGTTAAGAGGCACTAACTTTGTACCCTTAAGTGTTATCATTACCTTCCCTTCCCTTCCCATAGTTTTAACAGTTCTTGTTCATATTTGGTTTTAGACGGGTTGGCATAGGTTATTTAGCATAGTGTAGGTTAGTTTTAAAACATAGTTTGTATAGTTAGGGGGTATTTGTGTTTTTACTTTTTTTTAGGGGGTTAGGTTATGTTCTTGGGTATATGTATAAAAGGTATAAAAAGAAAAGAAAGAATTACACATTTAAAAGAAATACAAGACAATATACATTTATTTAGGCAATAGGTTTAGTTAGTCAATGTTTGGCTGTAGTTACTGTTGTCCTTATCAACTGATGTCTCTTAAGGGTTGTGGGGTGTCATTGTTTATCGTGTGGTGGTACATGTGTAGGATAAGTTAAGTTAGCTATAGGGATAAGTCATGATTAGATAGTATAGGTTAGATTAATATGTAGTTTAGCAAATTAGTGTGTTGAAATGTTTTGGTATTATCAAATCTTGTTTTGTCTGCAATATTGTCTCCATAATCATTAACTGTCTGGGTGGTATCATGTCCACACAGTTTAGTTTAGAAAAATGCCTTTGGGTGTGCATCCAGTAGTGATTTACATGTGTGACTATGTGTATCCTCCATGGCCAAGTACCTGTCAGATTGGCAACAATATCACATCAGCTACTCAATAAAAAGTTCAGCACTGTACGTGACACTCTGATTGTGACTGGATAAACATCCCAAAACAGGTTATCTGACACCATCAATTTGTGTTGGTGAGTAATGTGACATTCATTGATTAAAATATTCGGATATTCTCTTGTCTCTCTTGGACTCTTTTGTGAAATTGATACTGGCACACTCATGGCTGTCCCTCACAGTCTTACATATGTCTAGTTTGATTGTCATATCATGTTTGTATTGGTGCAACCATCCTAGATTTTTCCTGACACTTGTGTTCTATATCATACAAGCCATCGCTAAACTTGCATGGTACCTGTTAAATTACATGCTTGGAAGATTCAGAAATTTTGTACCAGTCCACAATGCTATCAGTCACCTTAATCATGTTTCAGTCAATGTGTGTGGCTTGGTGACTGACACAAAGACGCACATTTCCTTTTGTTAAGTACTCAGTATATTGGCTTCCCACAATGTATACAGTTCAAACAGTTAATGGATCACCAGCAAACACAACACATATGTTACTTTACTAATTTAGTTGCATGTGCAAGTTTTGTTTCAGAGGATGTGAATTGTACAGTATATTGCACCCATGAGCGATCCAAAGCCATTGAATGTCCAGTTAGAGTCCAAGGGGGAGGGACATGTCATAAGACATGTGTAGGAGAGGAGTGGATCAGTGAGGAGGTGTTCAAATTGCCAATAGGTAGAATTTGACACTATAACAGTCCATACATGATAAGTCAACAGTGGTAGAGTGAAGGGAGCATGTTGCCAATTTTTACAGCACTGGCATGACCTTAAGCACTGAACTGAGGAGATACTGTCTATGTGCCACAGACTGTAGCTACCGGCTGTTTTTTCTGGTTAATGATGTTGATTCCACATCTTCTCTCTCTGATGTGTATGGTGCCTCCTGTGCCATGGGTGGTGCTGGTGTTGAAGTTGAGCGGCGCACAAACACACATCAGGGGATAGAAAGTGGAATCAAAGGTCCCAGCTGCTGTCCTCTGTGAGAAAATAAAAAGCATCACTGCAGCAAGGTGTAACTGCGGGTTTCGCAACACAGCAGCTACATCATTGTGGTAGGCAGCCAGGTTGTCAATGAAGGAGCCCAGCATCCATTGCATGGACTGCAGGACATTTTGGATAGCCCGTAGCCTGTTATCAATCATGCTGGTGCCACTTAGGGAGGGTAATTGATTGGGCCCCTGCATCAGGACACCAGCTATGTCAGCCAGGGACTTCTGTCATCCACGTAGCTGGAGTGGGTGCCTCTGATGGCAGTAGAGGTTACCTTATTTGGATTGAGGCACCTCTGGACTCCCTCTAGGCTGTCCGTCATTGGTCTCCATCCCCACCCACACCTTCTGTGCCAGCTCCCACTGGACTCCTACCACAGTTTTCTGAAAGTTAATGTCTGGGACCTCAGAGTCCACGGCTGTGGCTGTACTGATCGGTGCTGTGTGTTGGTTGTTGGGTGATGCATGTGGAGACCCCACAATGCTGTGTGTCCTCCCTGTAACTGGAAATTGTGTCTAGATGGCATCCAGGACATCCTGGAGAGTGTCAGCAATGGTGTTTGTCAGCTGGTCATCCAAATCATCAGAGAAATCCAGGACAGGCATCTATGCAGGAGGTAAGGCATCATCATCGCAATGGGATAGTGAAATGACAATTTTGGACTGTAGTAGCTGTTGACATGAGTCACCATGTTCCTGATATTGGTGCCTTAGTGACGGTGCAGACCCACAAATCAAGGCACTCATTTATAGGCCTCTAGTGGCACACTTTGCCACCTAAGCATCATTTTTATTTAGTCACATTGGCGCAATCTGCCAGTCCACATTTCCCAGTTTGTTACACCCACCATGCATGCCTTATCATGGCCTAGCATTTATGTGCCCCTCTCACACTTAACATTGCATGTCGTTGACAGTCCATGTGTATTGTTGTTGATCTTCCCATGCAACACATGTGTAACCCACCCAGCTTTTGATGCCTTCCAAATTTGTTGCATCTGTGTTTGCTTCAGTTTGGTCCAAAACTCAAGTGTGGTGTGGGAGTGACAAGTGGGTGTGTGAGAACTTTGTCCCTTGAATTTAGCTGTTGAATGTGTGTTGCATTGTGCATCACACATAGGGCAAAATGTATATGTATATGGTGAATTGATCATGAGGCACCACTTTCCTTGCGCCCCCTCCAGCCCCAGCTGACAACACCATGGAAGCACCCTATTTGCATTACTGTTCTCCATGGTGGACACTTCCACAGTAGCCTCATGACTTAAGGCGCTATTGAGGTACTTTACTCCATTGGCACCATAAATGATGTCACTAGTGCAGCAAAGCACAGGTAGGTCCATTCATTGCAATGGGTGCATCACTTTAACATCTGCCTTTGACATGCCTTACAAATGATATTAAAAGATATCACAGTGAAATCTTTATGAATGTTCTGCCCCATTTGTTCCTCCCTCCTAGAGGGGGGGAACCATTTCCCTTGCATACATCATATCTGGCACAGGCATATTGTGGTGCAGGGGTTTACAAAGTGGAGCTATACATGCATTGTGCAACTTTGTTATGGAATGGGCAGCTTCAGGCCACACTGGCATCAATCAATATGATGACAGTGTTGCACTAAGGCCTTGTAAATATGGCCCCTAGTGAGACGGTGAGACAACTTGTAGCTGATGTTATGCAGGAAGGTGTTCCTTTGTGCATGACACAACCATCCCCACTACAAAGGTAACCTTGCAGCATGGTGACATGGGAGCTACTTGTACAGCAGCACAAATCATAATCACAATCATGCCCCATATGTTGTGTATGATCCCATTTGTGCCCATTCCCAATGGTGCATTGAGACATATCCCAGTTCTTGCTGGTCCTTGTACATGTTGCCCAGTTAGTGATACACTTGGGCAGATGGTACAGTTGCAACAATGAAGGGAGTGATGTGAGGGTTATAAAATGGTCTGTGCATATAGGGGAGATGTGAGAGTCCATTACAAGTGTTTGGCCATTATTGTGCCCCCAACCCACCCTTTTGCATGCATCCAGTGTGTCCTATGTGCCTCCCCCTTCTAACTCAAACGGCTCAAACGTTACTAAAAATGCAGGCCCATGTGTTGCTATGCAGTGGAAGAAGACCCTTTGCAAAGCTGGTCTGGTTTATTTGAGGTGTACAAAACATAGGGTCTGATTTAAGGAAACTGGCACTGTACCCAGTGCAGCACCACTTTTCTTGCGCCCCTTAGCTCCCCCCTAACACCACCATGTGTACGCCGTATCTAAGGTGGTGGTTGTTAGGGAACATAGCATCAAAAGTTTTGAAACTAGTTCAGAGCCTTGCAGGATTAGTGTCAGAAATTGTGACGATAATCCTGCAAAGCCCACTGAGGTCCCTTGAAACAATGGTGTGCCTCCTTTTAATGTCTGCTCTGAGCAGGTGTTAAAAGTGCTGAAAAACATGGTGCAAAGAAATCTCTTAGATTTCTTTGTGCCATTTTTCCGGCCCCCCTAACAGGGGGAATGCCCCTGCCACATACCTTATGCCGGGCACAGGCATAATGTAGCTCAAAGGTTTATAAAGTGGCGCAATGTATGCATTGTGCAACTTTGTAAATTTGGCACCGCGATTTTGGCATCGTTGAGCCACGTAAGCGTAAAAAAAAATGATGGTAATGTGGTGCATAGAGGCGCTTGGGGCTCTTAAATCTGCCCCATAGTCTATAGTTAGGGGTAAGCATACTAGTATGGGGAAAGCAGTAGAGCCATTGCTGCTCAGAGATGTCAATGCCAAGTTCACGTTGCCACAGATGCACGAGGTATGGTTATCAGGCCGTGGTCCACATAGTGGCATCTAATCTTATAATTAATCACCTAGGAGAGGAAGATGTTAGAAGCTGGTCTAAGGGCTGGAGTCTGACAGGTTTCTCAGGTAAAGGTGGGGTGCACTAGTCTACATGCACTGCATGGTCTATGTAGGAAAGTACCCTCTTTCTCGGCATAGTTACCCCCTTTTTCTGCCCGATGTCAGTGTGCTTGACTGCGTTCACTGGGATCTTGCTAACCAGGACCGCAGTGTTTATGCTGTTTCTCCCAAAACTCTGTAGTTCATCCACAATTGCCACACTGGTGCCCCATTAGAAGTCCCTAGTATATGGTACCTAGGTAACCAGGGCATTGGGGTTCCAAGGGATCCCTATGGGCTGCAGCATATATTTTGCCACCCATAGGGAGCCCAAGCAAGGAGTATTGCAGGACTGCCATTGCAGCCTGCATGAAAAGGTGCAAGCACCCTTTCACTACCACTTTTCACTGCACCAGGTCACTTATGAGTCACCCCTATGGCAGACCTGCTAAACCAGAGGGAAGGGTGCCAAGTACCTGTGTGTGAGGGCTCCCTTGCACTAGCAGAGGGGCCCCCATGAACTCCAGGCCCATTTCCCCAGACTTCGTGAGAGCAGGGACACCTTTTTATGAGTGTACTGGACATAGGGCAATACCTATGACCAGCTACATAATGGTAATTCCGAACATAGGCATGTTTGGTATCAAACATGTTGGAATCATACCCAAGCACTCTGGGGGCTCCTTAGAGGACCCCCAGTATTGCCATTACAGCCTTCTGAGGGTTTACAGGCAGCCCAAGCTGCTGCCGCCTCCAAGACAGGTTTCTGCCCTCCTGTTGCTTGAAAAGCTCAAGCCCAGGAAGGCAGATCAAAAGATTTCCTTTGGGAGAGGGATGTTACACCCTCTCCCTTTGGAAATAGGTGTTACAGGCTTGGGAGGGGTAGCCTCCCCAAGACACTGGCAATGCTTTGAAGGACACATTTCGTGCCCTCCTTGCATAAACCAGTCTACAGTAGTTCAGGGACCCGCAGTCGCTGCTCTGGTGTGAAACTGGATAAAGGAAAGGGGAGTGACCACTCTCCTGTCCATCACCACCCCAGGGGAGGTGTTCAGAGCTCCTCCATAGGGTCCCTGGGTTTTGCCATCGTGGATTCAAGGTTGACAGGGAACTCTGGGAGCATCTGAGTGGCCAGTGCCAGCAGGTGACGTCAAAGCCCCCTCCTGATAAGTGGTCACCCAGCTAGGAGACCAATCTTCCATCTTCAGCCTGCATCAGAAGAAAAAGGACCAATCCCCACTTAGTGTCCTTATCTCCCTAGGGGTGGGGAAGTCACTCCCCTGCTTCTGCAGGCACCAACTGCAACGACAACCTGATGTATGGATCCCTTCCCCTGCTGAGCTGCGTGGATCCTGCATCATGGGTGATAGACTGAAGTGGTCAAGAGGGTCTTCTCTTCCAGCTGTCCAACTTGGGTGGAGGTAAGCCCTTGCCTGCACACGCAGGACAGTACCCTAGTGCACCACATCCTTTGCAGCTCCCAAGGCTTGTTGGCATCCTTTCTACAAGATCTTCAGGCACCCTGAAGCTCCAGCCCCCAGCACTCCACTGTAAAGCACAGCTCCCTTAGTGGTTCTCCAGCGGCGTGGGCGCCTTTTTGTAGTGCTGCGTGGGCCTATTCTATGACTTTTGTGTCCCCGTGCTGTGGGACTCCAGTGGGTGCTGCCTGATCTTCTGTGGGCTCTCTGTGTTGCAGAGGGCCCCCTATAATTCCCCCTCCTTGGTAGAGTCCACTTGGCCCTTCCTGGTCCCTGGCAGCTCCACTTTCCGCTACCCGCTTGTTTTGCATGTGGCAAGGCTTGTTGGCGGAATCCGAAGATGCAAACCTGACTGCTTTCATCCTTCTGATGTAGAACGTCACCTGCATCCACCATGAACTCAACTTCATCTTCTTGGGTGCAGTGCTGACTCTCGTTCCTCACTTATTGCATCTTCAGTCTGCTGGGTTGGGTCTCCTGCCCTTCCTGGACTCTGCGGTGCTTCTTGGACTTGGACCCCTTCTTTCACAGGTCCTCTTGTCCAGGAACCCACTGTTGGTGTCTTGCAGTCTGTAGGAAAGTAGCATTTTTCTTGGCTTGTTACCCCCATTTTTACCTGTATGTCAGTATGTTTTTTTCCTGTCTCACTGGGCCCCTACTGGTCAGGACCCCAGTGTTCATAGTTTATGGCCTAATGTGTGCGTCTGTATAGTTCTTAACTTTCTCACTGATGCTCTGCTAATCAGAATCTCAGTGCTTATGCTCTCTCTGCTTTTATATTTGTCACTGTAGGCTAGTGACTTCATTTACCAATTTCAATTGGCACACTGGAACCTCCTTATACGTCCCTAGTATATGGTACCTAGGTACCCACGGCATTGTGGTTCCAGGAGATCCTTATGGGCTGCAGCATTAAATTTGCCACCCATAAGGAGCTCAGACAAAACCTTTCACAGGACTGCCACTGCAGCCTGCATGAAATAACGCACATGTTATTTCACAGCCATTTTCACTGCACTTAAGTAACTTATAAGTCCCCTATATGTGTATCCTTCACTTGCTGAAGGTTAGGTGCAAATTTACTAAGTGTGAGGGCACCCTTGCACTAGCAAAGGTGCCCTCACATAGTTCAGGGCCATTTCCCGGGACTTTGTGAGTGTGGGGAGACTATTACGTGCGTGCTGTACATGTAGGTCAATACCAATATGTAGCTTCACAATGGTAACTTCAAATATGGCCATGTAAGGTGTCAAAGATCATGGAATTATCCCACCATTCCAAATCTGGTATTGGGGAGCTAATTCCATGCATCCTGGGGGCTCCACTATAGACCCCCAGTACTGCCAGACCAGCTATCTGAGTCTTGCACTGCAGCTACAACTGCTCCCACCTTACAGATATGTTTCTGCCCTGCTGGGGTCTGAGCAGCTCAGTCCCAGAAAGCCAGAAAAAAACTTTTCTTTGGGAGCAGGGTGTTACACACTCTCCCTTTGGAAATAGGTGCTACAGGCTGGGGAGAGGTAGCCTCCCCAGCCTCTGGAAGTGCTTTGAAGGGCACAGATGGTGCCCTCCTTGCATAAGCCAGTCTACAACGGTTCAGGGACCCCTTGTCCCCTGCTCTGGTGCGAAACTGGACAAAAGAAAGGGGAGTGACCACTCCCCTAACCATCACCACCCTAGCAGTGGTGCCCAGAGCTCCTCCAGTGTGTCCCAGACTTAAGCCACTTTGCTTTGCAAGGTGTTGGGGCACTCTGGAGGGCTCTGAGTGTCCAGTGCCAGCAGGTGATGTCAGAGACCCTTCCTGATAGGTCCTTACCTGATAAGGTAGCCAATCCCCCTCTCAGGGCTACTTAGGGTCTCTCCTGTGGGTTCTCTTCAGATTCTACTTGCAAGTTTCCAGCAGGAATCCTCTGCAACTACTACTTCACCCTTTGACCTTGAATCAATGGTAGCCTGCTTCAGGAACAGCTGTAACAGCAACAGAGTATCCACAAGGGATACTTTTCTTCTGCAACTTCAGCTCCAGCCTGCAACTGCAACAGCTTCAACAGTGTGCACGCTCTGAGGACTCCCTGTCTTCACCCTGCACCAGAAGGACTGAAGAAATAGTGACGGAGTCACTCCCCTGCTCACGCAGGCACCTTCTAAGTTGACAACAGGTTCGCTTGGACTCCTCTCACAGTGAAAATTCCTTTGTGGACAGCCTGGCCCAGGTCCCCAGCACTCTATCCTGCGACGCTCAACTCGCTGAGTTGTTCTCTAGTGGCGTGTGACCTTCTTTTGTAGTGCTGCACTAACTGAATTTTGCACCCCCTTGGTCCCCATGTCCTGGGACACTCATGGGTGCTATCTGGTGTTCTGAGTGCTCTCTGATGGGCTGAGAGTCCCCTCTTCCTCCTCACACAGAGTTGAGGCCCCCAGGTCCTTCCAGGGTCTAGATAGTGCCTAGTTGATGCCAAACGCGACTTTGCCAGAACCAAGGCTCATTGGAGGAATCCAGAGCCAAAACTCACCTGCATCCATCTTCACGATGTGGGACATCCTTTGCATCATGCAGGAACCCGCTCACATTTTCCTAGGGTGCATTTCTGCAGTCTTTGTCCATCCCTGGACTCTTCTTTTGCACCCTCTTCTGGGTTGGCAGGGGCTCCTGTCCTTCCTGGAACTTCTTTCAACTTCTGGACTTGGTCTCCTTCTTTTGCAGGTCTTCAAGTCCAGGAATCCACTGTTTATTGTTTGCAGACTTGGTTGGTTCTTGCAATAATCCCAATCACGAGGTGTAGTATGTCCTATGGAAACTTACATTACTTTACTCCTGCTTTTCTGGGTTCTGGGGTGGGGTAATTTGCTTACCTTTACTGTATTCTTACTCTCCCAGCGATTCTGCACACACTACACTTGTCTAGGGGGGAATTTGTGATTCGCATTCCACTTTCTTAGTATATGGTTTGTGTTGCCCCTAGATCTATTTTGTCCCATTGCATTCTATAGCATTTCCTATTGTTTGCAGTATCCTATGTCTAATTACTTACCTTATTTTGGAGTCTAGTGTGTATATATAGTGTATAACAAAGGCGGTAAAACCCGCCTACCGTTGTGGTGACGGCCACCAAAATACCGTCACCGCGGCTACCTTCCATCTGCCATATTATGATCACTACTGGACTTCCGCCACAAGAAAGTCGGAAATCCGGCAAAGATCATACTGGCGGACAGTGGTAAGCTGGCACTGCCACCACCAGCACACCACTTCAGTTGAATGCTGCCAGTCGTATCATGACCTGTGATACGGCCTGGCGGTGTTCTGCTGGTGGGGTGCTGCTGGCGGTAGCAGCGCCCCTTCCCATTCCCTGCCCGAAGACCTCCTTGACCAAGGTAAGTCGGGCTTTCGACGGGGGGGGGGAGGGGTGTTGTGTGTGCGTGTCTGAGTATGTGCATGAATATGTGAGTGTGTGTGAATGTGTCTGTGTGTTGTGTTGTTTGCTTGGTTGTATGCAAGCGAGTGAATGCATGTAAGAATGGTGAAGTGAGTGCGTGTCTGCATGTCAGTATGATCGTGTAAGAATGTGTGTGAGCATGTCTGGAAGTATGCATGTATGAATGCATGTATGGCAGTGTGTGTATGAATGCCTGTATGCCAGTGTGAGTACTTGGGTGTATGCGTGGTGCGCGTCTACGGGTGTGTGTGTATATGTGGGTGGGGGGAGTATGAGGATCGGAAGGGGTGTGTGTGTGTGTATGAGGATAAGTGGCAGTGGGGTGAGGATCGGAGGGGGTGGAGGTGGGGTTGAGTTTGGATGGAAGGGGGTAGTGGGTGTCATGTGTGTGTTAGGGGTGGGGAGCCACCTACCAGTGACAGGGAAGGAATTTCCTGTCACTGGTAGGGCCTACCGCCATGGTTTTCATGGCGTTGCTAATGCCACATAAACCATGGTGGATGGCAGGCTCATAATGCCGCCGGCAGTACTATGCCGGCCGCAGGGCTGGAGATTGACATCTCCGGCCCGGCGGCTGATACCGGCATGGCGGTTTGAGTGGAGAAGTGGCGGGTTGGCTGCAGCCAACCCGCCATTCTAATAATATGGTGGTACTGCCACTGCATTTCCACTCACTGCCGGGGTTATAATGACCCTTTTAGTGTTTTCTTTCATGTGTGTAAGTACTAAGTGTGACGACAGTGGTATTGCATGAGCTTTGCATGTCTCCTAAATAGGCCTTGACTGCTCACCCACAGCTACCTCTAGAGAGCCTGGCTTCTAGACACTGACTACAATACACTAATAAGGAATACCTGGACCTGGTATAAGGTGTAAGTACCATAGGTACCCACCACACACCAGGCCAGCCTCCAACATTTGTGGTGCAGTGATGGGAGAAGCACTTGCAATTGCCTCATCACTCTGTCACCTGGTGCTTTCCACAGGAAAGACCAGTCCTTACCTAAAGACATACATAGTACCTATTGCAGGAAATTAGTCTCTAAAGTTTAGGCAAGCTAGGGTACAGGCATAGACCTTGCTCTAAACGTCTTTCTGGGAGACTATGAGTTAGGTAGATTAGGTACACCCTACATTATCCTAACACACACCATGTCTGCAGCTGGACATAGCTCTGAGGTCATTGACTCTCCCAATGAGAACCTGACCTTCAAGGAATTGAGGGGGCTGTTTGCAAAGAAGAAGTTGGACAATGGGTAGGAACTCTAATAAGAGTCTGCTCTTCGTCTTCCTCCTTCAGGATGACCAGGACCAGCTGGTTGCCAAGGGAATTAGGAGGAAGAAGTAGACCCTAACCCCACTGAGGTAGAATATATTATTCTAGATCTGGGGAGAGTTCCTCAAGGGATCATCATATTCCTAGCAGACCAACTAGCATAGCTGGTAGTGGGAAGGGACGTCACACTGGTAGGGTTCCTTTCACACTCAGAGGGAAAGTTGAAGGGGTCAACAAAACTAGGAATAGATCCCCCTCTGCTCACTCTCACATCATTTCAGTGTCTGAGGGATCACATTGCACACCTCTATAGATAAAGAGCTCAGAACACTGAGACTGGAGGAGGCCAAGCTGAAGCTGCAGCAGCAACTGCTAGCCCTATATAGGGAGGCCTTGGCAGTGCAGAGAGAGGGAGACAGGGGTTGGGGTTAGCACCCAATGGAGGCAGCAGCAACTCAGGTTTCAGGGATTACAAAGTCAGTGAGGATGCCTTGTATTCTAAAACCCTGCACAAAATTAATCCCCCACACATGGTGGGGGATGATATCTACAAGTGGTTTGCTGCACTTGAGAGGGCCTGTAAAGTTCAGAGGGTCCTTCTAAGGCAGTGGGCTGCTATTCTCTGGTTACCCTTCACTGACAAGGGGAGTGATAGACTTCTCACTGTCAGAGAAGAGGATGCAGACAACTACACAATTCTAAAAACTGCACTCTTACATGTTTTGGTCTCATCACTGAACAATACAGAATTAAGTTCAGGGACACCAGAATAAAGGCCTCACAAGAATGGGCTGACTTTGTGGATTGCTGTGTTAAAGCTTTAGAAGGCTGGTTACATGCAGCAAAGTGTCTGACTCTGAGGGCTTGTATAATCTGCTACAAAGAGAGCTTATTTTTGAATAATTGTGTGTCTGATTTGTTGCACCAGTATTTGGTAGACTCAGATCTGGGTCAGAACTAGGATGAGCAGAACAGCTCATACAGGGGATGACAAAGTCAAGAAGAACGAAGGTGGTAAGTCACATGACAAAGGTGGGGACAAACAAAAGAAAGAGTCTTCATCAGGACCACAAATTTCTACTGGGGGTGGGTCTAAGTCCTCTTCCCAAAACAATCAGAAAAAAAGCCTTGGTGCTATATTTGTAGAAACAAAGGCCATAGGGCAGGGGACAGCTCCTGTCCTAAGAAAAGCATCAAAACTCCCACCACTACTGCCCCCACTCCTACAACTAGTGCCCCTAGCAAGAGCAGTGGTGGTGGGAAGGGTAATACTACCAATAGTCAATCCAAGGGTGTAGCAGGGCTCACTCTGGGAAGTATAGTGTGGGCTGGTTTAGTTAGGGAAACCACTGAAGCTGTTTTAGTCTCTGATTGTGGCATTGACCTTGCCACTCTTGTTGCTTGCCCTGTTCACATGGATAAGTACAAACAAAAACCCACTAATACATTGTGTTCAGGTTGAGGCCTACAGGGACACAGTTGCCAGTGTCACCATGGTGATTGACAAACTGGTGTCCCCTGAGCAACACCTACTTGGTCATCAGTAACAAGTGACTGATGCCCACAACAATACTGTAATACCACCCCATGGCAGTTGTTGATCTAAGCTGGGAGTAGGGGGGTTACTGGTCCTAAATAAGTTGTAGTGTCCACAGACCTACCTGTAGAGTGTCTACTAGGGAACGACTTGGAGACTTCAGCTTGGGCTGAAGTTGAGTTGGAGGCCCATTCATCCATGCTGGGAATTCCTAGCAATATATTTTCTTTGACTCAGGCCAAGAAACAAAGAGAACAGGGAAACTTGGATCCTGAAACTATGGATCAAAAGATTCCCAAAAGCAGGGGTAGAAAGGATAAGAAATTATGCCCTATCCCTCCTTCCACTGATGACTCCCCCTTTGAGGAGGAGGAATCTACTCCTTGGACAGCACCTACACCTGTAGAACGTCAAACTGACACAGCTGAACTCTTAGGTGCAAGGGGGCCTGCCAGGGAGGAGTTAAGTGTGGCTCAACAGACTTGTGCCACGCTTGAAGGTTTGAGACAGCAACCTGTCAAACAGGAAGCAGGGGATGCCAGTGGCACCCACAAGGTGTACTGGGACAACAACCTACCGTATTCAGAACGTAGGGAACCCAAACCTGGTGCCAGCAGAAGATTGGTAATCCCTCTGCAATACAGAGAGTTTTTGTTGACCTTAGCCCATGACATTCCCTTTGCTGGTCACCTGGGACAAAGCAAAACTTGGGGCAGACTGGTCTCTCGCTTTCACTGGCCCCATGTGTCAGAAGACACAAAGGAGTTTTGTAGCTCCTGTGTCACCTGTCAAGCCAGTGGTAAGACAGGTTGCAGTCCAAAAGCCCCCTAAATTCTACTTCCAGTGGTTGGGGTACCCTTTTAAAGAGTAGGGGTTCACATTGTTAGCCCCCTAGACCCTCCCACAGCTTCTGGAAACAGATTTATTCTGGTGGTGGTGGACCATGCCACCAGGTATCCAGAAGCCATACCTCTTAGGACCACTGCAGCTCCTGCAGTGGACAAGGCCCTCCTGGGAATCTTTTCCAGGGTGGGTTTCCCAAAAGAGGTTGTATCAGACAGAGAAAGTAACTTCATGTCTGCATACTTTAAAGCTATGTGGAAAGAGTGTGGGGTAATCAATAAATTCACCACACCTTACCATCTCCAAACAAATGGGGTGGTTGAGCGTT
The DNA here is from genome assembly GCF_031143425.1 of Pleurodeles waltl. Classification (NCBI taxonomy): domain Eukaryota; kingdom Metazoa; phylum Chordata; class Amphibia; order Caudata; family Salamandridae; genus Pleurodeles; species Pleurodeles waltl. The sequence continues at coordinate 280,916,118 of NC_090450.1, forward strand.
TTAACAAAACACTCAAAGGCATGATTATGGGACTCTCTGAAAAACTCAGAAGGAGATGGGATGTCCTATTACCATGCCTCCTCTTTGCCTACAGGAAGGTACCTCAAAAAGGAGTGGGCTGCAGCCCCTTTGAATTCCTCTTTGGTCAGCCTGTTAGGGGTCCACTTGCTCTTGTGAACGAGGGTTGGGAACAGCCCCTGAAGTCCCCTAAACCAGATATAGTGGATTATGTACTTGACCTCAGAACAGGGATAGCTGAGTTCATGAAGCAGGCCAGTAAGAATCTTCAGGCAGGCCGAAAATTGCAAAAGCAATGGCATGACCAGAAGGCTGTCCTGATTGTGTACCAGCCAGGACAGAAAGTGTGGGTCCTGGAGCTTGTGGCACCAAGAGAATTCCAAGACAAGTAGAGTGGACCACACACCATAGTGGAGCAAAAAGGTGAGGTAACTTATTTAGTAGACCTTGGCACTCCAAGAAGTCCCCTCAGGGTATTTCATGTGAACTGCCTAAAGACCTACTATGACAGGGCTGACTTAACCCTGCTCATGGTCACTGATCAGGTACAGGAAGAAGAGAGTGACCCTCTCCCTGATCTCTTCTCCAATTCTGCAGCTGATCGCTCAGTCTTAGCAGATTACTTTTGAGAGTCACAACAAGAAGACTGCAGAAATCTCCTGGGGCAGTTTTCAGAACTGTTCTCTCTTACACCTCGACAAACCACATGGTGTGAACACACCACTGATACAGGGGACAGCCTACCTGTTAAGAGAAAAATCTGCAGGCAGCCTGACCATGTAAGGGACTGCATCAAAGCTAAGGTGCAAAAGATGCTGGGCCTAGGAGTCATTGAGCACTCTGATAGCCCCTGGGCTAGCCCTTTGGACTTGATCCCAAAGCCCCACTCTCAAATTGGGAAAAGAGAGATGATGTTTTATGTTGACTATAGAGGGCTCAATACAGTAACCAAAACAGATGCTCATTCTATCCCCAAGGCAGATGAGCTCATAGGTACACTGGCACCTGCCACGTATCTTACTACTTTTGACCTTACTGCTGGCTATTTGCAGATTAAGTTGTCAGAAGATGCTAAACCAAAAACTGCATTCTCTACCATTGGAGGGTACTGCCAATTCACAGTAATGCCCTTTGGTTTGAAGAATGCACCTGATACTTTTCAGAGGCTGGTGGACACGGTCCTCCATGGTTTGGAAGCAGCCAGTGCAATATCTAGATGATATAGCTGTCTTTAGCTCCACCTGGGATGGTCACCTGGTCCACCTCTGGAATGTTTTGGAGGCTCTACAGAAAGTAGGCCTCACCTTTAAGGCTTCAAAGTGCCAGATAGAGCATGGGGGGGGGGGTTTATCGGGGACACCTATTTGGTGGTGAACAGATTCAAGATCCAAACCATTTTCGATTGGACTCCTTCTACTACACAAACCCAGGTCAGAGCCTTCTTAGGCCTCACTGGCTATTACAGGAGGTTAATTAAGAACTATGGCTCCATTGTTGCCCCGCTTAATGACCTGACCTCCAAGAAAATGCCTAAAAAGTATTATGGACAGCCAGTTGTCAAAAAGATTTTGAGGAACTCAAATAGGCCATGTGCTCTGCACTTGTTCTAAAGAGCCCTAATTACTCCAAAAAGTTCATAGTTCAAGCTGATACTTCAGAGGTAGGGGTTAGGGCAGTTCTCTCTCAACTCAATACAGAGGGCCAGGATCAACCAGTAGCTTTCATTAGCAGAAGGGTGACCCCAGAGAAAAGTGTTGGTCAGACATAGAGAGGGAGGCTGTTGCTGTGGTCAGTGCCTCGAATAAGTTGAGACCGTAGCTCTTTGGTACTCACTTCATTGTTCAGACATACCAAAAACCTCTCTTCTGGCTTAAACAGATGAAAGTAGAAAACCCCAAATCATGAAGGTGGTTCATTTCCCTACAGGGGATGGACTTTACAGTGGAACATAGACCTGGGAGTAACCACTCCATTGCAGATGGACTCTCCAGATATTTCCACTTAACAGAACATGTGTGTGTGTAATTGTTTGTAAAGCACACATTCACCCGTCTCTTGGCACTGAATAACATATGTTTATTGTTACCCAACTCAATGGTACTCATTTTATTGACCTCAGAACTTTGGATAAAAGGCTGAGTGGACCCACTGGGATTTGAACCTGTGACCATGAGGTCAAATACAGACCTTGACAATGGACACATCAGTCCACTAAGCCACCAGACCCAGCTGACACAGAAAACTCATCAGGGCAAGGTTAGCCTTCTTGTCCTTCATTTAGGGGTAGGTTGTGTAGGAAAGTAGCCTCTTTCTTGGCATGGTTACCCCATTTCTCTGCCTGATGTCAGTATCTTTGACCGTGTTCACTGGGATCCTGCTAATCAGGACCCCAGTGATTACGCTCTTGCTCACAAAACTCTGTATTTCCTCCACAATTGGCACACTGGTGCCACATTATAAGTCCCTAGTATATGGTGCCTAGGTACCCCGGGCATTGGGGTTCCAGGGCATCCCTATGGGCTGCACCATCCCTATGGGCTGCACCATATATTTTGCGATCCATAGGGAGCCCAAGCAAAGGGTTCTGCAGGACAGCCATTGCAGCCTGCTTGAAAAGGTGCAAGCACCCTTTCACTCCAACTTTTCACTGCACCAGGTCACTTATAAATCACCCCTTTGGCAGGCCTTCTAGCCCAGAGGGCAGGGTGGCAAGTACCTGTGTGTGAGGGCACCCCTACACTAGCAAAGGGGCCCCCAATACTTATGTCCAGCTACATAATGGTAACTCCAAACAAACAGATGTTTGGTATCAAACATGTTGGAATCATATCCCAAGGCCTTTACAAGCATTGATTGTTTGATTCCAGGCACTCTGGGGGCTCATTAGAGGACCCTCAGTATTGTCATTACAGCCTTCTGAGGGTCCTGGGCTGCTCAAGCTGCTGCCACCTTCCAGACAGGTTTCTGCCCTCCGGTTGCTTTAAAAGCTTGAGCCCAGGAAGGCAGAACAAAAAATGTCCTTTGGGAGAGGGGTATTACACCCTCTCCCTTTGGAAAAGGGTGTTGCAGGCTTGGGAAGGGTAGCATCCCCAAGCCACTGCAATGCTTTAAAGGGCACATTTGGTGTCCTCCTTGCATAAACCAGTCTACACCGGTTCAGGGACCCCCAGTCCCTGCTCAGGCATGAAACTGGATAAAGGAAAGGGGAGTGACCACTCTTCTGAACAACCCCCCCCCCCCGCCCCAGGGTGGTGCTCAGAGCTCCTCCAGAGTGTCCCTGGGTTTTGCCATCTTGGATGCAAGGTTGGCAGGGAACTCTGGGAGCATCCAAGTGGCCAATGCCAGCAGGTGACATCAGAGCCCCTCCTGATAAGTGGTCACCCAGCTAGGTGACCAATCCCCCTTTCAGGGCAATTTAGGGTCTCTGTCTTGGGTGGTTCCTCAGATTCAGATTGCAAGACTCCAGCAGGAATCATCTGCAACCTCCACTTAGGCTTCTGACTGAAGAAACTGCATCTGTACTCTTCAGGACTCTACAAATTCCAATAAAGAAGCAAAATGCCTCCTGCAACATTGCATCTCCGGCTCCTTCCAGCAACTGCAACATTTTCCCAGTGGTGCATCTTCTGAGGACAGCTCATCTTCAGCCTGCATCAGAAGGAAGAAGGAATCTCCCTTGGGGTGAAGAAGTCACTCCCCTGATTCTGAAGGCACCAACTGTAATGGCGACCGGCTGTGTGGATCCCCTCCCCTGCTGAGCTGTTTGGATCCTGCATCACGGGTGGTGGACTGAAGTGGTCCCGATGGTCCCCTCTTCCAGCTGTCCAACTTGGATGGTGGTAAGCCCTTGCCTGCCCAAGCAGGACAGTACCCCCATGCACCGCATCCTTTGCAGCTGCCAATGCTTGTTGGCATCCTTTCCACAAGATCTTCAGGCATCCTGAAGTTAAAGCCCCCAGCACCCATCCTGCGATGCACTGCTCCCTGAGCGGTTCTCTGGTGGCATGGGAGCCTTTTTTTGGATTGCTGTGTGGGCCACTTCTATGACTTTTTTGTTCCAGTCCTGTAGGACTCTTGTGGGTGCTGCCTTGTCTTCTGTGGGCTCTCTGTGTTGCTGAGGGCCCCCTCAAACTTCCCCTCTTGGGTATAGCTCAACTGGTCCTTCCTGGTCTCCGGCAGCTCCACTTTCCGCTAACTACAAGTTTTGCATGTGCCAAGGCTTGTTGGCGGAATCCGATGACATAAACCCGACTGCAATCCTCCTTCCGACGTGGGGCATTACCTGCATCCTCCAGGAACTCGACTTCGTCTTCTTGGGTGCAGTGCCGATTTTTCGCACCTTCAGTCTGCTGGGTAGGGGCTCCTGCCCTTCCTGGACTCTGCTGTCCTTCTTGGACTTGGTCTCCTTCTTCCACAGGTCTTCTTGCCCAGGAATTCACAGTTGGTGTCTTGCAGTCTCTTCTGGGTTTTGCATTATTCTTCTTTCCTTCTCTGTGTGTGATCTTGGGAATTAACAGTGATTTACTCCTGCTTTCTTTGCCGCTGGGGTGGGTTGTGGTACTTATGCTTAGGGCTTTCCTAGTATTTCCTGCTCCCCTCTACACACTACACTTACCTAGGGGGGAGGGGCGACTATAGCATTCCATTTTTTCAGTATATGGTTTGTGCACCCCCTAGGGCTTTTCCCCTCTATTGTGATTTTCACAAATTGCACTGGTTTCTGTTTTTGTGCCTATTTCTACATAATATTGTATATAACTTGTGTATTACTTACCTCCTAAGGGAGTATAGTCTCGATGGTATTTTTGGAATTTGTGTCCCCAAAATAAAGTACTTTTATTTTTGTAACACTGGGTGTTTTCTGTTATGTGTGTAAGTAATAAGTGTGACTACAGTGGTATTGCATGAGCTTTGCATGTCTCCTAGATAAGCCTTGGCTGCTCATCCACAGGTACCATTAGAGAGCCTGGCTTCTAGACACTGACTACACTACACTAATAAGTGATACCTAGACCTGGCATAAGGAGTAAGTACCATAGGTACCCACCACACACCAGGCCATCCTCCTACAGCCTACGATATAGGAAGACATCTAAATGCATGCATGCCCACTGTATTGCGATCTTCAAAGGATATAATGTGATCGTAATAGGGCGGAAGGGATATCTGTCATGTTTGTGACAGAGTATTCCCTTCTGCCAAGATCTAAATTAGGCCCATAGTCGGGTTCCTAGCTAGTGGCAGCTTCTGAGTAGAGAAGGGGTAGAAGGGCCCTCTGGTGGAGTCTATGGCTTGCTCCAACAGTACAAGCCACAGTATCCCAATAGCACCTTGAACGCCTCAAGGTGGCACATATGACTGTGTTCAGAGTGCAGGGATAAGCACTATCCAATTCAAATGGCTGTGTGCAGGACATGTAGTTCCTGATGAATCCAAAAATGTGCATACTGCGCCTGTGTGCAATGATAATAGAGCTCGAGGTCAGGAGCACAATACCGTCCTGGTCAAGTGGTAACATTAACACTCCTCGTGACAGTCAAGACTGCATCTGACCCCAAGCAAGTGTTATTAGGAGCAATCTGAGTAAGTCAAGGAAGGCCCTCTTCAATGACATTGTGGTATTGATGAAAAGATAAAGACATTTAGGCAGTATCACCATTTAGGCTATGGCCACCTTACCAGCTAGCGGTATAGGTAGCCTGGATCATCTCGGGATCCGTTCTTCTGGCTACTCAGTAGCTCTATCATAGTTGTATTGCCATAGCACTGTGATGTCTTTGCTGATCTATACTCCCAGATATTTGACTGCGGAGTCAGCCCACGTCAGAGAGAAATCCATGTCAACACAAGGGGTTGCCGGGTCAAAAGGAAAACTACAGATTAAGGGCCTGTTTAGAGTTTAGTGGATGGATTACTCTGTCACAAACGTGACAGAGATCCTGTCCACTGTATTATGATCTCTATAGGCTATTATGAGATTGTAATATGGCAGACGGGATATCCATCACATTTGTGATGGAGTAGCCCCATCCACCAAACTCTAAATCAGGCCCTAAGTCCAATTGACAGTGATTCCAATCAGTTCATCAGAATAGTATAAACTACTGTAGGATGGCTACTAGGCGATGCTCAGGCCCCTGAACATAGACCGTGATATCATCAGCATACATGGAGACAATTAAGGACAGTTTTAAGGAAAGTGCTCCTGCACTCAATGCAGCACCACTTTCCTTGCACCCCTTTGTGCTCTACTACCACCACCATGTGTGTGTGTGCAGCATCTAAGATATGGCACACCATGGTGCAGGGTAGGAGGCAATAGCATCAGAATTTCTGACGCTATTGATGTACTGTTCAGCGGTAGCGCCAACATTTTGGCGCAAACCCTGAACCGTACATAGGGTCCCATTGTAAACACTGGCGTGCCCCTTAATAACACCTGCTTGGAGCAGGTGTTAAAAGTGATGAAAAAAATGACACAAAGAAATTTCTTAGATTTCTTTGCATCATTTCTTCGGCTCCCCCCTAATCGGGGAACACTCCCTTTGCATACATTATGCCTGGAGCAGGCATATTGTGGCGCAAAGGGTTACAAAGTGGTGCAAAGCATGCATTGTGCTACTTTGTAAATATGGCGCGGGGAAAATGCTACCTTAGCGCTGCCCTAGCGCAAAAAAAATTACGATAAAGTGGCGCAAAAGTGGCGCTAGGCCCTCTTCAATCAGGGCCTAAGTCTCTAAGTGCAGTTCATGACACACTCAAGATGGTGCTGTCAGAGTAGGGCAACCAGAGGCTCCATGGCAATCACAAACAGCACAGGGGACAGTCCTCCTGTCAGTCGCGGCTCATGGGGATTCCTGTGGGCGGGGCTGAGTGACAGGTAATTAATAACATATTTTTATTTTTTTTAAACATACCTCCACTTCCCGCACAGCTCCTCTATTGCTGCAGGCACAGACTCCCAGCATGCCCTGCGGCCAATCCTGATGCTGCTCAAAGCAGCATCAGGTTTGGCTGGGAGCGTCCAGCCAGGGTGCTCCCAGGGAGACTGGGAGCCTGTGCAGGCTCTCTGCAGCCCAGCAACTGTGTTGCTGGGATGGAGAGAGCCCTGTGCGCATGTGTGTTTGGCGGGCCCATGATGGCCCGCCAAACACACATGTGCTCTGAGGGAAGTGCACAGTGCTCTCACCTCTGCTCGTCACCCCCAATGTCCACCCCTTTAACAAGGAAGGGATAATAAACAAACTTTATTATCCCTTCCTTGTGAAAGGATTTGCAGTGGTTGCTGCTGGCAGGGGGGCGACGCTCCTCCGCCCTTATGGAGGAGCCGCCCCTGCCTGGTGTGTGCCTCTGCGGATTGAAAACACAGATGAGAACAGTCCATTTACCCAGACAAGGCTGTGGGGTAGGTATAGAGCAAGGTTATACACTCCAGGGACCCGTGTCCAATATGCTGCCAGAGGGAGAACAAGTAGGGTCACTGTAAGGAATCAAAAGCCTTCATGGCATCTAAGGAGACAGCCACAGTAGGAAGATTGAGAGGTAATGAGTCGAGTAGTTCAAGCCACGTGCGCAGGTTGTATCAGTTGACAAACCTGCTAAGAACTCAGACTGATCGAAGGGCATAGTGTATGGATGGAGTAGCAGCATGTGGTCAGCAACAAGTTTGGCTAATATCTTGTTGTTGATGTGAATCATCAACAAAAATAGCCAGTAGGAGTCACCATTTCAGAATGCATATCAGGCTTGAGCACGGTGACCAGGAATGCGTCTCAGAATATCAGATGAAGCAATCCGGCGGTGTTAACTTCTGCAAAAATAGCATGCAGGTGTGGTGCCAGTAGCTCAGCATATTCTTTGTAGTCCTGGACAGTAAGGCCATCCAGCCCCAGAGCCTTGCTAGTAGGCATGCCCCCAATGACGCAAATAATGTCCTCCATATCAAATGAGCTGTCAAGGTAATGTCTCTGTGCGTCATCTAGCCATAGCAATTGTGTTGTGTCAAAATAGTCTTGTATCTCACTCGAGGTGACAGTAAGGGTAGACTTATACAATGTTGCATATTATTATTTCATCTCACGCATTACTTACCCAATTAGAGTGGCAGAGCTGCCCATGTACATCTATTAAATCAGTAATCTAAAAGTTGCCATGGGAGGTTCTGAGTAAGGATGCAAGAGTTTTCCAAGCTCTATCGCCTTTCCTATACCACTGAGAGGTGGCCCCCTTGTGTAAATCGTGAGTCTTTCTAGCAGCATTTTCCTGGTGTTCAGAAAGCTTGGTCCATATTTGAGGAAGCAGTTATGTGTCCTTTGTGGTGCAATATTGGGATTCCAGGTTTTGCAGCTCACACTGAAGGCTTGCTCCTGTCCCTTAGATCGCACAGGTGCCCCTTCTATTTGGACATACAGATTGCATTAATAAAAGCCTTGAAGGTTTCTACACTACCCCAGGGGACTGTACAGCGTGCGCATTATGAGTAAAGTATTCAGCAATGGAAACTTTGATTTCAGAGTTGAAGACAAGGTCTCCCAGAGCATTCAGAAGGAGTCTGCATGAGATTGCATGGTCCCCCCACCTCTACTAGATGTAATGTTAGCACTATCAGATGTGGTCTCAGAATATCCGTGGTAGGTTTTCTACTATTGGTCATAGCAGTGGCATATTCAGAAATTGCCCAGTAGTCGATGTGCGACCTTGCATTGTGAGAGCTCATGATACATGTGTCCTGAAGGCACTCGGGGTGTCGCACTGGCAATATGTCCACCTTGTCGTAGTCGGAAACAGTAATGTGTAGCTGCACAGGTGCTTATTTATGAGTCCATCGGTCTGACCAACACTTGTCCATCTCTGGATGAGTAGCTGAATTGAAGTCCTGACCCCTTTTTATAGTCGAGCATTCCAGTACCAGCTCTCAATGCCACAGGGTGAAGGCAAAATCCTGACATTCAACACTGGGACCATATACCTACACCAAAATGACAGCTTTATTCTCCAAATTCCGTGCAAAATTATATAACATTCCTCCCAATCCTGCAGCTCAATAAATGTGAGCCATTACACCCCTTTTCTGATCACTATCACAAGCCCCCCTTAGCGTAAGCTGAGTACATGCATATAAGGGCCTCACCAATCTAGCATGATAGTAGCCTATTGGGAGACACCTCAGTGAGGTGGAGCTCTTGTAAGAAGTATATGTCCAACCTGTGGCACTGGAAGTACGCAAACAGCTGTCTGTATTTGAGCAAGTCACCTACACCTTCAATATTCCTCAACATTAGAATAACTCATGCCATTGCAGTCCTGCAGCTCCATGTACAGAGGGACTAAATCCAGTGGGGTCAGTCCACATCCAGCTAACAAGGATAGGTAATCAGTAGGAGCAGTGACAAACAACCTGAAGCACATTATATGGAGTACTATTAAGTAGGGAGATGTACAGTACAGAAGCAAGTTATTGTCCCGTCCCTCCCCTTTCCACTTCAAGTTCCTCAATTCATTGAAGAGATAACCTAAACCACAAATCACCACCAAAAAGCAATACTGGTACCACAAAGAGATAGGGCAAATGGGATCCATTCTATGCGGGGCTCCAAGAGCCAGACGGGTCTCCAGTCACATCAGGAATGTGTGCCCGAGACACTTAGAAGACAAGTTATTGTGCATGCACGGCCCACAGACTAAAGTTGTCATGTGAGCCAGCAGGCTTCTCCCAGAGTATGTGTTCCTATAGGGTGGGTCCTCTCCAGTTTAGAGAGCATTTTCCAGATGCAACTCTGCCTAGGTGTGCAGCGGGGAACATGCAAGCATAGGGATGGATAGGTAGCTGAAACAAAGATATAGGGGGTCATTCTGACCCTGGCGGTCACCGACCGCCAGGGCCAACGACCGCGGAAGCACCGCCAACAGGCTGGCGGTGCTTCCTGGGCCATTCTGACCGCGGCAGTAAAGCCACGGTCAGAAAAGGGGAACCGGCGGTTTCCCGCCGGTTTTCCCCTGGCCCAGGGAATCCTCCATGGTGGCGCTGCTTGCAGCGCCGCCATGGGGATTCCGACCCCCTTCCCGCCAGCCTGTTTCTGGCGGTTTACACCGCCAGAACCAGGCTGGTGGGAACAGGTGTCGTGGGGCCCCTGGGGGCCCCTGCACTGCCCATGCCACTGGCATGGGCAGTGCAGGGGCCCCCTAACAGGGCCCCACAAAGATTTTCAGTGTCTGCTTTGCAGACACTGAAAATCGCGACGGGTGCCACTGCACCCGTCGCACCCCAGCAACTCCGCCGGCTCCATTCGGAGCCGGCTTCATCGTTGCTGGGGCTTTCCCGCTGGGCCGGCGGGCAGCCTTTTGGCGGTCGCCCGCCCGCCCAGCGGGAAAGTCAGAATGACCGCTGCGGTCATTTGGCGGTCTCCGCCCAGCAGGCGGTGCCCGCCGCCCGCCGGGGTCGGAATGACCCCCATAGAGTAGTTCAGAGTGTCTCCTGCAGCCACAGAGGAGGCCATAAGGTAGGAGTTCAGCTTTATGAATGTAGGGGTTCCAGATATACGTATCCCAGTCCAGATGTGACCCATGGGTAGGCAGAAAGCCTAGCAGGCAAGGAGGCTTAATGATACTGAACCTTCCCCCAAGACCACCTATAGCTGACTCATTGCAGTTTTTGAACCGTTAACGACTGAATGTCAGAGTCAACTTAAGATTGGTGAACAGATGACTTTTCCCAAGGGCAGTCACTCTCAACTCAACCAGGATTGTAGTACAGTGGAATCAGGTATCTGAGTGGCCAGAGTCAAGAGTTATTGGTCTGGGAACTCTGGTTATCTCCTTGTTTTGAACTAGAGCTCCTCATGATATGAGGGTTCTTAGGGCTCCAGATCAATGGATCGACACAGAGGTAAGACAGATCCTTGTGCAGAGGACGAGAAAACATTGAATTCACTCACAGGGGCAAGGTATGAACCGAGGCTGCTGAGTGCAGTCTAGAAATATTCAGGAGCTCTTTGAGCTTGCTGGTTTTGCTTGCGCGCCTGGTCCTTAGAAAGTAAACGTACAAGGAGGCGGGTATAGGCCGATGAACCGTTTGGATCGCATGGAGTATCCTAGCCATGTAGTGATCAATGTTATCAATATTCAATATGACCCATCAATAACCACTAGGAGAATCATTAATTATTAGACAAAGATATCAACATTTCATGAATAACTACAACTCAATATACGTTTTAACAATTGTTATTTCCCTATTAGTTACAATTCTAGAGCATGTGGTTAACTCAAACTTTATTCAATCTGCTCAGAATTTGTTTATTAGTGACCACCAATAACACATTCTAATCAGAACTTGCGAAAACATATACTCTATTGCTTCAGCGTAAGCCAACAAAGATGAATATGTCAACATCAATAGCAAAGTTCAGCAATCAGTTTGTCAATCATTTGTCACTGTAAACGTCACCCAAAGAATCCTACCTAACCCAGATTAGCATTTAGCGTGTGAGACTTCATGTGAAAACAATTTAGAAACGTGAATTTGGAAAACATCTAGCTAAGAGGAAAACTTTTAAACAGCGCAGTTGGTACCTAGAAGAAAAGGCACAAAGTTAATCAGTCACATTGTCATAGTTACCTATCCACGAAATGGATCAGCAAGAAAGTCAGTCTTCATCTTCAGGGCATCAATTGATCAGCAGCACATCAGGCTCTCAGTGCATGAGCCCAATAACAGAATCTCGAATTGCATCTTCTGGCATCAGCATTTAACCCCTGATCATCACACCTCTCATCTCAAGTTTTAGCCCCTTGTCATGACTTTTTTATTAAGGTTTTCAGTCCATCCCCCTAATTCCTAATTGGTCAGTCAATCACCAGTTATTACCCTAACCAATAATATTATTTTTTACAAATATATGAATTCTAATATTTCAACGTTCTTAGTTCATTGATTGGTTCACTGTACGATGTCCTCATCATCCGGCTCATCAGGTACTGAAAATGTTGCATCTTCTTCTCTAGTCAGTGCTTCTATTGTTCCTGTCCTGGGAAAGTATATTGAGTCTGACTTACAACAAATTGTAACAATTTTAGTTCCATCATCTCCTGTCCATCGGTACGTTGTAGTAAACTCTAGCAAAGCAGATTTTATTAACAAAAGTGGTCAAGGTTAGTTTAGCACAGTCGCTTTCCTCCAGCATGCTCTAATAATTCAGCTTCAGCATGATGCCTGGCAACTAGGCCACAACTTTGGCTAAGTTAACTCTACAATATAATGCAAAACATAGACTATACATCTAAATATGCCACATTACTACATTATTATTACATTTTTTCATTATTTCACATATTTTGTAATCATTTTAGTACAACTTTCGTATAAGTGGCTGCCATTCTCCGTGGGCACGTTTTCAAACGTGCACATTATTTTCTCTACAATTAATTTATCTATGAACTTTTGCTAATCATAACAGATAAACATTGCCACACTCCACTTATCTTACACTTTTGATCTGTAACCTCCTGCTTCAGGGAATATTTTTGCAACTCTGAATCTTGTCGAAAGCCCACCAAAGTTATGCATTCTTGTCGATTTCCAGGAGGGACTCCGCTACCCTGAATCTTTATCGATGGAGTTACTGTCATGGAATGCAGCTGGAATCCGCAATAAACTTGATGATGATGACTGGGGGGAGTATATAGACAAATTTAAATTCTGTTTGTTTCAGGAAACCTGGCCACCTCAAACGTGTACAGACAGGGGTTCTGCTCATTTTGCAAAGAGGCTAAATCATCATCTGCTGGTAGAGCAGCGGGTGGTCTTATCACTTGGATAAGAATCTCTGAGGTGGGCAGTGCTAAGGAAATTTATGTGGATTCCCCTGATATTTTGGCGATATCGATACAATCTAATCTATGCTTACCAGTGCTGTGTATTAACATCTACAACAGACCGGATCACCCCAGTCGAACGTCTAGTACTATTCAGATGTTGAACTCTCTAATTTTGGACTTTCATCCATTGCACTATATTATTATAGCGGGTGATTTTAATGTATCGCTTGAGCCTAATTTAGTGTTTTCTGAGATTACGCAGTTAGAAGATTCAATATGGAATATCCCTTCCTACTCGACCCAGATGAAACATCTGAAATCTAGCAACAGGGATCTCCAGATCATGGATCTCATGTTAACCTATGGCCTCCGCCCAGGAAATGGGCGTTTTCCTTCGGATACCCCTGCAAAGCCTACATTTTTTAGAGGGCTATATAGTAGTATTTTAGATCTTGTACTTATTGATATGAGGATTTGGCACTCCATTAGAGATGTAAGGGTGGGAAATCAATATAATAGCGACCACATCCCTCTCCTGGTAACATATGACAGGCACCTTTTTACAAGGACAGATGTGCAATTGAATTATGAAGCTTCTGTTGTTTTGGAGGTGTCCTCTAATAAGCGAGCTGTGAAATGGGAGTCCCTCAGAAACTCTCACAAATTATGGGGGAAACTGTGTCCCATAGTATTGAACCACTTGTTATTTGATGGTTCCTCCTCATATACCCCGAGCGAGGTTATGACCTTACATTTAGATCTTTTCTCTGCCCTTAAAGACCTATTTCTCAAAACTACCGGGAGAATACTCACTTAGAAGTTCACTCTCGCCATAGATGGTTTGATAAGGCATGTAGAGAGGCCAAGAATTCTCTCATAAAAGCAATAAGATCAAAAGACAGATGCAAGATAAGACATGCAAGGTGCAATTATACGTCCACACTTAAGTCCAGCAAAAATCACTGGGAAGAGTCATCATGGCAAGAATTAGTTTTGGATGCTAGGGACACAAACTCAAAATGTTTCTGGTCCTTGGTGGCCAGAAATGGACGTAATGAGAACTTCAAACCTGATTGTCATATCTCCCCGGAAATAGTTATTTCTTTGAGTTGTATAGTGATAAGGCTGATTGCACTATTGTAAAAGATGTGGAATCTATATACGACTCCTCCTTGACAGCCAGCCTTATTCCCTTTACTTTGAAGGAAACCGAGATTGCTATCAGTGCCCAAAAATTAGGAAAGGCACCTGGGTTCAATCAATCAATCAATCAATCACTGCATTTGTAAAGCGCGCTACATACCTGCGAGGGTCTCAAGGTGCTGGGGAGGGGGGGGTGCTACTGATCGAAGAGCCAGGTCTTGAGAAGTCTTATGAAGGCCAGCAGGTCCTGGGTCTGTCGTAGGATGGTGGGGAGAGTGTTGCAGGTCTTGGCGGAGAGGTAGGAGAAGGATCTGCCGCCGCCGGTGGTTTTTCGGATGCGGGGGACTGTGGCGAGGGCGAGGTTGGCTGAGCGGAGGCTTCGGGTGGGGGTGTGGAAGCTGAGTCGGTTGTTGAGGTAGGTGGGTCTGGTGTTGTGCAGTGCTTTGTGTGCGTGGATCAGGAGCTTGAAGGTGATCCTTTTGTTGACGGGGAGCCAGTGCAGGCCTCTCAGGTGGAGTGTGATGTGGCTGCGGCGGGGGACATCGAGGATGAGTCGGGTCGAAGGGTTCTGGATGCGTTGGAGTCGTCTCAGGAGCTTGTTTGTAATTCCTGAGCAGAGGGCGTTCCCGTAGTCGAGTCTGTTGGTGATGATGATGAGATGGCATACCCTCAGACATGTTTAAATCGGACTCGAACCACTGGGGTCCATATGTCAATAGGATATTGAATGCCGTCTTGGCAAGTGGAATCTATCCTCGGTCCTGGAGGGGAGCAATTATTGTTCCCATATATAAAAAAGGGGAGAGGGGCGTTCCCGGAAATTACAGACCAAGTAGCCTCCTGGACAACTTACAAAAGATCTTTTGCTACCAGGTATTAGGCAGGCTTAAAGAGTGGATTGAGTCATTTACAGGTGGGTTTTAGGCAAAAACTAAGTACAGTTGATCAGGTTTTTCGCTTCCTCAATATCAAATGGAAGCTGGTGGATGTGGACGCAGGGAAGCTCTTTGTGGGGTTTATAGATCTGAAGTCCACCTTTGATCTCGTTCCACGTTGTAAGTTGTGGGAGGTTATGAGTAGGGTGGGTGAACCGGGCCCTATTTTAAATCTAATCAAAGATCTGTATTCTGAGAATTATGCCAGAATTCGATGGGGGACAAAAGGGGAGCTGAGAGCTGAGATCCCTATATGGAGAGGGGTCAGACAGGGGTGTGTGCTGGCCCCTACTCTCTTCCTCCTATTTATTAACGCGAGAATTCCCTATCTTCTGGACTGTGTTAATGATGCCCCCAGATCAGGCGGCACCAAGACCCCATGTCTTTTATTTGCAGATGACACTTTGTTATTATCGCAAACTGCTCTTGGGCTGTCTAATCTGCTCGAGAAGTTTATGGGTTTCTGCAAAGGCTATGGCTTGGAAATTAATACAGCAAAAACCAAGTATGTGGTATTTGGGAACACAAAACATAAAATGAAGAAACGCATATACCTGGAAGGTGAGACACTAGAAAGAGTCAGTGATTTCGATTATCTGGGAATTAAGTTGGAGGATTGACATAAATGGCAGGCCCATCTAACAAGGTCGCTTATGTGCCTAAAACAGAAGTCGTGGGGCATTTTGAGATATGCGGCCAGGCCCTCCAGATTTGCTATTACTCCTGCCATGGAAATATATAAACCCTAAGCAAGAGGGGAAGCGCTATATGGTGCAGAGCTATAGGGTAATTGCAACTTGGAGGATCTGGAAAGAGCAGAAAATTATTTTATAAAATTGCTATTAAAAGTACCTACTAGTTCCCCTACCTTGCCAATCCGGATGGATGTAAATCTTTACTCCATTGTGCATATTGCTGTGCTAAGGCCATTTTTCGGATCTGGTCAGTGGATACTTATAGTCTGTATCGAGCCTGGCTGAGCGATCTGATAACCACCCACACTATTAAAAAAGTTAGGTGATGTAACTATTTTGAGAAAACTCTTGCCAAACTTGGGCTGAGAAATTACTGGACAGACCCCTCTCCTCTCCCCAAAAACGCTGCCCAGGTTGTGAAGGACGTGTATTGGCTAAATGTACAAGCAGATAAATGATCAGAAGTGCCCACGTCTGGTATGACAAATAATTTCTTACTGCTCAAATGTCATTATGAGTTTGAGCATTATAGGGATACAATCTTATTTCCATTTGCAAGAGCACTTTACATTAGATTCAGAATAGGGTCACTCCCTCTACGCACTTTAACTTACAGATGGTTGAAGTCGGAATTGAATTGAGTTGAGACATATAAACATTTATTAATAATTTCTAATTAGCATATCTGCTTCAACAGTTTCAAGTAACATCAGGTAAACATGATGCTAGATCTGTGTACAGCAGGCAGGGCAAATTCAAGACATCCCAAAGGGAGTGGCTTGGACACTTCTTTCAGTACCTAAGCCACTTAGGATGGAGATGGACTATGCTCACATCACTCTAGGAAAAATCTGGGAATAGCCACAGTAATAGGAGGGGTGCGTGATGTGTGTTGGGGGAGAGAGCATTCAACAACTGTAGTAGTGGGTCTCAAGTTGTGGGGGACAGAACGAATGGACTTGAGGCATAGTACCCAATGGCTACCCCATCTTCGCAACGAGACGCAGTGCAAAATATGCAACAATCTTTTGAACAACCGTTTCTCATATTCAGCACTGTTTAAAAACCCTTTTTCAACCTCCACTGTCCCCTTAATAAAGGTCACTTCAGTGAAGAGATCCCGAGGGTCTCTTGTTTACCCTTTGTGGTCTAGGTATCCAGCCCCTGGAAGAGTCGCCGTGTCTGCTATTTTGAATTTAGCTGATCAAGGCGTTCCCTATCCTTAGAAGTAAAGCTTACTTCAAACACTAACACTTTCATTTGATCTGTACTGATCTCTTGTATCCTGTTGGGTGTTTTTTTCTGACTAGCTTTTAATGATTTTACCTTTCAACGACCTCAGTGCACAATGTTAATGTTAAAAAATGTAAGATTAAAATGGAAGTCATCTTGATGGATTCATGGTCCCTGTGATATTTAGAGCAGCCTCTTTCGGTGTGTTATATTGCTGTGATTTAAGTGTTTAGAAGTGCCATAAAACTGTTGGGATGTTTGCATAAACAGATTTAGAAATGGGCATTTTAATATGAAATGTTTTTTAATGTAGGGTTGTAAAAGAAAGTGGAGGGGGTTGTACAGGCAGGCAGCAGACTACAGAGATTATCAAATAGCAGAGCTTCCTCCATCGGTTCTTTCTCCCCGAGTGACTCAAACTGGAAGGTACGCAGGGTGCCAGATCACATTCAGTGAGCAATGGAAGTGCTAATTTAAAGCAGGGCTCTCTGCCACACGTTTGGGATGACTGGAGTCTAAAATAGTTTAAGAGCTGGAGCGGCGGTGTATAACCGATGTGACAGTAGTGCATGATTGTTTGTAATGGGAAGGTTAAGGAATATGCTGCTTCAGGCTGGAAAGGTTGCCACTTTGTAAATAACCTAAAACAACTAAAACTTGACAGGGCGCAACATAACAAACAAAACAAAACTGAGCAACCATATTACAATACAACAACATGAGGTTCAAATGCAACACAAATGCAGCAGTACAAAAGCAGCACAAAACACTACCACATCGAAATGGATCACAGCACCAATCAACACCCTCAGAATCACAGCAATACTTCAATAGTATCTAAATACATAGCACAACACAAAGGCATAAAGCAACATTACACAAAACAACACAAAGGCAAAATGGGAAATAGAACATTACAAGAGAATAATGGCAGAACTGAACACAGAGACACAATAAATACAGCAACCCAATAGAACAAATACCACAGTAGCAATCTTTTGCAGCAGCCCAATATAGCGAAAAGCGGTGGAAGAAAAGCACTCAGTAACATGAAACTACAACACCACAGTCCAGATCATGAACGTGTGTGCTGGCTCAGCAAAGAGTTTGATGCCATTTCTCATGCATGCACTGTTTGGAGCATGTACATGTGACTCAAAATGTGTTTTAGTTAGTGTGTGAACTGTAAATAGTGAGTTCAGAAACACAGTTAATCACTTGTCACTGTTTGCAAATGTTGCTGCAGTTCATGCATTAGATCGGAATAATTCCAAGTTATATGCATGCATGATAGACAGAGCAAAGACAAAAAGTAGGCACTCTGCTCTGTGTTAGGCCTGCTCAACTGTTCATGGTATGGCCCAGAACATAAAAACAAAACATAACCTAAGGAGTCACAATTTCTGAATTTGTGCTGTTTTATGCTGGAGTATTAGCCTCTTATGTTGGTATGTTATGTTGTATCGGTGTGTTGTATTGTATATTGTGGTATCATTCTATTGTGGTTCTTTTTGCCCTAACCCCAGGTGGGCCAGATCACGGATGGATTTTGTCATGCTATTATGAGGAAGGGGAGTTGCGCGTGATATCAAATGCAGATGGTCCCCAAGGGGGAAGTGTCACCCTTGACTTCAACAGCTATTCTTTTTTTTGTTTTGTTATTCTATTAGAACCCCTCTTGAAAGGAAATCCTTCAGAAAAAAGTTTTTTATTCAAAATTTCACAGCATCATAATATCATAAGGTGCTTCTATTTAGTGACGGTGCAGTGCAAAGTGATAATGTGAAAGAAGTGCCTCGTTCACACCTGAGCTCCGCAAGACCATCAACTGCTCCCTAGAGTCAGCAACCTTCCCTGAAGACTGGAAGCATGCCGAGATCCGACCACTGTTGAAGAAATCCACAGCCGACCCAACGGATCTCAAGAACTACCACCTAATCTCGTTTATGACCTTCCCAGCCACGGTCGCTGAGAAAGCAATCAACATTCAGCTTCACAAACACATTCAGGACAACAACGCCCTGGACATCTCACAATCAGGATTGATAATGAACCACAGCATCGAGACTGCCCTGCTCACCGCCACAGATGACATCCACTAACTCCTCTACCACAGCCAAACAGCAGACTTCATCCTACTAGATCATTCAACCACCTTCGGTACAGTGTCCCACCGCACCCTCTACGCCAGACCCCACACAGCAGGCATATGCAGCAAGGCTCTTGGATAGATACACTCCTTCCTGACAGGCAGAACACAGAAAGTCAGGCATCCGCTATACCTATCAGAACCTACAGAGATCAGCTGTAGAGTACCCCGAGGATCCTCGTTGAGCCCCACGATGTTCAACATCTACATGACTCCTCTTGCCCCAATCATCAGGAACTATGGAATAAACACCATCTCGCTGACAACACCAAGCTGATCATCTCCATGACTAAAAATCTCCCGAAAACCAAGAAGAATTTCAAAGATGGGATGGAAGCCATTGCCACCTGGAGGAAGGAGAACTGCCTCAAGCTGAACATAGACAATACCAAGATCCTCATTCTGGGACTTTCCTCCTCATCCTGGGTTGACTCCTGGTGGCCCTCAAAACTCAGCAGCCCACCGACGCCCAGAGACCATGCATTAAAACTTGCTGTCATCCTCAGCTCAGCTCTCACCATGACTAGACAGGTCAACTCCGTCGCATCCACAACCTCCGACTCCTACAGCAGACCTACAGATGGATATCAACCGGCTGCCGAAAGACTGTGACAGTCCCTGATCATGAGTAGACTTGACTACGGCAACGTCCTCTATGCTGACACTTTCAAGAAGAACCTGAGCAAGCTGCAAGAAATCCAGAACGTCGCCAGACTCGTCCTGAACATCCCCCAACAAGAACACATCACAAGACACCTGAGAGACCTCCAGTGGTTCATCGTCGAGAAGAGGATCAATTTCAAACTCCTCGTACATGCCTACAGAGCCCTCCACAACATCGGACCCGACTACCTCAACCATTGCCTCACCTGGTAATCCCCTTCCAGACCGCTCTCCTTTTCCCAGCAGTCGCTCTCCAATGTACCCCGCAAAAAGAGGTCCTTGGTTGAGGGAAGATCTTTCACCTACCTGGCAGAAAAATTGGAACACCTTAACTCTCCATCTCAGACAGCCTCCATCGCTACCTCAATTCAGGAAGGACCTCAAGAAGTGGCTCTTGGACTGATCCCTGAAGACGTACCCCACAGCGCCTTGAGACGCTATGGGTGAGTAGCGTGCTCTAGAAATAATTGATTGATTGATATACAAGTGAATGGAACAAATGGTGTGTTATTATATAGAATATCTGTCCTTCAGATATCCCTATCCAGATAAACAATTAAAAACCAGTTCTTAGATAATCAGAGTTGAAGAGGCTTCTCCTAATTACATCAATCAATAATAGTGGCTACTGCCTGGAGCTGATATATCAAAAATGGCTAATCAGATTCTCGAGACGGGAGTGAAACAACTGTGCTTCGCCATAACTCAAAATGAAAGCTCCCTCACCAGACCTATTTCGGTCTCAGGGACCACATCCCCGGGGCCTGGCTGATATTGATAAAGGGAGGGGGTGCACAGTCCTCCGCCCGGGCTGATTTCTGCCCTGATGACACTATTTCCCAGGACCCAGCCTTAGCAAGAATTGGAAAAGCGGGCCACGTGGCCCCCCTCGTTGGGCCCTGTTCGGCCTCATGGCCCGTATTCCCTGGGTCCTGGCTGTGTATTAAATGGTGGGAGGTTCCATGGTGCCCCCCTCCTGGGGCCATTAATGGCCCTGGGGACCTCGTCTACTAAAGAAGGTTCCTGCTATGTGTGCCCACCCCAGTACACAGTGGTTTTGGGAAAACTGTGTTTGTTCTCGCTTGGCAGGAGCAATTTCAAAGCTCTCAACAAGCAAGAGAAAACACTAAGGCCCTCATTACAATCCTGGCAGTCGGTGTTAAAGCGGCGGTAATACCACCAACAGGCCGGCGGAAAAAAATTTGAACTAGGACCATGGCGGAAACCGCCAACACAGACAGTCACTTTAACACTCCTACCACCACGGCGGTAGAAACAAACACCGCAGCGGTAACCTTCAACAGACAGGCTGAGGACAATGTACCGCCCACTGTATTACAAGGCACCAATCAGCCACCTTTTCCGGGGCGGTACCAACGCCATCAAAAGCACGGCAGAAACAGTACACAGAAGGGAAACCACTCACCTCTCAACACCCTACGAGGAACCAGGACGCGATTAAGCCGGAGTTACAGGTGCTACCAATGTTGGTTTACCTCTTCTTCTACCAGAAGCAGCAAAGATGGCGGCGACGACCACGGTGAGTACTGCACCTAGCACACAGGGGAGGGGGGGAGGAAAAAGAGATTGACACACACAAGCAACACGCAACACCTCCACCCCCACCCTCTCCCACAACACCATACACACAAATACATGCAGCAACTTTACATTTACACCCCGTAACCCTCTGGAAGAATACAAGGACAAAAGGAAAGGATTGTAACAAGTGTAATTATCGAAAATTCAGATATGGAAACAGCCCGGTAACAGATCATTATATACTATTATGTACAGCAACTTCACAAGTCCGGATAGTGTTCCAATCATTGTCCGTGGACCAGAGGTCCCAAAATGCATGAGCAAAGCCCACACATGATACCTGCCTCTAAATGGAGAGAACACTGCTGGGGCATCAGTTTGAAAATAAAGAGGCACCTCAGGGGGAAGGGGAGGGGGGCACCTCAGCCGGATGATGGGACGACGCCACTGCTCCATGAGGGGCCTCCATGCCCACTGAATTATCCTGGGAAGTGCAAAGACACAGTCTCTCAAGTCTCTCAAGTGGGTGGTTTGCCCACTGCTTTATCCTGGGGAGTGCAAAGCCACAGTCTCTCAAGTCTCTCAAGTGGGTGGTTTGCCCACTGCTTTATCCTGGGGAGTACAAAGCCACAGTTTCTCAAGTGGGTGGTTTGCCAACTGCTTTATCCTGGGGAGTGCCAAGCCACAGTTTCTCAGGTCCCTCAAGTGGGTGGTTTGCCCAATGCTTTATCCTGGGGAGTGCCAAGCCACAGTCTGTCAAGTCCCTCAAGTGGGTGGTTTGCCCACTGCTTTATCCTGGGGAATGCAAAGCCACAGTCTCTCAGGTGGATGTTGTTCTCCACTGGTTGTGGAGGGGGCTTAGTGCCCAGAGTGCTTCATAATACCAAGGACTGGGATAGTGGATGTATCTCTCCACTGGTTCTGGAGGTGGCTTAGTGTCCAGAGTGCTTCATCCTGCCAAGGACTGGGGTAGTGGATATATCTCTCCACTGGTTCTGGAGGGGGCTTAGTGCCCAGAGTGCTTCATCCTGCCAAGGACTGGGGTAGTGGATGTATCTCTTCACTGGTTCTGGAGGGGGCTTACTGCCCAGAGTGCTTCATCCTGGCAAGGACTGGGGTAGTGGATGCTGTTCTCCGCTGGTTCTGGAGGGGGCTTGGTGCCCAGAGTGCTTCACATGGTGTGTGGCAGTTCCCATTCGTGCACATGGGTGTCAGAGTAACAAGATTTCCTGGGAACAGGTAGCATGATACTCAATGGAGTCGGAGACACACTCCACCCTGCTGCGACTTTGCCTGACAACTGCTGCTATTAACAGTGCTGGTTGTGGTGCCTCATGTACTCTGTGCAGGGTCCAGGACATCTCCTGCAGCCTCAGACGGCTGCCCACTGAGAATGTTGTCCATGTCGGCTGTGGTAGCACTGTCTGTGCACATCGCGGGGCAGGTGGCGGTGGTTGCGGCAGTGTCTGTGGTGGAAATGCTGCTGGTGGTGCATGTGTTCCAATCATTGTCCGTGGACCAGAGGTCCCAAAATGCATGAGCAAAGCCCACACATGATACCTGCCTCTAAATGGAGAGAACACTGCTGGGGCATCAGTTTGAAAATAAAGAGGCACCTCAGGGGGAAGGGGAGGGGGGCACCTCAGCCGGATGATGGGACGACGCCACTGCTCCATGAGGGGCCTCCATGCCCACTGAATTATCCTGGGAAGTGCAAAGACACAGTCTCTCAAGTCTCTCAAGTGGGTGGTTTGCCCACTGCTTTATCCTGGGGAGTGCAAAGCCACAGTCTCTCAAGTCTCTCAAGTGGGTGGTTTGCCCACTGCTTTATCCTGGGGAGTACAAAGCCACAGTTTCTCAAGTGGGTGGTTTGCCAACTGCTTTATCCTGGGGAGTGCCAAGCCACAGTTTCTCAGGTCCCTCAAGTGGGTGGTTTGCCCAATGCTTTATCCTGGGGAGTGCCAAGCCACAGTCTGTCAAGTCCCTCAAGTGGGTGGTTTGCCCACTGCTTTATCCTGGGGAATGCAAAGCCACAGTCTCTCAGGTGGATGTTGTTCTCCACTGGTTGTGGAGGGGGCTTAGTGCCCAGAGTGCTTCATAATACCAAGGACTGGGATAGTGGATGTATCTCTCCACTGGTTCTGGAGGTGGCTTAGTGTCCAGAGTGCTTCATCCTGCCAAGGACTGGGGTAGTGGATATATCTCTCCACTGGTTCTGGAGGGGGCTTAGTGCCCAGAGTGCTTGATCCTGCCAAGGACTGGGGTAGTGGATGTATCTCTTCACTGGTTCTGGAGGGGGCTTACTGCCCAGAGTGCTTCATCCTGGCAAGGACTGGGGTAGTGGATGCTGTTCTCCGCTGGTTCTGGAGGGGGCTTGGTGCCCAGAGTGCTTCACATGGTGTGTGGCAGTTCCCATTCGTGCACATGGGTGTCAGAGTAACAAGATTTCCTGGGAACAGGTAGCATGATACTCAATGGAGTCGGAGACACACTCCACCCTGCTGCGACTTTGCCTGACAACTGCTGCTATTAACAGTGCTGGTTGTGGTGCCTCATGTACTCTGTGCAGGGTCCAGGACATCTCCTGCAGCCTCAGACGGCTGCCCACTGAGAATGTTGTCCATGTCGGCTGTGGTGGCACTGTCTGTGCACATCGCGGGGCAGGTGGCGGTGGTTGCGGCAGTGTCTGTGGTGGAAATGCTGCCGGTGGTGCATGTGTCAGCACCTGTGAAGGGAGACGGCAGGAAGTCTCCTGCAGCCTCAGACGGCTGCCCACTGGGGATGATGCTGGGGACTGTTGCTGAGGCAGCAGACGTGCAGGTGGCGATGCAGGTGGCGGTGCAGATGGTGGTACAGGCGGCGGTGCAGGTGGCCGTGCAGGTGGCAGTGCATGTGGCGGTGTTTGTGGCGGTGTCCACCACTGTACAGGCTGCTGTTCTGTTTGGCAGAAGGGGTGACACCAGTCCCTCAGCCGGAGGCTCTATGCCCTGAGCTAACTTCCCTTTAGCCTTGTGTCCCTTCCCCACCTTGGAAGTCGCTGCAGGGACCTTGGCACTGTCCTCTTTTGTCTTGGAGGAGGCCTTGCTGGGTGGTTGGTGTGGCTTTTCCCTACGGCATGGGGGACCCTTCTTCACCTAGACAGGTGGCAGAATAGGGTGACCCTTGGCCTCACTAGGTGGCACACTGGCACCTCTGATGGCTGCCACCTGCGATGTTTCTGGACTTGCAGGGACAACAGTGCTGGAGCATTTGGTGGCTGAGGTGCTGGGCAGGGATCTGGACATCCTGGCCCTAAGGGAAGGACGGGGGGAGGTGTAGGGAAGAGGTCAATGTTAGCCAGGAAACGTTTTTTAGACACACTGGGATGAGAAGATGGAGGGGGTTTGGGAGTGGAGGAAGAGGTAGTGGTTGTAGGAGGTGTACGTCTGCTGAGTTTGGGTGAAGGTGCATGGGCTGGAGGCTGTTGTTTGGTGAATGTCTGTTGAGTGGGTGTGTGCCTGCGTTTGTGTAGTTTGGGAGGAGGGCTCACAGACACACTGGGAGAGGACACAGGGGATGTGTGCATGGCAGTGGGGTGGTGATTGCACATGAGCGGTGTGTGGTGATGGGCGTGCTGGTGATGGAGGTAGTGGCTGATGATGTAGTGAATGCAGGTGTGAGTGGAGACAAGACTGGGAGGAAGGAGGAGGACGTGGAGGAGGGGGACCCAGTGGAGGCAGTGGATGTTGGCGTGTCTGCATGGGTATGGTGCTTGTGTGAGTGCCTGTGGGATGTGTGGTGCTTATGTTTGCCATGTCCACTCTTGTGTGTTGATGAGTGGGCATGCTGGTCTGATGGTGTGCTTGGGATAGGCTGAGGCAGAGGGGATTGGGTCTGGGTAGTGGAAGTTGGAGGGGGGAGGCTGGACACAGGGACAATGGCTGCCATCAGTGCTGCGGCCAGAGCATTAAATGCTCTCTGTTGGGCTGCCACGCCAGAATGAATGCCCTCCAGGTATGCATTTGTTTGTTGCAAATGCCTCTCGACACCCTGGATGGCATTCAAAATGGTTGATTGCCCAACAGTGAGGGATCTCAGGAGGTCAATAGACTCCTCACTGAGGGCAGCAGGGCTGATTGGGGCCGGGCCTGAGGTGCCAGGGGTGAAGGAGATGCCCATCCTCCTGGGTGAGCGGGCACAGGAAACATGCTGAGGGGCTTCTGGGTGGGCGGTGCTGGTAGGGGGGGTGGCAGCTGAACCTGTTGATGCGGTGGGAACATAGGTTCCCGCCCGCAAGAGAGCTCCCATTAGAGGAGGAGTCACTGTCGCTGGTGTCTCCTGTCACCATCGTGGAGTTCGACTCGCCCTCCGCCCCACGGGTGCCTTTCAGACTCTGTAAATTCACCATCTGGGCCATGTGGATTGCAGCTCCCTCCTGGTCCGGTGCCAATTCTCCTCCGAAAGATGATGCTAATGCACACAAGGACAGGGTGACAAAACAAAAAGCGGAGGAAAGACATAAGAGACACATGGTCAATGCCTGCAACACCACTACGGTTGGCGGACACAACACACAGGGAGCAGCCCTCTGCACTAGCCCATACACTAACAGTTCAGGGCAAAAGCACATGCCCATGGGGGTCTCTGCCTAGACCCATTTGATGCACAGCTGGAACCAACAGGGGCCTGACTAGGTGGAGAGGACCACTACCACTTTTGGGTTTGGAGTGCCTCTGAGCCTGCAAAACAATGGATCTACCTTGGCGCATTTGACCTGGCCTAAGGGAAACCACAGCCCACTTCCCTCACTCAGAAATTTCATAATGAATGCAGAGTCAGCTGAATGTGACTGTACTCACCCCCTTGTGGCTGCTGTGATGCCCTCAAGTGCCCATCTAACTCTGCATATGCCACCGCCAGGATCCGATACATCTGGGGGGTCATGGTGGGACGGGCACCCCTTCCACGTTGGGAGGCCATCCCCAGCTGGGCCTCCGCCGTCTTCTTGGTCCAGCAGCACAGGTCCTCCCATCTTTTGCGGCAGTGGGTGCTCCGTCTATGGTGGACCACCAGGGTCCGCACTTCCTTGGCGATGGCATGCCAAATACCCTTCTTCTGGTAGGTGTTGACTTGGAGGAAAAGTGAAGTAAGAACAGATGTTATTCCCCCGTCCGGTTCTTCTTACTGATTGGCCACAAACCTCCCACCCTGGCCCTGAAAAACCTACACTCACCATCCTCACATGCTGGCCTCTGCCCCCGTATCTTCCATCGACGACACTCCATACATTCATGTGCCATGCATCATGCTCACAGTGTACTCACCTGTTTGTCTGGAGGACCGTAAAGTAGCGTGTACTGGGGGAGGACCCCATCCACCAGCTGGTCAAACTCCTCTGCGGTGAGGGCAGGGGCCCTTTCCCCAGACACTGTAGCCATTGTCACTTCCAGACTCAGGTCACAGTAGCACTTGCAGTGTAGGTCCTCTCCTGTTGAAGGTCAGGTATCAAGTGAGTGAACAGATAGAAAATGGCAGTCACATCCGCGGCGGTGCATACAGTCACCACGGACGTACATCATCATTGGCTCCTGGAACCCATAGGGCCCATTGATAACCAATGCTGATTTGCGCCGCGGTCTTCGACGCCTACCGCGACGCTGCACAACAGCAGCGCAGTTACCTCATTTCCCCTTGTCCCTCCTTACAGGTCTGGCAGCTGATATTTCAGGGGGACACATGGCAGGGCAACTAACTACTATGAGTATAACGTAGTTTACTCTCCATTAACATAGCAAACATAGGAATGGAAATCTTAAATTCAAATATACAACATACAATATATTTCAAATTAGATATTTATTATAGCTAATTAAACATTTAGTTCACACATAATATAATCAACATAGAATCAACCAAAAAAATATATAATACAACCCCCTAACCTAAATGACACATACATATATGAAAACATAAATAACATACCAGTAGATACGCAAAAATAAACAAAAAACACAGAACCAACAAAATCACAAAATAGTATACATACAAATTTACAACCGCCTCATACATGTGAGGATATTTAAACAGCACAATAAAGTTACTGCTTTGATGCTACAATTATGCGTTGTAGTTTGGATTGTATAAAATTCAACATAATAACAGGCAATTCTAGGTTATAATTTCCTGATTCAAATTCTCGTGTTACAGGCCTGATGGTAGCCAATCCTGGTCAGGGCTTCAAATTGCAGACTTACCTACAGGTTCACTCGGTTTAAAAAACGTAATCCACAGGGAAAACCCACAAGGATACCAAACTTGTAGGGAACAACTTGCTAACTGCAAGGAAAAAGGGGGGGAGTCATGAGCCAGATAGAAATGACACAATCCAGACGGTATAAAACAATTCAGTCCACAAAGGTTCAGCAAAGCTAACCTACCAGTATCAACAGGAGCCAGGACATATGACCAGCACGATGATCTCTCGAGGAGCAATAACCCGTACTTCCCCAGCTGCCTCCTATTTAAACCAAATCACTACAGGTGATGTGATGAACATAGAAACAGGCCCGTAGGGGCCCTCTAAAGAAATGGTCAAACATGCGCCATCTTAGAACCGTCAAAACAGCATGCAATATGCCCAAATCTACAGAGAATAAGAGGTACAATCAAACTGTAGAGTCATAGCCAGAGCAGAGCTGCTGTCATCACTGTGGATCTCTTCTGTGGGGGGACTGGAGATGTCTGGCAACTCCTGTCCGGTGACGTTAGGTATGGGTCCTGTTGGGGTGTAAATGCATAGTTATTGCATGTGTGTGCCATCTTGTGCAATGGGTGAGTTCCCTCTAGTTCTGTGCTTGCATTATTGTGTTTGCCCTCGTGTGATCAGTGATTTTGGGGTCTGGGTGAGTATCTGTACTGGACATGCTTTGGTGATGGTGGTCCATGCATAGGTGTTGCATGCAGGGCTTGGAATTGGGATGGGTGAGTTGTGATGGTGGGGCATATGTAAGGTGTTGGAGTAATGGGAATGAGGGTGAGGATGGAAGTATGTGATGGCATGCAGGTAGGGTGGGGGATAAGGTAGTAAAGATTTGACTTACCAGAGGCCAGTCCTCCTGCTACTCCTGCGAGGCCCTCAGGATGATTTATTGCCAAGACTTGCTCCTCCCATGTTGTCAGTTGTGGGGGGGGGAGGTGGGGGTCCACCGCCAGTCCTCTGCACTGCTACCTTGTGTCTGAATACCACGGAATGCACCTTCCCCTGTAGGTCGTTCCACCTCTTCCTGATGTCATCCCATGTTCTGGGGTGCTGTCCCACTGCATTGACCCTGTCGACGATTCTCCGCCATAGTTCCATCTTCCTTGCAATGGAGGTCTGCTGCACCTGTGATCCGAAAAGCTGTGGCTCTACCCGGATGATTTCCTCCACCATGACCCTGAGGTCTGCCTCAGAAAACCTGGGGTTTCTTTGGGGTGCTATAATGTGGGGTGGGTGATGTGTGAGGTGCTGTTTGTTGTGCTGTGAAATGTGTTGTTGTGGTGTGTGTTCTTTGAGGTGCGTGGATGTTGTATGAGTGATGGTGTTGTGTGCCTGTGGATGCAGGTGGTGTGTTTGCTATTCTCTCTCTGCGTCTTCAAACAACTGTCGTTGTAAGGGATTGTGGGCAATGTGGGTGTGTGTTTTATAGTGTTGCGGGGGTGTGGGTGTGGTGTGTGTATGTGTATTAGGTGTGTGTATTTTGAATTGTCCAATGTTGTTGTGTTTTGTAAATGTGTGTGTATTTTGAGCGCAGCAGTGTGTACCGCCAATGGATTACCGTGGATGAAAGACCACATCATTGATTCGTGGGTCGTGATAGTGTGGGCGTAGTTCTGTTGGCGTGATGGTGTAGGTTTTGGTATTGCCAGTTTAATACTGACCTTTGGTGTGGCAGACTTGTGAGGGTTTCTGTATTGTGGCAGATTACGAGTTACGGGTCGTAATACCTGTAGCGGATTTCCGCCGCGGCCACAGTATGTTGGCGGCCTTCAGCACGGCAGTAAGCGGGGTTTACCGCCAGGGTTGTAATGAGGGCCTAAATCTGGTCCCAATGGGTGGGATTGGACTTTTGCTCCCTCCCTGCTGCTCCCTGCAGGTGGGAGAAGTGCTGGCTCCTGCTGGAGGCGGGGAGCTGGTTAGGGCAGCAAGCATCTTTGGACCCTTGCAGCCTCCAACAAGAATATGTTGGGTGCCCTGGGTGGGCCCCAGAGCACCCATCCTTTATTTGCCACGCCCGAGGGGGGGCGTCCCCAGGGTCAAAATCGGCCCAGGGAGGCCCCCTCCCCTATTAATAATTGGCAAGGCCTCATGGGATGGGGTCCCTGGGGTTGATCTTAGGCCAGGGAGAGGGGCTGCATACCCCTCCCCATTTAAAAAGGTGGAGGTCCCCAAGAGTTTGGGTCATAGGGCCTAATCGGCCCGGTGAGGAGGGGCTCCATGTCCCCTACTCTTTTATAATATGGCCGGGCCCAGGAGATGGCCTTTCTCCCCATTTACAATGTGGCTGGGCCCCAGGAGATTGGGTCCCACGCTGCCTGCAATAAATCCAGTGGTGGGCCCTGGGAGATGGGGTCCCTGAAGCCAAAAATTGCCCCAAGGAGGGGGCCATGTACCCGCCCTGCCCTAAAAAAATGCTCTGTGGCCTGGAGCCAAAGTTCGTGCAAGGCGTAGGGGTGGCTGCATGAGGGGGGCTGGCCTTGCAGCCAACCACCCGCTGTACACAGCAAAGGCTGTGAGTATTAGCGATTGGATTAACATATGGGGGGTCATTACAACATTGGCGGTAAAAACCGCTTACCGCCGTGCAGAAGACCGCCAACACATCGCCGTGGCCGCGGAAATCCGCCACAGCTATTATGACCCACATCCCGAAATCCGACAAAATTCAGACACCCACACAAGTCCGCCACACCAAAGGTACGTGATAAACTGGCGAAAACAAAACCTCCACCGTCATGCCAACAGAAATACGACCATGCTATCACGACCCACGAATCCACGCAGCGGTCTTTCAACCGCGGTATTCCATTGGCGGTACACACCGCTGCGCTCAAAATACACACACATCTCCAAAACACCACCACATTGGACAGTTCGAAAGAGACACACCTGATACACATACACACACCACTCCCACACACTCAATACTATATAAAACACACACCCACATCACCCACAAACCCCTACGACAAAAAAATCTGAAAGAAGGCCAGAGAGAGACACCACCATCCACAAACTAGCAGCCACAGGCACTCAACACCATCACCCACACTACTTCCACGCACAAAACACCACACACCACTACATATTACCACACTTATCACAACGTTCACCACCCCACACATCACCTACACCACCCCATGGCACGGCAAAGACACCCCAGGTTCTCGGAGGAGGAGCTCAGGGTCATGGTGGAAGAAATCGTACGGGTAGAGCCACAGCTATCTGGCTCACAGGTGTAGCACACCTCCATTGTTAGGAAGATGGAGCTATGGAGAAGAATAGTCGACAGGGTCAGCACTCAAGAAATAGGGACGACATCAGGAAGAGTTGGAACGACCTACGGGGGAAGGTGCATTCCGTGGTTTCCAGACACAACATCGTGGTACAGCGGACTGGCGACGGACCCCCACCTCCTCCCTCACAACTAACAACATGGGAGGAGCAGGTCTTGACAATAATGCATCCTGAGGGCCTTGCAGGAGTCGGTGGAGGAA
This sequence comes from Pleurodeles waltl, assembly GCF_031143425.1. NCBI lineage: Eukaryota > Metazoa > Chordata > Amphibia > Caudata > Salamandridae > Pleurodeles > Pleurodeles waltl. The sequence goes on from NC_090450.1 coordinate 280,947,047, forward strand.
TGGGCTCTGGTAAGTCAAATCTTAACTATCATATCCCCCACCCTACCTGCATGCTATCACAGACCCCCACCCATATCACTCCAACTCCTCACAAATGTACCAATATCACAAACCACCCATCCCAACACCAAGCCCTGAATGCAAAAACAAAGCATGGACACCCATCACTAAAGCATGCCCACTGCACATACCCATAACACCCCCCTCAACCATCATCACACAAGCCCACACACAGGAATGCCAGCACTGGGGTACACGGTCACCCACCCATTGCACACCATGAAACACACAGATGCAATAATCATTCCTTTCCACCCCTGCAGGACCACTACCCAACGTCACCAGACAGGAGGGTCCAGACATCTCCACCCCACCCACAGAAGAGGCCCACAGTGATGACAGCAACTCTGTCCAACTGGACCTAGATGGCCAGCCCAGACCATTGTGGGCCTCGGGACAGTCGGTTCCCCTCACACAGGCACAGCCCACCACAGACCTTCCACCCTCTGGTAACACCAGCACAGCACCCACCCAGCGGGCCCATACCTCCGTCCAAAGGACACGTCAATCAGCTGTGTGTCCACCACTACAGGGAACCAAGGATAACCCACCACCCCAACAACAACAGGGACCTGGGGGCAGTGGTAGTGGGCACACGGTCCAGGGGACGGAGGCACAGGAATACAGGGGGACTAGGAGGGCTACTGTGCGACACGGGGCAGACAGGCCTAGGGAACCCACTCTCCACGAGGCCCTCTCCTCCATCATGGGGGCATACCACCACTCCCAGGAGACGATGGTGGCGGTCCTGGCCAAGTTTCAGGAGACCCAGCGCCTGCAGGAGGAACAGCATATGGGCTCCAGGGAGGAACTCAGAACCATCAGCACCGCCCTGGGCACCATCGTAGGGGTGCTGAAGGAGATACTGAACACCAGGAGGGAAACTGTGGCACTCCAAGGGGCCCCTGACACTAGCCAGGACGATGAATTACCCACCACCTCCGCCGGCGCTAGTGGACAGGAGGCACCGCCACAGGACCACCACACCAGCACCCCACCCCCTGCAGACGGAGAACCACCCAACAAGCGGTCCCTGAGAACCAGGAACAAGACAGAGCATGATGCCAAGATCCACGCCAAGAAATAAGACCACCCTGATTGTTATCCTACTGTCCCACTTTGTAACCCTGTCCATATTGGAACTGCCCCAGCTCCACTTCCTATGCCTATATGGGCAATGCACCTGTGAGACTCATAGACTGGACTCTGCCATGGACAGTCCTCCACCATCACCCCTCACCATTTTACAACCCCCCTCCAATATGTAGCACGTAAATAAACACCCTTGAAGCACAAAACAACTTGGAGTCAGTCTGTGATTTAGAAAATGTATTATAGCAATGACAGTGACAAAATGCGTTCTCAAATGTAATGTCAACATACCTATGTCACACATCTCAAGTCCATGAGGAATCTAAGCAGATGACACACATTGGAAACCACACATGTGAAACCGTAATGGAAATGTACAACTCAGTTCCCATATTCTGGTTGAAATCGACAGAGAGGATAGAGGTAGAAGTGTGAAAGTACCTGTAGTAGGCAGGAATGTATTCTCACCTGTTTGTCACTGGAAATATTGCTGGATAACTGAGTCCCTGTTGTCAATGTCTTCTTCTTCTGCTTCCTCCTCATCACTGTCCACAGGCTCCACAGCTGCCACAACACCGTCATCTGGACCATCCTCCTGCAGAAAAGGCACCTGGAGTCGCAAAGCCAAATTGTGAAGCATACAGCAGGCCACGATTATCTGGCACACCTTCCTTGGTGAGTAGAATAGGGAACCACCTGTCATATGGAGGCACCTGAACCTGGCCTTCAGGAAGCCGAAGGTGCGTTTGATCACCCTCCTAGTCTGCCCATGGGCCTCATTGTAGCGTTCCTCTGCCCTGGTCCTGGGATTCCTCACTGGGGTCAGTAGCCATGACAGGTTGGGGTAACCAGAGTCCCCTAATAGCCACACCCGGTGCCTCTGGAGTTGACCCATCACATAAGGAATGCTGTTATTCCGCAGGATGTAGGCGTCATGCACTGAGCCAGGGAACATAGCATTTACCTGGGAGATGTACTGGTCTGCCAAACATACCATCTGTACATTCATGGAATGATAACTCTTCCGGTTCCTGTACACCTGTTCACTCCTGTGGGGGGGGGACCAGAGCTACATGGGTCCCATCAATGGCACCTATGATGTTAGGGATACGTCCAAGGGCACAGAAGTCACCTTTCACTGTAGGCAAATCCTCCACCTGAGGGAAAACGATGTAGCTCCGCATGTGTTTCAGCAGGGCAGACAACACTCTGGACAACACGTTTGAAAACATAGGCCGGGACATCCCTGATCCATGGCCACTGTTGTTTGAAATGACCCACTTGCAAGGAAATGGAGCACTGATAACACCTGCACTTGAGGGGGGATTCCTGTGGGATGGCGGATTGCTGACATCAGGTCAGGCTCCAACTGGGTACACAGTTCCTGGATTGTGGCACGGTCAAACCTGTAGATGATGATTAAATGTCGCTCCTCCATTGTCAACAGGTCCACCAGCGGTCAGTACACCGGAGGATTCCGCCATCTCCTCACATGTCCCAGCGGACGGTGACTAGGAAGGACAACAGCGACCACAGAGTCAAACAACTCAGAGGTATGTACCCACAGTCTACACAGAACATGAAACATAATCCAAAAAGTTGCCTATATGTGTGTTAAGTCTAGGCCTAGGTATGTGTGACACAGTTGAAAATGAAGCCATGTGGGCCCCTGAAATGGCGGCTGCCTGACCTCTAAACTGGGACAATGGGATGTGAGGTAACTGCGCTGGCGTTGTACACCGTCGCGGTAGGCGGTCGAAGACCGCAGCGCAATGCTGCATTGGTTAACAGTGGACCCTATGGGTCCCAGGATCCAATGACGAAGTGCGCCGGCGGTGATGGTACACACCGCCGCAGACGCCACCGCCGCGTACGTGACCGCCATTTTCTATCTGTTCAATCACTCTATACCTGATCTTCGACAGGAGAGGACTTACACTGCAAGTGCTGCTGTGACCTCGGTCTGGAAGAGACAATGGCTCGTGCGTCAGGGGAAAGGGCCCCTGCCTTCACTGCACAGGAGTTGGAGAAGCTAATAGACGGGGTCCTCCCCCAGTACACGCTACTCTACGGTCCTCCAGACCAACAGGTAAGTACACAGGGAGCATGTTGTATTGTCTATGCCTGAGTGGAGAGGGCTGGTTGTAAGAAGGAAGGGGCCACGGTTCTGCGTGCTTAATGGACTGTGAATGCATGTGCCACATGGGAAGGGTAGGGATGTGGGCCACTCACTTTGATGGTGCAGTAGCTAATGACTTCTCTTCTTCCCCTGTACATTTCATTTAGGTCAGCACCCACCAGAAGAATGATATTTTGCGTGCCATCGCCAAGGACATCCGGACCCTGGGGGTCCACCACAGACGGAGCACCCACTGCCGGAAAAGATGGGAGGACATTCGCTGGAGCAAGAAGACGGCGGAGGCTCAGCTGGGGGTGGCCTTCAAACGTGGGAGGGGTGCCCGTCGCACCATGACCCCCTGATGTTCCGGATCCTGGCAGTGGCCTACCCTGAGTTGGATGGGTGCTTGAGGGCATCACAGCAGACACAGGGGGGGGAGTACAACATAATTCTGTGGACTTTGCGCGCAGTGAAGGTGTCTGTGTGGGGAGGAGGGCTGTGGGTTCCCCTAGGCCAGGGCGAGTTCCGTAGGCTAGGCCCCCCCATAATGCAGGCTACGTGGCACTCCACACCACCTCTGTAGAGTGCCAAGTACAGGTATACATGCCCCTGTGTCATCTATGTGTGCAGATGTCGACCATAGCCATGTAGGCCATATCCCAGGAACTGCATCTGTAGAGCCCAACAGCGCGGCGTAGTGCAGGGGGTTGATGTGTCTGTATTGCCCGCCAACAGTAGCGGTAAGGCATGCACTCAACCTGTAATTCTTCTGTCGTCGCCCCCTTTTTGTGGTCTCCCTGTTCTTGTGTGCATCAGCATCATCAGGCGGAGGTACAGTGCCACTGGAGCACGAGGGAGCTGCATCCCACATGGCCATGGAGGGCCACACCACGGACTCAGAATACACCAGTGGGACGGAGGGCGAGGGGAGCTTCACGGCGGTCACAGGATCTGCAACCAGCGACACAGACTCGTCCTCCGATGGGAGCTCCCTTGTGGTGGCGGCAAAATCTGTGCCCCCCACTTCTACAGGTACAGCCGCCACCCCCCTACCAGCACCGCCCTCCCAGCAGCTCCTCAGCCTTCGCCCCGTGCCCACTCACCCAGGAGGGTGGGCATCACCTTCGCCCCAGGCACCTCAGCCTCTGCCCCTGTCACCTCTGCTGCCCTCAGTGAGGAGGCCATTGACCTCCTGAGGTCACTCACTGTTGGGCAGTCTACCATTTTGAATGCCATCCAGGGTGTAGAAAGGGAATTGCAACACACAAATGTATTCCTGGAGGGCATTCATTCTGGTCAGGCTGCCCTTCATCGAACCCTGCAAACTCTGGCCTCAGCACTGATGGCAGCCATTGTCCCTGTCTCTAGCCTCCCCCCTCCAACTTCCTCCACCCAGACCCAATCCCCTGTACCCCAGCCTATCCCAAGCACACCATCAGACCAGCCTGTACACACCTCACCACACAAGGGAAGCTCTGGCAAACATAAGCACCACACATCCCACAGGCACTCACGCAAGCAGCACACACATACAGACACACCAACATCCACTGACTCCACTGTGTCCCCCTCGTCGTCGTCTCCCTCCTCCCTCCTAGTCTCGTCTACACTCTCACCTGCATGCACTACCAGTACAGCCACCAGGTCCCGCACCAGCACACCCACCACCACACCCCGCTCACGTACACTAACCACCCCCACTACCATTTACACGTCCCCTGTGTCCTCTCCCAGTGTGTCTGCGACGTCCCCTCCCAAAGTACACAAACGCAGGCACACACCCACCCAACATACATCCACCTCACAACAGCCTCCAGCGCATGCACCTGCACCCAAAGCCACAAAAGTTACACCTCCTACAACCACCTCCTCCACTCCCAGACCCCCTCCAGCTACTTGTCCCAGTGTTCCTAATAAACTTTTCCTGACCAAGCTCGACCTCTTTTCCACCCCCCTCCAATTCATAGGTCCCGTACTAGCACCTCAGCCAAAAAATCTCCGGGACCAGTGGTGCCTGTTGTTAGAGGTATGTGGAGTGCACCGGGCACCAGGACAGCCAATGTGACACGGAGCCACAGCACAGCCAGTCTCCCCCCTGTGAAGCACCAGAAGTTGGACAGTGCCCAGCGGGAGGGGGGAAGACTCCAGCCAGCAAAGCCGCTCACAAGGGTCCTGGGGGGAGTGTCCACTCAGCTGTGACTCCTCCCAAGGTGGGGAAGGGGCAGAAGAAATCGCCAAAGTCTGGGAGGAGCAGCACGGCGGAAAGACCGCCATCATCCCCGCTGCCCAGAGGCCACCGCCAGCCCAATCGTCACTGGCCAGGAGGCCACCACCAGAGTCAGTGCCCAGGAGGGCAGCCCGATCGTCAGTGGCGAGGAGGCCACCGCCAGCCACAACCCAGCTGCCCAGGAGGGCCCCGGCAGCCACAGCCCAGCTGCCCAATGAAGGACCACCAGCCCCAGCCCAGCTGGGCAATGAAGGACCGCCATGGCAAGCACCGCTGAACAGGGCAAGCACCGCTGAACAGGGCTAGGACCGCTGAACAGGGCAAAGACCGCCATGGCAAGCACCGCTGAACAGGGCAAGCACTGCTGAACTGGGCAAAGACCGCCATGGCAAGCACCGCTGAATAGGGCAAGCACCGCTGAACAGGGCAAGGACCGCTGAACAGGGCAAAGACCACCATTGCAAGCACCGCTGAACAGGGCAAAGACCGCCATGGCAGGCACCACAGAACAGGGCAAGCACCGCTGAACAGGGCAAGGACCGCCAACTCAAGCAGCGCTAGCCCATGAGCGGCAGGGGCAGGGACGCAACTGGGACCGTCACGGGGAGAGTGATGCACTCTGGGCACCAGTCCCCCTCAAGAACCAGTGGAGAAAGGCATCCACTACCTCTGTCCTTGGCAGGATGAAGCACTCTGGGCACCAGTCCCCCTCCAGAACCAGTAGAGACATGCATCCACTCAGTCTGTCTTTGGCAGGATGAAGCACTCTGGGCACCAGTCCCCCTCCAGAACCAGTGGAGAAAGGCATCCACTACCTCTGTCCTTGGCAGGATGAAGCACTCTGGGCACCAGTCCCCCTACAGAACCAGTGGAGAAAGGCATCCACTACCTCTGTCCTTGGCAGGATGAAGCACTCTGGGCACCAGTCCCCCTCCAGAACCAGTGGAGACATGCATCCACTCAGTCTGTCCTTGGCAGGATGAAGCACTCTGGGCACCAGTCCCCCTCCAGAACCAGTGGAGAAAGGCATCCACTACCTCTGTCCTTGGCAGGATGAAGCACTCTGGGCACCAGTCCCCCTCCAGAACCAGTGGAGAAAGGCATCCACTACCTCTGTCCTGCACAGGATGAAGCACTCTGGGCACCAGTCCCCCTCCAGAACCAGTGGAGATATGCATCCACTACCTCTGTCCTGCACAGGATGAAGCACTCTGGGCACCAGTCCCCCTCCAGAACCAGTGGAGAAAGGCATCCACTTGAGAGACTGTGGCTTTGCACTCCCCAGGATTGAACAGTGGGCAACCCACCCACTGTATAGACTTGAGAGACTGTGGCTTTGCACTCCCCAGGATTGAACAGTGGGCAAACCACCCACTGTAGAGACTTGAGAGACTGTGGCTTTGCACTCCCCAGGATTGAACAGTGGGCAACCCACCCACTGTAGAGACTTGAAAGACTGTGGCTTTGCACTCCCCAGGATTGAACAGTGGGCAAGCCTCCCACTGTAGAGACTTGAGAGACTGTGGCTTTGCACTCCACAGGATACATCAATGGGCATGGAGCCCCCACGTGGATCTGGCGTGGTGCACTCATCCGGCTGAGGTGCCCCCCCCTTCTTTCCCTCTGAGGTGCCTGTTGTATTTGTATCTGATGCCCTAGCAGTGTTCTCTCCGTTTTGATCAGGTATCTTGTGTGGGCCTCGCCCATGCATTTTGGGCCCAGTGGTCCACGGACAATGACTTGTGCATTACCTGCACTACTGATCGTGGTGTATATTTTGTTTAATGTGTATACATATATATGTATATATTTGGTTACTGTATTTTGATATATTACAATGGTTCCACTCATTTCCTTTTGTCTTTGCATTCTTCCGGGGGGCTTGGGGGTTGGTACTGTAATGTTTGGATATGCATTGGTGTGTGTGTTGTAGTGGGTGAGGGTCGGGGTGTGGGTTGGGTGTTGCATGTGTGTGTGTCCCTGTCTTTTGCCTCCCCCTCCCCTATGTCGTAGGTGCAGTACTCACCGTTGTCTTTGCCGCCGGCGTTGATGATTGTCGTACAGGAGCAGGAAGGATATGAAGTTCAGGCTCCATGGTGTTGTCGTACCTCGTGGAGTGTGTAGAGGTGAGCGTTTTCCCTTTGAAATGGCTGTTTCCACCGTGTTTTTATCCGCAGTGAATCTGCCCCGGAAAAGGTGGTGGATTGGTAGGTTGTGATACTGTGGGCTGTACATTGTCTTCCGCCTGTCTGTTGGCGGTGACCGCCGCGCTGTTTGTTTGTACCGCCGTGGCGGTCGGAGTGTTAAAGTAGCTGTCTTTGTTGGCGGTTTCCGCCACGGTCATAATTCAATTTTTTTTACCGCCGGCCTGTTGGCGGTCTTACTGCCGCTTTAACACCGTCCGCCAGGGTTGTAATGACCCCCATGGTAATTAAATATCACTTTACCTTAAAACAACCCTAGAAGGGTAGGGTGGCTTGCTTGCTGAGAGGAATGGCGGAAGGCTAACGGAGCTCCATGCTGCACCAGAGTATTATTATAGGGCATTTCCTTCATTCCATCAACCCGCAAGCTATAAAGACGAGAGGATGTAGCGCAGGTCATCATGGCCATCGTCGTAGCATTCCTGGCTCCTTCCATCTCTCTAGTCAGCAGCAGCACCTGAAATCTTTTTCCGCTGCATCTTTCTTCTCAGAAACCCAGTGACCATTTTCCTGCAGCATTTTCTTCAGCGCATCTACAGCAGACCTCCAGAGCTTCCCCAGATGTTTCTCCAACGCACTGTAGGACAAGAAGGTATTACAAATGTTTTTTTCAGCTCCTGCTCTCTACTATTTGAATTACTTTTTCCTATGCTGAAATGCCACAACATACTTTTTCATGGTTTTCCTTGCCTTTCCTACTATGGAACTCCTGCTCTCTGCCTGCACAGTCATACATGCTTTTTTAAAGATCATCTGTGGACAGGTCGGAGCCATGTGCGGTGGCCCGCTGGCAGCAACTTGGTCCGAAACACTCTCATGAAGCCATGCGTCCTGCTCACTTGATATCAACTCAGGAGCAGTGTTGCCGCTGTCTCCTTGCTCCCGGTGGGACTTCAAGTCCCATGAGCCTCTACAGATGCCAGGGGGGCTGGAACTGAATCGCGGGCGCTTATTAGCACGCTGCGTCACCCTGTGAGTGTGTTGCCGCTGTATCCTTGCTCCTGTGGGGGACTTCAAGTCCCAGGAGCCTCTACAGATGCCAGGGGGGCCGGACCTGAATCGCGGGCGCTTATTAGCGCGCTGCGTAGCCCTGTGAGTGTATTGCCGCTGTCTCCTTGCTCCTGGGGGGGACTTCAAGTCCCAGGAGCCTCTACAGACGCTGGGGGGCCAGACCTGATCGCGGGTGCTTATTAGCGCGCAGTGTAGCCCCGTGAGTGTTTTGCCGCTGTCTCCTTGCTCCTGGGGGGACTTCAAGTCCCAGGAGCCTCTACAGACGCCAGGGGGGCAGGACCTGAATCGTGGGTGCTTATTGGCATGCCACATAGCCCCGCAGTGCGGGACATGCGCGGGCAAAGCCCGGGCCAAGGGCGGGCCCGTCTGTGCCCATCCGAGCCCGTTTGAGACTGGGCCACCCCTCTTGGCTGTAAGGCAAACTATCAATGAGAATCCTGACCTGAGGTGAAAACGTAGAGGAAAGAAGGTACTGTTGTTAATTTTTCTAGGAGGTGTGTGTGAATATTATATTAAATGGGGAAAAGAAAGACCAGTCTTCAAAAGGGAGAAGGTGGGCTGGTTTTTTCAGTCCAACCATCCACTACCAGCTATCTATCCTCCGTAATTGGGGCTATTGAATCGGAACTGGAGCAAGTTGAAGAAAGGATTGGGGCTGTTCAAAAATCTGCTCAGCAGCCACCCCTGGAGCCTTCTGTCCATATAATTACTAAATCAAAGGTTGGGTCATCCCCGTTGGCTTCGACTACCAGTATTTTACAGTCTGCCCATTGTGGTATGCCTCTGCAAGATTTAATTAAAACCTCTGTCTTAAGTGCTAATTCAACCTTGGAATGCTCTCAGGCAGATTCCTCCCCACCGAAGAAGAGGAGAGTGGGTAGAAGGGCCCAGAACATAAAAAAGGCGTTGGGGCCTAAAAAGAGAATCCATACCCCACTGGCAATAAATGCCAATGAATCAGTTGTTTTGGTCTCAACCGATGAATATTCTATGAACAAGGATGCTTCTAGTGATTTCACCCATACAATAGACTCCATACTTAAATCTTTTTGTGTAACTCTAGAGGAGAAACTCATTACTATGATAACCAAAAGACTTGATTGTTTTTGTAACAACGTGATTAGTACTCTTTCCCAAACTAATAATTTAGGGTTACCAAATGTGGGGAAAGCACATAGTCATGATGTTGTAAAAAAAGATAATTTATTATCTACATCTCCATTTAAAAGACCTGGTATACCCATGGTCAATTCCTTAGTCAATCTTGGTCATGCCAATATTGTGCATGATTTGCCTCAAGAAAAGTGTAAGGAAGTTTATTCCTCTGGGCCAAACCTTCCCCCTGTCCCTACATCTATAAATCACACAGAATCTTTGCACTTACCTCCTGATTGTATTCCGTATGTTCTGGTGCTAACAAATGTGCCCCCTCTGGATAGAAACAAAAAAGAAGATACCCAAGCCCTAATAAGGAAGTCTACTCACTGGTTGAAGACTAAATTTAAATCTAACTATCATCCAAATAACAAGATCCTCACGGCACGTAGAGTGAGACGGGTTGGCTTTTTGAGAAAAGCATATGATGGAGACTGTGTTGTAATTCATTTTGCTAACCCTTGTTTAATTGATCATCTGCTGGCTAACTTTGAATATTATAATAGGTCTGAAGATGGGATTCAAATTTACTCACTGTGCCATGTTTATGATCATTCCCTATTATCACAATGTCCTACCGTTGACCCCAGTAATCACAGTTTGGGCCCAGCTAGGCCGTACCTCCAGGTAGATGTTCCTACTAGTACTTGCTTCTTGGGTTTTAATTCTCTTGATGAGAACGATTGACTCATGGTTACTGTCAGCCCTGGATCAAAACATTTGGTGAGATTAACGGCTGATGATGACCATGACAAATTTATACTGGAAGAAAGGGAGATCTTAATGGATATTTCCCCTTCTAAAAATATTGATAATTCGGTATTATGTTTAGGACTTAAACCCATAACTTTGATCAATAGGAACATTGCAGGGCTTCGGTCTAAAATAAACAATTTGGATTGGACGAGTTTTATATCAACTTTTGACATAATTTGTTTAAAGGAGACTTGGTCAAAAGACACGTTTCTTTTGGACGGCTACACATCTTTCTATCAACCAGCATTAACTTCCTCAATGGGTAGGGCAAGAGGTGGCCTTTTAGTTCTTGTTTCCCTCCAATTACCACTATTGGATGCATCTTTAATTTGGTCCTCACCTTATTTTATGATTGCTTTATTATCCATTAGGGGAAGTAAAGGTATTTTGATTCTAAATTTTTATAATAATGTTCTGCGTGGTTTCCTCAAGGGAAACCTTGAGGATATAATAGACTTTATTGATTCATCTACTGATTTGCAGGATGAAGATTTAGTTGTTTTATGGGTTGGTGATTTTAATACTCCCCTATGCTGTCAGGAAGCCCCAGAATTGTGTGCCATCCCAACTGAGGGCAGAGAGTCATTAACCCATTTTATTCATTCAAATGAAGGTGAAGTCTTGAATTTCTTTTTATGTAAGTTTGATCTGGTCCACGTAAAGGGGAAAGCGGCATTAGATATTTTAAATATCCCTACTTTTACAGGGAATTTGAAGGAGAGCACTATTGATTTTATCCTTATTGGTTTCCCAGATTTCCACTTAATCTCTGACTTTAATATTATTCCCCAATGTGCCAGTGACCACAATCCCCTATGTATTAAATTAGATCTAAATATTAATCAGGCCTTTAAGAACAAGGGATCGAGAAGAAATACCACTCTCCAAATAACTTCTGGCCTACGCCTGAAATGGGACAAAATAAATCCAACTACATTCAATCAGGAAATTATAAGATCTAGGCTAGATTCTATTAATATTTGTCTGTCGCAGCAGCTAAACCATGACCATATAGTCCATGAATATGAACTTTTAAGTAATGCTATCTCGAACGCCTTGGTGGCGGAGAGGCCTCCCCTTGGCCCAGTTGTCCACAGATGGTTTGACTCCGCGTGCTCAACTGCCCATAAAAAATTAAATGAAGCCCTTAGAATAGCTCCTCCTTCTCGCTATGAAATTAAACTAGCAAGGGCTGAGTATAAGGCCACTTTGGAAAAAAGGAAATTAAAAATAAAGACTAAGGCATGGGAAGAGCTCTTGGCTGCCACTGACTTGAAGGATACTTCAACATTTTGGAAAGTGGTAAATCACTCATATTTCTCAGATAGTAACATTAAGGCAGATGACTGCCTAATCGCAGAGGATGTATGGCTGAAGCACTTTAGGGAAGTATTTTACCCAGAAAATGACATTTTGACTAAGGAGGATAGCATTACCAAACAGACCACCATAGATTTTAATACAAATGTTTTAGATATTTCGATTGATCTCCACGAGGTTCTTTGAGCCATTAATCGATCAAGGTTAGCGAAGGCTCGCGGCCCTGATGGAGTCCCTGTAAACATCTTTAAATCTATGCCTAAACTTTGGGGCCCCCTAGTCACAAATGTGCTAAGAAATGCTGTCAAAAGTAATATCCCCTCCTCATGGAAATTGGCAACTATCATTCCCATATTCAAGAAGGGCAATAGACAAGACCCTTCTTGTTATAGACCATTATCTCTTATTGATTCTACAGCCAAGATTCTGGGCAGTGTGATCTTATCACGTCTGGAGGACTGGGTGACAGAGGCACAGATTTTATCCCCAATTCAATTTGGCTTTAGACCTGATTAGGCACAGTCGAACAAGTATTAAACTTGCACCTTATTCTCAGTAAATATGTAATTGCCAAAAAAGAGTCCATTCATATGGCATTTATTGATGTAACAAGAGCTATTTATTGATTTAACAAGCGCTTTTGATCTAGTAAATAGAGAGAAGTTATGGCAAATTATGGGAACCTTGGAGTGCGATGCGACCTTATTGGAGCTTATAAAGCGCCTACATACGGACCTAAAGGTGTCAGTTCAGTTTGGCCCATCTGGTCCGAGAACCTCCCCTTTTTCCTCAACTCGGGGAGTTAGACAGGGATGTATTTTAGCCCCTTTTCTTTTCTTGATATATATAAACGAGCTTTACGATTTTTTGATAAAATGCGGGAAAGACGTACCAAAGATGGGCCAGAGATTGCTCTCAGTCCTATTGTATGCAGACGACGTATTAATTGCTTGCACTGCAAATGGTTTACAAGACCTGTTGGACCTTTTTTTAACTTTCATATTGGACCTCGACCTGAAAGTTAACTACTCTAAGACATTTGTCATGACATGTGGCCCTCGAAATAAAGTATAAGCTATTTACTATGGGAGGCAATATTATTAATAAGGTGAAAAACATTTGCTATTTAGGTATGCATGTGAGCTCTTCCATGCTATGGAATACCCATCTTAATTTTAAGACCCAGCAAATGGCGAGGAACATAGAAGCGATTATTTGTTTCACCCGTAAATTGGGCCATAGACCATCATCCCAGATTGTAACGCTCTATAACTCCAAGTGTGTTTCAGCAGCCCTGTATGGGGCAGGTGTTTGGGGCTACACTAAAGTACCTGCTCTCCAATGTGTTGAGAACAAATTTATACGTAGGTTATTGATGGTACCTAAGTGTGTAGCAAACATCATCAGCCACGAGGAGGTGGGCCAACGATTCTTAGAAGACATGGTTTCCATTGCCCCTCTCTTGTTGTGGATTAGATGTTGGACGAATCCAGTGGCAAGCCTCGTGCAGGAATGTATTATTGAATGTTTACAGTTGGCCAAATCAAATAGGATTCATTGGCTTTCGTATTTACAAATATCCTTTGAAAAGTTGGGGCTCATGAACATGTTTGAAGATCCACAATCCCTAACCACACATGCAAGGGATCTGTTGAAATCACGACATTCTGACCATATTTTAAAGTAAAGATTTTATAGCTCTTTGAAACTGAAAACTTTTGATTCTTATGCTCAGATTGCTACGGCCTTAAACATGAAACCCTATCTGACTTGGTTCTCGTACCCAAGAATATATTCTCTTTAACTTTATTTAGATTAAATTTGATAGATTTTAAGGTGGACTTCCCTAATCAGTGTATCTGGCAAAAAGATCTACCACTTTGTCCTTGCGATGCTAGATCAAAGCAGAGTACTCACTTTTTTCTTTTCTGCACTTTTTATGCTACACCTAGAAATGTTTTTATTTTACCTCTTTTATGTAAATTAAGACTGCTAACGCATCCCTTTATGACTAATTTATATACTCAGGGACTCGTTTTAGGCCAAGAAATCTTTCGACCCTGATTGAAGACACCTTAGGACGAGATAGCTAATCAACATGTCAATCAATATGTCAATAACGTCATCAACATTTATTATAACAAAACATTTCACTTTAGTCAAAGACATTTAATAAGATTCAGGACACCACCATGACCTTTCAGTCATGAATAACCACACCAGTTTAGTACGTTTTGTGATATTTATTCCCTATTAATTACAATTCTACTAGCAAGTTTATTAATCTCATAACTAAGAAGCACAATAGAATAGTCACAATATGGCAACTCTGATAAGACTTCATCAAAGCAAGAATCACGAATATTAGAACATAACACGGCGTCAGCATAGATCAATCTAAGCAGAGTAACGTTAGCGCATTGTTCAACAAAGTATAGATTCAGTCATTTGTCCATTTGCGTCTGTTTAGTAAACCCCTTAACTGACCTCAAATCAGCATTGACATGTTGGGCTTCATGCAAAACAATTTGGTAACATCAATTTGGAAAACCTCTAACTATGGTCTCTGTCAAAAGTAGCAGTTGGTACCTAGAAAGGAAAAGCAAACAGGCAATCATAACATCATTGTCATTTAGTTACCCTCCGTATCGGGTCAGCACTCAGATTCTGTCTTCGTCCTCAAGACATCAGTTGATTCGCCACCTGTCAGGAACTCAGCTCAGCCAGGAAGGGCAAAGGGGTACTTCCCTCATAAGGCGGTAAAGTATAAAGGGTCAATCTAAGGGCAAGGTTGGCTCTTAGAACCAAACAGCAAAGTCTCTATGCAAAGTGACAAGGTGTCTGGATCATAGCAAATCGCATCAGCATCTCCCTAACTAACTTCTCCTAATCTCCTATTCTCTCCTGTTCTCCCCTGTTCTAAACTACTTCCTTGTGTCAAGGGGTTTTATCCCTTTTTCAATGTCCATTCCCCTAAAAGTTAATTGGTTAATGGGTTGCACCCCACTATCTCCCTCCAATAGAGTTTCGATTACTTCATCAAATTTGTCACCCCATAACTGTTCTCTCATAGTTTATTGGTCCTTATGATTGACGTCTTCAGGGGGTAGAATGTCCGGTATGATTTCATCCTCTCGTGGTCTTTTGCACATCTTCAGTCAGTGGCTCCATTGTCTGTACCAGTTCAGGCGACCTTGTACCAGGTATAAATCTACACTGTTGCATTCGGCTAAAATGTTTCTATAAGCAAGTCGAATTTCATGAGAACGGATCTACTACAGTTACATTCAGCTTCTAGCTTTGGAAAAACAAGAGTTCATGTCCTTCAGCAAGTCACCACACTGCACGTTAGAAAAAACACATTTAATATGAGAGCCAGGCAGCTGGGCCTCGACTCATGCTAACTAAGGCCTAATGATTTATTAGCAGAACTTTAGGAACATAACCTTTAATAATTTGTGTAAAACCATCTTTTAATATATAATTTCAACATTTTTAGTCATTTTCATTAGTCCCCGTATATATTGGTGGCCACTCCCCTTGGGCACATTTCAAGCATACGTTATTGCAAAAATACATTAGTACATCTTCTATGTGGCATTGTTATACATTAGTTCATAAACATTTCATGTTAATATTGATTATATAAGCTACGCTCTCAGTCCCTCCTCTGATGACACTTGTCATCACACAAAACCTTTCCCTTCACAAGCTCTCTTTTTCTTTAAATTTCGCGTCTCAATAGCTTCCTTTCTATGGGATCTTTCCCAAATTTCTTTGAACATTTCTTCTTTTTCCATTTCTTCTTTTCTTTTCTTACGTTTTACCAAATCTCTTTTAATTCTTGTATTAATTTTGCATGATAACCACAGTCCCATTAGGCAAATTAGAACAATCAGTATACCCCCTATTATTTTTGCAAATACCCCATTCCAAATGCTACTAAACCAATTCCCTACTTTGGTAATTCCTTTCCCAACCTTTTCCCACACTCCAGGTTCTTTCAGGTCTTTCAAATCTGCACTTTCTCTTGTTAAGTTAGTAAGCATACCTCTAATTTTCCTGCTGTTATCTGGTATAAACGCACAACAATGGTGCTCATTAAGCATCTTACAGACTCCACCACCCTTTGCTAAAAGAATGTCTAAAGCAAGCTGGTTTTGAAGAGTCATAGCCCTCTCCGCAGCAAGTTCAGTATCCCTCAGGAGTATAGCCCCTGTGAAGTTTGGCAGCATGTTATCCACAATAGTAGACAATTTTCGAATCTTTATGGAGTTTAAGATAACCCCTACTGAAGGAATTATGGCTCCAAATGTGTCACCTACGACAGCAGCCGCTGTCTCTCTCTCATGTCTAGCATGATGTAATTCAGACAAATTGGGAATTTGCTTTAAGTCATCAATCTGGTAGATCTTTGGGAAAACTATTTCCAAATAACATGTCCCATACCATCCCTTAGGGAGATGATAATAAGCATTGAGTCCACATATATAATAGATCCCAGGAATCGCTGGATCCTGTCCATTTAACATGAACGTCCACTTACTCTGAAACAAAAACACATGCCTACACTCACTCGTTCCCACAAACAAAGTATCAAGCTCGGATTTTGGCCTATATATGCAAAGCCTACCTACATGCAGTGCGTCTATAGCTAATTTGCCTTGTGTCTTTATTGCGGTGTAAGCATAATCATTTGCAAACGTGCGTTTCTCTAAACCCTTTTCTAGCCTTTTTTTCAATGCCTTGCGTCTATCATCAGTGTGATCTAAGAAGGTCTTTTCTACAGGTGTTAGTAGGCAGGTTAGATTATTGCGGTGCACATAAGCTGTCCCAAATGTCAGTGTCGGCTCAAAGAAACCCCTAACTGATTTTATGCTGTGCCCTTTAGCTAATTTGTTTAGAAACTCAATCACGGGCACAAAAGAAAACACTACATCTAAGTTAGAGTAAAAGTATTGCACATGTTCTTGATTATAAAAACTTGTTAATAGAAAACTACAACTTATCCTGTATGTTAATGGCAGACTATGATAAGTAACCCCTTCTTGTACTGATGAAGGAATATTTGTGCACACATAGCAATTTCTCGCATCCATTGTATCAACATACTCATTCAGCAAGCAATAGAAGACGTTAGTAGATAGTTCCCCTTTTGAGTTAGTTCCCTCATGCAAATATTTAGTATCTCGCTCAAACTTTTCCCACAGTGTTAGTGTAGCAGTTTCAGGAGTTGAAGCATTGTTAGTCACTTTCTTATCCACCAATGGCATTCCCACAATCACACTTATGATTATTATTGCACACATAACTCCCACACCAACAATCAAACATGCACGAGTCCTACCCTTACTACTATTATCTCTAGTGTAACTCATGATCTGTATAGAATCAGAAGGCAGATTAATACAAAACAAACAATCAACTTAAGGACGATATAAAAGCTCCTTTTTTCTTTTTTTCTTTTTTTTTCAATGCAGTCTCTCTTTCTCAGCAAGTATTTACAGCGCTTCACTCACTCCTGGACCCCTTTGTCAAATCAGGTTTAGCAGCTTGTCATAATCGGTTTTTCAGAGTCAATTCAGGTTATCAGTGTCACATCCAGTAATTTATCAGTCTCTTTTCTCAGCTTTTCAGCTTTATTCAATTTCAATTTAAATGTTTACACAGTCTCTTTCTAATGTAGAATTCAGGTGCCGTAGTATTGACCTGGAACCTCTCGATCAAAACAAAACGCCAAGAATTCTTATTGCCATTCAGCTGATGTTGCATACCCCCATTCAGGAACTGCGTACCTTCTGTTTGCGACTCTTTTTCTTTTCAGTCTGCGGTCACCCTGCAGCTCTCCTTCACTGAGATCTTCTTTTCAGGTTGTATCAACTTCTTCCTCTATTGTGTCGCTAGCGATCACTCTTTCCCCTGCAGCTTGTGTCTCTGGCCAGTTATCTCCTTTAAGTGTTTTCCTTCTCCTTGGCCTTTCAGGACGTTGAACAGCACCCTCCTCTTGGGCTATGGTGTTTTCTCTTGATGGACCTGCAAGCGGCTTAGGAGGAGTCAGAACACCTCGGCCTCCTTCCGCCACACCTCCTTCGTCTTCAAGGTCTGTTATGGGCTCAACTTCACACCCGTATCCGTCTGCTTCTGGGAGAACCTCTTCTTGTCCCGGTTCCCCTGCTGCCTCGGCTGAGATAGGCTCTCTGTCACCTCTCTGGAACGCGCTTACTGTTTGAGGGACTAAGCTGTCCTCAGCAGGCTCTCCTTCAGTCTCAGTTCCCCTTTGAATACTCTCCAGCCCTGAGACTTCCTTCTCTGCAAATGTTCTTTTGGACAATTCAAGTTCCTCATCAGTTGGACACGTCACCTTCTTTGTGTGACTGGCATGTATCCAATTCGGAAGACCTGCACATTTCACAGCTGTGGTAGTTGTCAGTATAACTTGATATGGCCCCTTCCAATGTGGCTCCAAACACGGCTTCCTCACGTGCTTCTTGACAACAACCCAGTCACCGGCCTTCAGAGTGTGAGCTGGATCACTTATCGGTGGCAGTGTAGTGGCCTCCACCTGATGAGAGAAAGAGCAGACAACGTCAGCCAGACCCTTGCAGTAGTCCAACACCATATCATCCGTGATATTCACAAGAGCATTTGCAGCCACTGCGGGCAATCTCATAGCTCGACCCATTAGAACCTGTTTTCTTGTCAGGTGTGTTTCTTATTGACATCAGGACTAAGGGCAATGCATCTGGCCATTTCAAACTTGTAGCTGCCCACATCTTTGCCATTCTCAACTTCAGGGTACCATTCATTTGTTCCACTAGTCCTGATGCTTCAGGGTGATAGCTACAGTGCAACTTCCTTTCAATGTTCAATGCGGCACACAAGATATTAATCACCTCATTGTTGAAGTGTCTGCCCCTGTCTGATTATAAAGAGATCGGAAACCCGAAACGTGGTATTAGTTCCCTAAGCAGCAGTTTTGCTACTGTGAGGCTGTCATTCCTACGTGTGGGGTAAGCTTCCATCCAGTGACTGAAAACGCACACAATCACCAACACATATCTCAAGCCTCCATCCACAGGCATCTCAATAAAATCCATCTGCATCCTGCTAAACAGACCTCCAGCTCTCACTATGTGGCTCAAATTCACCATGGTCCCTTTCCCCGCATTCATCTGCTGACAGATGATGCACCTGTGACTGATAACTTCTGAAGCTTGTCTGAATTTTGGATTGAACCAATCGATTTTGAACAGCCTGATCATTCGGTCTCTCCCAAGATGTGCTTGACCATGGTAAAACCTTGCAAACTGCGACAAAAGACTATTTGGCAAAACCATTTTCCCCTCCTCTGAGACCCACAAGTCATCAGACCTAAGTACGCATTGAATTCTCTGCCAGGAGCGTTTTTCCTCTCTGCTGGCACGTCCTTGCAAGGCTTTTAACTCGTCTAAAGTGTCAACTATTCTCAATGCAAATTCTGCACATGTTTCATTCTCTGTTTCAGGTAAGAATTCCCACTGATCTCGAAATGATATACAGTTCAATGCACAAAACCTTACGACTTGATCTGCATATCCATTTCCCATTGACACAAAGTCTTGTGATTTAACATGGGCATTGCATTTCACCATGGCAATTTCAAGAGGTAACGAAATCGCGTGCAACAAATTCTTAATTTTCTTGCCATTTTTCATTGGAGAACCAGAAGAGGTCATGAAACCCCTCTGGGACCATAGTTGGCCAAAATCATGTACAATTCCAAATCCATATTTGCTGTCAGTATAGATAGTGACTTTCAGGTTTTTAGCTGCGTGGCATGCCCTAGTAAGAGCAATTAATTCTGTCATGTGTGCAGAGTACACTCTTTCGAGCCAGGAAGCTTCTAAAATACCGGTGATTGTACACTCGGCAAACCAAGCTCTCAGTACTCCTACTGAATCTCTCAAGCATGAACCATCAACAAACATAATGTAATCATTTTCCTCTAATTGAGTAACTTTAATGTCAGGTCTTGGTTTGGTGCACAGATCTGTTACCTCAAGACAATCATGTTCGACTTCCTCAGCATCATCAATGTTCACATTTTCAATAGGAAGCAAAGTTGCCGGGTTCAACACACTACATTGTTTCAAGGAAACATTAGGAGACCCCCAGTATAATTGTCTCGTATCTTGTAAGGCGTGCATTCGTCATATGCTGTGTCTTGGTTCGGGTCAACAGAATTTCAAATGAATGAGGGACCATTACTGTTAAGGGATGTCCCATCACTATACCTTCACAGTGAGTGAGGCTTCGACCAACTGCTGCAACTGCACGCAAACAACCTGGTAAGGCTGCTGCGACTGGGTCCAAAGTAGCTGAAAAATATGATACTGGCCGGTTTGCACCTCCATGGACCTGTGTCAGGACAGACAAAGAACAAGCATCATGTTCATGACAAAACAGTACAAATGGCTTTGTGTAATCAGGCATACCTAAAGCTGGTGCCCTGCACATACTTTCCCTCAGTTCCATGAATGCCTTCATCTCTGTCTCGGACATGGTTATAGTACCCGTGCCATCCTGGACTTCCTTAACTGTCAACTTCACTAAAGGTTTAGAGATAATCGAGAAGTTGGGAATCCACTGACGACAGTAGCCCACCATTCCCAGGAACATCCTGACATCTCTCTTTGTTGTCGGGGGATTCATCTGCAGTATGACTGTCACTCTTTCTTTGGATATTCTCCTAGAGCCCTTTTCAATCAGGTGGCCTAGATACTTCACCTCTTTCTGACAGTACTGCAGCTTCTTTTGGGACACTTTATGTCCATTCTTTCCCAAATGATTCAGTAAGGCAATTGTGTCATATCTACAGTCATCTTTTGTCCTGGACGCAATTAACAAATCATCAATGTACTGCACTAGCGTCGAACTGAAAGGCAATTCTAGTGACTCCAAATCCTTCTTCAATATCTGATTGAAGATGGAAGGTGACTCAGAAAACCCTTGAGGAATTCTGCACCAACTGTAGACCTTGTCCAGGAATTTGAAACTGAAGAGAAATTGGCTGTCCTCATGAAGAGGCACCGAAAAGAACGCTTGAGACAGGTCCACAACTGTGAACCATTCTGTATCACACGGAACCTGAAACATAATCACTGCTGGATTTGGCACTATGGGGCAACATTTTACCACAATCTCATTTATTTTCCTCAGGTCTTGAACAATTCAAACTTTCCCAAAAGGCTTTTTCAGACCCATTATTGGCGAATTGCATTGGCTGCTCAATACCTCTTTCAAAACCTCTTGTTTCACAAAGTCTGCAATTATCTGCGTCACTTGTATAAGGACATCTTGTGTCATATGGTATTGCGGTACCTGGGGAAACACTGCATTTGGCTTCACCTCTACTTTGACCGGTTCTACTCCTTTTACTAGCCCTACTCCTTTCCTGTCAGGTCCCACAACTTTTCTGTCACTGTTCCCTGCAAGTCAGCTGGTAATTCGTTTACTGTAAGCATTGGGAATAAGGTTATCAAAGGGTATTCCTCATTTGCCATTTCCGTCTCTATCTCAGAGATCTGGACATCGTCCCCTTCATCATCACTGTTTGTCTGCACCTCAATCCCATCATTGGAACAGGTAATTGAGCATCTCGTCTTGCACAGTAACTCTCTTCCCAGTAGGGATACGGGACTCGAATCACAGACTACAAATGTATGTAATCCCTGGAAGTTACCAATCTCAACTTGAACTGGATCTGTAATCGGGTTTGTCAGGAATTGATTTTCTACTCATACCACCCTTATACTACGCCCCGAAAGTGGCAACTTCGGAACCTCCGCACTTTTGACTGTAGAGCGTGTAGCCCCTGTGTGAACCAGGAACGAAACCTTATGTCCCATCACCTTTCCCTCTACATAGGGAGCCCTCTGATCTACTTCTAGGGACGCTGCAAGCCTGCACTCCTCACTGTCTGAACATTCATCTGACCATTCATCGTTTATTCCATCCTCACCACGCAATGGGAACTGTTGCACAGTGTTATTTTGACTCATTGTTTGACCTGTGACCTGTTGAGGAAGCATCACCTATTGCTGTCCCATTGGAGCTAATGGTATCTGCATTTGCTGTCTAGGTACCGTGGGAATCTGCTGTTGTACTTGTTGCACCTGTGCTGGATGGACACGCGGCATTTGTATCTGCTGCATGGGCTGTAACCCCTGCATCTGAACCATGTTATTCTGGAAGTTCTGATTTTGTCCCCTTATTTTTGGACCCCTCACATTTTGAAATGTACTGACATCATTGCTTTGTTGAACAAAACCATCCTGCACCACCATTGGACATTCCCACTTCCAGTGCCCCACGCCCCCGCACGCGTGACATGGCAACACCCTTTTCATCCCCTGCACATCATTCTGAACCACAACAGTATTAATATCTGGACCCCTGTTCACAAAACCTCGACGTCCTCTTGGTTGTGCCTGAAACATTCCATTTCCTTGCGGTTGCGGCTGTACCATCTGTTGGTTTCCATTTCCCTGCATCCCTGCCTGCGCTGCCTTAATCTGCATCACCATCACTTTCTCCTTCAACTTTCTCTGTTTCAGCTCAATCTCATCACTACAGTATTTTGCATACTGCAACACCTCATCAATCGGCTTCGCTTGCCAACAGATCAAATGATTCTTAATCATCTGACTAATCTCTGGTCTCAGACCTTCAACAAACCTGAACACAAGATGATTCATGTCTTTCGCCTCAATGACTTCAGTGCCACTGTAATGGTTGAACGCCTTTAACAACCTCTCATAGTAAGCATGAATCTACTCGTTGGCTTCCTGTGATGTTCGATCGATTTTCTGCCAATCAGTCACTTTCGGCAACACTTTCTGCTTCAGGAACTCAATTACTTTATGATAATATTTCATCACCTCTTGTGATGCTGCTCCAGTAACCTCATCCCTTGCCGGTTCCTCTGTCGGCCAGTCCACACCTCTCTTGCACTCAAGCCATAAGTCAGGTGGAACGATAATCGCAAACAGGGTATTCAAGTTTTCCCAGAGACATTTCGCAAGTTTCACAAACCTGTCTGTCTGCTGATACCACTCTATTGGTTTCTTCCTCAATCTGGGATAATCATTTGTGAATGTGAGGATGTCACCTCTAGACCACGGTACATTGACTAAAACTCTTCCAGATGTTTCTCTCATTGTTAACATCTTTATTGTTCCCGTGTCCGGTGTGATCTTAGCCTTCCTTGGTTCCGGATCATCACCTTTCTCTTTATCTCTCTTCTTTGCCCATCTGCCTTCCCACTTTTCTAAGGCTCCCCAAATCTGAGCACTCTGCAGTATTTCCTTGAGATGTGCTTTCATCCCGGTAGATCTCATGTGTTCAAAGTCTTTAGGCTCAAATTCTAACCTGTAGCTCCTCTTCAGATGTTTTCTACTTTCTATGTTTATGGCATATTTATCTGCCAAGTTCGCCAATCTCTGATGCACCTTGCTCACTTCTCTGGTTATCTTCGAGCATAAGTACCTCAACTCTGCTTCTGTGTATGACTCTAATCTGTTCACTCCCATTGTCCCGTCTACTAGTTCTGCAGCTTCTATACCCAGTCTCACAAAATTCAGCTACTCATCTCTTTCTGACCTCTCCACGGACACTGTAGTAGTCTGTGAAGTGTTGAGCTTGTCTAACCACTCATTCAGTTGTTGCGCTGTTAAGCCTTGCAACAAGATATTTCCAGACTGCACAATAGGTGTCTGTGTCGTATTTGTACTCATTACCTGTGGAGTTAGCATACCTAACCATGCTTGCCTCATTGTCTCCAAAGGAACCCCAATCGGACTAAAGTCTAGCAAGGATCTAGACCTTTCAGCTGACTGACTTCCCTGTTTTATTCCCTGCAGGTTTCCGATAGACCCTCCTCTTATCACCTGCTGGGTCATTACTCCCTGATCACACATGCCAGGCTTTTCTTGTGAATACAGCGGTACTGGTGGACCAACAGTAATTGGCAATGATATAGCAGCTGGTGACTGTCCAAGTCCCAAACCCTATGGAGTATTAACTCCCATACCTTGATTTATCATTGGTGCTGAAGCTACTGACTGGGGTCCTGCAACTGAAGTGTAACTCGGAACCAGCTGTTGCTGCTGCTGGGGCAGCAATTCTGGAGTTGGCTCAATCTGCACTAACTTCGATCTAGTGTATACTGGATCAGGCGGCACCATCAAACTCGTAGTTGTCTCTAGTACTGGGACATCTGGATAGAGCCTCTGTATCGGCGGAGGTTGTAACTGTATCTGTGTATCTGGCGCAGTGGGTACACTGACACCATTTTGTATCAAAACTGTATCACTTGTCTGCACTGTATTTGTAATTCCCTTACTCTGTGCCAGATCTTCAGGACCCACACTAGTGCTCTGCGTATTGTCATTTATGGCATATGGTGGCGGGCGATCATGTAACAACTGATTAAGAAACTCTTCGTCGTCTGAGTCATCTTCATCTACCCAAGACCTCTGTGTCTCTTTCGTCTTACTAGAACCCTTATCTGTCTTACAAGTAGCTTTCTTTCCCTGTGTCTCATCTTCTTGTGTTATTGCTGGAAACAATTTAAGTCTGTCAACTATTCCCCTTCTCCACATCCTGGTCTCGTTATCCCATCTAACCTCAGCTAAAGTCTTTTCACCTCTTTTCATTCTCCTCTCGAATTTCTGCTGTCTCTGTCGTATGGCCATTAAATCCCAGATTGCAAATGCCTCATATTTGAGCTGGTCTCGGAGGCGTTTTTTGCAAACTTAAACGTTCCGTGCTCCGGAAACGCTAAACATCCCTCCTCTGTTAATTTGCGCCACTGTTTAATCCAAAGACACAGCGCGACTCCCTTTTCCTCCATTACGAAAAAAGCTGGAGTACCCTCAGGCGGTGTAGGCTCCCCTTCACTCGCCATAATATATGTATCTCTCTTCAAAGCACTCTTTAAAGCCTTGAAAAATGTAATTTTTGCGTCTTTTATTTTGCTTTAAAATCTAATCAGGAAGTGACTTTAATTCCCAGAACACCCTTCACCTCTTTTTCTCAACCAATTGCCTCTCACAGACGGCTGCAATCCATGCGCGACCCCTCTCAGCAACTGACTTATCCCAGCGCGGCTCAACTGACGTCACACTCACACACACTGCGGCTGACAAAGTCTTGCGGCTTTTACTCCTCACACTGGATCCACACAAAACTAATGCAAAGATTGCGAGCACCTTTAACAACAAAACCCAAATTTGTCAGTTTACCACAGTAAAGGTACACAATTGCTTCAGAACTTTACAGAGATTTCTCTTGAAGCCTCGGCCGCTACTCTCTCCTTCTCAGCTCCCGCATACGCAAGCAGAATTCAACCCGCAAATCCTACTCTCGGCTTGTCAATGGTTTGTTCTAGTGCAATTTAGATCTGGCCAAATCTCCATCGAAGGTTTCTCTCACACACTTTGACTCAAACCCGACTCGTCAACCACACCCGACCTATTAAACCGCACAAATTACAACATAAACCCAAGTGTCCCCTACACTTGTCAATATACTCCGGAGTCTTAGACCACGACGGGTCTGTACATCACCAACAACCACGTGGATAATTTTTCGAGCACAAAGCACCACACTCACATGAAGTTCACCGACTTCCCTACTCTCATACTGCGGAATACACCCACTCCTACTAAAACAACATTACCTGGCCTAAACACACAAAGTTCACAAATCACCTGCAATATGCATAAGCTGAGCAAGTGCAAATTCTACACCACACATGCTAAAACGCCGAGAACATACCCCACTCACTTAAGCAGACTCCGAGATTCCGGGAAAGTCATGGGAAATTTAGAAACACATCATACCATCCGCGCACAAGCCAACGACCAAGATGGCCGCCTGATAATGGAGCTCCGCGCATCATCGGACAAATCTCTACCGCCGGAGACTTTTTTTTTTCTTCTTTTTAATGTGTTCCCCTGAAAACAACCATGGGATGTTTTGGTGAGCATTTTCAACGTGTTTTGGGCTGCCTAGCATATTTCCTGACTCTTTAATTATGTTTTCTTATTTCTCCTCATGAATGCGGCCATTTTGACTAGCTTTGCTCACCATTACATTATACTTTTTTTGAATATTTGACTTTCTTTTTTGCACAAGCCTGGTTTTTTATTTTTGGCTGTTTTGGTAACATATTTTTGGAGTTCCTGTTGTCACTTGCTTCCTTATTGAAGGCTTTTTATTTTTATATGTCGCATCAGTCCTCCTCAGCTGATGGACTTTCGCACTTTTTTCAATTGGACACTTCAGCTGCAGCGTCTTCTTCTTCCATCTCAAAGATGTCTTCCTCATCTTCTTCTTCGCCTAAAGTTCCTCAGCATATTTCTGCATCCACTCATAAGAGGGTCAAACAGGACCCACCTCCACCAGTAAAATCTCCCTCGCCGATCTCTCTTGGATTTGTGCTTGACGAAATACGTGCATTGCGTCCTTCTATTGAAGAAACTAATTCTCGGATACAAAATCTTGATTCTAAGTGGTCTCAAATGGAAGTGAGAGTCTCTGCTTTGGAACAAAGAGTCAGCGACGTGCAGGATGAAACACATAAAATTATTAGTTTGGAGAAGGAAGTGGCAACCTTGAAGACTCTTACGGAGGATTTGGAAAACAGAAATAGACGCAATAATCTTCGCCTTTATGGATTACCGGAGGGTCTTGAAGGGAGTGACCCAATTTCATTTTTCACCTCATTCTTTCCACAATTGGTGGATCTACCATCTTCTACAGTATTAAACATCCAAAGAGCGCACCGCATTGGTCATCATTCTCCACATTCCTCCATATCTAAACCAAGAGGCGTGATTATTTTCTTTCTTGAATTTACTGACTTATTGAGAATTCTTAACGCAGCGAAAACCAAAAAATAAATTTATTGGCAGGGAAGTAAAATCTTAATTTCACAGGATGTGTCCAAAGCTACAGCAGACAGGAGGAAAGAGTTTTTGGATCTTCGTCCACAGCTTCGTGACTTGGGAGCTCGTTTTGGATTATTCCATCCATGTTTGTTCAAAGTGACATATCAAAACAAGACCACTTCATTTACCTCTCCTGCAGTTCTTCGTGATTTTCTATGGAAACAGCTGGTCCTTCTACACGTTGACTATATGCATTTCTTAATTTATTATCCCCTTTCACTATTATTGCGATAGAATTGATTGTCCTTTATATGCAGTTTATACAGTATACTATATTGACGTGACTACAGGCCCTTTTTTTTTGTTGTTAATGTATTGTTTTCTTTTCACAGGTTCCTGGTGTTCTATAATCATTCTATAATCATTATTTTTGCTCGTAACCTTTGTCCGTTGATGCGTTCTGTTCCCTTGCTGTGCCGTCTTCAGTCTGTGCTGTCACCACCCCTCCCCTATTGTTCATTCATTGTTCATTCATCTCAGGTATGTTTTTACAGTCGTCTTTATTTGACATGTACTGTCTCTTCTTTTTTCTTGACTACTTTCCATCCTTTTTCCTGCTGTTTTTCCTTTACTCTTCTCTCCTTTTGTTTTTTTCTGTTTTCTTTTCCCTTATATGTATTTTCAGTTATTTATGGTACAAGGCCTTTTGTGTACATATATGGTTATGTGACGTAAATTCAGCGTTGTTTCTTGGAATGTCAAAGGTTTTATTAATCCAATCAAAAGGCAGAGAATTTTATCCCACTTATCTAAATATAACCCAGACTTGGTTCTTCTACAGGAGACCCATTTGACGGACTCTGAAGCTATGAAACTTAAAAAAGGCTGGGTGGGAAATGTTTTTACTTCACCTTCATCTACAAAGAAAAATAGTGTAATTGTGCTTTACCATAAAAAAAATATCAGTTAATGTTATTTCACAAGACTCGGATTCTGATGGTAGATGGCTCTTTGTGACTATTGGTAATCTTTATGGTCCAAATAATTCAGATTATCTTTTCTGGCCCACTATCACCAAACAATGTTTGCATTATAATGATGATTTTCTTCTTATTGGAAGGGATTGCAATCAAATTCTTGATCCCTTTATAGATAGGCAATCTGTTATTACATTTTCTCCCCATAAAATGCATAAACAATTTAAGGCATTTTTCTCACAATTTAATTTAATTGACTAATGGGGAACTTGCAATCCTGATAATAGGGATTTTTGGTTTTATTCTCCACCACACAGCTCCTTATCTAGACTTGACCATATTTTTGTTTCTAAATCATTATCCCAAAACCTTATTAACTCCTCCATTGAACGTATGGTAATATCTGATCATGCCCCAGTCATTACAGATTTTGACTTGCTTCCGGTGCATCCCAAGACCAATAGGTGGCGATTTAATAATTGTTTATTACTTGACTCTAAATTTTCCACTTCCTTTGTTGCCTTTGCGGACACATTTTTTCGATTTAATGAACATTCTCACATTTCTCCACAATTGTTATGGGATTCGTTTAAGGCTGAGGCTTGTGGTCATATAATACATTTTGTCTCTAATAAAATCTTTCAATGCCCAGCATCAAGCACTACTTCTCAAAATTAAACGCTTAGAACATCAGTACAATTCTTCCTCCTCCAATTTTAATATACAAGAACTTATTCAGGCAAAACTGCAATTTAACAAAATCTCAACGGAAAATGCTTCCTCTTTTCTTCTACGTAGTAGTGCTCGTTATTATGGAGGTCGGAATAGAGTGGGGAAGCTTCTGGCTAATTATCTAAAAG
Source organism: Pleurodeles waltl (assembly GCF_031143425.1). Taxonomy (NCBI): domain Eukaryota; kingdom Metazoa; phylum Chordata; class Amphibia; order Caudata; family Salamandridae; genus Pleurodeles; species Pleurodeles waltl. Next base: position 280,975,761 of record NC_090450.1, read on the forward strand.
TTTGAAAGCAACAACATAATGTGAAGTCTATAGTTTCAGATACTGGTGAGTCCCTTTTTAAGGATGAAGATATTTTAGCTGAATTTATTAAGTATTACCAGACACTTTATACTCCTGAGTCAGTCCCGACCCCCTTACAGATTGATGATTATTTAAAGAGCATTCCAAACCCTAATAAGACACTGATTGATGCTACTTCACTTAAAGTAGATGTTACTTCGTTAGAAAATTTTAAAGCCCTTCAATCTCTAAAAAAAGGGAAAACTCCTGGTCCGGATGGATTTACAGTGGAATTATTTTTACATTTTTCTGACCTGTTACTTCCTAAACTTTTTCAACTTTTCCAATTCTTCATAGATTCTGGTTTTACAGGGAGCACATTTCAGGAAGCTTCGATTTGCCTAATTCCAAAGGATGGTAAGGATCATACTTTTTGTAATTATTTTAGACCAATCTCTCTTCTTAATACAGATTATAAAATCTTTGCTAAATTATTAGCCCTACGTCTTGATACCCTTTTACCTGCGATGATAAGTAAGGAACAAACGGGTTTTGTCAAAGGTAGACTTGCTTCTGACAATTCTAGAACATTCTTTAATGTACTCAGCAAGGCTCCCGCTCTGCCGTATTCTCTAGCGGCAATTTCCATAGATGCTGAGAAAGCATTCGACCGGTTAGATTTGTCTTTTCTATTAAAAGCTTTAGCCTGGCATGGTTTAGGGCCTCATTTCATTTCATTTATCTCTTTGCTTTATCAATCTCCAATGGCATTGATATCGGTAAATGGGAAATTGTCTAGATATTTTGTATTACGCCGAGGTGTACGTCAAGGGTGTCCGCTCTCTCCACTCCTATGTATTCTAGCTCTCGAGCCCTTTCTATCCAGTATTAGAAAAAAGATTAAAATTGAAGGTTTCCAGTATGGCGAGAAACATTTAAAATTATTGGCATATGCAGATGATATACTTTTATATATCTCAAACCCTGAGCTCTCTATTCCATCTCTACTTTGGGAAATTGAGGGTTTTTCCTTGATTTCAGGTTATAAGATAAATTCGGATAAAACTGAAATCCTCCCTTTAACAAATTATTTTTTTAAAGCATTGTTTGATATCACTGGTTTTCACTGGAATTCTTCCAAGATTAAGGGTGTCATTCTGACCCTGGCGTTCACCGACCGCCAGGGCCAATGACCGCGGAAGCACCGCCAACAGGCTGGCGGTGCTTCATGGGCCATTCTGACCGTGGCGGTAAAGCCACGGTCAGAAAAGGGGAACCGGCGGTTTCCCGCCGGTTTACCCCTGGCCCAGGGAATCCTCCATGGCGACGCTGCTTGCAGCGCCGCCATGGGGATTCCGACCCCCTTCCCGCCATCCTGTTCCTGGCGGTTTTTACCGCCAGGAACAGGATGGCGGGAACGGGTGTGGTGGGGCCCCACAAAGATTTTCAGTGTCTGCTTTCCAGACACTGATAATCGCGACGGGTGCCACTGCACCCGTCGCACCTCAGCAACTCCGCCGGCTCCATTCGGAGCCGGCTTCATCGTTGCTGGTTCTTTCCCGCTGGGCTGGCGGGTGGCCTTTTGGCGGTCGCCCGCCGGCCCAGCGGGAAAGCCAGAATGGCCGCCGCGGTCTTTTGACCGCGGGGCGGTCATTCGGCGGGGGAACTTTGGCGGGCAGCCTCCGCCGCCCGCTGAAGTTGGAATGACCCCCTAAATATTTAGGTATTTGGTTCACTTCATCCATTAAAAAGTCCATTGAAGTAAATATTTCAGATGCTTTAGAGAAAGTTGATAGATCAATTCTGGCTTGGAATCCCTTATTTTTATCTTGGTGGGGTCGTCTGGATTCCATTAAAATAATGATTTCTGCTAACATATTATATATCCTATCCATGATTCCGCTTCCTTTACCTGGTACCTTTTTTACACAATTGGACTCCAAATTGTCTAAAGTCCCATGGAACAATAAGAAATCTAGATTTTCTCTTAGTCATCTTCACCATTCTAAACAGGAGGGAGGAGTCACTTTTCCTGATTTTAGATTATATCACAAATCCTTTTGTTTGCGCCAAGCTTCTAGGTGGGTCTCCCTGTCAGACTCTAGGTTTACTCCATTATGGTTGGATATTGAGTGTTCTTTTCTTTTTGGCTTTTTCCCCTAGTCAAGTGCTATCCTTTTCCTATAATATTTTACTTATCCCCTCTCTGCTTCTTAAACATACTTGCTCTCTTCTGCGTTCTCACTATTTACCTCCTTCGGTTTCTCATTCCTCTTTTCTGAATTCCCCTATTTGGCATAATTGTCTTATCACCATTAATAAAAAACCCTTATTTTGGAAATCCTGGCAACAGAGAAATATAATTTGGGTCAAGGATTTATTCTCCAATAATACTCCAATTACTTTTGTCCTTGCCTTCCCCTTCTTCTTCTTTGGAATTACCCTTTTCTTTGTCCTCCTTTCTTATCTCATATCCTAAGGCATCAAATATCTATAAACTTTTTCAGTCTCCTGTTTTGAAGCGTCCTAAATCTAAAATTGAATCTCAATGGGAATTGGATTTGGGATGTACCTGGACTGTTTCCTTTTGGAATAAGGTGTGGTATCGATCTTATAAAATATCAGCTTCTACCACACAGTCACTTTTCTTTCTTTATCACAGACTTTATTTTACCCCTTCTACTATAGCAAAATGTTCTGTATCCTCCACTCCAAGTTGCTGGTCCTGTAATAGCCCAAAGGGAGATCTTATGCATATCCTTTTTGAATGTCCTCCTACTGTCTCTTTTTGGAGAAAAGTTTGGTGTCAGCTTACCTGCATTTTTCATTTGCAATCCCAATTATCTCCGCTGGTGCTTTTTTTTAGGTAGTCTCTCTGCTGACATTGTTTCAGATGACGATAATTAAAAATTGTTGGATCTCATGTTAGCTTTGGCCTTTCAACAAGTTACTCTCAATTGGAGAAATTCATCAAATATTTCCTATAAAGCTTGGTGGAATAATGTTTGTCACTACCATAGATTAGATATTGCGTCTACCTCTTTATGCTGCCCTTCCATATATAGAGATTTGTACTGGTTACCTTTGACTGATTATCTTAATGCTGTTGCTTGTAAATCTACTAATTGTACATTATCTGAGAATTTTAAGCCACCATAAATTCTTTATTTTCTCTGTTCTTGAGTGAATTTTAACTTAGCTTACATTTAGGCTTTTTTGAATATTACTTTCTTATATTTAAATGGTGAAGTTCCTATGCATTTTTCGCATTGTAATTGGCTTGTCCGGTTTTCCGTGTTTCCTCCCCTTAATTTTTTATACTTTAAAATGTTAAACAGCTTTTACAACTCGTTTTAAAATTAAATCATTATCATTATGATAGATATCTTTTATTGTTAGTATATAACCCATGTGTATTTTGATTTTAATAAAGCTGATTTACCTAAACAAAAAAGAAACACATCATACCTCCAATTTGCATTATTTCGAAAAACAAGACTAAACAATGGTTCTCCGTCCTAGGGCCCCCAAAGGGCCAAACCGTCCCTCTGTTACCAGAACTGCTAATGCATCCCTTTATGACTAATTTATATACTCGGGGACTCGTTTTAGGCCTTGAATCTTTCGACCCTGATTGAAGACACCTTAGGAAGAGAAAGCTAATCAACATGTCAATCAATATGTCAATAACGTCATCAACATTTATTATAACAAAAACATTTCACTTTAGTCAAACACATTTAATAAGACTCAGGACACCACCATGACCTTTCAGTCATGAATAACCACACCAGTTTAGTACGTTTTGTGATATTTATTCCCTATTGATCACAATTTTACTAGCAAGTTTATTAATCTCATAACCAAGAAGCACAATAGCATAGTCACAATATGGCAACTCTGATAAGACTTCATCAAAGCAAGAATCACGAATATTAGAACATAACACGGCATCGGCATAGATCAACCTAAGCAGAGTAACGTTTGCGCATTGTTCAACAAAGTATAGATTCAGTCATTTGTCCATTTGCGTCTGTTTAGTGAACCCTTTAACTAACCTCAAATCAGCATTGGCATGTTGGGCTTCATGCAAAACAATTTGGTAACATCAATTTGGAAAATCTCTAACTATGGTCTCTGTCAAAAGTAGCAGTTGGTGCCTAGAAAGGAAAAGCAAACAGACAATCATAACATCATTGTCATATAGTTACCCTCCGTATTGGGTCAGCACTCAGATTCTGTCTTCGTCCTCAAGACATCAGTTGATTCGCCACCTGTCAGGAACTCAGCTCAGCCAGGAAGGGCAAAGGGGTACTTCCCTCATAAGGAGGTAAAGTATAAAGGGGCAATCTAAGGGCAAGATTGGCTCCAAGAACCAAACAGCAAAGTCTGTATGCAAAGTGACAAGGTGTCTGGATCATAGCAAATCGCATCAGCATCTCCCTAACTAACTTCTCCTAGTCTCCTATTCTCTCCTGTTCTCCCTTGTTCCAAACTACTTCCTTGTGTCAAGGGGTTTTATCCCTTTTTCAATGTCCATTCCCCTAAAAGTTCATTGGTTAATGGGTTGCACCACCACTATCTCCCTCCAATAGAGTTTCGATTAGTTCATCAAATTTTTCACCCCATAACTGTTCTCACGTAGTTTATTGGTCCTTATGATTGAAGTCTTTAGGGGGTAGAATGTCCGGTATGATTTCATCCTCTCGTGGTCTTTTGGACATCTTCAGTCAGTGGCTCCATTGTCTGTACCAGTTCAGGCGACCTGGTACCAGGTATGAATCTACACTGTTGCATTCGGCTAAAATGTTTCTAAAAGCAAGTCGAATTTCATGAGAACGGATCTACTACAGTTACATTCAGCTTCTAGCTTTGGAAAAACAAGAGTTCATGTCCTTCAGCAAGTCACCACACTGCACGTTAGAAAAAACACATTTAATATGAGAGCCAGGCAGCTGGGCCTCGACTCATGCTAACTAAGGCCTAATGATTTATTAGCAGAACTTTAGGAACATAACCTTTAATAATTTGTGTAAAACCATCTTTTAATATATAATTTCAACATTATTAGTCATTTTCATTAGTCCCCGTATATATTGGTGGCCACTCCCCATGGGCACATTTCAAGCATGCGTTATTGCAAAAATACAGTAGTACATCTTCTATGTGGCATTATTATATATTAGTTCATAAACATTTCATGTTAATATTGATTATATAAGCTACGCTCTCTCAAGACCCCTCCACTATAAGGAAGCTCTTACATATTTTCAGAAACTGTCAGAAATTCAAATTTGTTATCATGTATTAAACTTTATTAGATCTGCTATTGCTATTAGGAAACAGTATTAATATTTTTGCTAACTATCTTCTTTAGCATTTTTTATCTTTTGCATAAATTTAGAGAGCATTTTATAATGTAAGAATTGTCATGAACTTGTAAATTTCCAATGGGTAGCAATCTATTTTTAATTACACTTTTAATTGTTTTTATGATCTCATTTATAGTGTGCATTAGATATTATATCCTGGGTTAATTTCAATATCTAAGTATTATACTATATTGTTTTTTTTAATTTTAGAATATGTTCTTGTAATACAAGAATTGATATGAATCTGCTTCTTTCCAGTGGTTAGCAAATTTTCCTTTATATATTGCTCTGTGATGCTTTTGTGATTTTGCATTGAGTGAGGATCTTTTATTATATTTGATGTTATCCAAAATTTATTTTTTTGTTGCCTTGCTTTTAAAGTTATGTGATTTTGTATTGACTTTTATGGCAATTGCCGAATTAAGATCTTTTGACTGACTGACTGACATACGTGCTTCCTTCAATTGCCTTGGTGCAAATATTACCACACTTGACTTTTCTATTCTGCTTTTCTTCATACCAATATTTGTTTATGGGGAAACCATGCAAGGTCAAGTTGAATTGCAAAATTCCTCCTTTTCCCATGGCTGCCTATTCTTCTTTGGATGTCATGCCTTCAGCCATTCCCAAGCTTACCGCCTCATTGAAAACTCAGCCTGCAGGTGCATCAAAACACCTCAAACAAAATCTACCATCTCCAGAAAAAAGTCCTTCACCTATATCCATGGAAATCCTGATAGAAGAAATGTGTGCTTTGAATTTCTTTATGGAACAAACCAATATCAGGATACTTGCGCTTGACACAAAATGGTCTATTGTGGACTAAAGCCTCACAGAAACTGAAAAACATCTCAGTGACCTTCAGGACCAATCCTTAAAAATACCTTTCATGCAACAACTGATTCAGGCTCTTCAAAAACATGCTGAAGACTTGAAAAATAGAACCCACCACAACAATCTCTGCATTTATGGCCTCCCAGAGGAAGTTGAAGGGAAAGATCCTTTCTCTGTTTTCAGTAACATTTTACCACAACTTCTTGATCAACCCAAATCTGCATCACTCAATATGCAAAGAGCTCATCGACTTGGTCGCAGCTCTCCTACGGCAACCTCTTCAGCTAAATCCAGATGCATTATTATCTTTTTCTTGGAGTATTCCAATGTCCTCAAGGTTCTACAAGCCACCAAATCTAAAAAAACATTTCTACTCTGGTTCCATGCTCTTCTTCATGCAAGACATTGCCAAACCAGCAGCAGATAAATGGAAGGTTTTTCTTTCTATGTGCCCAGCTTTATTGGTGTAGGTTATGGCCTACTTCATCCCTGAACCATTCAAGTCACCTATAAGATCAACCATATACTTTTGAGGGCCCGTCAGAGTTGAGAAACTTCCTGAGAGCGAAATTCCCCAATTTCCTTGGATATAGATGCTCTTCTTCTTGAATGTTTTATTTCTGTTTCAATTATCTTGTTTTCTTTCTTGTTCTAACTGGTTTATCTCATCTTTTTTATTTTAGGTACACTTTGTCTTGATTTGCCCAGTGTCATAACCTCATCATTAATGTTTCTGGCCTTGTGTGCTGCATGGTGCTCCAACTCTGTCTTCCTCATGATGTGCTGTACCCACCCCTACCCTGATGTTTTAATACCCGCATGTACTTCTCTCAGTCACTACATATGTGGATTGTACTGCCTTCTGTTTTCTTTTAAATATATTTCCCTTTCCTTTTCCCCCACTACTGGCATTTTCCCGTCCTCTTCCCCATTTCCTTCACATACCTCTACTTTCACTCTTCGTCATCCTTCCCACTCATTTCGTACCCAATGTTGGTCAGTTTCTTCTCATATGTTGTATAAAAGTTCACATTTAGGGGGTCATTCTGACCCTGGCGGCCACCGACCACGGGAGCACCGCCAACAGGCTGGCGGTGCTCCCACGAGCATTCTGACCGCGGCGGTTCAGCCGCGGTCAGAAGCGGAAAGTCGGCGGTCTCCCGCCGACTTTCCGCTGCTCGGGGGAATCCTCCATGGCTGCGGAGCGTGCTCCGCAGCCATGGGGATTCTGACACCCCCTACCGCCCCGCCAGGAACAGGATGGCGGTAGGGGGTGCCGCGGGGCCCCCGTAAGAGTGCCCCGCAAAGTATTTCAGTGTCTGCCATGCAGACACTGAAATACGCGACGGGTGCAAATTGCACCCGTCGCACCCCTGCAACTACGCCGGCTCAATTCTGAGCCGGCGTCCTCGTTGCAGGGGCATTTCCTCTGGGCCGGCGGGCGCTCTTTTGGAGAGCGCCCGCCGGCCCAGAGGAAATGTTAGAATGGCCGCCGCGGTCTTGTGACCGCGGTGCGGTCATTTGGCGGCGGAACCTTGGCGGACGGCCTCCGCCGTCCGCCAAGGTTAAAATCAGGCCCTTAGAGTTTTATCTTGGAATGTAAAAGGTTTAAATCATCTTATTAGGAGACAAAGAGTTCTTTCCTATTTGGTAAAATATAAACCAGATTTGCTATTTCTCCAGGGAACTCACCTCACAGACCAAGAACCTCAGCAATTGAAATGATCCTGGGTTGGTAAAGTACTTATTTCCTCCACCCTACACAAGAGAAAATGTGTTGTTATTCTATGTAATAAACCTTTCTCGATCGACAATCCCATTTTAAATTTATTCTACAGAACATGCTCAAACAGTTTAATTCCTTTCTCTCTCACACAGCTCTAATTGATTTTTGGAGATTGGCCAGTCCCTCAGCATAAGCATATACATTCTTTTCTCCTGCTCAGAAATCCCTTACAAGATTAGATGACATAGTCATTAGTAAATACTCATCAACGCACAGATTGAACCCATTTTAATTTCAGACCATGGACCCGTCATGGCAAATTTTGATTTATATCTCCAAACCACTTTCTAATATTTGGAAATTGACTAACTCTATACTCTCATAAAGACACGTTTCTTCCTCTTTTCTAACATTCACTAAAGATATTTTTCTCCAGACATCAACACCCACAGTACACTAACAACTACTTTGGGATTACTTTAAAGCCAGAGCTCGAAACTTCACCATCGATTATGGTGCCAAGAAACAAAATTGTGCCTTTCAACCAACATACCACTTTATTATCTGGCATTAAGACTCAGGAACATAAAAACTACATTTCCCATTCTCCAATGGTCTTACAAGATGTGATTACTGCTAAAATACACTTTAACAAAATTTTCTCGGACAATGGTTCTTATTATTTTTTTTAAAGCAAAAAGCTATTCTAGATATTAGACAGGGATGTTCCTTATCCCAATTATTATTCATTCTTGCTCTTGAACCATTTATTTTTAAAATCAACCAAAATCCATCAATCTCTGGTTTTCATTATGACACATATGAACTCAAAACAGCAGCTTATGATGATAGCCTTCTTTTTTATTTCGAACCCCAAACCTCCTCACCAGCTTTATCTCAACAAACGTCCACCTTGTCTCAGGTTTCTGATTACAGAATTAATTTTGATAAAACCAAAGTCCTCCCTTTAAACAAATGTTGTACTAAACAGTCATTCTCTTCCTCTGGCTTCTCCTGGACACCTATTAAAATTAAATACTTAGGCATTGGTTTTCTAATACCATTACTTCTTCTATCAATCTGAATATGAAAGACCTTTTGCTCCACATTCAGTCTTTAATTTCTTCGTCAACGAGATAAAAATTCATTCTTTGTACCTTATCCATGATTCCCACTCATATACCACAGTTTTATTTTAAAAAATAGATTCTCTACAATCAAAACATTATGGCACAATAAGAAATCTCATATTTCCCAGTCCAATTTGAAACACTTTTGAAATTAAGGAGGCATTCATTTTCCTAATTTCAAACAATATCATAGGGCTTTTCGTCTTCGTCTGGCCATTTTTTGGTTGTAAAAAACCCATCTTCCTCTTCACCACTTTGGCTAACAATAAAAAAATCTTTAATTTCACCTTTCCTTTCAAAGAATATATTTCTCATTCCTCTACTCCTGCATATCTCTCCAACTCGGTTTTTAAACATATCACCCATATATTGCCTCCCTCTGTCTCTTCATCTACATTTACATGCAAATGTTTCTTACAATGTTCAACTGGTAATAATTACATTACGCAATCACCATCTTTATTGGAGGTCATGTAGGGACAAGGGCATTGTCTGGGTCGGGGACCTACTACTCAACAACAACCATGTTTGGCCCCCAATTTAAAAAAATGTTTCTTTGCCCCTCCTCTTTCCAACTCAAATTCTTCTTTCTCATCAATATCCTATTAGATATTCTTGTTACATTACCAAACGATTCCCTATCCACAATTGGTGGAGTCGTCATTATCTTATTTACTTTCCACATTACCAAGAACATCCCTTATGTATTTAAATCTTTAATGACTGTTCCTCCCTCTAAATCCAAGTCAGATACCGCATTGTTATCAGAGACTGACTTAAACTTTGCATGTTCCATTTACCTTTGAAATAAAATAATGCCCTCTGTTGATCATTTCACAGCCTGCATGCTCATCTTAAACATATGCTGTTTTCCTGCCCTAATACTCTTCACTAGGGGCATGATGGCTGGAAACAAATAACACATAGTTTTCATTCCTTTGTCCCTTTTAATATCATATACATTTTTGAGAGTTCTTTAGATAATTGTTGACTAGGGCATTATAACAAGAAATTATTTGATTTCTTACTTGCTATGGCCCTCTAACAAATCACTGTTAATTAGAAACACTCATCACGCCTTTTCACTAAGGCCTTGAAGTATGCAGTCTGTATTCACCATCATCTAGAACATTGATACTCGCAGAGTGGCACGCAGGCTGCATGCAACCACCGTGACCATTGCAGGTGACCCCCCGGGGCAACAGGAGCACTTGGCAGCTGTTTACTTGACTCAGCATTAACAATAGAAATATTAAAAAGACAGGTAATCCGGTCTTGAGGACTTTCTTGAACTCCTGGAAGGATAGGGTTGTTCTCAGGTGGGAGGCTGTTCCAGGCTTTGGCTGTGATAAAGGTAAATGTGCGGCCTCTGAGGGTGCTGCAATGGATGCAGTGTTGACTATGAGAGAGAGGGAAGCTGAACAAGGGTGTCTAAGGGGTTGGTAGAAGTTCAGTCCATGGTTGAAGATTTTCCATAGGATTCATAGGGTGAAGATGTAGGTGGGGGAGATTGCTTTGATCTGTTTCTCCATGCTGAGTTTATTGTCAAGGGTAGACACCCAGGTTCCTGGTAGAGTTGGAGGTGGAGGAGGGTGGTATAAGCTCGTCAGGCCACCAGGAGGCATCACAGGATGAGACAGAGTTTCTGAATAGGAGGACTGCTGTTCTGTCTGTGTTAACCTTAAGGCAGTTGTCTTTCATTCATCCGTTTGGCAATGCAGGGCGTGCAGAGGTGGAAACTGGCTTTTGAGGTGGGCATGTCTTTGGATGGCGAGAGGATGAGTTGAGTGTCATCTGCGTAGGAGATAATTTTCAGTCTGTGGTTCCTAACGATGCTGGCCGATGCTGCTATATATTTTGCCTATTTTGCAGAACTTAAGAGTGGTCCAGAATAAAGATGATACTTATTCTGTTGCTAGACATATTCAGGAGATATATGGAGAAGATATGAAGAATCTCAAGTATAGTGTAATACATGGAATATCCAAGGATTCTAGAGAAGGAGATAGAGAGAAAAAGTTGAGGATTCTTGAGTCTAGATATATAATAGCATTTGCTACAAAGGAACCAAATGGATTAAATAAGAGTGAGGATTTATATATACACCTAAAGAGGTGAATAGAGATATTGAAAATGTAAGAAATTATATTGATGAAGTTCAGTGGGGGAATATAAAAGATAGAGTTACTCTTGATTTGAAGAGTGTTATTGATACACTACTATATTATGAATTTTGAATCTAGGGATTTAAAACACATGGTACTATGTGGTCAGCTGAGAGTGTCTAATGTATCTAACAAGCAGGCATCTTTGAATTAGGAAGCCAACTCTCATGGTTGTGGACAAATTAAGGGAAATGTAGATTTGGTCTCTAATTAGTTGTTATTTTTTATAAATGTATTATACAAGTGTGATTAGGATTGTGTCTAAATAAAGTGAAAACCAGAATTTACACTGTTTGAATTATTGTTTAAAACATTGTTGGTGGTAGCACATTTTTATTTAAATGTTTGATTACTTGCTGCGATCATGGAGTTATCTTTGTTGCTTTGCCGTTTCAGCTGTATGCATGAGCGGGGCAATTAAGAGATATTGTACACCACATAATGGCAAATGTATTTAATATTGCCTGTATACAGATATTATGTGGCTATCACTGTCGTTTTGACCTCTTTGGATGTATTGACAAATGATGTGTTTAAAATTAGATAAAATTGTAACTGTTATACATTAAGATTAATAGAATGTTAAATGCAATGTAACGCTTCTAATTTTTCTGAAATAGACATGAAAAAATGCATTTCGGTTCAAATAATTCCAAATGGTACGATCATGTGACTGATATAAATTGTAAACAAAGATGGTGTTCAACAGGCCTATGCAGGCAAAAATGCCGAAACGAGTTCCTGTTGTTTTTTCTAAATAAACTATATTGAATATACACCTTGGAGTACTGATCCTCTATTTTATAAAGAGAGGAATATGGGGAAAATATATATATACATATATATATATATATATATATATATATATACAATCCACAATGCGGTCCAGTGAAGTGGAGCTCTCTAATAGCTGGGGCGAAGGGTTATTCTTATAAAAGTGAGATCATGCTTCACTCAATGAACTTGCACAGTTTATTAGTTTATTTTGCATTCACATACTGGCAACTGACCAATAAGTTTCAACCCTACAGTCTTGTTCACGGTTGGTTAGTCCTTCTTTCATGTCAATATTTATACCTTTGTGTCCCACTGGCCTACTATGAGGTATTCTGGGACATGTAGTTTACAACATTAAAAACATACTAAAAAGAAAAAAGAAGAACCATTTACAAGAGTTGAGTAATTTTAAATAAAAATTGAATGCCCACAGTACATCAGTGTGGTCAGTTGTTGAAATATATCCTTTAAAGCATTGTATAATTAGTACTTCATGTCAATAAGATATAGAGATTATTTTTGCGCATGAGCTGGGTTTTGTCCCCCCCCCCCAAATCTGTTTATAATGGCAATCTATTAATCCCTGTTTGTTACAATGTATATTTTTCAAAATAAATATCAACCACAATTGTTGATGTTTGCCCTGAAGGGTCTGCTCCACATTGTTTCATCACTAATTACTGCAACCCTGTACATATGTCCCAGAGCTCAAATTATAGTTTCAGATTGTGAATCTAAATTGACCAAGTGAAACACAAGCGACCTATATTATTAAATTATTATTTACTATTCTGTGGGACATTTTAAATGTACAAAACCCTAGAAATTCACCTGTTATAACTAGAGCTATTGCAAGTAACAATACTCGTTCCCTAAGGTAACTATAATTCACACCCCCGCCATGCCTAGCTTTTTCATGAAAATGTATACTGCAAATATTACATTGATATTATCAATGATGTTGTCAAAGATGTCATGAGTGCCGTAATTTGTGAGGTAATTAACAGTGCATGACGATAGCACAAGTTATAGTTACCTTAGGGCACAAGTTACAGTAACTTGAGATAACTCTAATTATAACAGGTGAATTTCTATGGTTTTGTATGGTTAAAAATGTGAGGCTAATTATAACGTCCCTGTAACCTTTGTTTTTTTCAGTGAACTTCTATGTTTTTTTAACGTAAAGCAATTTTCATTACTATACGTTAAACCAACCACCGCCACACATGGCCTTTGGCCGTGCACGGTGGCAGTTGTGGCCAGGACCTGCACTCAACCCCCCAATAACTACCCAACTCCACACTGCACACAGGCTTTGGCCATGATCAGTGGGAGTTGGCCACAGATCCCCATGACCCCCATTCCCTGGCTGATTTTGGCCCAGGGGACCCAATCCCCGGGAGCTGCCATTCTAAAAAAAAAATTGTTGGGGGGGGGGAGTGGGCCACATGCCTCTCTACCCCGGCCAGTTTCATCCCCGAAGACCTCATCCCAAGCTGCCCAACATTAACATCTTTTTTTGTGGGGGGGATGTGTGGCCCCCTCCTCCCCAGGCCAATCTTCATCCCAGGGACCTTCATCCTCAGGGGCCCAGCTTTCTGATTTTTTTTTTTTAGGGGGAGAAGGGACTCCTCAGGCAGCTCTTGGCCCCGGTACCCCAGACCCCAGCCATGTCATCCGGGTGCCCCAATGTGCACCTAGTCACCATGGTTGGAGACCATTGGGGGAGCATGAAGGCCCCTGTGGTCCCAGCTGGCTTCCCACCTCCTGCAGTAGCCAGCATTGCTGTCACAGAGAAGCAGCTCCCTCTCTTGGAGAGTAATGTTTCCCTGTCTGCCTCCCCATGGGCAGGTAAACAGAGGAAACCTCCACTCACAGCAAGGGAGAGCTGTTTGACAGCTCTCCCTCGCTGTGAGCGGAGTGTTACCTCTGACTTGGGAGCAACTGTAAAAGAGCTGTCGCCAAGTCGAAGCAAACACTTATGTCCCTGGGGTGGGCACCCCGGGACATAGCAGGAGCCTTCCTGGGGGTTGGCGGTCCCCAGGGCCATCTATGGGTCCTCGAGGGGGGTCACTTGGCCCACCTCCACCATTCTGTTTGACCCAGGGAGGTGGTGGTCCCCGGGGCATGGCAGTCTGCAGTGGACCCCCTTTCATTTTTTTATTTTAGCCCTTGGGAAGTGGCGGTCCCTGCGGCTGAAGGGGGGGTGCATGCCCCGGCCGCAAAGTATTTGATTGGAGCAGCAGGGAGGTGGTGGTCCCAAGGGCTGTGGGGAGGGCACGTGCTCCCCCTCCACAGTATTTTATTTGAGCTCCTGGGAGGTGGCAGTCCCCGGGGCTGCAGGGGGGCTGCAGGGGGGCTGCAGGGGGGCCGAGTGGACCCCTGCATTTAAAATGTAATTGCCCCTAGGCCCACCTTGAGGCTTTACAAAAACAAGTGTGCGACCCTGATTGTTTCTATTCATGAAATCAGCAAGTCTGACATTGAATTCTTAGTTAGTAAAGGTTGAGGGGGTCTTTAATAACTACTGTGTATAGGAAACCAATGGCGGATTATACAATTCTACATGCACACAGTAGTCATCCTTCACCCCTGATTAAAAGTATCCCATTTGGGTAATTCTACAGTGCCCGCAGACTCTGCAGTACAGGGGAAGAATACATCAAAACTGATGCAGAAATCATCACACGCTTTAAGGCCAGGAGGGGTATGAGGATATCATTAAAGTAGCTGCTGAAAAAGTGAGGTCCCATATAAAAGAGAAATGGCATTGTATGCACCATCTAAAAAACAGAAAAAGAAGATCAGGGAGCACAGATTTTTTACAACATATAGGCCCTCATTAGGACTTTGGAGTCTTCTCAGAAGACAACCAAAGCCACGGGAGTCAAAAGACCACCATATTATGAGTACTGAAGGATTTCTGCCACAACTTGAGCGGAAATCCTCCAGTAGTTGTGCTGGAGGTCAGAGGCAAATGGGCGGTTCCACCACCGGCCTTGCCCTGCTAAAAGGACTCCACCAGTCGTATTGCAACCTGTAATATGGCCTGACGGTGTCCTGATGGTGGGGCGCTGCTGGCGGTGGAAACGCCTGTTCCCCTTCCCTGTCGGGCGACCTCCTCGCCAGACAAGGTAAGTCGATTGTCTGACAGGGGAGAGGGGTGGGAGGGTGTTGTGTGTGCATGTGTGAGTGGGTATTGTTTGTGTGTGTTAATGTAAGTGTGTATGCCTGTGTGTATGCATGTGTATGGGTGTTGAATGCGTGTGTGTGTGCATGTGTGTATTGGTGTTTGAATGCGTGTGTGTATGGGTGTTTGTATGCGTGTATGATTGTTGAAGTTAGTGTGTGTTGGAATGTTTGTGTGAATGCGAGTATGGATGCGTGTGCGTGAATACGTGTATGGCTACATGTGAGTGAATGCGTGTATAGATGCGTACAGGTGATTGTGTGTATGTAAGTGTTGGTGAATGTGTGTATGCGGGGTGCATGTGGGTGTGTGTGTGCGTGTATGCGGGAACGAGGTGGGGCGTGGTGGGTTGCAGGACGGGGGTGCTATACTGGAAGGGATGCAGTACTGGAAGGGGGTCAGGGAGGTGGGTGCTGTACTGGAAGGGGGTTCTGGTATGGAAGGAGGTGGGGGTATTGGGATTGCAGGGAGCATTGGGGGAGTCATCTACCAGTGACAGAAAATACATTTCCTGTCACCTGTAGTCTATCCGCCAGAGTTTTCGTGGTGGTGCTACCGCTGCGGAAACTGGTAGAAAGCCGACTTGTTATACTGCAGGTCTTCAGTGGATCGCCGGGCCAGAGATGCTAATCTCTGGCCCGGCTGTCCAACTACCCTGGCTGTACAGACGGGGATGTCGCGGCTTGCCAGAGGCCACTCATAATGTGGTAGTTTTTATCGTCGGTGGTGTGGCCACCACCATGGCCCTGGCGGTCTCGGACCACTAGGGTCATAATGAGGGCCATAATGTGCAACATACACAGTTATGTCTAGCATTACAGAGACACTGGCATTTGATCAAACATGTCCTGTGATTGGCCAGGATATCTCTAATACGCCACTGATGAGTTTTACGCCAGGTCCCTCAGAGACCAACTGGTTAAAAGTGAACTTGCCCATTTAACATCTAGAGGAATAAGGTTTACTCAGAAGGAGGGTTTCACTATAAAGCGTACCATCATGGGGAATATGTAACTCAGATAAAACCACCTTTTAACTCCTCCATAAAAATAAGGAGAAGGCTCATTTGTAAAAGTAAATATGTAGTCTACATCTTAAAGTGTCCATGCCCTAAAATGTACATAGGCAGTACCATGCTACCCACCCACAGGCATGTAATTCAGCATTTAAGGCTCTTACCAACAAGGCTAGATCTTATCCAGTTGCAAGACATTTTGAAAAATATCTTAATAGTGATGTAAGACTGATGATATAGCTGCATTGCACATATCCCTAATAGTCAGAGAGGTGGGAACAAAGCTTAGACAACTGAAGACGAAGTTCAAATTAGATATTGACATTAAAGAGCCCTCTGGCCTAAATAAGGATGAAGAATTGCACACATGCTTGCGGTAAAGAGATCCTTTTGTTCTTCCTCTGTTTATTCTGTGCCAAGGTTTTTAATTACACATTTATTTTGGTTTGACACAGCGATTTTGGGGTGGGTGTGTTTGTTTGTTATTCTTCATTGAATGTGGTATTTTAGTGTGTGAAGTGTTTTTTTATATTGAAGTGCTGTTCATATTGGCTAAGTAGCCAACTGGGGCATTCTCAGTTCTATTAGCAGGATAGGATGTAGTTCCCTGCTACACGTGACTTTCAAATGTATTTTTTCTCGAGTAGTCTAACCCACTTGGGCGGTATTATTGTGCAGTCATGTGAATGACTAATACTTATCTGGAATCCAAAGCCTACCTTGCGTCAATGAGATGCAAGGTAGGCGTTCCCGTCCAGAAAATGACGGTATGGCCCTTGCGCCATATTTATCCCCCCATGCTAAAATCTAGCACAGGGGGATGGGAGCCTTAAATAATGGCGCTAAGCTTGCTAGCGCCACTATTTAACCCCTGGGTCAGGGCAGGCATTAGTGGACCTGTGGGACTTTTTCCATGGTCAGAGACCATGAAAGAGCCCACAGGTGCTCTTCCCTGGCCCCAGGGACACCCTCACCCACCCCCACCCACACCAGGAAGACACCTAATGATGGGGGGACCCCATCCCAGGTAGGTAGAGATAGGCATGGGTAAATATATATATATATTTTTTGTCATAGTGCCATAGGTGGGTCCTAACTTGGACCCCCTGCATGGCACTGGGCCCAATGGCCATGCCCAAGGGACACAAGTCTCCTGGGCATGGCCGTTGGGCTGGGGAGCATGATTTCTGTCTTAACTGAGACAGGAGTCATGTCCATGGAGTTTTATTGTCAAAAAATTACGCTAGCCTAGGCAAAGGCATTTTATTTGCCTCTGCCCGTACTAGCGTCATCCTCTGATGCTAAACCCCCAGTTCCTCCTATGCCTCCCCCACCCGGCTAGCATCCTTTTCTATGATGCTAGCTGGCACTTATTGCAGGCTAGCGTCATACCAAGAAAATGACACCTGGCCGGTGTCTTGGTATGGCACTAGCCGGCGGTAAACATTTTGATGCTGAACTGCCTAAGCACAGTTTACCATCAAAAAGTACAAATATGGGCCAGAGTCTCTCTCTTGATAGTTTAAAAATGAGCAATCAACTGTGGTTTGTTAATAACAATGGGCTTACTCTTTTGTGAGTCGATGTTTGTGTTTGAATGTCCCCTCAAAACACCTCCTTACTCCTCCAAAAATCCCTTACATTTTGTATTAGATAGTCCACATTTTGCGACCACTCATTGATCCCTCCTATATATACTACTAAGTAGTAAACTTTAATTGATGTTGATCTCCCCCTAAGAAAGACATGAGAGGTGGAGGGGGAGATTTACATTTGTAGGTTTGTATATATCATTTTGTAGTAGGTGAGTAATATTACTAAACGTACTACAAAGTTCAGTTTGTGACTCAACCCCAAAGTGTTCAGCATTTTTATTTTCACAACATTAGTTCTGTCCAAGTCCTCCTGAGCCAAGTACAGAATCTATGCAAAGGATTTCAGAATATTTTTTCTAGTGAAAGCAGATCATAAACTTAAAGTATATTTTTGCCCTTGCCTTATAGATCTGAGCTACTGATGTGGTAGTAAGTCTCATTTGAGCCTATTGTGAGAGAATATCGAGGTCTAAATCTAAAGATTTCTCTAGGAAATCCATTCCCAGACATGCCTCATTTCAGTTTTTTCTGACTTTATTAGCATTGGAAGTCACATCCTGAGCAACTTTAATGGGGTTGTCTGATACAAATTGAAAATCCATGTTTGGATTCCACATGGGTGTAACAATACAACAATAGAGTTATTGCCACTGATATACTTTGAAGCCTCTCTTTTTTTAAAGTTCATGCTTTGTTGATGGCTTACCAGTAACACAGTGTCTGACTGCAGACAAGAAGTTGCTCAGTCTGCGTTAAGATGACACAGACTTCAAAAATTCAATTCGGTATCATGTGCCATACGTGCCTATGGGTTTGAACCTATAGCACAGTGTTTTTCACATTTATGTGTCAATTAATGTAGTATGTTTGTCTCAGGCTTTTGCTGTGAGTTGTACTTGGATTGTCACATGTCCCTCATTGATCTATAAAAGACAACACAGATTCCTCAGTGTCACCTTTGGATTTGGGTGCTCGTTTCCCAATAACAGCGTGGAAATGTGTGGAGCTCTTCTGAGTTGTTATTCTTTCCTCCAGAAATAATTATCAACTTTATCAGTGTAGGTTTTTTGTTGCAGGTAAACCAAAGAATGGCAGGGAATTGGTGTACTAACACACATTTGTAGAATCAATAGACCACAGTTTACCTGGTGCCTTAACCTTGATGCCAGCTGTGGATGAGTCTGCACTCCTCAGAAACTAATGGAAGTAATTTCTTGCATTGTCTGCACAACTTTGATTCAGATACCAAATAAGATACATAATATGTACTTCATTTCATCATGCTGATGGCAGGATACTCTTTTGTTCACATTGACTTGCCCTGAGATTCATTAAGTTACATTCCAAAGTTTTGTTTTTGTCAAACCTTTAATCAAAAACTCTCTTGAATTCATATTGAGAAATTATATTCATGTTTTCAATGGTTGTGCCATGGCATATCACAAAACAGTCAAATCACTTTAAAAAAGAAAATGAAAAAGGTCTTGAACATTCTTTATGATGTCTTTGTCAGACTTGTTTGGCACTTTCAAGTAAAGAAGAGATTTCTTACTTTCATCTTAACTGATACGCTTCTGGCAGAATTTCTTCAATTCTTTTGACACACCATTTAGTAAAACTACAAGTGGCTCCTCTACGTGATGATCTACGCCTCATATCTCAATATTTTCTTTCAAATCCAACAGCAGGTAAACAATACTACCTCACAACAGTTTCAACAATTCTGTTGGGGGCAATTTTGCACCTTTAGGTTGAGCATAAAACAGCCAAACGTTGAACCATTCCTATTGTTCATTATCTTCAGTTTTAATGTTGAAATCTACTTTCTTTGCTGTGCATTGTCATTTGTTTGACACGTAAATATTCAGTTTTTGTTTGGTGCTTCTGCAGAACTAGCTACATATCAACCTTTTTCTTTTTTGAAAGAGCAAAGCACATTTTTCAGAAGTTATGACCTGATTGTTATAGTCTGCTTAAATGTACTCTGTTCAGTTTCTTCTTTAGATCTAAACTAATTGATTTAAGTGTCATCTGACAATTGGATAACATCTGGAAGTGTTCGCATCAAGAGTGCAGAGTTAGGTTGCTCTAGATCAGGGATCTCTAATGGGTAGCTCAGAGATACTGGTAGCTCACCAGGACCCTGGACGTAGGTCCCTGAAGTGCAGCCATGCACAGTACTTAAATCAAAGGGTCTGCTATACTCATGTTGTAGAAGGTTTCTTTGCAAGAAAAAGACAAGATTTTTGTCCTCATTATGAGTTTGGCAGTCCCACCGTGGGAGTGCTAGACTCAAGGGGAGGATGCCATGGCGGTGGCATCTCCCCCCGCCCTACTACAATGCTCCTGCCGGTCTCACCAGTGGGAACATTACAATAGGGTGTTCCTTCCGGTCAGACCTAGCAAATGTCTCCCTTAAAGCCGACCAGCACCCTTGTACTGTGCACTGTCTGCAATGGACAGTGCAGGAGTCTCCCTGTGGGCCACAGCACCCCCTCACCGCCAGCTTTTACATGTTGGTGAAATCACCATGGAAAGTCTGGCGGTGAGGGAAGTTGTAATCAACCAGGTGGCGCTAAGTTCAGTGTCGCCCTGGCTGAGTACAACTCTGACTACCTTCATTCTGTAAGCAACCATGTTCCTGGCAGGGACGGCGGTCCCCTGGCAGGTCCACCCACCTCTGCCACACTCGTAATGAGGCCCTGAATCTAAAAGTATTAACCTAAAATTTATAGTGCATAGTTGATAGAAAAAAGGTGTACTTTGAGAAACTTACACACTGATGTTTAAAAACATAATAATTGAAAATGCAAAACGCATTTGAAGTGCTCTTTGATAATTCACACTGAATTGTGAAGATGTATAGATTTTAATATTTGCTTTGTGCCTGTGGGCAACTACTGCTCTGGCTGTTATTACATTACATTGCTGTTAGTAATGCATGTTTCTGATTGGTTGTGATGTTGTATTACAATATAGAATTTTAAATATAGTCTAGCCAATGTATTGCATCCAGAATATAGTCTAGCACAATATCACAAAGGTAAGTATATACCTGTAAGTTTAGTTTCATTTACGTCGTAACTCCACATCTATTTATCTTGAAGAGTAATATTAAGAACCTTTACCTAGCACAATTTGTGCATTGGGGTGCAGATCCTAGTCTGATGATAATACAGCATCTGATTGTGATGAAAAGAGCTTTCACATACTTTAGGAGACAAACAAGAATGTACCTTACACCCATCAAGAGTTTGCAGAGTTTGCAGATTTTATTTCTCTGTTGCATTGCGGTAATGATTTAAAAACAGTCTCAACCTCTGAAGTGACTATTGCCTGTTTCTGTAAAGACCTCTACCCTGCATTTATGGAGACATGAAGGAGAAGGCCTTTGAAATACTCACAAGAATAGTGTATGCTTTTTTTCTAGGAAGTAGTTCTTTCCTAGTACTGTATCTTCTAATAGTCGATTTGTGAATGTATTTCTGTCCATGGCAAACACCACATCAAGCGTGTGTAGCTTTTCATCATTAAAGAAAGCTTCTGAGCTGAAAGTGTTTCCACTCTCCCTTGTATAACTTGCAAAAGTTAGATTGCACAACTTTGAGTTTTGCCTAGGGTTCTCACTAATGTATTGAGGGGCATATTTATACTCCATTTGCGCCGAATTTGCGTCGTTTTTTTCGACGCAAATTCGACGCAAAACTAACTCCATATATATACTTTGGTGTTAGACACGTCTAGCGCCAAAGTTCATGGAGTTAGCGTCATTTTTTTGCGTGAACACCTTCCTTGCGATAATGATATGCAAGGTAGGCGTTCCCGTCTTAAAAAATGACTCCGATGCATATGCGTCGTATTTATACTCCCGGGCAAAAATGACGCCAGGGAGTGGGCGGGTCTAAAAAACCTGCATTAGCGCCGGATTTTAGCGCCTGGGTCAGGGCAGGCGTTAAGGGACCTGTGGGCTCAGAATGAGCCCAGAGGTGCCCTCCCTGCCCCCAGGGACACCCCCTGCCACCCTTGCCCACCCCAGGAGGACACCCAAGGATGGAGGGACCCACCCCAGGGACATTAAGGTAAGTCCAGGTAAGTATTTTTTTTAATTTTTTTTTGTGGCATAGGGGGGCCTGATTTGTGCCCCCCTACATGCCACTATGCCCAATGACCATGCCCAGGGGACAGAAGTCCCCTGGGCATGGCCATTGGTCAAGGGGGCATGACTCCTGTCTTTGCTAAGACAGGAGTCATTTTAATGGGGGATGGGCGTCGTAAAAAAATGGCGCAAATCGGGTTGTGGCGATTTTTTTGCCTCAGCCTGACTTGCACCATTTGTGGACGCCCATACGCCATTTTCCCCCTACGCCGGCGCTGCCTGGTGTACGTTGTTTTTTTCAACGCACACCAGACAGCGCCGGCGGCTAACGCCGGCTAACGTCATTGAATAAATACGGCGCCCGCATGGCGCTTCAGAATGGCGTTAGCCGGCGCTAATTATTTTGGCGCAAAACTGCGTTAGCGCAGTTTTGCGTCAAAAAAGTATAAATATGGCCCTGAATGTTTTCTTTCTATTTCTAATTAGATTTCTACCTCTCAATTGTGACTGAAACTTCTATCTGCCAAACATTTTAGAAAGTGAATTTTAGTAAATCTATTTTATACACCAAAACACCTAGAACCTATTTTTGTATACTTGGGCTCATTGGGTTTGAAGATGTTGCCAGTTTTTTAATTATTCCATGTCTAAAGAACTTCTGACATGTTTTAATGCTTTTACTAACTTGTTTGTGTGTACTAGATATGGAGGCCTTCTCTTTTTTTGTTCCTTTCACTCTTTTAAAAGCAATATTTCATCTCATCAATGAGTGTTTGCTTCATATCTTAAACGTTTTGTCGAATCAGCATTATCACTGAAAGTAATTGTCTTTTCAGGATTAGCACTCTCACCTTGAAAATTATTGTTTTAATTTTCTTTCGAAGATCCTTCTTTCATCTCATATTGCTGATGTTGTACTTTTTTCTTTGCTCGTGCTTTTGTAGACATTCTGACAAGCTGTTGTCACTCTCAAAGAAGAAGAACGGCATAGAGGAAAAATAACTTTGGAAACTATTTGAGACTACTGATAAGCAGGAAGTAAGTAGCTAATATTGTTAATTTGGATTTTTTGGAAAGAAAACCATACAACCAGGCTTTTCATGCTACGCAGTTCAAGAATATAAACCCTCATATACACACTCAACGACTGAACATATGAAGCATCAGTGGCAAAATGCCTACCAATGATCTCCCATCCTGTCCTAAGGCTAGGCCTTAATCCCAAAGTACTTTTAAAGTACCATATATGCACTATATAAAGAAGCATATCAATTAGCTTCTTCCAGGTCGTGCACTATACCCAACCACTAGTATGCACAATCTCAACCATGCATACAAAGCATTAGTGTTCAAGAGCCTACCATAAGTTTAAAGACCTGAGGCCAGATTTACCAAGGTAAACATAGAACAAAAATCTAAGTTTACAACTTATGGTATTCACAAAGGTAAGTTATTATTAGCATCTTTACATTCTCACTCGAGGGGGAAACTCCTTACTCTGGGTGGACGTTCTACACTCAAGACAGAATCTCCACAATCGGGGTGAAGACTCCACACTCAGGGCGGATTAATTGTAATTTCATATACCTGCAGACAAATAATACCACCTGCAACCCTGCACCACAAACCACATAAAAGCAGCACGAGTTCAAGGTTCTGGTTTTTCCACACCGACACTGCCCTTGCCTGCTCTGTGCCTTGAAAACTGCCATGGTACTTTTGAGGAGGAAGAGGAATTACACAGAAGAGGAGACTAACTTTACAGTCAACTTTGTGGTGAGAAATCCTACATGAGGTCTAATGGCCTTCTACCTTACCTCATCAGTGATAGACAGAAGGCAGCCCAATGGCACAGGTGTATTTTATTGTAATAGTAAAGAAAAAAAAAAAAAAGAAAATCAAATCCGCTTTATTTTGGTCAAAATATACCATAAAAGCATAATACTGAGTATTAATAAAGATAAAACATAGAAGCATTGGCCCTTAAGTGCAACTTTAAAATACAATTAGATTTTTTTTTAAAGAACTGAAAATACATATTGATATGAGTAAATGTGCCAGTAATAATCAAATATATACAAGGATGCTGAATGGCAATGCATCGTCTAAACGTGTGCTGCTAATCATACATTGTATCACTTGAACTATTAAATTGCGATTCCTGCTACAAATATACTAAACTAAGGTTGACCATTTAAAATTCCAAGCCGAAAATGCCAGATGGATTCAAGAAATTTAGCCAGGGAGCATGCCATTGTCACAGATGTATCCGATTTAAGTGACCTCAAAGCTGGTAAACAGTTCCTAAAGCCCATGGATTTACATAGCGGGATGACCCAACAGGCCCTCTGGTTGGTATATGCGGGGCATTGGAAAAGGACATGAATAACAGATTCATTGATCCCGCAGCCCATTGGGCATGACTTGTAGTTGTTAGTGGAATTGGACCATTTATAGGTTAAGGTGCATAGAGGAAGAGACCCTAATCTAAATCTGATAAACAATGCACGTGCAAATGGAGATAATATTGCATCCATATAGTGCTCAAACTCATAGTGCCACTTGATTTGGAAGAAGCTGCTAATCATAGTAGAAGTAGATGCTTCTGCTAATTTGGATGCTTAGACATTTAACCAATAGGCATCCTTTACAATCTGGGTGGCATTTTTCAGGATAAAAGACGGATCTGACCAGTATTTGCCCAGCCTAGTTTGGAAAAAGTCCGCTCCACATAAGTGCACCACCTGATTTTGTTGGTAGTGCCAGTGCCCACCAGATTACTCAATCCAGATCGATGAGGAATAAAATAATCTGATGACCAGATCCAAATCCAATACAGTAGCTGCCTTAAAGCAGCAGTGTGTATGATGGAAAAAAGATTTATGTAGTACCTTTAACAGCATCTTTACAAAAGAGTTTTCCACTCTTTCTAGGTCCTCCAGGTTGCAGTATCCTGATAATTCTGCTCCATATAGGACTCCCCCCCGGCTTGAGAGTTATATATTTCTATAGCAGGGGTAATAGCAAATCTGGGAGACCTAGCTGCATATCTCAAAATGCCGCCCGCCCTTTGTTTCAGACACATGGGTGATTTCTGTAAATGGGCATGCCATTTATGGGAATCCTCCAATTTTCTCCCTAAGTAATCAAAGGCGCTGACTCTTCCCAGTTTAACACCCTCCAAACGTATAAATCTCTTCATTTCATGTCTTTTATCCCCAAATACCATATATTTGGTTTTAGTTTAATTAATTTCCAAACCGTGGTCTTTGCAAAAAGGCAAAAACATAGTGAGCAAATTGGAAAGACCAGTGGCCGTTTGTGATAAGAGCAAAGTATCATCTGCAAATAACAGGCATGGGATCTTTTGCCCTCCCAGTCTAGGCGAGACATTGGTGCTTTCCAAAAGGTAAGGGATGCAAGCATTTATAAATAAAAGGAAGAGTGTGGGGACCAGCACGACGAGTGGCAATCTCCAGTGTTAGCTCGCCTCATGGCCCCCATTGGATTCTGGCTCAGTTGTCAGAGTAAAGATCTTTGATTATGTTTAAAATGGGGCCAGGTACCCCCGCTCTGCTCATGACTTCCCATATCTTGTGACGTGGGACAAGATTGAAAGCAGATTTCAAATCTACAAATGCCACAAAAAGGTTCCCTGTGTCTACATCAACTGTTTTCTATTTGATGGAGAGGAAGCAGAATACCTGGTCAATTGTGCTTATTTTGTTCCTAAACCCCGCTTGAAGATGACTAAGCGCTTGAATCAATTTTTTTAACCTGCTTAATAACTGGTGATTTTTTGTAAATTGTCTAGGAGGCTAATGGGTCTGTAGTTCCCCAGGGTGCCCCTCTCCCCTTTTTTATGTCTAGGGACGATGATTGCTCTCTTCCATGTCTGAGGATAAGATCAACTTGCTAGCATGGCATTTGAGACCCTGTTGACATAGGGGCCCCAAAGGTTCAGATCCGACTTGAACATATCCAAATGAATGCCATCTGGCCCTGGTGCCTTCTCTGATTTTTGAGCTGTGATAGCAAGCTCTGTCTCTTTCAGTGTGAAAGGTGTCAGAGTGTCCGGGGTCAGGTCTAAGTGGGGTAGTTCCCCAAGACTTACAAACTCTTAGCCAGGTGCAGTGCCATACAGCTCCGTGAAGTAAGTAAACCAAGTTTTTGAGGAGATGTAGCACTCTGGCTTTAGAGCTTGGGTTCGGCCATGGTTGGCCACCAGGGACCAGAAACATTTGTAGTCTGAATCCCTTGCGGCCTGAGCCAGTTCTCTCCATGATGCCTCTTCCCAGTCGTTTTTACAAGACTTGAGTATAGATGCATAGTTGCGTCTAGCGTTAACTATTTCGTCTCTGTCTTTTGATCTTAGTGCTTCTATCAAGGAGCTCTTGGCCTTTCTACATCTCTTGTCAAACCACTTGTTATTGGAGTGAAGTACTGGGTGGGTAGTCTACCTGACAGTTCTGTTAAATAGCTCTCTGAGGGTGGAAAAAAGATCAGAGTGCAGAATCATGACCTCATATGAGGTAAATGAGGAGTGGTCGACAAATAGCTGATGTCTGGAAACTAAAGGACATAGGGCCTGATTACAACTTTGGAGGATGGTGTTAATCCGTCCCAAATGGGACGGATATCTTGCCCACAGTATTATGAGTTCCATAGGATATAATGGACTCGTAATACGGCGGGTGGTATATCCGTCACATTTGGGACAGATTAACACCGTCCTCCAAAGTTGTAAGCAGGCCCATAGTTTGCCCCATAATTTGTGGGAGTTCTTAAAGGATTCCCATCTCACCGCACATTTATTGTTAGACACCTCCAAAACTTCAGTGATTACATGATCAGAGGGAGACTCAGTGCTTAGAAAGAGCTGTCTATCATGTGATACCAGGAGAGGAGTATGATCACTAGTGTGCTCGTTACCTACTCTCACATCTTTTATAAGGTGCCAGATCCTCAGATCGATGAGGACAAGGTCCAGAGTACTGCTGTATAACCCTCTAAAGAAAGTAGGTTTGGCAGGGAAAACGCCCATTGCCAGGGCGCAGACCATAAAGTATCATAAGGTCAATAATAGGGCCCTGTTGCTAGCTTTAGGGGGGTTAGTCTGGGAGGAGTAGGGAGGGATGTTCCATGTAAAGTCTTCAATCTGCGTGGCCTCGGCAAATGTGGAATTAGGCTCAATTGACACATTGAAGTCCCTGCCTATAATTATGTGGTGCATTTGGTGGAAATCCGATACGAAAGAGTTCAAGATCTGTATGGTAAGGGACAACTGGTGGAAGAGTCTGGTCTATTATAGATGTTTATGCACAGGACAGGGGGACCCTGGTTTGACTGTATAACTATGGCCAGGATGTCGGGGGAGTCCACATTAATTCCCTTTACTCCACCCACCTCCGACATTCTTACCCAAGTGATATGGCCCCCTGCTGCTCTACCGGCAGGAGAGAGTTTAACTTTTTTCAGGAAAGAAAAGAACCCCTGCCTGTACATGCTTTGAATGGCCCAGGTTTCTTGGAACATGCAGATGTTAAAATTGTCCACATAAGCCCCCCAATTGCCATCAGCTAGTTTACTGCAGATACCAGCCACATTCCAGGACAGGAGCTTCGTTGCTAGAGGGTGAATAGGGCAACTAGCTTTATACTAATTTTAAAAATAGTTGGACTTGTGAGAGTGCTCCATATAATTTGTAGTTGTTGTGATATTGTTGGGAGCACATAGCATCCTCCATGGGAGAGCAGTTTCTGAAGTGGAAAGACCGCTAGAAGATGGAGAGGCAGATGAACAAGGAATATTGTTTACCTTATGAAATGCGGAAGAATACAGTCAATCAATGTCAGAGGTGATCCCCAAGGAGTCAGGCTTGCATTCGTTGACCTCCTTGGGAGCAAGTGTCAATACCTTCGTCAAAGTCTGGCAAGATGTTTCTTTGTTGGAGACAGAGCGCCTAGAGCCCCTGCTCGACATCGTAGGATCCTGAGTGGACAGAAACTTCGGCCTCCCAATGCTGGTGGCAGACCAACTGTCGCTGAGGAAAATAGCGTTCCCCTTCCATGTGTGATTACGTGCTTCCATACACAGCAAACCCTTGACCAAATGAGGGCTAATAAGATTGAGTTTTATAGCGTCCCAGTCGCCAGATTTACTACTTAGATGGTCAGCTGATAGTATGTCCGAATGGATAATTGAACCACAGCATCTGACGTGACGTAGCCAATGTGAAGCCTTGTTTATAAGTGAGGTTTTATCTTCTCGGGTATTCAGGAGTAGAGGGGGAACATTGCACATATAAACGGAATGGCCATTGTTAAAGTATGGATGGTGGCCATGTACTGGCGTTGTGTCCCATTCGAATTCCACACGTGGGTGGCTTCCCACTGGAAGAATGGCTTCCCCTTTGGAGCGTAAGGCATTGTCAGAGTTGGTTGTAGAGGCTCCATAGACATAAGGTGTTTTTGTTTGTGCTAGGAAGACCATTTACGCTTAACAAAAGTCCAGAAGTAGGAGAGTGATCAATATTCTGAGGAATTTCGTCACTCTCCTGGGGATTGGGGAAAGCTCTCCTCAGGCCAATAGATCTGAGAGAGGTGAGAATTTCTGCCATTAAGGTTTTCAACTCTCCCACTTCTTTCTTCAAGCTAATCACCAGGGGAATTAAGTCCTCTTGGGGCAAAGCGCTCGCAGGTTCTGGTGGAAGTTGTCTTGCATAATGCGATGGTGAGGTCGGACCTGCTTGAGCTTGCTCCTGGTGCTCCATGAGGGAAAAACAATTAGAACAGGGAATTTCATGAATAATCACATTTACTGATGGAGCTTCTAGGTTGTGATGGATTGCAAGAGATGCAGGGGGACTGGCATTTCTGCAAACTCCTAGAGGAGCCAGCCCCTGGTGGCACGCTTTGATTGTTTGTGTGCCACTTTTGCCAACAGTTAGAAATGGGGCAAGGGTACCAGTCCTCAGCCCTCTCCGAAGATTGTTCTCTTTACTGTTCAAAATCAGTTCAACATCTTCAATTAATGAGTCAATTTAGTTCACTATGCAATTAGAAAGGGGTTGCGGAGGTTGGAGGAGCTTAGGCATCTTCGATTGGGCAGAGCCCATGACAGGGCTGCCTTTTGCCTTACGTTTCCCCATTGGGTATAGAAATTGACTGCGCAGTAGGGGAAGTAGCGCTCAACAAGCCCAGACACAGAAAAGATCAGAAGTCCTACCTTGAGACTCAAAGGGGGTGCCCAGCCCGGCCTCTGATGGGCTCTGATGGGCATGGATGGGCCCGCCCTTGGCCCAGGCTTTGCTCGGGCGTGGCCCATGCACATCCTGCGCAGCGGTGCTACACAGCGTGCTTTGAAGCGCCCACGTTCTGTGTCCAGCCCCAGGCAATGAGCAGGAATCCTGGGACTGCGAGTCCCACCAGGAATGGAGGCATCAATCAGCAGGGCAAACAACGGGACTACGTGGCGCGCTTTGAAGCACCCGTGTTCCGTGTCCAGCCCCTCAGGCAACGAGCAGGAATCCTGGGACTGCGAGTCCCACCAGGAATGGAGGCAGCAAACAGCAGGGCAAACAGCGGTGCTACGCGGCGCGCTTTGAAGTGCCCGCGTTCTGTGTCCAGCCCCCTAGGCAACGAGCAGGAATCCTGGGACTGCGTGTCCCACCAGGAATGTAGGCAGCAATCAGCTATTGTAATAGTATCTATTTAGCACTTACTACCCCTGACGAGGCATCAAAGCGCTTTTCGGTGAGTAGCAAGCTACTTCGGAACCCAAAAGGAATTAGTGGTTGATAAGCATAGGGAAATATGGATACAGTATTAGTATTATTATGAGTTATTTTGAGCAGAGGATATGTGAGTTTATTAGTTGGATTGACTAGAGTAATGGAGGGGTGGAAGGGGGAAGAGTCCAGAAGTGTTAATTGGGAGTTTATAGTAATAGGATGAGGCTTGGGATGAGTAAAGGAGAGATGGAGGAGGGAAGAGTCTGTGAAAAGGGTTATGGAGATCATAGTAGCAGGAGGGGTTTTGGATGAGTCAAAGGTGAGATAAATGAGGTAGAATTTAGTAGGGTTGTTTGGGAGATCATGGTAGTAAACTGAGATTTGGGGTGAGCTAGATGTGGTAGAGGAGGGAAGAGCTTAGACAGGGTTATTTTGTAGATTTAAGTAGTAAAATGGGTTTGGGATGAGTCAGAGTGGGGATGGAGGATAGATTGATAGAGACATTGGGTGATGGGGAGACAGAGTAAAGCTTACAAGAGAGTAAATTTATTTATATATATGTATGTATGTATATATATATATTTTTTTAATGTATTTCTTATTATTTATATATATATATATATATATATATATATATATATATATAAAATTTGTTTTACTTTAATGTAATTGTCAACTGGAGTTACTGCATTGGGAAAGGATGTCTGCACTGACACCGACATTAAAAAGAAGTGGCAGGAGAAAAGAGGTGAGCGAATGAGAAGTTCACCAGGATAGATGTGGCCAGAGGTCTCCCTGATGGTCCAACTTGAATCTGCCTCCAACTCACACCACTTGAGAGGACAGTCCTCTCTAAAATGCACTCCATCCTGCTGTATGCACGGTCTTTGACTGACGAGTTTAATGTGGTGCCAGATGATATGTGATGACTTGAACAATTACTTAAAATGTTAAATGTGTATGATATACTGCAAATGTTACTATGGAAGCTATTTCAAGATTGTGAAAATATTCATAGTGAATTAGACTCATGCGTCTCATTTTGTCTATTGCACTACGAGTCCCAGAATCCTCTTTAATGGAAATGGTAACATCCAATTTCTCATTCACAAACAGTGTCCCATCACTGCTGGTGATTTCATGTTACACTGGTAAATGGTACTAGAAAATGTGCCTGAGTTGGTAGCCCTCACTGTTGTCTTGTGCACTTAAGTAAATATGTAAATTGTTGTACATAATCATCATCTTTTTGGTATTGTCGGTTGACCTCTCATTTTCATTGTCACATATAGTCGGATTACGATCACACACTGGAGTAGAGGTCCCTGCTCTTGCAGGGAGGCAGTGCCAACCCATTCCACCAGCACCAACTGTAATGTAAATTTGGCAAGAAGAGGGCTCCATCTACTACTCCATTGTGGTCAGATAACTCATAGATATTTTACATAGAATCCATCAATAGTCTCAAACATGTGAACCGAACTAAGAAATGTGGTACAATGTATGTGTCAACCTGAATGTAAACTAAATACACTCATATCATTTCAGGCCCTGTGACGTTGTCCAGAAAAACACAGCCCACAGTGATCTATGTTCCACAGACAGGTGTTACATCTGGTCAGGCACCCCACACTGGACAGATGGTAGGCTCTGGTAAGTACGCTTAATACGGATTTCACAAAATGCTTCTGCTCTTAAATATTGGATGATACGTCAGTAGTATGTGGTGTGTGGTTAATATCCTGGTTGTCACTCACCTCCATATGATATGGCTCATACGACTATACTACTTCTTAATCTTGTTTGCTAATTAAAGTTTGACTCTATATTTATATTATATTAATGTAGTATGTACCAAATTGCCGCCTATACTGTGACATCTGAATAGGAGTAGCCAAAATTGGGTTGAAAGTCTATAACATGGACACTTGCAAACATTTTGCCAGGGGCAAAAATGTATGGTCAGTGATGTGACAGAGGCCCACACTGATGCCAGCAAGGTGGCGGTTGGTGCTTGGGGAGTGGGTGGGGTTGACAGTAAGGTGGGTGTAGGTGAAGTGAAGCATATACATCTAGTGGCTGAACTGCACAACTTGAAACCTGACAATCTGTGAGTCATCCCCTTTTCTGTGTATAATCAAGTTATGTGATCCTGGGCAATTTTTTTTATTTCACTTTCCCTCCTCTTTCATCCTAATTACATATCAGAAACATTGACGTACATGGCTTCAGGATGTGTGCTGGATAAAACTTTCCCCAATTTTGATATAGTAAGCTATGATGGCCACCCAAAGAGTGCACTTTGCAACTGATTTACCTCTTAGTTCACTATTGGCATTGCTGTTGGGGTGGGTGGGGAGTTGAACAAGGAAAGTTGCCAAAT
The DNA here is from genome assembly GCF_031143425.1 of Pleurodeles waltl. Classification (NCBI taxonomy): domain Eukaryota; kingdom Metazoa; phylum Chordata; class Amphibia; order Caudata; family Salamandridae; genus Pleurodeles; species Pleurodeles waltl. The sequence goes on from NC_090450.1 coordinate 281,007,776, forward strand.
TAATCTCTAAAAACTATCCCTTTTAAAAACTACTCTGTAATGCACCAATATATTCTGATGTGCAAGGGAAAACAGTTCTGCATTTTAATGAAATTCCTGGTTAGAGTATTGAACATAATGTTCATACTTTTGCACGTATACTGCAAGATCTCTTTATAATCAAAGGTGTTTCTAATGTGTGGCAATGCAGGACACCCCAGTTACTTCCTTTCTATAACTTCAATTTACTTCCATATACACATTTTCCTCTTAACTTAGCATCTTTTCAATGGTAGTGCTGTGTTGAGTTAACAGCAGCCCAGTGCTGCTGTTGACTAGGTGGGCTCCATATAAAGGTCAGGAGGGCCACTTTTGGTCCCAGGCTGTACTTTGACCATCACTGATCTATACATACGACATATACATGTAAAATGATTACCATCATCCTTTGAATCAAAATATGGATATGTATGGCACATCACAGCTGCCGTCAGGACCTCCTCTTTGATCAAGACAACATCATCCAGGAGTTTGGAAGACATCCTGGCTGTAGCAGTCAAACCCAATACTATCCATCCGTCAGCTAAGTGTGTCAAATAGTGTTGCAAACTATTGATTCTCAAATTGTGCCTAATAACCAGCTCCTTGTGAAGGATATTAGCAGATTTTGGCACTTTTTTGTAGCATCTGAAGTTGGTGTGTATTATATTCTCAACATAATCAGTAATGTCTATGTTATTTTTGCATGTTAACATATAAGTCATGCTGGACATTAAGGGGGTCATCACAACATTGGGGGTAAAAGCTGCTTACCGCCGTGCAGAAGACCATCAACACACCGCCGCGGCCGCGGAATACCGCCACGATCATTATGACCCACTGCCCGGAATCCGCCAAAATTCAGACACCCACACAAGTCCGCCACACCAAAGGTCAGTGATAAACTGGCGAAAACAAAACCTCCACTGTCACGCCAACAGAAATACTCCCACACTATCACAACACACCAATCCATGCGGTGGTCTTAAACCGCGGTATTCCATTGGCGGTACACACCGCCGCACTCAAAATACACACACATTTACAAAACACAACCACATTGGACAATTTGAAATACACACTCCTGATACACATACACACACCACTCCCACACACCCAATACAATATAAAACAAACACCCACATCACCCACAAACCCCTACGACCAAAATTCACGAATGAAGGCCAGAGAGAGACAACACTATCAACAAACTAGCATCCACAGGCACACAACACCATCACCCACACAACTTCCACGCACCTCACACAACACACCACTACATATCACCACACTTGTCACCACACAAACCACCCCACACATCACCTACACCACCCCATGGCACGGCAAAGACAGCCCAGGTTCTCGGAGGAGGAGCTCAGGGTCATGGTGGAGGAAATCGTCCGGGTAGAGCCACAGCTATTTGGATCCCAGGTGCAGCACACCTCAATTGCAAGGAAGATGGAGCCATGACGAAGAATAGTCGACAGGGTCAATGCAGTGGGACAACACCCAAGAAATCGGGAGGACATCAGGAAAAGGTGGAACGACCTACTGGGGAAGGTGCGTTCCATGGTCTCAAGACACCACCAGGCAGTTCAGCGGACTGGCGGCAGACCCCCACCTCCTCACCCACAACTAACAACATGGGAGGAGCAGGTCTTGGCGATTCTGCTTCCTGAGGGCCTCACAGGAGTTGGTGGAGGAATGGGCTCTGGTAAGTCAAATCTTAACTATTCCATCCCCCACCCTAACTGCATGCTATCCCATACCCCCACCCTCGCCCTCACCAATATCGCTCCAACTCCTCACAAATGTACCAATATCACAAACCACACATCCCAACGCCAAGCCCTACATGCAACAACAACGCATGGACACCCATCACTAAAGCAGGCCCACTGCACATACCCATTCACCCCCCTAAACCATCATCACACAAGCTCACACACAGGAATGCCAGCACTGTGGTACACGGTCACCCACCCACTGCACACCATGCCACACACAGATGCAATAATCATGCCTTTCCACCCCTGCAGGACCACTACCCAACGTCACCAGACAGGAGGGTCCAGACATGTCCACTACACCCACAGAAGAGGCCCACAGTGATGACAGCACCTCTGTCTAACTGGATCTAGATGACCAGCCCGGACCATCGTGGGCCTCGGGACAGTCGGTTCCCCTCATACAGGCACAGGCCACCACAGACCTTCCCCCTCTGGAAACACCAGCACAGCACCCACCCAGCGGGCCCATACCTCGGTCCGCAGGACACGTCAATCAGCTGTGTGTCCACCACTACAGGGAACCCAGGATAACCCACCACCCCAACAACAACAGGGACCTGGGGGTAGTGGCAGTGGGCACACGGTCCAGGGGACGGAGGTCCAGGAACACAGGGGAAGTGGGAGGGCTACCGTGCGACGGGGCGGCCAGGCCAAGGGAACCCACTCTCCACGAGGCCCTCTCCTCCATCATGGGAGCATACCACCACTCCCAGGAGACGATGGCAACGGTCCTGGCCAAGTTTCAGGAGACCCAGCGCATGCAGGAGTAACAGTATTTGAGCTTCAGGGAGGAACTCAGAACCATCAGCTCCACCCTGGGCACCATCGTAGGGGTGCTGAAGGAAGTACTCAACACCAGGAGGGACACTGTGGCACTACAAGGGGCCCCTGACACTAGCATGGACGATGAACTGCCCACCACCTCCGCCGGCGCTAGTGGACAGGACGCCCCGCCACAGTACTACCACACCAGCACCCCACCCCCTGCAAACGGAGAACCACCCCGCAAACGGTCCCTGAGATCCAGGAACAAGACAGAGCACGATGCCAAGACCCCCGCCAAAAAATGAGACCACCTTGATTGTCATCCCACTGTCCCACTTTGTTACCCTGTCCATATTTAAACTGCCTCAGCTCCACTTCCTATGCCCATATAGGCAATGCACCTGTGAGACTAATAGACTGGACTCTGCCATGGACACTCCTCCACCATCACCCCTCACCATTGAACTTCCCCCTCCAATATTTTGCATTTAAATAAACACACCTAAAGCACAAAAAGATCTGGAGTCTGTCTGTGATTTCGAAATAGTGTATTTGCAATTACAGTGACAAAATGTTCTTGAAATAGTAATGTCAACATACCTATGTCACACAGCTCTAGTCCATGAGGAATCTAAGCAGATGACACACGTTGGGACCCACATCTGTGAAACCGTAAGGTAAAGTCACAACTCAGTGACCATACACTGGGTGAAAACGACAGACAGGATAGAGGTAGTAGTGTAAAAGTACATGTAGTAGGAAGGAATGTATTCTCAACTGTGTTTCACTGGAAATATTGCTGGATCACTGAGTCCCTGTTCTGCATGTCTACTTCCTCTGCTTCATCCTCATCACTGTCCACAAGCTCCACAGCTGCCACAACACCGCCATCTGGACCATCCTCCTGCAGAAGAGGCACCTGTCGTCGCAAAGCCAAGTTGTGAAGCATACAGCAGGCCACGATGATCTGGCACACCTTCTTTGGTGAGTAGAATAGGGATCCACCTTTCATATGCAGGTACCTGAACCTGGCCTTCAGGAGGCCGAAGGTCCGCTCGATCACCCTCCTAGTTCGCCCATGGGCCTCATTGTAGCGTTCCTCTGCCCTGGTCCTGGGATTCCTCACTGGGGTCAGTATCCATGACAGGTTGGGGTACCCAGAGTCACCTGCAAATGGCGAGGGACAACTGTTAGACACACACTAACCTGTAGGGACAACCCCAGACAACCATTCCCACTGTCTTGCTTCCAGGGGCTCACCTAATAGCCACACACGGCGCCTCTGGAGTTGACCCATCACATAAGGGATGCTGCTATTCCGAAGGATGTAGTCGTCATGCACTGAGCCAGGGAACATGGCATTCACATGGGAGATGTACTGGTCTGCCAAACATACCATCTGTACATTCATGGAATGATAACTCTTCCGGTTTCTGTACACCTGTTCACTCCTGTGGGGGGGGACCAAAGCCACATGTGTCCCATCAATGGCACCTATGATGTTGGGGATATGTCCAAGGGCATAGAAGTCATCTTTCACTGTAGGCAAATCCTCCACCTGAGGGAAAACGATGTAGCTCCACGTGTTTCAGCAGGGCAGACAACACTCTGGACAATACGTTTGAAAACATAGGCTGGGACATCCCTGATGCCATGGCCACAGTTGTTTAAAAAGACCCACTTGCAAGGAAATGGAGCAATGATAGCACCTGCACTTGAGGGGGGATTCCTGTGGGATGGCGGATTGCTGACATCAGGTCTGGCTCCAACTGGGTACAGAGTTCCTGGATTGTGGCACGGTCAAACCTGTAGGTGATTATCAAATGTCGCTCCTCCATTGTCGACAGGTCCACCAGCGGTCGGTACACCGGAGGATTCCGCCATCTCCTCACATGTCCCAGCGGACGGTGCCTATGAAGGACAACAGCGACCACAGAGTCAAACAACTTAGAGGTACGTACCCACAGTTTACACAGAACACCAATCATACACAAAATGTGGCCTGTATGTGTGTGGAGACTAGGCCTAGGTATGTGTGACGCAGTTGGAAATTAGGCCATGTGGGCCCCTGAAATGGCGGCTGCCTGACCTCTAAAGTGGGACAATGGGATGTGAGGTAACTGCGCTGGCGTTGTACACCGTCGAGGTAGGCGGTCGGAGACGGCAGCGCAATGCTGCATTGGTTAACATTGGACCCTATGGGTCCCAGGAGCCAATGACGATGTACGCCGGTGGTGATGGTACGCACCGCCGCGGACGTGACCGCCATTTTCTATCTGTTTAATCACTCAATACCTGATCTTCGACAGGAGAGGAGCTACACTGCAAGTGCTGCTGTGACCTCGGTCTGGAAGAGACAATGGCTCGTGCATCTGGGGAAAGGGCCCCTGCCTTCACATCGGAGGAGTTGGAGAAGCTCGTCGATGGGGGTCCTCCCCCAGTACACGCTACTCTACGGTCCTCCAGACAAACAGGTAAGTACACAGGGAGCATGTTGTATGGGCTATGCCTGTGTGGAGAGGGCTGGATGTAACAAGGAAGGGGGCAGAGTTCTGCGTGCATGAAAGACGGTGGGTGCATGTGCCACATGGCAAGGGTAGGGATGGGGGGCACTCACTTTGACGGTGCAGTTGGTAATGACTTCTCTTCTTTCCCTGTACATTTCATGTAGGTCAGCGCCCACCAGAAGAAAGATATTTGGCGTGCCATCACCAACGACGTCTGGACCCTGGGGGTCTACCACAGACGGAGCACCCACTGCGGGAAAAGATGGGAGGACATTCGCAGCTGGAGCAAGAAGACGGCGGAGGCTCAGCTGGGATGGCCTCCCAACGTGGGAGGGGTGGCCGTCGAACCATGACCCCCCTGATGTTCAGGATCCTGGCGGTGGCCCACCCGGAGTTGGATGGGCGCTTGGGGGCATCACAGCAGACACAAGGGGGTGTGTACACTCTCATTCTGCTGACTTTGCGCGCAGTGGAGTTGTCTGGGTGGGGGAGAGGGGCTGTGGGTTTCCCTAGGCCAGGGCGAGTTCCGTAGGCTAGGCCCCTCCATAACGCATGGCCCTGTGGCCCCCCACCCCACCTATGTAGAGTGCCAAGTACAGCTATTCATGCCCCTGTGTCATCGATGTGTGCAGATGTCGTCCATAGCCTTGTAGGCCATTTCCCAGGAATTGCACTGTAGAGCCCAAGAGCGCGGCGTAGTGCAGGGGGCTTCTGTGTCTGTCTTGTGCGCCAACGGTACCGGTAATCCATGCACTCAACATGTCTTTCTTCTGTTTCCCCCCCCCTTTTTGTGGTCTCCCTGTTCTTGTGTGCATTAGCATCATCAGGCGGAGAAGCAGTGGCACCGGAGCACGAGGGACCTGCATCCCACATGGCCCTGGAGGGCCACACTACGGACTCAGAATTCACCAGTGGGACGGAGGGCAACGGGAGCTCCACGGCGGGGACAGGAGCTGAGACCAGCGACACAGACTCGTCCTCTGATGGGAGCTCCCTTGTGGTGGCGGCAACATCTGTGCCCCCGCATCTATAGGTACAGCCGCCACCCCCCCTACCAGCACCGCCCTCCCAGCAGCCCCTCATCCTTCGCCCCGTGCCCGCTCACCCAGGAGGGTGGGCATCACCTTCACCCCAGGCACCTCAGGCCCTGCCCCAGTCACCCCTGCTGCCCTCAGTGAGGAGGCCATTGACCTCCTCAGGTCACTCACTGTTGGGCAGTCTACCATTTTGAATGCCATCCAGGGTGTAGAAAGGCAGTTGCAACAAACCAATGCATTTCTGGAGGGCATTCATTCTGGTCAGGCGGACCTTCACCGAGCCTTTCAAACTCTGGCCTCAGCACTGATGGCAGCCATTGTCCCTGTGTCTAGCCTCCCCAGTCCAACTTCCTCCACCCAGACCCAATCCCCTGTACCTCTGCCTGTCCCAAGCACACCATCAGACCAGCCTGCACACACCTCACCACACAAGGGAAGCTCAGGCGAACATAAGCACCACACATCCCACAGGCACTCACGCAAGCATCACACACATGCAGACACACCAACATCCACTGCCTCCACTGTGTCCCCCTCCCCGCCGTCTCTCTCCTCCCTCCCAGTCTCGTCTACACACACACCTGCATGTACTACCTCTACAGCCACTACGTCCCTCACCAGCACACCCACCAGCACACCCCGCTCACGTGCAGTCACCACCCCACTACCATTCACACGTCCCCTGTGTGCTCTCCCAGTGTGTCTGTGACGCCCCCTCCCAAAATACACAAACGCAGGCACACACCCACCCAACAGCCATCCAACTCCGGCGCATGCACCTGCACCCAAAGTCACCAAACGTACACCTCCTACTACCACCACCTCTTCCTCCACTCCCAAACCCCCTCCAGCTACCCGTCCCAGTGTGTCCCAAAAACTTTTCCTGTCCAGCCTTGACCTTTTTCCCACACCTCCCCCACCCCGTCCATCTCATAGGTCCCGAACTAGCACCTCAGCCACAACATCTCCGGCACCAGTGGTGCCTGTAGTCACAGGTATGTGGAGTGCACCGGCCACCAGGACAGCCAGTGTGTCACGGAGCCACAGCACATCCAGTCCCCCCCCTGTGAAGCACCAGAAGTTGGCCAGTGCCCTGCGGGGAAGGGGGAAGACACCCAAGCCGTTCCCAGGGGTCCCGGTGGGAGTGTGGACTCAACTGTGACACCTCCCAAGGTGGGGAAGGGCCACAAGAAACCCGGCAAGTCTGGAAAGAGCAGCACAGCGGAGAAGACCGCCATCATCCCCGCTGCCCAGGAGGGCCCCGCCAGTCCCATCCCCGCTGCCCAGGAGGCCACCGCCAGCCCCATCCCCGCTGCCCAGGAGGCCACCGCCAGCCCCAGCCCAGCTGCCCAGGAGAGCCCGCCAGCCACAGCCCAGCTGGGACAAGTAGGACCGCCAGCCCCAGCCCAGCTGGGCCATGAAGGACCGCCAACTCAAGCACCGCTGAACATGGCACCGCCAACTCAAGCACCGCTGAACAGGGCAAGCAGCGCTAAACAGGGCATGCACCGCTAAACAGGGCAAGCACTGCTGAACAGGGCACCGCCAACTCAAGCACCGGTGAACAGGGCAAGCACCGCTAAACAGGGCATGCACCGCTGAACAGGGCAAGCACCGCTGAACAGGGCACCGCCAACTCAAACGCCGCTGAACAGGGCAAGCACCGCTGAACAGGGCACCGCCAACTCAAGCACCGCTGAACAGGGCACCGCCAACTCAAGCACCGCTGAACAGGGCACCGCCAAATCAAGCACCGCTGAACAGGGCACCGCCAACTCAAGCACCGCTGAACAGGGCAAGCACCGCTGAACAGGGCATGCGCCGCTGAACAGGGCAAGCACCGCTGAACAGGGCACTGCCAAATCAAGCAATGCTAGCCCATAAGTGGCAGGGGGCTCTGACGCAACTGGGACCGTCACGGGGTGAGTGATGCACTCTGGGCACCAGTCCCCCTCCAGAACCAGTGGAGACATGCATCCACTACCTCTGTCCTTCACAGGATGAAGCACTCTGGGCACCAGCTCATCCACTACCTCTGTCCTTAACAGGCTGAAGCACTCTGGGCACCAGTCCCCCTCCAGAACCAGTGGAGACATGCATCCACTACCTCTGTCCTTCACAGGATGAAACACTATAGGCACCAGTCCCCCTCCAGAACCAGTGGAGACATGCTTCCACTACCTCTGTCCTTAACAGGATGAAGCACTCTGGGCACCAGTCCCCCTCCAGAACCAGTGGAGACATGCATCCACTACCTCTGTCCTTCACAGGATGAATCACTCTAGGCACCAGTCCCCCTCCAGAACCAGTGGAGACTGTTATCCACTTGAGAGACTGTGGCTTTGCACTCCCCAGGATGCAGCAGTGGGCAAACCACCCACTGTAGAGACTTGAGAGACTGTGGCTTTGCACTCCCCAGGATAATGCAGTGGGCAAACCACCCACTGTAGAGACTTGAGAGACTGTGGCTTTGCACTCCCCAGGATTACAGCAGTGGGCATGGAGCCCCCTCGTGGTTCTGGCGTCATGCACTCATCCGTCTGAGGTCCCCCCCCTTCGCTTCCCCCTGAGGTGCCTGTTGTATTTCTATCTGATGCCCCTGCAGTGTTCTCTCTGTTTTGATCTGGTATCGAGTGTGGGCCTCGCCCATGCATTTTGGGCCCAGTGGTCCACGGACTATGAATGGTGCAATACCTGGACTACTATTATTGGTGTATATTTTGTTAACGGTGTATATGTCAATTTTTCCGTACTGCATTTTAATATATTACAATGGTTACACTAATTTCCTTTTGTCTTTGCATTCTTCCGGGGGGGGGGGTTGGGGGTGTAACTATAATGTATAGATATGTATTAATGTGTGTGTTGTAGTGGGTGAGGGTGGGGGTGGGGGTGTTGCGTGTGTGTGTCCCTGTTTTTTGCCTCCCCCCTCCCCTGTGTCATAGGTGCAGTACCCACCGTGGTCTTCGCCGCCGGCGTTGGTGCTCCTGGTACAGGAGCACGAAGACTATCGCAGGTAGGATTTGGGGGTCCATGGTGTCCTCCTTCCTCGTGGAGTGTGTAGAGGTGAGCGTTTTCCCTTCGAAATTCCTGTTTCCATTGTGTTTTTATCCGCAGTGAATCCGCCCCGGAAAAGGTGGCAGATTGGCCTGTCATAATAGTGTGGGTGTTACATTGTCCTCCGCCTGTCTGTTGGCGGTGACCGCCGCGCTGTTTGTTTGTACCGCCGTGGCGGTCGGAGTGTTAAAGTGGCTGTCTTTGTTGGCGGTTTCCGCCACGGTCGTAATTAAAAAAATAATTCCGCCGGCCTGTTGGCGGTCTTGCCTCCGCTTTAACACCGTCCGCCAGGGTTGTAATGACCACCTACGTTTGGTGTCACTACCTCTGAAGCCGCTGGATCAATGGCCACATCTTCTGCAACACACTAAAGGAGTCAGGTTCAGCAGCTGACATCACTGGGATCTCAATACCACATAGAGTTGGTGCTGGAGCTGGTGAGTTTGATTTTGCATTGCACATATGCATTGAACACCTCAGTGTTACAGTGTGAACTGTCACACGTACCATTTACACAAAGAAGGTCACATGTGGAACATCAGGGAGCTGCAAAGATGGTTTGACCCAGCCCTTGTGTTGTAGCACATGATATACTAAGGCAAACAGTTATCCTGTTGCAATCTCTGTCTTTCAGGTGCTGAGGATGAGGAGTCGCTTGAGGAAGCAGCAAAATCCACCAGTGGAGGGTAGGGTGATGGGCAATCTGAGGAGATAACCCAATCCTCCAAACAGCTATGTCTGCTGCGATCACTCCACAATTAGAGGAGGAGGAAGAAGAGGAGGATGAAGAAGGTGATCCAGGATGAGGAGGTGGAGTCTCAGGAGTGCATTGTTGGCCCACAGGGCAAAACACCAAAGCATACACCAAGTCCTGCTAGCATTGCACATCCTACTTCACCTCTGAGGATGGCCCAATTCCAGCAATCAGCCAACCAGCCACAGCATTCACTTACCCCAACACAATTATCACTTCTTTACAGCTTTTATGTCCAGGTCAGATTTGTAGAGTCTCCACACACCCCTCTCATGACACTGCCTCCCAGGCCTTCTCTAAAGCATTTGAGGGACCTGACACTCCTGGTGAGGAGCAGGTGTCCCCAAGGAACCAATTCCCTCCTCACAGCCACCCATGTGCCACCCATCCATGTGCTGGGAGACCCGATGGTCATTATAGAGTCCATTCCATGCAGAGGGAGCTTCCAGATGGCCATGGTGGCCAGTGAGAGGATTAATTTTTCCAACAGTAGGCTTATGTGAGGCAGGGCATTCGTGCCTTAGGGGCTACTCTTTCTGGCAATTCAGACTCACTACAGGAAATATACCAAATCCCTCAAATGATTGACAGAAATACCAGTATTTTGGACAGGAATGAGAAATCTTGTCAAGACATGGCAAGGAGGCAAAATGATAGCATAACTACCTATAGGGAAGAGAGTGCAAGATACCATGCCTTGGCAATGAAGGTGATGGAGGGCATGTTGAAACTGAACTTTCATGGTCAACGCATAGAGGGGACCCAAGACACCTACCTGCACCATGCCCTACTTTCCCACCTGTAACACAATCTGAACAGGCACCCCCCAACATCCCCATGCACACCCCCTGCACATGCCCCCTGCCTAGTCACATCCCCCACCTATACAGACACCCTCACCCCTGAACAGGCACACCCACCAACCTCAGAGGTACCCTCACCCCCATAGGGCACTTCCCCCACCTGCACAGGCACCATCAACCACTGCACAGCCACACTTACCAACTGTTCAGGCAGATACATCACTGCCACTCGTATATCTGCCAACACAGTAAACGCACTAACTCACAGAGTTCATCTCCACCACTCTTGTGAGGTTGCTAGAGAGATCCCACATGATCACTGTAAAATATGTTTCCTACAATTGTTTCTCAATAAAAAGATATCTTCCATATTTCAATTAAGTTTAATAATAGTTGATGATGGTCAATTGGATACTCTATATGTAGGCCATATATGTGTCGATATTTGTGTGTGTAAGACATGACGTTGTGTGGGTCCATCTGTGTACCAAGGTATCATGTTGAAAGCATAGCTAAACACCTACTGATGTAGACTTACATACTTTGAATCCAGCAAATATAATGAAAAACACAAGACAGAGATGCAAATTTAAAAAATGTATGTAATTTAGTAAATGAAATAAATGAAAAACTGTCCATTGGAAAGGGAGAAAGGAAAACAAAAAAAAAATCTTATAGCAGACTGAACAAGGGGACTTGGAGGGGGTGGACAAAATATATGTAACACGTAAGAAAGCGTCAGGAGAACCAGTCTATGTACAAGGGGTTAAAAAAAAGTCACACAGTCCAAACAATGTCCAGTCACTGACCATCTTCACTGTCCTTCTTGACAGTAATGATCAAGTCCTCAGCTCCAATAAACTGTTCTTGGCTGGCCTGTGCAGGACCAGACACCCCACTGAAGTTCCAAACAGGAGGGATATGAGAGGTAGCAGAGGAAATAAAGAGGTAACACAAACTGAGAGACATAGCAACAATGGTTTGGATGGGTCAGTGTGTCAACACAGACAATATTGCTGTACCCATGGAAGTATTGGAAGCACTGAGGCTGTGCCTCTCGGAACTTACATAGTTCATCTCTGGTCACCTGTAAGAACTGAGAGGACACATTCTCCTCAACCTCAGATGCCAACACCACTTCCTGGGATGCAGCCATAGGAATGACAGTACATGAAGGGGTTTGGTTCGAACTTGAGGGATGTGGATTGTCATGGGAAGATGCCTTCCTCGACTCTTCTGAACAGGCACATGGAGAGGCAGTAGTGGCAGGGGGTGCAGCTGGCAGCTTCAATGGAATGGGGGCTTCAAGAGTTAGGGAGGGGTCAGTAGCAGGCACAGATGGTGATGTGGACTGCATTGGGGACACCACTTCAAATTTGAGCTCTTCTGGGCCATGGGGAGACCCACATTCTTCACCCCTTCCAGTTGGTGGTGCCACTTTCAACACACACCTCCCCACCCTCACATTCAGTGTCTGCAGCCTCCACCTGGGCTGATGGTGTTGGTGGTGTAGGTTTGGTCCAGGTGGGTGCACTGCCCCAGCCTTGTTCTTGCTCTACCTCCTCCTTCTTGAGAGTATGTGCCCACCGATGAGCGAAGGTTCTACTAGCCTGCCCCTTGTCCTGCCTGAATGTGCCTTGGCCAGCCAGGTCCACTAAAATAGAAGGTAAACAATTATGTGGTTGGAGTACAATTCATAAATAAGCTCATGACAACATTAAGCAAGTGCTTACTTTGTACTCCTTTGTTCTCACTAAGCAATTTTATGTTTTTTAACCAAAAAGTGTGTGTATTATCACTGTAATGTCCTGAAAGTACTCAATTATACATTAACATCTTTCTCAAGTTTGCTCAGTATACTCTTCAGTATTTACTAACCCTCACCTTCTGCATCGGTACCATGTGAGTTTCCAGGCATTGAAACATAGTTATCTTCCAATGTAGAAGTTACCAAGTGGAGAAGAAGCACATTCTGGCTAGATATATCCATTTCTAAAAGTCGATCCAGGATTTTCTTGCAATGTGCAGTCTCAACAGTCTTTCACTTACTATCAAATGTCATCTATTGTGTAGCATACCAAAACTCTACATACCTGCAAAAACACTACATACCTGCAAAATTGGGTGTACATATACAAACCAGGCGCTGGATATGACCTTTGCAAAGACTTGATTAAAAATATTGGCATATCCCTTGAAAACATCAGACAGCCTACATAGTAAGTGCCTTATTCAGCATGCTTCATTTGTGCTATATGCTGGTACTACATGTGCATAGTTTGTACAGCAACCTAGATATTAGAAATGACATACATGGAGCTGCTGAAATGTGTGTATGTCATCTCTCTTTGATATGTTTGTATAATTTTGAGTGAGACAAGTATCACAAAGTCAGCCTTTACTTCATTATCCAAAAATATAATATTCACCCTATAAAGAAATATACACAAAAAGCATGCATGATACCGCATCCAACACCCAAACCCTCACATACACTAGACATTAAGCAAGCTATTCCTTGACCATTAAATACAACAGTTATAATGCCCTTAGCTGACTAGTCATGATATTGTAAGTGCATTTATTCATTAAAATACAACTGTGATTGACATTTACCCCAATTGTGTTTACAACACTACAAGTCCCAGAATGCCCTCATCATTCCAATTGTTTCAAGGAGGCGTAGACCTTATAGATATAGTAGCATTCACACAGAAAGGGTTAGAGGTGACAAAAAAGCATGATTTAACATCTCTTTCATCACTCACATCATTCTACCAGACACAAAAAGCAGTTCATGCCCTTACCAGGTCTCTGTTGCTCATACTCCTCCAGTTGAGCATGGAGGGTCGGCCAGGCTGTTTTCATGACCCTCCTGTACAGTGGGCTGAGGCGGGCCTCTGAAGGTGTGGCTGAGAGGACAGGCCCAATAGGTCCTGGGCCTTGATCCAGGCCCAGAATCTCAGGTCCTCCCTGGGCTTAGGACACATTTGAGCCTGCCGCCCTCTGTACTGCAGAGCACTGCGATGTGTTGCCAGACTGTGTGCACAGCAATACACATCTGTTCCTCTGAGTCCCCATAAAGCTGAGGGTACTTATCAAGCACCCCCTCAGCTAGGATGTACAAATCAGTTTCTCTGAAAGGGGGTGCCTTGTCCTCAAGTCCTTCAGCCATGTTGGGGGCAGGTTAGGTACACAGAGCAGCAGGAAGGCAGAGGATCTTGCCTGGAGGTGAGGATGACTCAGAATGAATATCTCAGCAGCTTCCTGTTATAAACTTCCTGTTGTATATTTCCTGTTTCTTATTTCCTGTACAGAATAGCTGGGTTCCAGCCCGACTGCGGTGTACCCACCCCATGTGTGGAGTTTATGCGCTTGGGGTGGAGACTGTGCACTCTTGGCGGACTCTCCCTACTTGAGCCTGAAGACAAAGATTTAAAATGCAATGCTCTAAGTCAGATGTATGAAGCCACAAAAAGCCACTCTGCATGGCTTTGAGGGGCCTCATACATCTGGAGTAGCGTTACACTGAGCAAGTCGCTAAGTTGTACAACTCTGCTGTGGGTATGCATTCCATGGACATTGCAGCAGGTGTTCCTTCGCAACACCCATGGATTTTGACACATCCACAGATTTACAAGACGATGTAAACCCAGGAATGTGCAAAATTTATTTCTCCTTGTTTGGTCCTCTTTCGTTGTGTGCTGCATTCCGTAGTACACAAAAAAGAGAAAAAAACCTCCCAGGGTTGTTTTTGTGCAGGAAGGTTTGCCTTCCTGCACAAAAAATGCTGCATGCAATGCAGGCTCCCTGGCTCCATGGTGTAAGGGTGCCTGCATTGGCGCTAGGCAGCCCATTGTGCACCAGCACAGTGGGAAAGATAGGAATGCACTGCATGCCTGAGATACAACGCATTTCTGCCCTTTCCCCGTGATGCAATGCAATGCAGCAAGGTGAATTGCTGTGCTGTACTGCACCATTTTTAATAAACGTGCCCCCAAGATTCTAACACTGCCTGACACCCCAATGTCACATATGTGTAAGGGCAATTGTCCAAACTACAGTGTGCCACACAGCAAGCCTCATATCATCAATGGGGAAGGTGTACTTGTTCCAAGTATGGGTAGCTCAAAATTCTAATGTTGACATTTATTATTAAAAACTTCAGTTTCACATATACCTGTAGGTTTGCTTCTTGTATACAGTGCCACACCTTAGTGACTCAATGCCTAGGCATCAAACTTCATAACACTTGGTACTGACAAAGTGTAAGATGTCCATTGTCCAGGAAGACCTCACAAATGCAGTGACATGTACTCCCCTTAGGCAATGGAGCAATTTGAGACTTTGTCAACTCTAATCACTAACATGGGCACAAATTTGTAGCACAGACTAACCTTTGACTCTTGAAAACATGTGTTGTTGTCAAACTATATGCATGGTTCACAGAGTAGTCTCAGGATGGTATTTATGGACATATTGTTAAATGTCCACCAATCATCATTGACATCAGACTGTGCAACCATATAAAGTCTGTAACATAACTAGTGGCTCAAGAGAAAAAAGTGTCAACTAGCTGGTCATGCACTTGCATGCCCTGCCCTATGTGTGGTACAATGGCCCTGGTCCCTGGATTCAGATCTGAGGGTTCAGTGGTATCTGTTAACTCTGACATACTGCAATGTTGTGTAAGATACAACAGGCTACTATTATCGTGCACACAACTTCAGAAGAGTAGAGCAGCACACCCCCTGTATGGTAAAGACATCTGAATCACTACATTAGTATTCCAAAAGTATGCTCTATTTTGGCTTGTATCCATCTGTGTACCCTATTTACCTGCTCTGAGGTACAGTGGTTGCAAGTGTGTGGTGTGAGGAGATGAGGGGAGAGTGCATATGCAGCACCAGAAAATGTACAGATTTTGGTGCATGTCACCATTGAATTTGTAAGGATACTAATATATGAAATGGTAGATGCACTGTCTGTGGGCATCATGTATGTGCCACAAGAAATCTTAAATTGTGATTCACGTGTATATAAAAAACGTGAAACATATACAAACTTTTCTGTTGTTAAAGTACTTACCCAGAAGCCTCATGTTGCCAAATTCTCCCACTGCCAGCCGCCGAACAAGAGTTGACCTGCAGAATATGTAGCTGCCATGTGTACTTCCTGGGAATACTGCATGCACATCTGTAAGGCAGCCACCGGCATCACACACCCTGCGTGTTGATGTCATGCCAGCAGTGCCTATTGCAGATGTGTATATTGTGGTGAGGTGACTGAGTGCAATCAAAGGCACCAACCACATATGGAAAGCAGGATAAGATGTTGAAATCCCAGGCAATGCTTGGCCTACCTGCTAGTGTATGCGGCATATGTATGTAGTGATGCACTCTCCTATTTATGCACTGCAGAACCTGACACCAACAACTGACCTGGCTTGCCTGAGAAATGGCAACTGTGTCACTGGATACCTCTGGAATGACCTAGTAGCAAAGAAATGAAGGTGTGCTAGGATCTTGACATAGGCTGCGAAGGTGTTGGAGTGGCAGGTCACAGAGTCAAGATCCTGCTCCCACTCAGAAACCATCTCCAAGATGACATAAGAGGGAAAGCGGAATCTGGAGCTGATACTTGCCTGGACATCCCAAAGAGGTTAATCCCCTATCTGATAATCTGCTCTGCTCTCCTCCTCCTTCTCCACAGGTCATTCTGCTGCATGACAAGGGGCAACCCAACAAACACATAAGATTTAAAAGGGTTTGTGTGTAGTAGCTCTGAATTTATGTCTGCAGCCAGGTAGTAATTGGCTAAAGACTTCCAGGTGGGGCTGCTGGTAAGCACTGACACAGGTGTGTGTGGCGTGCTGGGGAGAAACTTACGAATCTGATGTTTGTTCATAGATTTAGAGTGGTATATTACATTCACAGTTTGACTGCTCGTGAAATACATTAAATGACCCATGACTGTGGGTTTAATATAAAACTGTAGAAGAGATTTGTTTTAATTTGTGATATTTTTAACACTCTTGTAGTGACATATGTTTTTGACAGAACATTTACCACTACAATGCACACCCTACACATGCGCATACACAACTGCTCAGTGCCTACATGTAGCTATTTCATATTTTCAGTGGTGTATTTTGTGCTATTTTAATTGCACATCTCAACTTTTTAGTGTTCCGACCCGATTGCGAAGATTCTGGCCTGAATGTGGAAACTCTACCCTGAGTTAGGAGATTTCACCCAGAATGCAGAGATTTTGTGCCAAGTGTGGAAACTCTGCCCCGAGTGTGGAGATTCCTCCCTAAGTGTGGATACTACTCATAACTTACCTTTGTGAATACCGTAAGTCTTAAAAATAGACTTTTTGCCTAAGTTTATCTTTGTGCATCAGGCCCTCGATCTGTAACCATGACTTGCGCCCGGACCTATTGATAGGCCTTATTCTGCAAAAGGAATAAATTAGTGGTGCATATGTATCATCACAGAGCTTATATGGTGCGGAAGCCATCTTATTTCCTATTCTATTTTGTGACCGTAAATATATGAGCTTGCAGACGTCTGAAGTTCTGATGACCTGTGCTAAGCTTGCAGTGACTGCAAGGCTTTTAGAAATAAAGCAAATCATGACACTATGCTGTATTGCTTTGGTTGCAGAACATTTCATAAGTCAATATCTAAATATAGCTAAGTGCCTTGCATTCATAAATAAGTGGATACTTTTTTGGAAAGTACCTAAGCCGGCCTGATTGGCTGTGTGATTTTGTGCAACAATACTGTAACTTATGAAACCTAATAGAAATTTCTGTACTTAGAACCTGCCCTTATAGAGGACATACTGTGCCCCGCTACATTCGAGTAAAGTACTTCTCTGAACTTTACTGCATACCTGGATTGTTTTATTCATTATTAGACATCTACAAAAGTAACATACAGCGAGCCGAATAGAGTGAAGTAATTAGAATATGTAAAATCTTGAAATCAAAGAAAGATTAAAGTAAGTTATTGACAATACTTTTTCATTTTGAGTGAAGTAGAAATCAACAACCGTATCGGGAGCTGTGACAATTTATGAACGCAACAGAACTACATCTACAAAAAGGGTGACATTGTTCTGTATAATATTGATTGAATGTAAAGCATGTCTTATTTGTATGCTCTACGTGTATAGAAGCCAACAAAAAACAACAATCATTATAGCTCATAGTGCATCCGTCATCTGAGGACATTTTCTTTACCACTGTTACACAGATTATATTTATGCATTTCCATATGTATGTGTGTAATCGTGCATTCTCTTGACACACTTTGGTCTACCACCTACATTCCACAACAAAGTACATATTTGTAGCCCCAAGACCAGCACTTTAGGCTCATTTCCCTAGACTGGAAGGTCATAAAATAAGGAGAGAAGTCGGTCCACTACAGTGTATATGTATAACGACAGCTGTATAAACAAATGTAACCTTCATCTGATGCCAGACTTTCCATGAAACCCCTTGCCGAGAATGCACATACAGAGGAAAAATCAGAGGATCTGATTTATGGAGAACCACCCTCCTCAAGATGTCAAGCTCTATTATGTTTGTATGCCAAATATCTAGGTCAAATTGCCTACTATCCATGCAAAAGAATGGTGTGTCTCCTAGCATTGCACAAAGTTCACTGCAAGATCCCATGTTCACACAGCTTATGTAAGACATACAAAAGGAGATGGGAGGAATGCTGGCAATATGTGTAACCACTGGCAATCACTTGGCGTAACATTCCAACCTGTCATTCTTTTTTCCCGACATGCCAACACAGAGTTTATAGGACCATAAGCAATTCAGTCTAGACCCTGCTCCAATAGGAAGTGTCCAGCCCAAACTGTCTGGCCAGGTCCTCCCTGAACCTGAACACAAGCACCCCAAGACAGGTTTCACCCGGGTTGGGATTCCTCAGTCGGGTGCAGATTGGTTCCAGTGAGACAGTGAGCACAGGACACACATCTGGGTATACCCTTGCCACTTAGAGTACATCAAACACAAAAATTAATGGGGGGATTGCTTACAGTAAGTCTAATTACCGGCTATCGCTCAGGGTAGCATGACAACCCTTGTCCTTTTATCTACCATGCCACCTGAGTTTGGACTCAGACGTATGTAAATCAATGTCGACCCTGCTCCTGTAGGACAGTCCAGCCCTAACTGCCAGGCCAGGTCTCCTTAAAACAGAACACAAGCAATCCAAGACCAGTTTCACCCTGATTTGGGCTCATCAGATGGGTGTAGCCTGATTCCAGTGGCCTATTAAACACAGGACCCGCTAGGGGACCACTGACATCTCTGACTGTAATTTTTAAAACTGGACAAAAAGTTTAGAATAGCCCCATTTCCTCAAAGGAAATCGGGCTACTTAAGAAAAATATTTTCTATTTTGACATGCAACGACCGATATGGTAGTCTAATGTCCCTTACAGGCTAACATCCCTGTTATTGCAGTCAATAAAAGAGGTGGCAAATTGCAACCTGTCTATCAAATATCAATTAGGCAAACTGTTCTGCGACCCCTGAGTTCCTCATTTAACAAAACCAACATATTGGCATAGAGGTAGGTTTGTAGCATAATATATTAGGTGAAAATAGTAAGAGGGCGATTTGCTCCCACTTTTTAGGATCAGTATGTTGGTACATCTAAACTATGGGTCCTATTTGTGAAAGTCATTACGGAAGTGCTAATCCTGTGACTTTTTCCATAATCAGACTCTTGATACATGACCGATTACTATTTACATATTTTGTTATACAACAAAATACAAACACACCTTACACACTACCAGGTGCAAGGCACCTACAGGCTAATTCCTTGCCTACAACCAAGTATAGCATTCAAGCCACAACAAGGGATGAATCAGTTGAACTATGCATCACTGCCAACCATCAGCCTGAAAGCCTAGCTTTCTGCAAAACCAAACAGAAAGGATAAATCTGTGGCTTGCATCACCCTAAGCCGTACATATTGAGCATCACATCAAAGCTCCAGCCATCAGCATGAAAGCCTAGCTTGCTTTCAGGCCTTGCACTTAATGCACTTCAAGGACCAAGGGACAATGCATCAATAGGGGAAGAATTACACAATATTGTGATCTACGGACAAGCATGGTGCCTAATCAACCTAAAGCGATCAATCATTGGTATGCCTAGATTATGCCAGAGCATACAGAACATCACAATCAAAGAGGCAACCTTGAACAGGAAAGCCTGCCTTTAGGTCTGAACCTACTTCTAACATACTGTATGCAACAATAATAAAATTAATTGCCTGACCTGGCCTGGTATTGCAAACATGGTGTTGGAAATGGTCCTTTCTGCAGGGTTATCCCCAGACCTTTTGCCTTCCTCCTCATTTTCAGACCGCAACCCCTCCGTTCCACAAACACCCCCCACCCCCATAAACGCACACAGGCACTCACACGCACCACACATACACCCATTCACTAACACTGCCATACACGCATTCATACCCACACTGCATACACGCAATCATACACACATACTTCCAGACATACTCACATACATTCTTACACACAATCACACTGACATGCACACAAGCACTCACTTCACCATTCTTACACGCATTAATTGACACACATACATCCACGCAAACAACACAACACACACAGACGCATTCACACACACTCACACATTCATGCACACACACACACACACACAACACCTCCCATCCTCCCACTCCCCTCTCCTGTCAGAAGCCCGACTTACCTTGGTCGTGGAAGTCTTCCAGCAGGGAACGGGAAGGGGCACTGCTACCGCCAGCAGAACACCACCAGGCTATATTACTGGACATAGTGCAGCTGGCTGTGTTTTACTGGTGTGGCGGTGCTGCTAGTTGCAGCGCCAGTTTACCACTGTCCGCCAGTATGATCACTGCCGGATTTCCGCTCTTGTTGTGGCAGAAGTCAGGCAGTGCTCGGAATATGGTGGACGGCGGCAGTAGGCGGTTTTTACCACCAATGTCATAATGATGGCCATAAATTGGTGTCTGTGGACTCACAATTTAAAATCACAAGTTATGGTGAAGTCAGATTTCAAATTGTAAGTCTGAAAATGCCACTTTTAGAAAGTTGTAATTTTCTTACTTTAACCATTCTGTGCCTCTGTGTGTCTCTGAATACACGTCTTGAGTAGATGACAGCTGGGCTTTGTGCATTCCCTCTAGACAATGGCGCACAAAAGCAGCTTGGGTGTGACATTTGCATCCTGAAGGACCATCACCAGGTTAATGGGTCTTCCTGGGCTAGATGTGAGTGAGGAGCTGACACTTACCCCTGAATAGGACTGTGCCTCTCCTCACAAAAAGGGCTGCATAACCACCTGTAGAGTGTCTGGAGCGGGGGATCTTCAAAGGCCTATATTAAAGTCTTTCCAACTTCAAAGGCACATTTGGGTAAAAGTACTGGAACCCAAACCCCACCTAATCAGCACTGTACTGGAACCAAGGACACTATGCCAGGAAAACGTACTGCTGTGCTGCCAGGAGAGACTGCCACTCTGCAACTGCATTGCTCTGTTGGGCCACTGCTTGCTGTGTGCTGTGCTGTAGGAGGGACTGGCAATTTGCTACTTGCTTTGCTGTGTTGGCCTGCTGCTTCTTGCCTGCAGGGAGGAGAACTGGATTTGCTCTCTACATCCTTGAATCCAAGATTCTCCAAGGCCTTTTTGGCTTGCCCCCTGTTTCTGCAGTCTCAGGGACATCAAAGACTGCCTACAACTTTCTGAGTGCTGCTGGACTCTGCCGTCTGGGAGTCCTACTCTTGCCTGAGGTGACCCCTGGTTCTGCAGCTGATTTCTAAAAAGAATTATGCATCACCATGAGTGTGTGAGAAAAATCAGCGCATCACTAATTCGATGCCAAGGCAGAGGCTAGTCAACAACAGCAGATTCACAGCCTGTACAGCCCAACTATGAGCCTCTGTGTAGCTTGACTATGACGCATCGCATTTACTTCAGTGGAGCCCGATAACGATGTATTGGTTCAACTGCATGCAAAATACTGTCACATCATGCTCTCGACGTTGACACTTTGCTCCACCAAAGTTATTGTTTCAGTTGCTGACTTTGTAGCCAGTCTACACTCTATCATGGTCGGCCTGGATTTTGGATTTGCACTGGTCCCTTGTGACCTCAAGTAACCTTTTGACTACTAGTGACTTCTAAGCCTGTTTTCACATTCCTCTTCAAAAATTAATAGCTCGACTTCTACTGATTGGAATTTTGTCATTTCGGTCTTCTGTTACTCAGATAAATATTCACTATATTTCTAAACTGATGTGGTGTCTTTTGTGGTTTCCTTCACTGTGTTACTATAATTTAGGTGTTGCACAAATACTTTACACATTGCCTCTTACGTTATTCCTGTCTGCTCTGTGCCAAGCTACCAGAGGGTGAGCGTAACTAATTTAGGGAGTGTAACTGACTTACCCTGACTAGGATTTTGGTCCCTGCTTGGACAAGGTTCATACCTCTGCCAACTAGAGACCCAATTTTTAACACATGCCCCTTTGCTGCATATACCCAGCATCACATGCACAGCTCCAACCTTGATCTTGAAACCCTGGCCTGCAGCCAGGCTTTGCACCATGCTTAGTGAGCATTATCACCATAGCACCACCTACGAGCCTGGTCTGTGACCAGGTTTTCCACCTAAAGCACTGCAAGAGAGAATGTATGTAATAGAAAAGAATGCAAATGGTCTGGCCTATGCTCAGGCCTTGTACCCAACCCACCTAAGGGAATGAAACAGTTGTAGGCATGGCCTTCAGCCATACACACAGACCATCACTGTCAAAATGCCAACTGTGAGCCTCACAGCCTGGCCTGTGACCAGGCTTTGACCCAACGCATTTCAGAGGCGAATGTATAGATTAAGCGATGAACCAAATTACCCCTACCTATGCCCAGGATTTGCCCAACCCACCGCAGGGAATCAAGGGTAAACAGAGGCTTGGGCTATGCATAACAAGCACCAATGTCAAAGTGCCAACCATGAGCATGAAAGCCTGTTCTGTTGTTAGGTCTTGTACCTGACACACTGTAGAAGAGAATGCATGCAACATGGATAAAAAACAAATAGCCTCTCATACTGTTAGGCCTTTTACACCCCACCAGAGAACAGTCATTGGTATTCATGACTTTCAGTGGGATTACTGTCAAAGCCATCAAAATCAACAAGGAGCCTGAAAGCATGGCCTGTGGTCAGGTCTTGCAGCCAACTCAATGGAAAAGTGAAAGTATTAACTGGAAAATTAACAAAGTTCCATGGCCTATATACAATCCTTGTACCCACCCTATTACAAGGAATCAATCAGAGCTATGTCTGGCCTTAATTTCTAATCTTTGCTATGCATGGCCTTTGGCTTGCAGCCTTGGCCAATACCCTATACAATGCTGCCAGTTGACTCCCAGCATACATACTTTGGCTGTGCACATTGAGGTTTGGATACAGTGTCGGGTCTGCAGCCAGGTCATGTGCCTTATCAAATGCATTCAGCCAAACTCCATTGCACATGAATTTTGGCCATACAGAGCAATGGTTGGCCACAGGGCCTGCTCCCGTCTCCTGCCACCAGCCAACCCCCGCTCTGCAGAGCTGATTCATTTTAGCATACTCACTATAAACCATAACTGTGCTACCCACCATGATTTTTTTGTGTCTGTGCTTATTGCACATTCGTATTTTGAGCATGGCCGTCAGTGCATGTTATGGCATGTATTGTGTACACTGGTAACTAAAATAAGCAAGTTTTAGTGGTTTTAGGCACATTTCAGCCAGAACCTAACTCATTTTTAACTGTGTTTTTTTAATGAATCTCATTGTCTTATGACATACTGGTTTTTCAATCCCCAGTACATATTGACTTCAGCCTTGTGTAGCTGTAGCTGAGGGGGCAGCAGGCCTTGAGCCTAACCTCTGCTTTCAGCCATCTCCCACTTTGTGTGGCTTTCAGTTGAGCACAGCCGGGTCTGGGTGCCACCCCTGCCATTAGCCATCTGCCACTATGTACGGCCTTTGACCATGGGCTTTGCAGAGTGTGCTGCTGTCATGATTTCGGCAAAACATCATATGTTTCTGTAAGTTGTGTTACTGGCACAAATAAGATGCAATGTTATTATAACGGTAGTGCGAGCCAACTATTTAAAGCATAACACAATACCTTAATGAGGCAATCACAGGACCTGGTCTCATCAGCAAAGTGTTGCAAATAAGAAATATTTCAGTGAAATGACAATAGGTGTGAGAACACTCAATTCCATACTGCCTGAAATAAATCATGGCATGCACCATCTTTAGTAATTTTGGCTAAACATGGCCTAGTTGTTGTGATTCTCAATCCTGTTTGCCTTTCTGAATGGTTTCTGAGTTTTTGAATCACTGTGAACTAAGGCTGACTACCTTTTTTCAAGTCCCAACCCTTTAATGGCCATAGAGAATCTTATTTGCTGAGTTTAAAATGTTCAGCAATTGGCAGGATGACCCACAACAAAACAAAGGCAGCAGAAGCCAAGACTACAGGAGCATATCTTGCAGTACTTAATTTGAGCCAGTGGTTTCCAGTGCTCGGCACATGTACTCGATTGCCAACACCAGTCCTCATGACAGTCTGCCATATGGTTGTGTTGTTTGTCTACTTTAGAGATGAACATAACCACAGTTGTTTATAAAGTAAGTATATATTAAAAATTACTAATACCTGCTTCTCAAGCTATTCCTATTGCTTTGTTGCCTTAGAATAGACAGAAGTGTCACACTTGTAGGAGTGTGATGATTAGTAGTTGTGTTGGTACTGTTATTGGCAGCACTGGGAGGAGAAATGGGAGTGATGCAAGCCGTCGAAGGCAACAACACTTATTTTATTACAAATTATGCACTAAATTATCTTGGGCATGTAAGAAATTCTTGGTCTGGTAACCTCAGATGAATGAGGTGTTGTGATTAAAATGATGAACCTTGTTTTTCATTTACATTTATTAACAGATTTTGTGGTCAAAAACTAGCTTTGTATTGAGGATTGCAAAGGTAAACAGATACTATGTTATTATGGGACTGAATAATCAAGTGGAAGGCAACACACAGACTGATTTTCATAGACCGTCACAGGATTTGAAGATGTTTCTGAAAATTTGGAAAAATATTGGATATTTCAGTGTTCAGTTATTACATTATAGTTTCAATGGGCACAAGCTTGTAGAATCGTGGACAATTGCTGATGTATTATCAATTGTATTTTATGCTTTAGGTCAAAATGCAAGAATAATTCTAGCCAAGGAATCACAGAGGAAGATGCTGAGGGGATGCCCAAGGAGAGAGGAAGTCCAAGGATATTCTGACCTGAAGAGTAGCCCCCTGCCCACCAGCCTGTGCTTTCCTGATTTGCCCTCTATCTCCCAATCAACCGTAAACCCTTCTCTCACACCTGCCCATGCCTTTTAAGTTTGTGGAGGGAACCCCAAGACAGCCACCTCCATTTTGTAGCCCCAGCTTCTCTGTGCCCTAAATAGCCCAGTGGGCAAAAGGAAAAAGAAGTTGGTAAGAACACAGACTTGTGCTGTGTATGCTTTAAACACTAAAACTGTTTTTGGTCTCCACTCATGACTGTTTAAATGGAGCTCTTGGTTTCTGTGCAATTTGTACTTTTAAAACTACTGTTTTTTTCTACTCGTGACTGTTTAAAACTCTCTCCTAGTTTTCCCCTGTACTGTGCCAAGGCTTGTGTGTGTTTCTTTAAAGGTTAAACGGCAAACTAAATCTCAGAGGCTCAGCTGAGTGTTTGTTTTTATGAGGCTGCTTAATCTGCTTTGTGGTTTTAACAGTGTTTGGAAAGTGTATGTAGCACTCATTATTGATGAGAAAAAGTGTTTTGCTTAAGTGTACAAAAAGCAGTATTTGTAGGGACTTAAAATTTAGGCTATTTGAGCCTGCCTGTACCCAGGGAGATTCTGACCTGAAGAGCAGCTCCCTGCCCACCAACCTGTGTATAAGGCCACATGCCCTTTCTGTAAGTTTCTTACTAATAGTTGCTTCTGTGCCCTGATTGGTTCCTAGGGCGAGGGTTTCTATTGGACTTAAGGTATAGGGAGAGAGTTCTGATAGGCTGATGCGTTTGTGGTTTTGATTGATTCCTATGAATATGGTTTCCTCTGAATTTGGGGCCAATAAAAAAAAGACAACTGTCAAGTTTCATGTGTGAAGGTTTATACATGAATTCAAGGGGACAGGAGCTGACACTTGCTTGTTCACTGTGTGGGCCTTTCATTCGGTCTTTTATTTATGAAAATCACAAAAGGTGCATAAAATCACACCCATTCATGATACAGGAGTAATGCTTATTACATCATTATAAGCAGATACGTGGCATGGTGTTGATCTGAAGGTACACAAATTACTCAATCCTTAAGTGTACAGCCAATCAAAAAGAAATGACAACTTGAATCAAGATGGCTGTGGGTCGGACCTTTGCATCCCTTTCCATTGAGCAAATACACTGAATCTGCACAATTCCTACCCAGTCAAATGCAGGTCTTTAGGCATTTGGCTATATGCCTTCAAAGATATGTCTAACTATTGCTGGTGCGGGCCGGCAAGACTACTTGAGAGGTCCTTTTGTGCCAGCCTTGCATTACAAGATGTTCAGCAGAGTACATTACTTTACCTGAGGTCACCCGGCCTGATCCCACAGCTATTGTACCACGTGGATTTGTGTAAGTCATAGTAAAAATCAGTTGAATCATAAAGCGTGTAACATTTAACGTCATACTTAATGGGACAATTCCTTCCAACAAAATGCTGTCAGGATGGCAATAATAAGTTTTTATTTACATATAATTTATTCAGGGCACACTTCTTCTCATTGTAAACCGTACTTGCACCCTATTGGGAACCTGAAACTTAACTTGTGGAGGTTGCAGTGTTAAGAGGGGAATATGCATCCATCATTTTTAAATCAAGAAAGCCTAGTCTAGATGTGCAATGGGAACAGGCTTTCTCTTCTGTTCTCGACTGCATCACTTTGGAAGAACAAGGTGTACTGAAACATGACATTCAATTCATGCCCTGGGATAAAAAATATATTGTTTCCTCTGATAGCTGCTTAATACAATGTTTACAGCAATACAATACATGAAAAGAAAGTGATTTTTTTTTTTAAAACAAATCACCTTCAATGTGAATTGCCAATTATCATAGTGGGTGCATGATCATTATGGATCAATATGGATATGTACCATACTGAATATTCTTTTACTTCTCAAACACAAAACCCTGTTTCCCACTTCCCGTCCTTTCCTCCATCTCATCTCTTTATATCCTTGTTAACCCTTGTGTTCCCTTCTTAAAAGTCAATTTTGCACAAGGCTGTCCCGTACTTGAACAAATACTCCCCATACTCCACCCACTCTATCCTGAATTACAAATGCAAGTACTTTAATTCCCATTACCACACATAAGGCATTTTGGGCCTGATATAGAATTTTGTG
Organism: Pleurodeles waltl; assembly: GCF_031143425.1. Lineage (NCBI taxonomy): Eukaryota > Metazoa > Chordata > Amphibia > Caudata > Salamandridae > Pleurodeles > Pleurodeles waltl. The sequence continues at coordinate 281,035,050 of NC_090450.1, forward strand.
GATGGGTTACTCTGTCACAAGCGTGATGGATACCCCGCCCCCCATAATATGATCCTCATAGGATATAATAGGATTGTAATACAGCAGAGGGGATATCCATAACATTTGTGACAGAGTAACCACATCAGCCAAACTCAAAATCAGGCCTCTTATGCTCTAGGGGACAAGAACAAATAGCAAATAGGAGGTGAGAGATAGAGAAAGTAAATGCAAATATATATATATATATATATATTGCACAACACTAGTCCCGGAATGCGGGAGCACAGCACAGCGGTCCTGGAGAGGCCTGAGGCACCTTAAATATCCTTCTTCACTCCTTTTGCATAACAGGAGAACCAGGACACCGCCGATGTAAGGAATTCAATATACACACATATATATATATATATATATATATATATATATATATATATATATATATATATATATATATATATATATATTTAGTACTCAAGGCCAGCATGGAAAGTATACAGTTGCAATCTGCTGACACATGGATGCAATCCATGTCATTCTACTCTATATTCTAAGATGTACCCCAAACACTCCCATAAACAGTGAAAACAATATAAAATGGAACACAGACACACATATACAGAAAAATAAATCTCCGCGTCTATGTTCTGAAACCTAGGGGAAACATGGAAGGAAAAATAGTTTTGCGCCAAACAAATATTTTAACCATCAATAATATTTGTATATATACATCCCCGCTTCCAGGGTGTATGGAAAGTGTACAAACCTTTAAATTAAGTAAATCCAAATAAGTATTAGGTATCAACATTCAGTTTGTACACTTGTGCATTTTCCACTACCAAGAGCAAACTCTAAGCCCACTGGGTTATCCTGTCAACTGTGCACAGCACACGTCCCCCTCACAGGATACTGCGAAAATCTGTAGCTTTGCATTTGGAGCAAGGCCCAGAATCTATGGTGAGCATTAAAAGAGAGGTTAAGCACCGCTGACATAGCTTAATATGAACATGTTGGTATCTTTTAATTATGTTACTATCACAATTTGTTTGACATTGTATGAATTGTGTCTATCTCACTTTCACATTAGTGGGGAATTTTGCACCATCGGACTTGCGAGCGGATAATCATCATGTTGAAAAATAGCAGAAGCATGAGGTGGACCTCTTCCCTCTCATGTGGTTCCTTCTTGCTACTGTTAAGTGCAACACACAATGAGTAGTTCAGCAAGGCTACAGTGGCTTGTGTGCTGCAAGCTTTACTGGCATTGGGCCCACTTCCCTTTTTTCTACAAGAATGATGATGCATATTTAATCCTTCCTCATAGTGCAAGCACAACAAAAGCATCTGAAGCTTGGAGCACATTCCAGCAAATCTTTTTGGTATCTGTTAGCATGAATGCAAATGCATTATGCCCCACCCTCTCAACTGTCCTAATGTTATTGAAATGAGGTATAGTGCTCTTTCTACATCAAGAACTAGGCAAGGAGAACACTTTAGGCATGTTGTTTCACTTTATGTCTCTCTTGATATCAAGATGCCATGAGGTACAAATTATTATAGTTGTAAATGGAATATTTGGCTATTAAGGTCTTGAATATATTTTCAAAACATTTGTATTTGTACTACTGCCTACCGAAGGTGAGACAGTATTTTTGTCAAATCCCATGTCTTTAACTCACTTGCAGTAAAACAAAACACATTAGAGGGCACTTTATACTTATCAGGCATGTTTTGGTTTCTAAGGCTACCTTCTAACAACATGGCCAAATCTCTAATGTAGTGGTCATAGAGACCATAAAAAAGAGAAGAGTCTTCTTCTGCCTGGTCATGCGCAAGGATCAGCAATTCAGCCAGCTCATCTCAGGGAGCGGCAGATGGAGGCCATTGCAAAATTTCAAGTTGTAAATCAGTTAATTTATGTAACAGTTCTGTACATTCGGTTGTGGCTTTAATGGCAGGCATTTGTATTGTAAGGGGTTTTGCACTCTCAATATGTTCCCTTTTATTATTCAACTTCTGGAATAAATAATACTGAGGCGTACGCCACCTTTGCATTTTAGTAGCCAGTTTCAAAATGAGATAATTAAGTGCAGAGACCGTCATTGGGTACAGTAAAAAAGGATCATCGTATTTCTGAGGCCAGACAAGATCTTGTGTCACACAGGAGGGAACTCCTACACTTTCTTTGGAACACTTGTGAATAATTTTGCAGAGAGCATGATGAGCATTTGTCAAGACTTGACAAGAAAACTTGAAATATGATCTACAATGTATCCTAACACACTAAAAGCTAGAAATCACCTGTTGAAAGTTCTTTTTGGGCTAATTGAAAAAACGTATTTGCTGGTTCAATTCTGGCACCCGAGCATAGGGTGGTGGTCTTTTTCGTGCCACTAAATCTACTCTATTCTTGTCTCCCAAATCGTGTGCACAAGAAGTTGGGAGAGAAGAACAGATCAGTGCAGCAGTTTTGTCCCTTTGCCACATTTTGAGACCACATGAAGATTAATTAATGTTTCAAGAACCAAACCAATAATCTTGCATGAAGATTCTGGACTATCCTTGCTCTTGTCCAAAATTCCCTTTATTCATTGATATAGTAACTGTCCCTATAGCGTAACAGAAGTCTTCACCCACACTTGAAAAAGGATGCAATAGTATGTATCTGGGACTAGTTCCCAGAGCTCATACCCATGGATGACATGAGGAAATTCATTCACATTCATCTCTTAAGGCATTAATCCCTGTGCAATATTATTAGTAGGAAGCAGGAGAAGTGCCCAGTCAAACTAACATTCCAGGGAAAAGATCTTGTGATACTAGTTCACCATGAGCGTGCATACTTAAAACAATTGTAAAAGTGTCTTTAGAGACAAAGGGTGCTATAAGTACATGGTATCTAAAATGTGTGGAAGACAAAAAGCATTGCTGTCAGCAAATACAATGCATTTGGGGGAATAACCCAATACAACAATAAAGACATTATCACACTACCAGGAAGATGATGGACAATATAAAGGACTACAGCATGATAATGTAAGCTAGATCAGCACCAAAGATAATGAGTGTTACAGAAATAGTTATACACACATGGTATAACATACAATTGGTATGCAGTGAAAATCCCAACTGTCAGGCCAACCCCTTGGTAAGTGCTGAGACACTCAACTGTCGAGCAGTATACTCTGGGACCAAGTGACCTCAGCAGGTCGAATAAAACCATCCATACGCATGCAGTGAGCATCGGGATCTCCAAACAATATTCCATAGGCACCCTCCTCTTGTACCCAGGCAAACCCCTGGGGACAAGCAGAAAACCCACAGGCATCTGGAACCTGCTAACACTCAACTGTCAGATGCCCGCTATGCACGAGTAGGTCAGGAGGTCGAGAGAGGAGACAAGTGCAATCAGAAGAGCACTAACTGCCACACCACAGCCTTGGAAGGACAACCACCTTCCCCTATTGACCAATTTTACTCAGCATGCTTCCTGTTATACCAAAATAATAACATTGTGCACCATCAACAAGATGCATGCCTCCCCCCGGGAAAGACCAGAGTGGACTCTTAGTCAATCGCCTGTAAAAGCCCAATAGTGCAAAATGTAAAACTCAAGTCAACCAGCTTGGGCTGACCAACATGAAACCGGAAACACCCTCCTCTAAAGACCTGGTCCAGGATTTAGTCTGGAATTTGTAAAGCACTGCAAATCTCCCATGAGGGTCTCATGGCACTGGATTGTAGGCACGGGGAGATTAAGGCGGTCATTCTGACCTTGGCGGGCGGCGGAGGCCGCCCGCCAAAGTCCCGCCGTCAGGTTACCGTTCCGCGGTCGAAAGACCGCGGCGGTAATTCTGACTTTCCCGCTGGGCTGGCGGGCGGTCGCCTTCAGACCGCCCGCCAGCCCAGCGGGAAAGAGGCTTCCACGATGAAGCCGGCTCGGAATCGAGCCGGCGGATTGGAAGCTGTGCGACGGGTGCAGTTGCACCCGTCACGTATTTCACTGTCTGCGCAGCAGACAGTGAAATACATGTAGGGGCCCTCTTACGGGGGCCCCTGCAATGCCCATGCCAGTGGCATGGGCACTGCAGGGGCCCCCAGGGGCCCCGCGACCCCCCCTACCGCCATCCGGATCCCGGCGGTCGGACCGCCGGGATCTGGATGGCGGTAGGGGGGGTCGGAATCCCCGCGGCAGTGCAGCAAGCTGCGCCGCCGTGGAGGATTCAATGGGGCGGCGGTACACTGGCGCCAGTGGTGCCGGTCCGACCGCGGCTTTACCGCCGCGGTCGGAATCCCCATTGGAGCACCGCCGGCCTGTCGGCGGTGCTCCCGCGGTCCTCCGCCCTGGCGGTCTTTGACCGCCAGGGTCAGAATGACCGCCTAAGTGATTTGCCCTGAATCACTGGATGTTGAGCCAACGCCGAGACTCGAACCTGGTTGCCCCAGCTTTGAAGTTGGCAGCTCTGGCAGTTATGCCACATCCTCTCCCTACCTCTACCAGGGGCTCACCCCGTGACACAATCTGGCACAGTAACTGTAAAAGTGAAGAACCCTCGACCGTCAGGTACCATCTAGGCACGAGGTGTGTCATATGGTTCAAGTGCCAAGTGGACCGTCAAGTACCGTCTCACTTTGAATTGTGTCACAGGGTGCGTGGTGTCAGTGTGTCAGGGAGATGACAGACAAGCACTAAGAAACAGAAAAGAAACCATAGCAAGGAACTATAGTCAGCAAAAGGAAAGCACTGCAGTGCAGCACCTCTGCCCTGCGCTACTTCACATGAAACATCAAAATCATCAACAAAAAAACAAAAAAAGGGAAAACAAAAGCAGACTATCCTGCATTACTGCTGCATACGAAACATGAAAAGGCAGCAAAAATACTCAAAATCCAGTGTGGGGAGCAATGAGGAGCTGGGTGGAGTCTAGGGCAGGGGCAGTGGGGGTACTGATAGGGGTTCGCAGTGGAGAAGTGGAGAGATGAGACCTCAGGCTGCAAGGGCAGGAGGAGAAAAGAGCAGAAGGCATCCTCAGTCCACCAATCCAAAGCAACGGTGGCAGCATAGAGTAGCCATAGTCTCACCACTCACAGCCAAGGACTGCACTCTCTCACCAACTGTAGAACCTCAATAAAAGACTTGCATTACAAACCATTCCGCAGAGTACATTACTTAACCTTAGGTCACCCAACCTCTGGGCATGTCTTGCAAGCCTTGTAATTACTGAATTTCATAAAATGTGAACAGTACAGGATGGATTTCACCTAAAATAGAACACCCTTCCACATGGTTAGAGTTCTGATTGGCCGATAGAAATGAGGTTCAGATTGGTTCCGATAGCTAGGGTTTGTATTGGCCATAGGGCTTAGGGTTTAGCTTCAAATTGGTTATGAGGGCTGGTGCTGTGATTGGTTGAAAGGACCAGTTTGCCATTGGAGCTAGTGCTCAGGGCTAGGATTCTGATTGGTTCGGGTTAGGTCTAGGGTTCCCTTTGGCCACAGGGCTATTTAAGCCTAGAGTTCAGGGTGTCCCAGCCCAGGCGTCTAGGGTAAGGCCGTAAAGGAAAAGGGTATTTGCATGTTTGGCCCTCTGTGGACCCAGCTCAGGCCTATGAGAAAAAAAATGCTACCCTTTTTTCATTCACCAGCCACCCCCTTAACAATGTAAAAACATGCTCTCAACAAATGCAAACTACTCATTTACTACAAGCAAACCCTATCCACATTTCAATGTCTCAACAACCACTACGCAACCCCACAATGGCTCCCTCACACAAAAACATCACTCTGTCCTATACCACTAACAAATCCACACATCACCAACACAACACAAATCAACATTATACATAATGTTAATGCATCCAGACACACACTCCTTGTTATACAAAATGCCAGCTCTAATCTCTACTTGTTCCTAACAGCCCCCTGTATGCCACCACCAAACCTATACTCAGCCTTCCATCATATCATTCAACAACATTCTACTTCTCTTTTTACTACAAACACACAACCAAACAATCCTTACATTCCAATCCACCACATATACTACCTCTTCCAGCTATCAAATCAAACTCAACATATAACTCTTGTCCAGCCCCTCACACACACCACATACACTCTTCTCCAAAACACATCACCACTCCTATACCTTTCAACCTCCACTCACCAACAGTACTTTACATGCAAATCCTTCTGAGAAACCCACTGCTTCAATATCTCCTCCCACTACCACGTAAAAATAAAATATAACACTCACACCAGCATATAAAAATCTCACACACACCCAATTTCATAATACATTCTGTCACAAATATCAACCCTCCTGACTATACAAATAATGTGCATCTTAAAGTATCTTTATTCCCCAATTTTCTCTCTTTATCAACACCTAGCACAAACACACCAACACAGCACCTCTCATTCACCTAGTTCTCATCCATTACACAATGGACCTACATGCTCCATTACCACCACTAACCCACTCACCTTCCACCCTAAGCAGACACAAACAAAATAAACAACATGCCACTCTTCACAACTTTGCATCCTCATGTGTATTACATAGCAAAGCTACTCTACAAAAACAACACAGCTCACCAACTCACTCTCAGCCACCATTACCACCACCTACACATGCATACCCTTCAAAGTGCCTTCTAAGCCTGCTGGACGAGGATGCGATATAGAAAAACAAAACTATTGCTATTCCCATACAGCTAATACATCACTAATTACACTAGATACACCTGCTACAAGTTCAACAAATACTGCTCACTCTTCTACAAAACAAAGTCACACCACCACCAAAACATAATCTCAAAACTGCCTCCTAGTAAATGCGAATTCACTCACCAAAAACAAGCACCACATCAAGGACCTACTCAATAACACACAACCTGACTTACGCTTCATAACTGAATCATGGTTAGGAGATGACATGGCGCCAATATTGCCTGAGGCCATTCCTCTAGGCTATCAAACTATCACACAAAATCGTATAGGTAAAAGATGCTGTGGACTAGCTGTTATATTCAAGAAAACAATAAATCTCACCAAAGCTGACAACATTTCCTTACAAAGTTGTGAGACCCTCATCACCAGAGGCAACCCAACACCAACATCCTGCTGTAACTTCATTCTCCTTTCAGACCACCACCTAGCAATGCAACATTCCCAGACACATTTCTAGACAGTTTCAAACATTCTTACACTACACTCCAATCTATGTCTTCTTGGGAATGTAAATATTTGGTTTGACAAACCCAATCTGCCCCATCCCAAAACCATCATCACTGCTGTGGCCCCAATGAACCTACATCCGATCGTACACAAACCCAGACACATCCCTGGACACACCCTAGATGTCATTTTTAAAAATCCAGAACTAGTTATCTTTCAAAAGATTACTCCAGTCACATGGCCAGCCCACCATTTGATAGCTTTCCAACATAAAAAACCAGAAATCAACATACCTAAGACCACTATACATACATCTACCTATTGACAGTGGAACAAACTCAATGTTGAAGACTTAGAACATAACTAACATCCAACACAGATCTAGACATAATCAATTCTGTTCAAAAGCTTTATGAATGGCTACAGGAAGCTTTTGATATCCTAATACCACTAAGAACAACAAAGCAGGACAAAAGAAAACAAGCACCTTGGAGAAATACAGGACTAAAAGAGATAAAACAGTAATTTCAAAAGCTGCAACACACTTGCCTCTAAATAAACATCAATCAAGACAAACTTAACCTACAGAAACATATCAGAATGTACAAGTCAACAATCAGAAAAGCTAAAAGAAAGTACTATTCAGACAAAATTCAAAATGCTAAATGTGCAAATAAATAATTTTGTAAAAGTCTCACTGACTTTCATAAACCTAATTGCACAGAAGGAACTCATCACATTACTCAGGAATTCAGAGACAAACTGGCTAATCATTACACAACCAAAGCAGACACGTTGGACTCCTATTTAAAACAAAGGAAAACCACCAGCACCAACCCATTTCCAGAAATCCCCTCTAAGGGTAGGCTAACCCAGCATCTGCATTCCTTCAAACAAATTTCACAAAGTGAATTTATGGATTAGGTCAAGGCAAGCAGGCCATTCAACTGCCCTTCTGACCCTTGTCTACCACAAATGTTCAAGAACATTCTTAAAACTACCTCTGCTGCCACACCAGTGAGAAAAGTCATAAATAATTCTTTATTATGTGTATCTTTCCCAAAGATCTAAAAAAAGGCATCATATGCCCATTATTAAAGAAAACAACCCTGGACCCACAAGACCCCAACAACTACAGACTGATTACATCGTTCTCCTAGATGTTATAATTTATTGAAGATAATTCCATCTTTCATACTACCAGACTGGCTTCCATCTAGGAAGAGGCACAGAATCTGCCCTCATCGCATCTGGTATGACCTTACAAACACAGTAGACCACAATGGGGTCGCTGCACTCCTTTTCTTGGACCTCTCAGATGCTTTTGACAGTTGACCATGACACTCTAATACAAAGACTCTACAAAGCCGGCATAGAGGGGACTACTTTTAACTGGATCACATCCTACCTTCATAACAGAACACATTTCATCTATGCTTCCACTTTCTCATACAGACTGTACTTCACTAAAGCAAGGCTCCCTCAAGGCTCTATAATCTCACCCATGCTTTTCAACACCTACATGAAGTAATTACCGACAATGATAAATTAATTTCAGCTCACATACTATAACTGTGCAGATGACACCCAAATACTACTTAAACTGAAAAGCCCCAAAGACATTGGAAACTTACAAACCTTCAGTTGCCTCATAGCTGTTGATAAGTGGATGACATGGAGCCACCTCAAATTGAAAGCTTCCCAAACTGAAATACTACAATGTGGCAAATGGATAAATTATGAGCCAATCTGCACCTGATGAACTAGGACCACCTAGTAAAGTATCTAAGGAAGTAATAAACCTTGGAATTATCATGGACTCTAAGTTATCAATGAATGCCCAAGTGGGTTAATTAGCCAGACTAAGGTTCATTAGTAAAAAAACTCTGTGACACGTCTTCCCCCATCTGGAATTTCCACACCAGGTCCAGGCTACTACCTCTCTTGTAATATCTGAACTGGAGTACATCAATAGCCTCTAGAGCAGATCATCCTATTAAAAGACTACAAGAGATGCAGAACTCTTCTGCCAGACTACTCCTACATGTAAAGCCACAAGCCCACATCTACTGGTTGCCAGAAGATCCACCTTCAAGATGCTTTGTTTCACCTACAATGCAACATATGGAACAGGACCTCTTTTCATCAGGAATAATATCACCAAATACATTCAACAAAGGAACCTCTACTCCAGATTGGCACCTGGTCTCAAAAATCCCATCATTTGAGAAAAAAAACATAGGTGACACATCCTTCTCTGTTGAAGCAGCCAAAATATAGAACTCATTACCCCAAAACATAAGTTCCTTGGATAATTATCTTATCTTCTGAAGACTACCCAAGAGTTGGCTCTGTCCTACATAACCCCCATACTCAAACACTAATGTACAGCATATCCCTGCGAATAGAAACATTTATAATTTGAATATAGGTATGTATTGTGATATGTGTATTTCTTTGTACATAAATGTATAATAATTAGGGTTTTTAAAATGTACAGATACTCTTTAGCACTGCTTAACAAATGTATATATTACATATGGCTAAATATATTTTTATATGTATATATTATTCTATGCTTAGCATGTATAGGTCACTGCATAGTTTGTATATGTTATTTAAATAGATGCTTATTGGTCTTAGATTTATTTATCTATCACAATATCACAAAATGTAAATAGTATCATAAATACAAGTCTTTCACTATTTAAATGTTGAAGAAAAAAAGAAAAAGAAAATATTGTTCTAAAAATTCACAAATAAATTAGCTTAATGAACAGCAACACTTGAAAGTCTGAGTTCATAAAACACTACTTTAAATCTCAATTTATTCTCTTCCTTATATATATACCCTCTCTATGTACTTATGGATTTATCTATTTATTACTGTACTTCTACTGTAGAAGGAAAAAAAGGAAAACATTTGACTCTATCCAATGCACTACTCTATGTCTCGCCCCATCTATACCTCTCTCAATATCTGCTTCCACTCTCTGACTCATCCCAAATCTCATTCTAATACCACGATCTCCCAAACAACTCTCTTTAAATTCATTGATCATCATGTTTCCCTCCTTTGACTCATTCAAAACCTCATTTTACTCGCATAATCTCCCTAATTAATTTCTAGAGACTCTTCCCTCCTCCATCTCTCCTTTTCCTAATCCAAAACTTAATCTTACTACTATGATCGTCCAAATAACACTTTCTATACTATTCCCTCTTCTATCCCTCCATTTTCCTATTCAATCCACATAACAGACGCTGGTCCAAATAACTCATATTTCCCTATCCTAATCCACAACTAATCCTTTTGGGCTCAGGAGTAGCATGCTCATCATTGAAAAACACTATATAAATACAATTGTAATTGAAATTACAAAATTAAAAGTATTAGATTATAGAGATGTTTTTTTTTTAACAATGTAAGAACTAAAAACAAGTACTTGCTAAGATTCCTATTATGTGATTCCATTAAAAGTGCCAACCACTCCCATGGATTGGATAGGCGGTCTTGGTTACTGTTGAAATGGCCTTTCTGCAGGGTCACCCCAAACATTTTGCCTGCCTCCTTCCACTTTTTAGATACTGCTTTTGCTGGTTTTAAGACTGCACACTCTACCACTGCTAACCAGTGCTAAAGTGCATATGCTTTCTCCCTTTAAACATGGTAACATTGAATCTTACCCAATTGGACTATTTAGTTTACTTATAAGTTCCGAGTAGAGTGGACTATATGTGCCTAGGGCCTGTAGATTAAATGCTACTAGTTGGCCTGCAGCACTGATTGTGCCACCCACTTAGGTAGCCCCTTAACCTTGTCTCAGGCCTGGCTTTGCAAGGCCTGTGTGTGCAGTTTCACTGCCAATTCGATTTGGCATTTAAAAGTATTTGCTAAGCCTAAAACTCCCCTTTTTCTACATATAAGGTACCCCTAAGGTATGCCCGAGGTAGCCCACAGGGCAGGGTGCTGTGTCGGCAAAAGGTACTGTCAGGAGTACTGACAGGACCTGCACTAGAGGGGGGATTCCTTTGGGAAGGCCCTATCAAGTCTGTAGGTGATAATGATGTGTCTGACTTCCATTGTCGACAGGTCCATCAGGGGTCTGTATGCCGGAGGATGATGCCATCTCATCATCTGCCCCATTGGACGTGCCCTATGGAGGAGAAGTGTGATCAGAGGGTCATACACCACATAGCTTGCACAAGGGTGTTTAGAACAATCGTGATGTAATCGTTGTGTTGCGCTGTCTGTCCATATTCATGCCCAAAAGTGCTGTGACGCAGTTAGTTGCCCTGCCATGTGCCCCCCTGAAATGGCGGCTGCCTGACCTGTACGGAGGGACAAGGGGAAATGAGCTAACTGCGCTGGCATTGTGCAGCGGCGCGGTAGGCGGACGAAGACCGTGGCGCAAATCAGCATTGGTTATCATTGGGCCCTATGGGTTCCCGGAGCCAATGACGATGTACGCCGGCGGTGATGGTATGCACCGCCGCGGACATGACCGCCATTTTCTATCTGTTCACTCACTTGATACCTGACCTTCAACTGGAGAGGACCTACACTGCAAGTGCTGCTGTAACCTGAGTCTGGAAGCGACAATGGCTACAGTGTCTGGGGAAAGGGCCCTGCCTTCACCGCAGAGGAGTTGGACAACCTTGTGGATGGGGTCCTCCCCCAGTTCAGGCTACTCTACGGTCCTCCAGACAAACAGGTGAGTACACTGTGAGCATTATGGATGGGACATGAATGTATGGAGTGGTGTGGATGGAAGATACGGGGGACAGAGGCCAGCATGTGAGGATAGTCAGTGTAAGTGTTTCTGGACCAAGGTGGGAGGTTTGGGGCCAATGAGTAAGAACCAGACGCAGGAGTAAAATACAGCGCCCACCAGAAGAAGGGTATTTGGCATGCCATTGCCAAGGAAGTGCGGACCCTGGGGGTCTATCATAGACGGAGCACCCACTGCCCCAAAAGATGGGAGGACCTGCACCGCTGGAGCAAGAAGACGGCGGAGGCCCAGCTGGGGATGGCCTCCTAACGTGGAAGGGGTGCCCATCGTGCCATGACCCACCCTGATGTACCAGATCCTGGCGGTGGCATATCCTGAGTTGGATGGGCACTTGAGGGCACTACAGCAGCCACAACGGGGTGAGTACAGTCTCATTCAGTTGACTCTGCACGCTTTATGAGGTTTCTGGGTGGGGGAAGTGGGCTGCGGGTTCCCCTAGGCTAGGGCAGACGTGCCAGAGTAGATCCATTGTTAGACAGCTCAGTGGCACTCTAACACCAAAAGTGGTAGTGGCCCTCTACACCTAGTCAGGCTCCTGTGGGTTCCAGGTGTGCATCAAATGGGTTTAGGCAACGTCCCCCATGGGCGTGTGATTTTCCCCTGAACTGTTAGTGCATGGCCTAGTGCATAGGGCTGCTCCCTGTGGGTTGTGTCCGCCCACGGTGGTGTTGTTGCAGGCATTGACCATGTGTCTCTTCTGTCTTTCCTCCCATTTTTGTTTTGTCACCCTGTCCTTGTGTGCATTAGCATCATCCGGTATAGGAGCATTGGCACCGGAGCAAGAGGGAGCTGCAACCCACATGGCCCAGGAGGATGAATGTACGGAGTCTGAAGGCACCAGTAGGATGGAGGGCAAGGGGAGCTCCACGACCGGGACAGGAGGAGACACCAGTGACATCGACTCCTCCTCTGATGGAAGCTCCCTTGCGGTGGCGGGCACATCTGTGCCCACCGCATCAACAGGTACCACCACCACCCCCCCTACCAGCACCGCCTCAGTGTGTTTCCCGTGCCCTCTCACCAAGGAGGGTGGGCATCTCCCTCGCCCCAAGCACCTCAGGCCCTGCCCTAGTCAGCCCTGCTGCCCTCATTGAGGAGGCTATTGACCTCCTGAGATCCCTCACTGTTGGGTAATCAACCATTCTGAATGCCATCCAGGGTGTTGAGGCATTTTCAACAAACCAATACATACCTGGCATGGCGGCCCAACAGAGATCATTTCAGGCTCTGGTCTCAGCACTGATGGCAGCCATTGTCCCTGTGTCTAGCCTCCACCCTCCAACTTCCACTACCCAGACCCAATTCCCTCTACCTCAGCCTATCCCAAGCACACCATCAGACCAGCATGCTCACTCATAAACACACAAGAGTGGACATGGCAAACATAAGCACCACATATCCCACAGGCACTCACACAAGCACCATCCCCATGCAGACACAGCAACATCCACTGCCTCCACTGTGTCCCCCTCCTCCACATCCTCCTCCTCCCTTCCAGTCTCGTCTCCACTCACACCTGCATGCACTACATCCTCAGCCACTACCTCCATCACCAGCACGCCCATCACCACACACCGCTCATGTGCAATCACCACCCCCACTACCATGCACACTTACCATGTGTCCTCTCCCAGTGTGTCTGTGAGCCCTCCTCGCAAACTACACAAACGCAGGCACATACCCACTCAACAGCCATCCACCTCACAACAGCCTCCAGCCCATGCACCCTCACCAAAACTCAGCAGACGTGCACCTCCTACAACCACTACCTCTTCCTCTACTCCCAAACCCGCTCCATCTTCCCGTCCCAGTGTGTCTAAAAAACCTTTCCTGGCTAACATTGACCTCTTCCCTACACCTCCCCCCGTCCTTCCCTTAGAGCCAGGATGTCCAGATCCCAGCCCAGCACCTCAGCCACGAAATCCTTAAGCACTGTGGTCCCTGCAAGTCCAGTAACATCGCAGGTGGCACCCATCAGGGCTGCCAGTGTGCCACCTAGTGAGGCCAAGTATCACCCTATTCCACCACCTGCCAAGGTGAAGAAGGGACCCACATGCCGTAGGGAAAAGGTGCACCAACCACCCAGCATGCCATCATCCAAGACAAAAGAGGATGTGCCAAGGTCCCAGCAGCGACTTCCAAGGTGGAGAAAGGACACAAGGCTGAAGGGAAGTCAGCCCAGGGCACGGAGCCTCCGGGGAGGAACTGGTGTCACATCTTCTGCAAGACAGAACAGCAACCTGTACGGCGGTGGCTAATGCCGCAAACACCGCCACCTGCACCACCACCTGCACCGCCACCTGCACGTCAGCTGCCTCTGCAACAGTCCCCAGCATCATCCCCAGTGGGCAGCCATCTGAGGCTGCAGGAGATGTCCTGCTGTCTCCCTCCACAGGTGCTGAGACATGCAATACCGGCAGCATCTCCGCCACAGACACCGCCGCAACCACCGCCACCTGCCCTGCGACGTGCTCAGACAGTGCCACCACAGTCGACATGAACATCATTCCCAGTGGACAGCCGTCCGAGGCTGCAGGAGACGTCCTGGACCCTGCACAGACTACATTAGGCACCACAACCAGCACTGGCAGTACCAGCAGTTGGCAGGCAAAGTTGCCGCGGGGTGGAGTGTGTCTCTGCCTCCATGGAGTATTATGCTACCTTTTTCCAGGAAATCTCATGGCTCACACACCCTGGTGAGGGAATGGGAACAGCCACACACCATGTGCAGCACTCTGGGCACCAAGCCCCCTCCAGAACCAGTGGAGAAAGGCATCCACTACCCCAGTCCTTGGCAGGATGAAGCACTCTTGGCACAAAGCCCCCTACAGAACCAGTGGAGAAATGCATCCACTACCCCAGTCCTTGGCAGGATGAAGCACTTTAGGCACCAAGCCCCCTCCAGAACCAGTGAGGAAAGGCATCCACTACCCCAGTCCTTGGCAGGATGAAGCACACTGGGAACCAAGCCCCCCCCCCAAGAACCAGTGGAGAAAAGTATCCATTACCCCAGTCCCTGGCAGGATGAAGCACTCTGGGCGCCAAGCCCCCTCCAGAACCAGTGGAGAAAGGCATCCACTACCTCAGTCCTTGGCAGGATGAAGCACTCTGAGCACCAAGCCCCCTCCAGAACCAGTGGAGAAAGGCATCC
This sequence comes from Pleurodeles waltl, assembly GCF_031143425.1. Taxonomy (NCBI): domain Eukaryota; kingdom Metazoa; phylum Chordata; class Amphibia; order Caudata; family Salamandridae; genus Pleurodeles; species Pleurodeles waltl. The sequence goes on from NC_090450.1 coordinate 281,050,149, forward strand.
ACTACCCCAGTCCTTGGCAGGATGAAGCACTCTGGGCACCAAGCCCCCTCCAGAACCAGTGGAGAAAGGCATCCACTAGAGAGACTGTGGCTTTGCAATCCCCAGGACCAATCAGTGGGCAACCCACCCACTTAAGAAACTTGTGAGACTGTGGCTTTGCACTCCCCAGGACCAATCTGGGGGCCCCCTTGTGGAGCAGTGGCGTCGTCCTATCATCCGGCTGAGGTGCTCCCCTCCCCTTCCCCCTGAGGTGCCTGTTTATTTTCGACCTGATGCTCCTGAGGTGTTCTCTCCATTTTGAGGCAGGTATCATGTGTGGGCTATGCCCTTGCGTTTTGGGATCACTGGTTCACGGACAATGAATGGAACACTATCCGGACTTGTGTAGTTGCTGTACAATTTGTATATATTGCTCTTTTACAGACCTGTTTCCCTATCTGGATTTTCAATGATTACACTTGTTGCAATCATTACTTTTTGTCCTTGCGTTCTTCCAGGGGATGACGGGGTGTAAATGTAATGTTGATGCCTGTATTTGTGTGTATGGTGTTGTGGGTGAGGGTGGGGTTGGGGGTGTTGCGTGTGTGTGTCACTCTCTTTTTCCTCCCCCCTCCCCTGTGTGCTAGGTGCAGTACTCACCTTGGTTGTCGCCACCGTCTTTGATGTTCCTGGTAGAAGAGGAGGTAAACCACCATTGGTAACACCTGTAGTTCACGCTTCCTGGCGTCATGGTTGCTCGTTGGGTGTCGAGAGGTGAGTGGTTTCCCTTCCAAGTCCTGTTTCCGCCGTGCTATTGATGGCATTGTTACTGCCCCGGAAAATCTGGCAGAGTGGTGCCTTGTAATACAGTGGGCGGGACATTGTGTTCCGCCTGTCTGTTGGTGGTTACCGCCCCAGTATTTGTTTCTACCGCCTTGGCGGTCAGAGTGTTAAAGTGGCTGTATGTATTGGCAGTTTCCATCATGGTTGTGATCTCATTTTTATCACCACCAGCCTGTTGGCGGTATTACTGCCGATTTAACACCTGACGCCAAGGTTGTAATGAGGGCCTTTAAATCACTTTTCAGTGATATCTCAATATTTCCTTATTGCATCTTTAATTTTTTTGACCTGCATTTATCAAGATAAATATTATATATTTTTCTAAACACTGTGTGGTGTATTTTTGTGGTACTATATGGTGTTATTGTATGATTTATTGCACAAATACTTTACACATTGCCTTTTAAGTTAAGCATGACTGCTCAGTGCCAAGTTACCAGAGGGTGGACACAGGATAATTTGGATTGTGTGTGACTTACCATGACTAGAGTGAGGGTCTTGATTGGACAGGGGGGTAACCTAACTGCCAACCAAAGACCCCATTTCTAACATTGGTCATCAGCAGTGAGATGGACTTGTATTTGTGCAGTGACATACAGTAGCTAAGTATTTCATTCAACATGTCTCTGGCTGGGTCTCAAGCAAGAGAGGAAGATTTTGATCTGGTTATGCTGGAGACCGACAATGTTGAACAGCTGAGGGTGTTCTGCAGGGATATGGGAGTACCCACCTAAGGTGCCTCCAGAAAGGAGGAATTTCAAGTGGCGCTGAGGGCCTGGGCAGAAGCCCATTTAGAGGAGGATATTGAGGAGGAGGGTCCAGAGGACGGCCCCTCAGAGGATTTTTTTCCATTAGTGAATGATGTTAGCACTGCAATTGTGCTCCCTGCCAAACCAGGGAGCAGGGTCTCTGATCAAGGCCTGACTGCAGAGGAAAGGAGAGAGGAGAGAGAGTTTCAATTGCAGATGGCAAGGTTGAAACTTGAGGCTCCATAGGAGGAAAGGAGGGCAGAGAGAGAAGCCAAACAAGCTGAGGCTGAAAGAGCAGCCGAGCAGATTGAAGCTGGGAGAGCTTTGGCTGAGAAAAAACTTCTGTTGGCTCATGAAATGAGTATCAAGAAGCTGGAGATTAAGGCGAGGCACTCTCAGTCCAGCAGTAATGGTGGCAGCATACATGCAGAACCTGCTGGAGAAAGAAAGGTTTGTATACCTTAAAATGTTGTGCCAGTTCTGTGATGGGAGATGACATTGACAAGTGGCTGGCTGCATACGAAGTTGCACTAAGGGCTCATGGGGTTCCTACAGAGCAATGGGGGGCAGCCTTGTGGTGGTATGTACCAGCTGTGGGGAGGGACACACTTCTTACCCTGGATCCTAGGGATCAAAACCTATATGCACTAATGAAACCGCTTTACTTGCCAAGTTTCGGCTGACTCCTGAGAAATACCGTCAGAGGTTCAGGGACAGCACTAAACTCTCCACCCAAACTTGGGTAAACTGTTTTGATTTATCTGGTAAGGCACTGAATGGATGGGTGCGGGGCAGCAAAGTAGATGATTACACAGGGTTATTTAATATAATCATGAAAGAGCATATGCTCAGTCTTTGTTCTAAAGAGTTGCACCAGCACTTGGGTGACAGTAAGCTGACTGATCCCAGGAAGCTTGCTGAGTAGGCGGACCTCTGGACTACTACCAGAGTGTCCAAAAAGGTATCTGGGAGTGACCCTAGGAAGGTTGGTTCTGGTTCCCCCCAGCAGAGTGAGGGCGAGGTTAGAGATGACCCAGACAAGTCCCAGAGTAAGGGGGGAGGAAAGGGTTCCCATGCCCCATCTGAGAAGCAGGGTGGTGGTTCTGGTAGGCAGTGGCCCAAAACATCCCATTCCCAACCCCACTGTTTTGAGTGTTCCCAGCTAGGACACAGGAAAGGGTACTCTCTCTGTCCAAAGAAATCACCCCCTGGTGGGACTTCTACAGGGGTGGCCAATGTGGCCTTAGGGGAAAGTAGTCCCCAGAGGCAGGTCATAGACTATGCCTTCATCTCCTTTAGTTGGGAGGTGGACTCAGAGGGTAAGCTGGTGATCCCTGAGGGTGGGAGTCGTCACTTCCACCAGGTGGGAGTGAATGGGGTCCCAGTCACCACTCTGAGAGAGACAGGTGCTAGTCTTACCATGACGGTGGAGAGACTGGTGTCACCAGGGCAGTACACTGGCCAGGTGTGTAGAGTGACTCAAGCCATTGGGGAGGCTTTCTTCTGCCCCATGGCCCTGGAGTCCCTAGAGTGGGGTGGGAGGTGACCCAGAGGTGGGTCAGAGTTGGTCCCTAGCTGCCCAGTGACTGCATTCTGGGGAATGAGTTACCCCTAGTGTTAGGAAAACTGAGAGGGTTGACCCCTAAGGGTGCCCTGACAGTTCAGGTGTCTGGTAGTACCACTCCCAAGAGGAGGGTACGCAAGCCCAGATGTGGAAGCAAGGTGAGGAAGGACTCACCCTTGTCCCTTGTTCAGCCTCAGGGTACAGCCCTTGGGTTGAGTGACTGGTGTCAGGGACCCACCCTGATCTGGTAAGAATGGAGAAGGGGTACAAGACCACTGGGGCTACTGTCCCTATTCTGAGATGCTTCAGGAGCCCCTTGGGAGCTCCCTACCAGCCCCCCAAATGGAGGAGAAGCTCATTAAAAGGCCCCACTCAGGGTCTCCACTTAGCAGTGGATGGTCTGGTGACTGGCTCTTGACAATGACAGCTGTCAGTGGCATTTGTTGGTTTCTGTCCTTGTGGACAGAGTTTTCCCTGGGTTGGGGACAGAAGTCCGACCCAAGGAATGGAATGGGCCACATCACTTTGTTGATCATGGTGGTACTGTCTGCATACTGGGATGCATATGTGAGCAAATTAAAGTTAGGAGCTTCACAGATGGGGTCCTCAGGTGAGGAGAAGAGTTCCCCATGGGTCAGTTCAGTGGCCCCAGAGATAATAAATAGAGGAGCCTCACTGAGTCAGAAAGGCGTGGAACTGGCAAGTGCCCCTGCAGGAGTGGGCCAATGTCCATGTTCTATCGCTTTAAGCAGAGAAGTCCATCAGAGTGTTGATTAGTCTACCCTGGCTTTGGGCTGGAAGGGGATATGTTGGAAATGGCCTTTCTGCAGGGTCACCCCCAAACTTTTTGCCTGCCTCCCTCCACTTTTTAGATATTGTTTTTGCTGGTTTTAAGACTCTGCACACTTTACCACTGCTAACCAGTGCTAAAGTGCATATGTTCTCTCTCTCTAAACATGGTAACATTGGATCATACCCAATTGGACTATTTAATGTACTTGTGAGTCCCTAGTAGAGTGCACTATATGTTCCCAGGGCCTGTAGATGAAATGCTACTTGTGGGCCTGCAGCACTGATTGTGCCACCCACTTAGGTAGCCCCTTAACCGTGTCTCAGGTCTGCCATTGAAAGGCCTGTGTGTGCAGTTTCACTGCCAATTCGACTTGGCATTTAAAAGTACTTGCCAAGCCTAAAACTCCCTTTTTTCTATATATAAGACACCTCTAAGGTGTCGTAGTTTGGACTCTTGCTCTGAGCAAGACTGCTGGTCTCAGGATGACAGTACTTTCGTTTGTGGGTGACTAAGGGGGTCATTCTGACCCCGGCGGTCTCAGACCGCCGGGGCCAGGGTCGGGGGGAGCACCGCCGACAGACCGGCGGTGCCCCGCAGGGCATTCTGACCGCGGCGGTTCGGCCGCGGTCAGACAAGGAAAACCGGCGTTCTCCCGCCGGTTTTCCGCTGCCCTTGGAATCCCCCATGGCGGCGCAGCTTGCTGCGCCGCCATGGGGGATTCTGACACCCCCTACCGCCATCCTGTTCCTGGCGGTTCACCCGCCAGGAACAGGATGGCGGTAGGGGGTGCCGCGGGGCCCCTGGGGGCCCCTTCAGTGCCCATGCCAATGGCATGGGCACTGCAGGGGCCCCCGTAAGAGGGCCCCACTGTGTATTTCAGTGTCTGCAATGCAGACACTGAAATACGCACGGGTGCAAACTGCACCCGTCGCACATACCCACTCCGCCGGCTCCATTCGGAGCCGGCTTCCTCGTGGGGAGGGGTTTCCCGCTGGGCTGGCGGGCGGCCTTCTTCGCCCGCCAGCCCAGCGGGAAAGCCTGAATGGCCTCCGCGGTCTTTCGACCGCGGAGCGGCCATATGGCGGTTCCCGCGAGGCGGGCGGCTACCGCCGCCCGCCTCAATCAGAATCACCCCCTAAGTCTCTTCCTACAACTAGTTGTAACTGTTGTCCAAACCTTACCAGCTCACTAGCAGTACCTCACCAGAAACAAAATAGTAAAAGGTGATTTGTAGCAGTCGCTTACGCATGGACTCAAAGTAAGATATCTCAGGGTTGTCGTGGTTAAACGGAAATTACCCTTTTCCCACAGATGTATTATGTCTCATACAAACAAAGGCAATAACACAGATGCAGTGAAGTTATAATAGTTTTTATTTAACATAACTGCCATTTGCGATACGTTGCATGAACTGCAATGATTAGGATAATGAATATACCAAGCAACAGTATTGTGAAGAAGAGAGTCATGGTTATAAAGACCCCCACCATTTTTGCAATATATGAAAGAAATATATATATATATGTACGAGATGGAATATACCCTAATACCCTAATGAGAATAGGCCTAACCTCCTACTTAAAGGAGAGCTTAGTTTGCTAAACCTAATCTGCCAAAGCCATGTCCATGAGAGGAGCCCCCAACCCTCGTTACCTTGGAATGAGGTCTCTATCTCAGACTCCGTAGGGATACGAAGACTGGGTCAGCATCAAGACGACTGCAGCATCGGTATCAGCGATGGTGGCGATGCCCTCTGGTCGGAATCCCTCTGATTATCTGTCTGAAGTGTGATATATTTATACAGATCTACAAGGTCCCCTGACGTAGGTGTATTTCAAAACAATAGATAGCAGGCATGCTTGGGACGGCAATTAATATCAACAATCCCTCGAAAGTATAGAGAGGGAAAATCCCTAAGTGTGAACACCTACTGTTTGTTTGTCTCTTGTGCTTGATCTTGACGCCTTGGCGCAGTGACACTGCTAATAAAACTCATAACAAGTGGCCTAACTATAAACAAGGCCGCCATCTTAAAGGAAATAAATAATTAAATGGACTAAGACAGAGCAAGCTAAGTAGGTTAAAAGTCACTAGGTGACGGGGGCACGAGTTTACAAGCCTATAGCTAAGCTAACTCCTGTTATCCCGTTAAAACAAACTAGGATTCACTACACCCTCCCCATTGCTGTAACAGGTATGATGAAGGTACAGGAACCCAAACGCTAAAAAGCTACATCTGAACAAAAAAAAAAAACTCAAAACAAGCTAATAAATGATGCTGATCATAAAAACAACCGCTGTGTGTTAAAAATCTAAATATATATACAGAGATGTTAATATCAACCATGACAAGTACAGCAAACGTTCAGTATAATTGCATATTTTGGAATCGCTAAATGGTAGGAAAATTCGTCAAATTATGTATTATACTCAGGATCTTGAAGAATGTCATCAAAGACATCAGTCAATGATCTCAGAAATGAGTCAACATCATCTGAAGTGAAATACATTGTTGGACGGACAAACGGATCCACAGAGCAGAAGTGAGCCACATTTACCGGTGCATCGATACTCGCTGCAGTGTCCTCATCCATGTTAGATCGTATAATGGAAGGCTCATAGGTGGCCTCACGGAGCAACCTCAGTCTCAAGGGGCATGAGCGTGAATGAACCCTCATCGGGGACATCAGCAGTTCGCGGTCCACAGGAGATGTCGGTGCAACAGCAAGACAGACCATAGGCAGATGTTCAAGGAGACACCATATGCAGCGGAAGACCGGTTGTACACACCAGAGTAGAGGCCGGAATGACAACGACCAGTCAAACTCTAGTTCTACCAGCAAAGGTGTACCGAAGATCCGAACCATGCGTTCAAGGCATAGTGGGGTCGGCGGGAGTGGCTCCATTGCTCTGTGTCGCTGGAAAGAAACAACCACCGCGAATCAGAAGAAATAGCAATAGTAGTCCGCCAATTAAAGCCAATATAATTGGAAAGCCACCAAACACACTGAAAAAGAGAGAATGGATGGCTGATGGGATGACTCCGAAGACAGTCTGGAAGATGGATCCGAAACCAGACCCGACAGCCTTAAAGAAATGAACAATCCCAGTTGTGCTTGAAGCATTGAATATTCTGGATACCAGCTCTCCAAAGTGTTTCGGGAAATCGGTATTTAAAAGGGATTGTATCTCAGCTGATGATCTCGCAATGTGGAGCGCATACGTCTCTTTTGCGGATGTCAAGGCGACCTGTTTCTGAAACAATAGCGCCTTTAGTCTACTCAACTTGTCATAGTTCACATTAATAGTATCAATGTAGGGCCACATTTCAGATACTTTTATCTCTCGTGTGGGGGGAAACAAAACATGTCCACAACACGTAACGACCTTCGTGACGGAGACTGCGTAGGCAATTCCAGGTCGCAAGCCGCAACAGCTGTCATCGTTCAGTAGAACATAACTTCCATTGGAAAGTACATGAAACACTGGACGAATCAAGGGGACGGGAGTACCCTTCAGAAAACAGGCCAAATTCGCGACTCCCGCATTGCAAAGACCGTGAAGAGACACCTGTTTGCATATCATAGAATGACGAACAGCAGTCTCACATTCACTTCCGCTAAGAAAGACCTCCTGTTCACCATTCAAACATTTATAGTCAAAGGGCAACTCCCACTCTTCCTTAATAAAGCTATCTCCTAGCTGCTCATATCGTCCCACCGCAAGATGTTTCAGGCAGCTCGAGAAACGAAAGGTTGAAATTGGTAAATTAATAATGCCGTGCAAGAGCCAGATAGTTGAAGGACTCTCTGCTACCGTGAAGGGCAACTTATCTAATTTTTCTACTTGAAGCAGGGTGAAACGAGCCTCCCTTTTAGCCATTGTCTCCTGTTCCCTGGAAAAATTAAAAGCAGTGAATAGTTCACTCCTATTAATGTACTTCCATGGAATGTGGCCACTTTTCAGTGTTTGCAATGTCCAACCCAGCTGCATGATGGAACGTAGCTGTGTTTGCCCATGATATAACCGGGATAAGTCAGTCTGAGTGATATCAATGGCAGACGACACTATATTCGATAGGGAATAAATCCTGTTGGACAGCGTATTCATTCCATTGTCGACAACAGCCAATGTTTTTTTCCAAATTCTCCTTATCTAGTTGCCTTAAATGAGCAGCAGCCTCAATCTGGGAAAGTTTCCAAATTTCATTATACATCGCATATAAAAACCGTTTAGAGCGTTGTTTCCTAGGACCTAACAGGAAATCCTGTAAGTCTATACTGTCAGAAAGAGTGTTCAGGTGTTTCTTAACTGCTGTTAACGTGTTTGTCTGCACCCATTGCTGGCACAGTTAACCTACACTGTATGTTGTAATTACACCTGTATGTTGACCTGATAGAAAGCGAGGGTCAGGCCTGTGAATGGAAAAACCCCCTGAAGAGTTCAAGAAACGCTTTTGACACTCATCAGTGTCGGAGGGCCAAACCAACCACCCGCCGGGACGGGAAAGTGAAGAATTATAGGCACCAGTCTTAACCATTGCGTCTAGCCTGTCTTCTGAGACATTAAGAAAGTGTTGCCAATCTCTACATTTTGTCGGAGTAGGGATACTAGGCGTGTTTAGATCTTTGATTTTTGCTAACCCCAGACATAATGTCTGCTCAATAGTGTCATTTAAGAAAATCATTTGCACAGGAATCAGGCACGCTCGAAACAAAGCCTCCCTACCCTGTATCTGCCAATCTTGTGTCCCCCATACACTTTTCAAATCAATAGTGTTTTTCCAATATTCGTAACCCTCAAGCGAAAGCCGGGAAACAAAGTGATCTGAATAAATCAATTTTGTATCTGTTAGCAAAAGTTTTCTAATTTGTGCCGGAGGTATTTTAAAATAATACGACTCTGCTTTCTTTGTATCATGTCCAGAAAAGTATGTAAATTTATTGCTGTAATACTTTGGACTCCCCACCTGTGGTGTTGAACAGTGTTCCCATTGTGTGTAGTTCAAGAGAGGCCTATATCTAGTTGCACGGTGTAGGTAGTGATGTCCCCAATTGTTAAAGCAGAACATTTCCCCATAATTCATTGCATAATTATATACATCATCACTTCCAAAAGCGGAATAGTCCTTCATTACAGTCAGCATTGAATCAACTGTTTGGACATCCCAATCATCAGAGACAACATTAGGTGTAATAACATCAGACACTGAAATTTTGAACACATACGGTATTTGAATAATCTCTGTGGGCCCATATATATCGAATGGAACTTTGTCCCACACAATCCCATCGGTAATTGTTATAGCTGTGATATTTACAGGGGACAAGTCTCGTCGGACTTTATGGGAAGAATGATGTGGTGTTAAAATTTCATCAACAGGCTCCACAGAGGAGCGATCAGCAATATAGTGACCATTAATCAGTAAAAAGAAAACAGTCACAAAACCAATCCATAAAAATAATGCAATAAATGTCAGACAGAACCATAGATAGTTCCATGGGTAAATCAAATAGTTCTTCTTAAGCCATCGATACAGCTTACTACTTATCAAAAGTTTTTCAGTCACCGTCGAGGATGAATCCGAAGAAAAGTCATCAATGTCAATGAAATAGCCAGAGGAAGTCTCTGCAAACACTGCATCCGCTGAATTCTGATCCATCGTTCGTGGTGGTTCTTGATAGACAATGTCATTAGTCGTGGAAGTGTTCGTGTAAAACACAGCCAAATCCTGAAGCGGGGTGGTCCCCGAAGTTGTTACTGGAACCAACAAAAGCTCATTTTCTGCCCTCCCCATGGGCGAGGAAGTGTCTGGAACAGCAGTTGACATAGTTGCATAGTCATTAGTAGTGAAGTTCATCCTACTATGTAGATGGATGTCCTGTTGGGTAGTGAGAAGGGATCGGGAACTACCCAAGATACCTCCTGGTCTACTGTGAAGAATCGGCCACATGGTGTAATTTGATGTCATCAATGGAGATGAATCTGTTCGATTTAGAACCAGACAATGGTGGAAGGATGACAGTCCTGGTTCCTTTTATTCCCAAGACCGGTACAGGTGCTCTGTATGATGGACCGAACTCTTTTTTCACAGCGATCTTCTCACGAACCAGATCCCCAACGTTAGGAATCCAGCCAGTCAAAGGTTTCGCCAATTCCCTTATTCCTAAGGTGGCAGCACTTGCAAATGATTTATCATCACAAAATTGTTGAAGCTCCTGTAAAACAGTGAGACGTTCTTTTATGTCAAATGGTGTTTCTGCTGCCACTATACCTGGAGCATCAAGATCAGGGACATACATAGGTATCCCAAAGAGAACCTCATATGGAGACTTTCCCCCCAAGGACCGTCTTGGCAGATTATTCAGTGCTCTCTGGACCCCATATAGGTGATGTAACCAACTGCGGCCTGAACCTAATACTCGAGCTGTTAAGGACTGCTTTAGATCACGATTCCGCCTCTCCACAACCGAATTTCCCTCGGGATGGTATGGTGAGGAGTAATGGAGTTCAACATCCATCATTCTCATGGTGTCCCTGAAAGCTTTAGAGGCAAATGCAGGGCCCTGGTCCAAATGGAATGCTGCAACCGCATATGTACCGATAAAGATCAGCAAATCTTTTATAACAGTCCGGGAGTCAGCTGACCGCTGTGGCCATACCCACAGGAATCTAGAACAGGAATCCACAGCCACTAAAATGTATTTGTATGCACCATCAGGCTGTCAGGGACCAAAATGGTCCAGGCACACACATTGGAGTGGCTTGTCTGACACTAAGAGGGATGTCTGCGGAGTGCGTTTGATATTTGAACCCTTAATCTGTTGACAAATGTCACAGCAAAGGACATACTGTTTAGTCCGTCTGCATAGACCAGGCCACCAGTATCGTTGTTGTAGAATTGTTATAGTGGCCTGTATACCAGCATGTGCAGAACCGACACCCTTGTGTGCGGCTGTAATCAGCTCTAATCTCTGGTCTTCATTGGGGATTAGTCGATCACCTACCCCAGGAATCGTTGCATAAGCAACATTCTGTGCACTGATATGGTAAGTATAGTTTGTAGGGTATCCTCTCGGAAGGGTCTTGCCTGCAGCCGAAGCTTTAACGGCAATCAGTATTTCATTATCCAACCTCTTCCGAGAACGAGTCACTGCAGCCACAGAAGCCGTAGCTACTGATGCTTTGGCTGCTTCATCAGCCAATGTATTGCCAGCAACGTGTATTCCCACACGTTGGTGTCCTAATGTATGAACTACATGGACACATGGTAGCTTATCTTTAAGATCAGCCACCCTTCCCCACAACATTTTGTGTTTAATGGTGTTCCCTTTAGAATCTCTAAACCCGTTCAGTTTCCAATGATTGAGATAATCATTGTATGACTGGACGCAGTAATATGAATCACAGACGATCAAAGTCCGGGTTCCTGGCTCAGTATGTTCGAGCGCTAGAAGAAGAGCCTTAAGCTCGGCCAACTGGGCTGTGCAGTCCCCTAAGGTCTGCGTGTAGGTATTGTGAGGATGGAAAACTCCGTCCTCCATTATCACACACACGGCTGCGCAAGCCGCTGAGTATTGATGTTTAGTACCTACAGCCGGTTGTGCCAACCCATCAGTATAAATGATGGTATTATAACTGTCTATTGGCAAGATATGTAGAGGAGCGGGGTACTCCTGTTCATATTGGAGAAACTCTTGTGTCTGAAGTCTTGGGTCAAACACATAATCAACATCAGTGGCAGTCAGAGACGTTGCCCATTGAATCCAGCGTGGATGTAATGCCTTAGTGTTGGGAACGCTCGCTTTAGTGAAAGCCTCTAAGGCCGGCACCGGGGAGACAACAATAATGCGTTTCCCCTGGGCAAGTGTCCTCTCTTTTATGACTGCTAATTGAACTGCTGTCAGAATCTTTTCTGTAGGTTCAAAATGTTTCTCAGCATTGGAGTACAAGTGTGATTTGTATGCTATCGGCACTGTGTTACCCTCATTAAAGGTGACATAGGTAAACCCAAGGGCACCAGCAAATATTCTGATGACCAAATTTGTTTTAGTGTCACGTGTGTATAAGTGTCTAGCTTCTAGCATGTCCCGTTGTATGTCCCTAAGGATGTGTGTGTGTTCAATTGTCCATCGTCTGCCAGAAAAGTTGTGCTGAATTAAGTCATAAAGTGGTTTGATGCGTTCTGCATAATCTGGAATGTTTGTTCTGCCAAAATTAAAGAAACCCAGCAACGACTGTAATTTCTTAAGTGTGTTCAGAGGCTGTAGCTGAGCACACTTTTCTAGGAAGTGCGGGGCCAGGCTCTTCCCCTCGTTTGATAGCTCATATCCCAGGAACAATACACTAAGAAAGGCTATCTTGCTTTTCTTAAAATTAAATTTATAACCAAGGTCTGCAAATCCCAAAATGATCCGATCGACCCTCGCAAGATGAATGTCGAGGGCGTCGTCAGTGAGATAGATATCATCCACATAGGACAATGCATCGGAATCAAGCTCGTGCAAAATTGATGTTACACGGGCTGAAAACAGTCCAGGGCTATTTTTATAGCCTTGGGGTAAACGACAAAAGTGTTTCTGAGAGCCAAATGAAAATGCACTTAGGTCCCTACTTTCATGTGCTAAATTCTGGCAGAAAAACCCATTAGATATATCCAATGTAGTTTTATATTTTTTACGCACTATATTGTTTATTAGTGCTGTGCTGTGTGAATTTTGTATAGCATATGTGCGTGTATGACTATTTAAGTGTCTATAATCAACCACTATTCTATACGAATGATCTGGTTTTGCAACGGGAAATAATGGATTATTCATCGCCGATGTACAGGGCTCAATCACTCCCTGGTACTCAAGTTGTGACAGTATCTCCGTCACCGGAGCTTTTGCTTCATGCTTAACAGGGTATTGTGGCTGCGGGTGGGGTGTAGACCTAACGGGAATAACATGACAAGGAAGTCCTTGTCCCACCCCACATGATTACTGTACAGTGCAGGTGCCTGCGCTAAAGCCCATTCAGCAGCATAGGCTTTTTTGTCTGCCTCTGGAACAAGATCGGAGAAAGAAGGCAAAATGACATCTTCCCCTTGCGGGAGCTTGCGGACGTGTTCAGGGGGCCAGTCTCTCTCAGCCAATAGGATATCACTAGTAAGTTCATCCCAAAATATTACACTAATATTGCGTTCCACGTCTCCCTCTATCTGAATTGTTAAATCATAAACCCGATCCGGTGGGAGAACGCGGCCATCCGCTGTCCCAACCGCGATGTAATCGCTAGTTGCTGTTGCATCCAGATGATCTTTCAGACTCTGCCGACATATCGTGACCTCTGCCGCGCTGTCCAACAGAGTCACGGCCCACTTCTTGTTCCTCAACAGTGTTCTCAATACTACTGGCATTTTTCACTGTCAGTGCTGCCACTTTCTTCTTTTTAAATTGTGGCTTTTGCTGAGGAGTCTTTTCTTCTTTTTTAATGGTAGACTGTGGCAAGTCTTTTTTTTCTTTCACGTATTCAGGACGTCGATCTTGACGGCCCCCTCTCTCGCTACGTTTATCCGGTGCGTCCTGAAAGGAACGAGAAGGACGTGAATCAGTATATCTGTCTGGAGTTCTAATGTTATCCCTATTTCTGAGATTATACCTCCTTTCGGAGTACTCCGGATGTGGAGAATCAGCTCTTTTATTTCTCCTGTCTTTGAAATCTTTTTGTTTGTCCCAGCGCTTTTTAGTGCCCTCTTGTGCCTGCTTTGTACCTTCCTTATGGGTGGTACTCTGTAATTCAAATTTTTATACTAGTATAGGTATCGGAAATTATTTTCGGCAGCTGTCTCTCTTGTTCCATATTTGGAGTTTCCCAGAGACACTGGCGTATTGCCAGTGCCACCGCTTCCCATTTAATATTACTTAGTATTATCGAGGAGACGGCGTCAAAGTTACGCATCAATTTCATCCCTAGATCCAGGGCCGGTGCAGCACCATGCTCATTTTGTATTTGTTTTAACACTTCCGGTAAATTGGCAAGTGTAGGGGTACCATGTGTGGTAGTATAAACTGCAGCGAAGACTGTACCCCATGTGGCACATTCATCCACCGAGGGAACCATCCCAAACGGCAAGCACATAGTGAGCAGTCTATGTTTTTCCTGTGGCCCCGTATGGGGGAACACAGCTTCCAGATGATTTGTTTTCTGGGCAATCCAGAACGGGATTTTTTCCCGTTCTGTGGGCACTTTATCCATAATAGTATGCACTGTTTGTGGATTAATCCCAGTAGCCAATTGATAACCACCAGCCACTGGCAGTGCTGGACGCGCTTGTGTTGTGTTCAATGTTCGCATTACGAACTGAACCAATCGTCTATATAATGCTACTAATTCATTATATAGTACTCGTAAATCTGCGATCGGCATATTCTGTATGCCTGGGTGAGGTGTATATGTGGCAAACATAGGCCATGTAGGTCCCTCATTACTTAAAGGACCTAGCCTCACTCTTCGTAGTACATGTGGTAGGGCGCCATCAAACCAGTTTTGATGCTCTTGATATGTGAGCGATATTTCATGATACTGTTATGCTTCGTACCGTACAGGTATGTTCGCAATGTCATATGTGTGAAATGTGTGTGTTCTTTGGTCAGCCTCAGGAAAGGTGACCCAACTGTAAAAAGTCTCTGTTTGGTATGCTTCAGTCGCCTCTATAATCATAGTAACATCCCCGCCCTCTTCTGTAAGGCCATACGCTAATAAATGTTGTGTAAGTGCATGTCTAGCATTTGTAGGAATGTCTATGGTATTAGCCATAGTTTTTTAGAGAAAATAGGGGAAGTTTTTTCCTTTTAATGAGTTCGAGCTCGAACAACCTACAGCTTAATTAGGTGTTACCTGTTCAGCCGAGGAGGATTCTCCCAAAGACCACGGACGTCTCCGTATAATGGTACTTAGGGTACCTGTTGTCTGTGAGACAGTGATAGTCAGGGTATCCGTAAATTAGTGCCTAAACACCATCATTGGTGGCGCCATGTCGTAGTTTGGACTCTTGCTCTGAGCAAGACTGCTGGTCTCAGGATGACAGTACTTTCGTTTGGAGGTGACTAAGGGGGTCATTCTGACCCTGGCGGTCATGGACCGCCAGGGCCAACGACCGCGGAAGCACCGCCAACAGGCTGGCGGTGCTTCTGGGGCCATTCTGACCGCGGCGGTAAAGCCGCGGTCAGAAAAGGGAAACCCACTGCCCCAGGGAATCCTCCACGGCGGCGCTGCAAGCAGCGCCGCCATGGGGATTCTGACCCTCTTCCCGCCATCCAGTTTCTGGCGGTTTTCACCGCCAGAAACAGGATGGCGGGAACGGGTGTCGTGGGGCCCGTGGGGGCCCCTGCAGTGCCCATGCCACTGGCATGGGCAGTGCAGGGGCCCCCTGACAGGGCCCCATTAAGATTTTCAGTGTCTGCTTGGAAGACACTGAAAATCGCGACGGGTGCAACTGCACCCGTCGCACACCAGCAACTCTGCCGGCTCCATTCGGAGCCAGCTTCCTCATTGCTGGGGCTTTCCCGCTGGGCGGGCGGGCGGCCTTTTGGCGGTCGCCCGCCAGCCCAGCGGGAAAGTCAGAATGACCGCCGCGGTCTTTTGACCGCGGTACGGTCTTCTGGCGGTTCACGCCAGGCGGGCGGCTTCCGCCGCCCGCGGGGGTCAGAATGACCCCCTAAGTCTCTTCCTGCAACTAGTTGTAACTGTTGTCCAAACCCTACCAGCTCAGTAGCAGTACCTCACCAGAAACAAAATAGTAAAAGGTGATTTGTAGCAGTCGCTTACGCGTGGACTGAAAGTAAGATATCTCAGGGTTGTCGTGGTTAAACGGATATTACCCTTTTCTCACAGATGTATTATGTCTCATACAAACAAAGGCAATAACACAGATGCAGTGAAGTTATAATAGTTTTTATTTAACATAACTGCCATTTGCGATAAGTTGCATGAACTGCAATGATTAGGATAATGAATATACCAAGCAACAGTATTGTGAAGAAGAGAGTCATGGTTATAAAGACCCCCACCATTTTTGCAATATATGTAAGAAATATATATATATATGTACGAGATGGAATATGCCCTAATACCCTAATGAGAATAGGCCTAACCTCCTACCTAAAGGAGAGCTGGGTTTGCTAAACCTAATCTGCCAAAGCCATGTCCATGAGAGGAGCCCCCAACCCTCGTTACCTTGGAATGAGGTCTCTATCTCAGACTCCGTAGGGACACGAAGACTGGGTCAGCGTCAAGACGACTGCAGCATCGGTATCAGCGATGGTGGCGATGCCCTTTGGTCGGAATCCCTCTGATTATCTGTCTGAAGTGTGATGTATTTATACAGATCTACAAGGTCCCCTGACGTAGGTGTATTTCAAAACAATAGATAGCAGGCATGCTTGGGACGGCAATTAATATCAACAATCCCTTGAAAGTATAGAGAGGGAAAATCCCTAAGTGTGAACACCTACTTTTTGTTTGTCTTTTGTCTTTTGTGCTTGATCTTGACGCCTTGGCGCAGTGACACTGATAATAAAACTCATAACAAGTGGCCTAACTATAAACAAGGCCGCCATCTTAAAGGAAATAAATAATTAAATGGACTAAGACAGAGCAAGCTAAGTAGGTTAAAAGTCACTAGGTGACGGAGGCACGAGTTTACAAGCCTATAGCTAAGCTAACTCCTGTTATCCCGTTAAAACAAACTAGGATTCACTACAAAGGTATGCCCGAGTAACCCATAGGGCAGGGTGCTGTGTAGGCAAAAGGCAGGACATGTACCCATGTAGTTTACATGTCCTGGTAGTGTAAAACTCCTATATTTGTTTTTACTCTGCTCGGAGGCCTGCTCCCTTCATAGGCTAACATTGGGGCTGCCCTCATACATTGTTTGAGTGGTAGCTGCTGATCTGAAAGGAGTAGGAAGGTCATATTTAGTGACAAAATGGTGATATAAAATCCTGCGGACTGGTGAAGCTGGATATAATGTTACTATTTTAGAAATGCCACTTTTAGAAAGTGAGCATTTCTCTGCACTTAAATCTTTCTGTGTCTTACACTCCACGTTTGGCTGGGTTTAGTTGACAGCTCCTTGTGCATTCACTCAGACACACCCCAAACACAGGATACTCAGCCTCACTTGCATACATCTGCATTTTGAATGGGTCTTCCTGGGCTGGGAGGGTGGAGGGCCTGCCTTCACACAAAGGACTGCCACACCCCCTACTGGGACCCTGGCAGACAGGATTGAACTGAAAGGGGACCTGGTGCACTTCTAAACAACTCTTTGAAGTCTTCCCCACTTCAAAGGCACATTTGGGTACATAAACAGGGCCTCTGCCCCTACCAACTCAGACACTTCCTGGAGAAGAAATTTGAACCAGAACCTGCATCCTGCCAAGAAGAACTGTCTGGCTGCCCAAAGGACTCACCTGTCTGCTTTCTGTGAAGGACTGCTGCCTTGCTGCTGCACTGCTGCCTTGCTGCTCTCTGGCTGAGCTGAAGAAGTGCTATCCAAGGGCTTGAATAGAGCATGCCTCCTGTTCCCTGAAGTCTTAGGACCAAAAAGACTTCATCTCTACAAGAAGGACTCCTTGTAAGGTGAAATTCGATGCACAGCCTGCACTGCGGTGAAAATTTCACTGCACGCCGAACCGGAACGACGCAGCCCGACTTCGCAACGAGAAGATCGACACAGCACCAGCGTAGCAACCCGAAATTCGACATAGCGCCTGCCGTGCGGTAGAAATTTCGACACAACGCCCACTGGATCAACACAGCTCCTGTGACTTTTTCTGCCATCACAGGAAATCCATGCATCGTCCCCAGGCCATCTGAAAAGCCCGCAACCCGAAGAGGATTCACCACCGAGCGCTGTAAATCAACCCACAGCCGTCCTTGCGTGAAAACTAAACGAAGCATTGCTGTGTGCAACCCGAGAAATCAATGCACATCCCTTTTTTTCCACGCATCTCCTCCTCTGCGGTTCTTTGTGGAGATTTTTCCCGCAAACCAGGTACTTTGTGCTTGAAAGAGACTTTGTTTGCTTTTAAAAGACTCACGACACTTTGTGTCTCATTACAACCCTGGCGGTCATAGACCGCCAGGGTTGTTTTGGCGATTGTACCGCCAACAGGCTGGTGGTACAATCTGCCTCATTATGACCGCGGCGCTACCGGGACCGGAGGTTTCCCACCATGGTTGCCCCGGCGGTTTTAATCCGCCAGGGCAGCGCTGCTTGCAGCGCTGCCCAGGGAATTACAACTTCCCTTCCCACCAGCCTGTCCATGGCAGTAGAGAGCGCCATGGAAAGGCTGGCGGGAAGGGGAGTTGCGGGCCCCTGGGGGCCCCTGCAATGCCCATGCACTTGGCATGGGCAGTGCAGGGGCCCCCAGGCACAGCCCCACCCTGTTTTTCACTGTCTGCACAGCAGACAGTGAAAAGCGCGATGGGTGCAGCTATACCTGCCGCACGGCTGCAACCCCGCCGGCCCCATTAGGAGCCGGCTCCAATGTTACGGCCGACATCCCTGTTGGGCCAGCGGGCAGAAACTCTGGTGGGGAAAATCCGGCAGGGATGTCATAATGCGGCTGGCGGGATTGCGGCTGTATAGGCGGCCGTTCGGCGCTAAAACCTTGGCGGGCGGCCTCTGCCGCTTGCCAAGGTTGTATTGAGGGCCTTTATATCACTTTTCAGTGATATCTCAACATTTACTTATTGCATCTTTAATTGTTTTGACCTCCATTTATCCAGATTAATATTATGGGCCTGATTACAACTTTGGAGGAGGTGTTAATCCGTCCCAAATGTGACGGATATACCACCAGCCGTATTATGAGTTCCATAGGATATAATGGACTTGTAATACGGCTGGTGGTAAATCTGTCACTTTACCGTCACTTTTGGGACGGATTAACACCTCCTCCAAGGTTGTAATCAGGCCCTATATATTTTTCTAAACACTGTGTGGTGTATTTTTTTGGTGTTATATAGTGTTACTGTATGATTTATTGCACAAAATACTTTACACAGTGCCTTCTACGTTACACCTGGCTGCTCAGTGCCAAGCTATCAGGGGGTGGGCACAGGATAATTTGGATTGTGTGTGACTTACCCTAACTAGAGTGAAGGTCCTTGCTTGGACAGGGGGTAACTTGACTGCCAACCAAAGACCCCATTTCTAACAGTTACATTATATAGAAGACAGTTTGTGACAGTGTTTGTTTTCTCCCTTTTCCCATTGCCTTCCTCCCTCTTATATCCGTACACCCCTTGTTAAGAACCTAGGAAGTGTGCAGACTGATAAAGAGAATGTAGAAAATAGCATCTGTGTTTCTTGGCATTCCTTTGAGTGAACCAGTAAGTCCATGTTCTTGACCCATTTGGATTCCAAAAGAGAGGTTTTTGCCAGAATACTGTGAGATAGCTTTATCCTAAGTGACATTGGGTGAGCTGTACTAAACCTTCAAAAATAAGTGTATGAAGCACATTCTGAATGCCTTTGGTTGAGGCAGGAAATTGCAGATATATCTCATGATTCAGTTAGCAGCTGCTAACTATACCTTACCTGATCACTCTGCCACAGGTTTCCTTGCACTATCATCTTCATGAGGAAATAGTAATTTGAGGTTGTCTCCTTTGGTGTAAGCAGTCTGCTGGGAGAAACAGTGGGGATTCAAAGAATCTAGGGATATTTATCAATGACTGTAGCCTTCCTTTTTGTGTAGACCGACTTCTTTTCCAGTTCTTGAGTCAAGGGTTGCATCCATGAGCTCTCTGTTGCCAGGAGAGACATCTTCTTGGTCAAATCCTTTGATCAAAAACACAGTTCACTCATATGAGTTATAGAAACGTTCAGCTAAATTATGTAGACCTTTTGATAGAAGGGCAACTGTTCAATTAGCTGAACATGAATTGTTGAATTTAAAACAATGGAAAAAATATTTTAGGTTTTTTGACCCAATTCCAGCGATTAGTAGCAGAGTCAGCCTGCCCTACTGAGAACAGGCTGGCGGTGCTTCCCATGGGATTACGACCGCAGCGGAAGTGCCGCGGTCGCACCGCCGGGACCGGCGGTTTCCCGCCACATTGGTCCCGCCGGTTGTAATCCCCTTGCAAGCAGCGCTGCCCAGGGGATTACAAGTCCCCCTCCCGCCAGCCTTTACATGGCGGTATGAACCGCCAGGAAAAGGCTGGCGGAAAGGGGAGTCACAGGGCCCCCTGCCACGGCCCCATGGAGCTTTTCACCGTCTGCATAGCAGACAGTGAAAAGCGCGACGGGTGCAACTGTACCCGTTGCACCGCCGCAACACCCCGGGCTCCATTTGGAGCCAGCTCCTGTGTTGCGGCCGAGATCCCCGCTGGACCGGCGGGCGGAAACTAGGTTTCCGCTGGCCGGCCCAGCGGGGATCTCCAAATGACCACCGCGGGAGTGCAGCCTCATTGACTGCCGCGGGCGGATTCAACTTCGCGGGCGGCACTTGCCGCCCGCCAAAGTTGAAATGAGGGCCTTTGTTCCTTGTAAAAGGGTGTGTACTGCTGCTGAATTATTTTTTAGAATATCTGGTAGTATTTCAAGGATTACCACAGGTAATTATATTGGATAGTGAGTAGCAATTTGTATCTAGATTTTGAAAAAACATCTGTAAAGGTTTAGGTCTAACTTTGCTTATCATCAGGATACCAGTCAGAAATGGATTTTCAAACTAAAAGTTGCAAACTTATCTAAGATGCTTATACTCTAGGTCCTTCTTCAAGAAACAAAGGTCCTCATTTATTACAAACTGGTGCATCGCTCATGATGCGCCAATGTGCTTGCGCCAACCTGTGCCCCCCTACCAACACCATGGTAGCGCTGTATTTACAATACAGCGCACCATGACACTCATTAGCACAGCTGTGTTAGAATTTCTGACATAATTGTGGTGCTTTGCTGGACTAGTGTCAAAAATGTTGCCGCTAGTCCATCAAAGTGTGGGGAGGCACATAGAACAAAGCACAGTCACTTTAATGCCTGCTGTGAGCAGAAGTTAACAAATTACGCTAGAATGATGCAGTGAAATCTTATAGATTTCGACATGCAATTCCTAAGAGCCTCCTTGCGGTGGAAATGCCTCCCTGAATATATTATACCTGGTGCAGGTATAATGTGGTACAAGGGTTTACAAACAGGTGCAATGGTACCATTGCGCCAGTTTGTAAGTAAGGAACGGAGGGCTTTTCTATGTTGCTGTGGAATTAGAAAAACATGAAGCTACGGTGGTCCAAGAGGCTTGGGTTAAACATCCCTGGTTAGTGAATTTAATCATAACAATTAAATACATTCTTCCTCCAAAGTTCCACCTTTCTTTAACTACCAAAACTATCATCCTCAAATTTTTGCTAAATTAGTAAAAGTATCAATTCAATTACATGTCACTGAAAAACATCTCAAATGATTTGAGGAAATACAATAAAATGTGAAACAAAATCTTGAGTTAGCACAAGGATGAAACAAGATGATTGCAGACAGGAAAAGATATCCAGCTCCAACATATAAAGTAGGAGATGTTGTTTGGCTGTGCATGAAACATCTTAAGTTGCACGGTAAACGAAAATTACAACCTAGATTCATAGGACCATTTCCAATCATTCAAATTCTTAGGGGCAGATTTAACAGTCCTTAGCGGCACCAGAGCGCCACTTTTCGTGACGCTCTGGTGGCGTTAAAAACTGCTCCATATTTACAAGGAGGTGTAACACCACTTTTTGTGGCGTTGTGCCTCCTTGTAAATATGGCCCTCTCTGATGCAGTTTTCTGTGTCAGGGGCCGTGCAATAGGTGTTGCGGTGGGTGTTCCACCACAACACCCATTGCTTTTGACGCTGCCTCAGATTTATGAGTTGTTGTAAACTTCAGGTAGCACCAAAAACTAATGCCACCCCAGGGATGGTGTTAGCATGGCAAAATGAGGAGGAATGCTTTTATTCCTCTTTGTTTTTTGCTTTTTCTATATGTTCTGCTTTCTGCAGCACACATAGAAGAAGCAAAATGTCATGGATGATTGTTATTGTGCAGGAAGTTGTCCCTTCCTGCACATAAACAATCATTCAGAAATTCCGCTTTGGTACTTGTATGTGTGCTGCATTTTTGCAGCACACACGGAAGTGCCAAATCGCCATAAAAGATTGTTGAGGCTATGCAGTGTCAAGGGTGTCAGTAAAGGTTGAGAGCTGAAGAGCACCATATCAATATATATATATATATATGTAAATATATATATAAGAAGCTGTTCAGCTCTACCCGTTCACGCGAAGCATTGCAGAAACTTTACTTGCTGTCCTGCAATGCATGAACTTTTAGTGAACGAGCGTCTTCAGGGCATATTTATGACTTGGTTTGTGTAACGTATGCATCATTCAACATGGTATATATGTGACGCAAACCTTACATGAAATTTATGAAGCCACTTTGCATGGCCCTGAGTGGCACCATAAATCTGGAGTGTGGCACAGCGCAAGTTACTGCGTTGCATTACTCTGCCATGGGAAGGAGCTCCATGGGCACTGTGTGGGTTTTTCTATGCAACCCCCATGGTTTTGACAGATTCCCAAATTTATCAGAAGTGGTAGACCTGTGAATGTACCACAAAGAGACCTTCTCAGATGAGCGGTAACAAGACTTTATTTCTCCTTGTTACTTTCTCTTTCTATGGGTGCTGCTTTCTGAAGCACACACAAAATAAGGAATACAACTCTCAGAATTGTTTACGTGCAGGAAGGTGTCCCTTCCTACACAAAAAACAATGCAATGCACTGGTGCAAGGGTGTCTGCATTGGCACTAGGCAGCCAATCATGTGTCAGCACTGGGGAAAGGAAAGGAATGCTCTGAATTGAATTGAAGGTGCATTCCTGCCCATTCCCTGTGTTGCAGTGGTGCACAGCAAAGTGACTTGCTGTGCTGCACTGCATCACATTCTCATTACTAGGCCTCTTAGGCCCAAATTTAAGAAAAGTTAGCATCACCTTTGAGCCAATTTTTCTGATGCAAAAGCGGCACTAAGCCAGCGCCATATTTATAAAGTGGCGCTTGAGCAGTCTAGCACCACTTTCCTGTATCTAGCGTCATTTTTCAGAAGCGCCGCTTCACCGTGCATCGTTTATCGACAATAATATGCAAGGTAGGCGTTCCCTTCTATAAAATTACGCTAGCCCGCTAGCACCATATTTACAAGCCATAGTCAAAAAGATGCAAGTCTAGGATCATCCTGAAAAAATGGCGCTAACTCACATTAGTGTCAAAATTTTAACGACTGGTCACACCAGGCCTGAAAATGATGCACAGCCACAATTACACAAGGAAAACAAACAGAAGAAACTATGGCAAACAACTGGACAACATGGACCTGTAACTGCTACAGCTTGGCACCCAGAGATGACGACAGGGATGGCACCAAGTGCCACGAGAACAAATGCAGCACCCTCAACCACCACCACTGCAGCCACAAAGGCAGCACAGGAGGGAGAGGATAGTTCACCAGTGCACATCCATCCTTGACCTCAGGGAACACAAGGCCATCTGCTCTACTGTCTCAAGAGGGAGTCCATCGTACAGCTACTCCACCGCATTGCTCCCAACACCATGGCAAGAGTGGAAACTCCTACTACCATACCACTCATGACCAGGCTCCTTCCTGTACTCCACATGCTGGCCTCTGGATCATTTCTGACCACTGCAGCATGAGTGTGTGGTATCTCACAACCATCCATTTCTGGCTTCCTCCCTATGATACTGGACACCATCATCCACCTCACACCTCACCACATCCTGTCCCCCAAAACCCAGGCACTGCAGCAGGAGACAAAGCAAGGATTCTACCAAATTTCTGGGCTCCTGCATGTGCGGGGTGCAGTGGACTGCACATGTGTCCAACTTGCCCCCCTTCCTCTAGGGAACACCTTTATATGAACAGGAAACACACACACTCAGTGAATGTGCAGGACATTGTAGACCATCATGGGATATTCACCAGCATACTTGCAAAATATCCAGGCAGTGTGCAAGATGTCCTACATCCTAAGACACTCAATAATAAATCAATGTTTCCAGAATGGACAATATGGCAATGGCCTTATCGTAGGTAAGCCAGCATATTCTACATAACACAAACTACACACTAAGCATGTGGCACAAACAACACATACACCACACTACACATGCATGGACAGGAAGCACAGATGTTCGTAGAACAACACATATGTTACATGCATCACACCACCACGTTAAGTGCACATTACCCTCACATATGGCCACATGTACAAGTCCCTAGCACCACCAGACTGTTACTTTTAATGATGCTCTGGTGGAGCAATGCCCTCTCTGCATTCAAAAGGTAAAGTAAAGCCACTACACGTGTCCCCATGTAGTAAGGAAAATATGGATCCTTCACATATATCATTTATAGTGGAATTGGTCAGCAATGGGTTATGCGTTAGCCATGCCACAGTCAAACAGCTCGAATATCAGCACTGCCCCACATGTACCACAATGTAGAAACCTGAGGTTGCAGCAATAAATAATGTCACCCTAGCGGTGGCATCACCATTTACCTATCAAGAAAGATACCTGACACTCTCATTGTGTAGACTTTTCCCATGTATGGTGTATACTGCGGCACACATTGAAATAGGACATTGCCATCGTTAATAGATCATGTGCAGGAATCAACACCTCACAGCACAGCAACAATCAAACTTGTAAATCTGTCATCTCTCTAACATGCTACAAGGGTGCCTACTGTGGACTGTGGCAGCGGAACTACTGCCAGTGCAATGGTAGAGGTCAGAAACGCACAAAATCAAGGAGACATGGCTTAATTGTGACCTGCACTGGTGATGCAGGGCAGTGCAGAAATGCCCCTCAACACCTGTCCTGTCCCACAGGTGTCTGTAAACTTGTAACAGACAAGGCAATACATCTCAAACAGCTATGCCACTCGGTGATATTCACTACATACACATATGCATGCTAGCCAGGAAATTGCTACAGCACTTCTTTGTGCAAGGGAGGGCTTCCAGGTCCTAGTGGGTGGGATTCACATGCAACACCCATGGTGTAATACCTGTTTCATGCCATGCACCACACAAAATAGGTACATACTTAGCCAACAATACTCATCTGGAGGTCTAAAGTAATAGGTCTAAGTGACAAATATATACAACACCACACATATTCCACATGGGTAAACTGTCATGCCAGAAAATATCCTACATTCACCATGCCACTGAGGCACAACCCATTACTGGAGAGTCCACCACCACATCCCAATGCAACCATGCATGCAAACAGGAACATACACAATGCCAGATGCAAGGCAGAGTCACCACTCCAGTAAAAAAAAAAACAGTGCCTGGCCATTTAGCAATAAACACAAATGCACGTCTGAAACTGTTTCTCCTATCTGAAATCCAGGTTCAGGTGCCTAGGTCTAACTGGAGGAAGTCTGTTATATGCACCACCCCTTGTGTGTAAAATAATACTAGTGCCAGTATACTAGTATGAGCAATTTTGCACAACATCTGTATACGCACCAATGTCCCCTGGGATGAACAGGTAGAGGTCCCCAGGGAGGAGGATGAGGACAATAATGCATAGCAAGAGGATGGAGAACAAACAAAACTCTGCTGCTGGAGCACGCAGAAGGGACAATGTTGTAAACAACATCTTGAGCACATTTTTGTCCATAAATCACTCAAACTCATCTGGAGGTCTAAAGTAATAGGTCTAAGTGACAAATATATACAACACCACACATATTCCACATGGGTAAACTGTCATGCCAGAAAATATCCTACATTCACCATGCCACTGAGGCACAACCCATTACTGGAGAGTCCACCACCACATCCCAATGCAACCATGCATGCAAACAGGAACATACACAATGCCAGATGCAAGGCAGAGTCACCACTCCAGTAAAAAAAAAAACAGTGCCTGGCCATTTAGCAATAAACACAAATGCACGTCTGAAACTGTTTCTCCTATCTGAAATCCAGGTTCAGGTGCCTAGGTCTAACTGGAGGAAGTCTGTTATATGCACCACCCCTTGTGTGTAAAATAATACTAGTGCCAGTATACTAGTATGAGCAATTTTGCACAACATCTGTATACGCACCAATGTCCCCTGGGATGAACAGGTAGAGGTCCCCAGGGAGGAGGATGAGGACAATAATGCATAGCAAGAGGATGGAGAACAAACAAAACTCTGCTGCTGGAGCACGCAGAAGGGACAATGTTGTAAACAACATCTTGAGCACATTTTTGTCCATAAATCACTCAAACTCAGATTTGTCATGGAGTACTTCTTTTCACATACCTTATAAACTCCCCCACATCTCGGAAAGCATGACTAGACCACAAAAGATGTAAATAAATTAGGAACATGCTGTGGAACAAGAAACAACTTCACACACTGCACTACTACATGAATGTGTTGGTGAAATGTTGGCATAGCCTGCTGTGCAAATAAATTACATTGCCACACACATATCACACAAGTGTGTTTGGTTGATATTGGACAGCAGCAACCCAGGAAAAAGATATGAAGACTTCTGTTCAGATGTCTGGCCAGGTAGACAGACAGTAAGTCCGTGTGTGCTGTATAACAAATTAATGTCTGAATGTCACAACCACATGTGAGAACGTAAAACGCCCCTCAGTGGCACTCATGTGTATGTCTAATAGAGAGTTAAATACAGAGGACAAAACATGTGAATGTCTAGGTCTGTCAGACTCTAGCCAGTTTGTATTGTGCATGCATGTCAAGCAATGTTAAAACAAGTCACAAAGTCTTGGCAAACTGTGCATGTGATAAAAGACACAGGCATGTTGAAACTTGAATATTCTACTCTTAGCTGTCAGGAGTTTTCACACAATCAAAATACACTCAATATGCATGCAACAAAGGTTAGGTCATGCAGCTGTGTGTGTGCTCATGTCGAACAAAGAAATGTGAAAGGACATCTGAGACACTCCTTTACTCAACTTTTACATCCAATATGTGCATGTGACTCAGACACTACACAAGTGCTGTGGCTGGTGTTCAGTGACGTGTGGGGGTCAGTCATTTCATCTTGCAGACACAGGAAATATTATGGCAAATATGACTTAGTCTGTAGAAGAAGCAATGTCCATTATCAAAGTTGACAAGTATGACTGACTATGGTGTGCATGAACGAAGGGACAGTGAGAACCAGGAAGATGTGTACTGAGATCTGCAGAAAGTGTGCCAGCAACATTGACCTAGAAGCATACATCATAGAATCTGCTTTCAATGTTTGTGAATGGACAAATACTCAAAATACTCAACATACTCATCAACAATGCTGCCATGTAACACCAGGCACATATTGACAGACATTGTGTGGGACAGTACATATCCCAGTCACATTGCCAACAACTATAACCGTGTGCTAGGCCAGCACAAACAAGTGTGACATAAGCAAGTGACAAATGACACTATCTGGGTCTGCAGGTATGACTGGGTTCCACTATCTACCAATGACCTAACCACAGATGAGAGGAACAAATCTCACATATGTAGACATAGTCATGTCAATCCCTAGTAAATGATGAAAATAGTCCAACGCAAACAACCTGTAAGCCTCTAGCGCTTAATAGGGCAATGCTGACATCAACAACCTAAAAGTCACAAAACATGTTTAGGCATGGGCCTACAATTGTGCAGTTCGATGTCTGTAGTTGACAGTGCACCACAGTGCTGAATTGAAACTTGAGGATGCTCCCCTTCACCCCCCCCCCTATCCCCAGAGTGGGCTACATCCACTCTCAACACAGTCAGGGGCCTGCCCCATGTGCACAGTGAACTGTGCTAAGGGGACCACAGTCAACTCATCTGCACACCAGCAACAATGGGGATATGTGGGCATTCAAAGTGCCACTGAGCACTGATTATTAACTTTTCATCACTGTCTGAAAGCTGCCATGCCATACCAATTGTGTGCTAAAAGGGAAATCTGCCAAAACACAAGGGTGAGTAATTGCTCAGTCAAATTTTATGTGCCAACCACTTTCTCACTGAAATTTGTCCCACCTGAGTGGTTCAGGCTTGGTGTGGCCTATAAGTTTGCGCATTTACAAATGAGAACATTCACCATATGGCATGGTATCTCCTTTAAATAAAATTTCTGAACACATGAGTACAGTGCATGTGTTTACATAGGGGAACATATTAAACACTGATATGAGAACACAGCTTTGTTACGATGGTGCAAAATCATCCATGATGGAAATGATAATCTGTATCAGTCACAGCTCTAAACACACCACTGTAGTAAGCATTACTGATCACACATTAAACAAATGTCACTCACTACCATATCACAACATTACAACCACATCATATATCAGTACACCATATCCAAGAAACTCCATACATGGGGAACTGCACATTACATGTGTTGCATAACATCATGATATCTGGCCCTGTGGATACACCTGAGTTGGTCACACACTTGCACCTACATAGTTCTGGGTTAGCAGATCATAAACCAAGTCACCACCATTCCTAGGTAAACATTTGTCAAGGGTATCATGTGCATGAACATGTTTTGCACATGTGCCAGCTATCATGTGCTGCGTGGTGAAACAAGCAGTGGAAATCCTGAAATTACGTTGTGTTAGAGCAACAATAGAGTTCCATCACATATGTACACTCATTGTAAACATATTGTAAACATGAATGTGGGACAATGTGTCATACACATGCACATTTGCAACCACTATCAGTCCTACCATGCATCCCACAAACCTACATACATATGGAAATGCATTTCAGTATTTCCGGTACAGAAAATCACAATGAATGCATTCATGTGTAGCTATTGCGTTCAATATGAAAGACGTATGGCCTGTCAGCCTTCCCTCTAAAGTTCACGTACGGCAGTCATGCGTCAACAAATTGATGCATACACTCATTTTAAACCATCACGTAACCATAATTTGACGCATGGCACCTGGGTGTCTAAATTAAAATGTTATGCCTTAACAGCCATCCTTCAAAAAGCAATGCATGGCTGTCATGCATCAAACAAACTGACACATGTCACAAATATGTGACGCTTACCCTCAGGAATTGATCTAATAGAACTTCCTTGCTCCACACATGGAAATGTGAACTTACTTTCACTTTCCCTTTCTAGTCTTTGTGTCTGTGCTTGGAGGGGTTGTGCGGTACCTGTGCTGGTGTGAGGAGTGGTTAGATTTGAGCCTTTTGTGCTGTCTGCCATCTGTGTTCTGTCACTTAATGTTATTGTTGTGTTCTGGTTATTTTGTTCTGTTATTGTCTAAGTATTGTTGGGTGTTTGTCTTTGGGGTAGATACGTTTGGTGGGGTAGTCGAGGTTAGTTTGGTATTTTTTTTGTGGGTGTTAGGTTTGCACTGGATTTCGTGTGTAACATGTCAGGGAAGGGCCAGAAGAATGGCAGCTGATGAACTGGGAGAATTCATGTGGATGGTCTGCCACTACCTTCCAAACATGGTGACAATAGGTGGCCGTGTCATAATGGGCTACAAAACAAAGGCATCAAAAGCTGCGCTGGGGCACGGTGCAGTTCCAGCTGACGCGTATCTTCTCAGTCCAGAGGACCACCTGGGAATTGAGGTCAGCAGAATTGTTGGTAAGTGCACCTTAAATGTTGCTGAATCTTTTTTTGCATTTGCATTACTGTAGGCCATAGGGGTTACTTCACCATGTCATGACAAAGGTCAGGACTGCAAGTAGTGGTCTGTGTCAACCTGCACCCATGAGAAGGTCAGCAATGTACCGTCAAGCTGACAATTAGCACATTCCGCTCTTTGTACCCTGTGTTTTGCCTGGTTAATTTGAAGTGCACCAAAGTATACACACATGTGTCATGGTGCAAGGGTACATGTTTACCAACACCACTGTCCATGTCCATCAGGAGCTTGACCACTGTGATATTTTGCATAGCCATGTTAAAGTGATGACAAACATAGCACAGGAGTATGGGAGTCATGGATGCGTGTGTTTCTTGAGTCGTGTTTGTGCAGAGTGACACAACAATGTGCTATGCTTCTGAAAATTGTCAGTGGACTGTGCTCTGCAAAATGTTACTTATGTAGTTGAGACATGTACGTATGGGTCAAACACATATATGTGTGTGTTTGCATGGCCTAACAATGTCTGTTATATTGACATGATATAGAGTGTACTCATTCATTCCCTAACCTGACTCATCCAGGTTAATCAGCAAAACATGTGGAATGTGTTTCATGTCATGTCTTGCAGGTGGACCTGCCCCCTATACCATTGGTGAGGCTGCAAGATATGCAGACCCCAACGCTGCTAGTAAGTGTGACCTTATATGTCTAATGGGTAGTGTAAGGGGTGTGTTTCAGGTAATATGATGTGTGCAATGCTATGTTGAAATAGCATGTGTAGCAATTAGGACAACATTATCCATCCTTGGATATTGACAGTATGTCTGAAGTCATATTAAGGATGTGGAGTACAACAAATTCATGCACTGGTGGCAACGTATGCTGCAAGGGTCTTGTGACTTTTGAAAAAGGACTATGGGGCTCATTCTGAGCCCGGCGGGCGGCGGGAGCCGCCCGCCTGGAGGGAGCCGCCAAATGACCGCACCGCGGTCAAAAGACCGCGGCGGCCATTCAGACATTTCCTCTGGGCCGGCGGGCGCTCTCCAAAAGAGCGCCCGCCGGCCCAGAGGAAATGCCCCTGCAACGGGGACGCCGGCTCAGAATTGAGCCGGCCTAGTTGCAGGGGTGCGACGGGTGCAGTTTGCACCCGTCGCGTATTTCAGTGTCTGCATTGCAGACACTGAAATACACAGTGGGGCCCTCTTACGGGGGCCCCTGCAGTGCCCATGCCATTGGCATGGGCACTGCAGAGGCCCCCAGGGGCCCCGCGGCACCCCCTACCGCCATCCTGTTCCTGGCGGGTCTCGGATGGCGGTAGGGGGTGTCAGAATCCCCATGGCGGCGGAGCGCGCTCCGCCGCCATGGAGGATTCCCCCGAGCAGCGGGAAGTCGGCGGGAGACCGCCGACTTTCCGCTTCTGACCGCGGCTGAACCGCCGCGGTCAGAATGCTCGTGGGAGCACCGCCAGCCTGTTGGCGGTGCTCCCGTGGTCGGTGGCCCTGGCGGCCACCGGCCGCCAGGGTCAGAATGACCCCCTATACGTGCACAAACACAATGATGTCAGTCAAGGCATGTCTCAGAAGTGCTAGGTGAATGAAAGGTATGTTATATAATGATGCTGTTTCCATTACATGCTTGTTCTTATTCTGCCCAATGCAGATTTTGATGAATTTGTTCCTACATTTTTTAGCAGCCACAATGAATCTAGCACAGAAGTGTGCTTTTGGAAAAAAGAGCCGAACGATAAAGGTATATCTGTGCTGTCATGAAAGGGTACCGCAGGATAGCCGGAAGGTATCAGAGTGCAAAGGTATCAGGGCAGTGGTGGGCATTTTTCTCAGGGAGGACCGGCCAAACAGGCTGCAACCAGAACCCACACCAGTGGCAAGTTAAAGCAGAAGGACAGGAGTGGCTCTGCAGGTTCCGCCTCCTCAACATCTTCAGGCCCTACTCCAGCACTGTCATGTCCCCAGCCACGACCTGAAATCATGGCTCGTACATTTGAACAGGAAATGCAGAAGGATATGGCAGACCTAAAGTTGAGGTTGGACAAATTGGAGGCAAAGACTGATAAGATGTATAAAATGCTCCAGTACATCAAGAAGAAGATCAAGATTTGGACCCTTCGTTATCATCATTCCCTTCCCTTCCCTAGTTTTGACAGTTCTTTTTTTATATTGGTTTTTAGATATTTTGGCAAAGGTTAATTAGCATAGCGTAGGTTAATTTTAGGACATAATTTGCATGTTAGGGGTGTGGGTATTTGTTTTTTTTACTGTTTTGGGGTTTTATTGTGCGTGTGCAGTTATGTTCTTGGGTATATGTGTAAAAAAAAAAATTCTATACTTGCTTAGGCAATAGGTTTAGTTAATCAATATTTAGCTGAAGTTACTGTTGTCATTGTCGACTGATGTATCTTAAGGTGGGTGGGGGGGTCAATATTTATTGTGTGGCGTTACATGTATAGGATAAGTTAAGATAAAATAAGTTAGCTGTAGGGATAAGTTATGACTAGGTAGCGCAAGTCAGGTTAGTGTGTAGTTTAGAAAATTGTTGGATAGAAATCTTTTGGTACTATTAAATCTTGTTTTTTGCTACATTATAGTTTCCATAATGATTAACTGACTGGGTGGTATTATGTCAGCACAGCTCAGTTTAGACACATGTCTTTGGGTGTGCATCGAGTACTAGTTTAAATGTGTGACTTTGTGTATCACCTATGGCCAAGACCTGTCAGATTGGCAGCGATATACCAGAAGATACTCAATACAAAATTCTGCACAGTAGGTGATACTCTGATTGTGCATGGATACACATCCCAACACAGGTTATCTGACACCATCAATTTGTGTTGTAAGTAATGTGATATTCATGGGTTAAAGGTTTTGAACATTGCACTCCACCTCTATTGGGAAAATGATACTGGCACACTCATGCCTACCCCTCACAGTCTTACATATGTCTTATTTGATTGTCACATCAATATTGTACTGGTGTAACCATCCTAGATTTTTCCTGACACTTGTGTTCTATATCATACAAGCCACCCCTGCGTTTCCCCCTGTGCTGGTGCTGAATTAAGCTGCCTAGCGCCAACTTAGGTATACTTGTATCATAGTGCAAGAGTGTCTGCGTGGAGGTGATAGATTGTTTATGTGCAGGAAGGTGTACCTTCCTGCACATAACCAAGCTATAATGGCGATTGGCACTTCTAGGTTTGCTGCAAAATGCAGCACACATAGGAGTACCAAAGCATCATTTTGAATGATTGTTTATGTGCAGGAAGGTATCCCTTCCTGCGCGTAAACAATCGTCCATGGCATTTTGCCCCTCCTATGTGTTGTGCACACAAAGAAAAAGCAAAACTGAGTAGGAATAAAAGCATTCCTCCTCGTTTTGCCATTCTAATGCCACCCCTTAGGGGCCCATATTTACAAGGAAGCCAAAGCCACAAAAAAAGTGGCGTTACACCTTCTTGTAAATATGGAGCAGTGCTTAGCACCACCGGAGCATCACGAAACGTGACGCTCCTGTGATGCTAGGAGCTCTTAAATATGCCCCTCAGTGTATTTGCTTCACACAATGCATACAGTTCAAACAGTTAATGGATCACGGCAAAACCAACACATATGTTATTTTACTAATTTAGTTACATGTGCAAGTTTTGTTTCAGATGATCTACAATGTACAGTATATTGACTCTATGAGAGATCCCGAGCGATTGAATGTTCAGTCAGAGTCCAAAGGGGAGGGACATGTCATGAGACAGGTGTGGGAGAGGGGTGCATCAGTTAGGAGGTGTTCAAATTGCCAATAGGTAGGATTTGGCACTATGACAGTCCATGCTTGATGGGTCAACAGTGGTAAAGTGAAGAGGGCACGTTGCCAGTTGTTACAACATTGGCTTGACCATAAGCATTGGACTAAAGAGATACTGTCAATGTGCCACAGACTGTAGCTGCTGGCTGTTTATTCTGGTGAATAATGTTCCTTCAACATCTTTATCCCCTGATGTGTGTGCTGCCTCCTGTGCCATGGGTGGTGCTGGTGTTGAAGTTGAGAGGGCACACACACATCAGGGGATAGAGATGTGGAATCAAAGGTCCCAGCAGCTGTCATCTGTGGGATAATGAAAGGCATCACTGCAGCAAGGAGGAACTGCTGGTTTCGCAACACAGCAGCTACATCACAGTGGTAGGCAGCCAGGTTGTCACTGAGGGAGGCCAGCATCTGCTCCATGGACTCCAGGACATTTTGGATAGCCTCCAACCTGTTGGCAATCATGCTGGTGCCACTTTGGAAGGACAATTGATTGAGCCTCTACCTCAGGACACCAGTTATGTCAGCCAGGGACTGCTGGAGTCCACGTAGCGGACAGTGGGTGCCTTTGATGGCAGCAGAGTTGTCCTTAATCAGACTGAGGCATCTCTGTACTCTCTCTACTTTGCCCACCATGGTCTCCATCCCCACTCTCACCTGCTGTGCCAGCTCCCGGACTCCTACTGCTGTTTTCTGAAAGGTAATGTCTTGGTCCTCAGAGTCTAGGGCTGTACTGGTCGGTGATGTGTGTTGGTTGTTGAGTGGTTCATGTGGAGACCCTGCATTGCTGTGTCCTCCCTGTGACTGGAGATGGTGTCTGTATGGCACCCATGACATCCTGGAGAGTGTCAGCATTGATGGTCTGCAGCTGGTCATTCAAATCATCAGTGAAGTCCAGTAAAGGCAGCTATGCAAGAAGTAAGGCATCGTTCTCTGAAATGGTATAGTGAAATGTCAATCCTGGTTTGGACTGGCTGTTAACATGAGTCATCATGTTGCTTATGCTGGTGCCTTAGTGCCATGGTGCAGACCCACACATCATGGCACTCATTGATGGGCAACTAGTGGCACACTGTGCCACCTGAGCATCATTTTTATTTAGTCATTATTGGCACAATCTGCCAGTCCACATTTCCCAGTCTGTTACACCTACCTTGCAAGTAGTATCATGGCCTAGTATTTATGTGCCCCTGTCATGCCTAACACTGCATGTAGTTAATATTCCATTTGTATTGTTCCCATGCAGCACATGTGTAACCCACCCAGCTTCTGATGCCTTTCAAATTTGTTACATCTGGGTTTGCTTCAGTTGTGTCCAAATACTCCAGTGTGTGTGGGAGTGACAAGTTGGTGTGTGATAACTTTGTCTGTCCCATGAATTTAGTTGTTCAATGAGTGTTGCATTGGGCATCGCACATAGGGCAAAACATATGTGAAAATGAAGCACTGATTCCAGGGCACACTTTCCTTGCTCCCCCTTGCCCCAGCTTACGACACCATGGAAGCCCCTTATTTCCATTACTGTTCACCATGGTGGACAATTCCACAGTAGCCGCATGAGTTATGGCACTATTGTGGTGCTTTACTGCAATGGAACTATGACTGATGGCACTAGTGCAGCAAAGCACAGGGAGGTCATTAATTACAATGGGTGTGTCACTTTAACATCTGCCTTTGGCAGGCCTTACAAATGACATTAAAAGATAGCACAGTGAAATCTAGATGAATTTTCTGTCCCATTAGTTCTGCCCTCCCTGCTGGAAGGACTATCCCCCTTGCATACATCATATTTGGCTCCGGCATATTATGGTGGAAGGATTTACAAAGTGGAGCTATAGGTGCAACTTAGTTGATGTAGCAAAAGGGGAATAGGCAGCTTCAGGCCACATTGTCAGCAATCGATAGGATGATAATGTTGCACTAATGCCTTGTAAATAGGACCCCTAGTGGGAAGGTGAGACTACTTGTAGTTGATGTTATGCAGGAAGTTGTCCCTCTGTGCATAACACCAGCCATTCCCACTACACAGGCAACCTTGCAACATGGTGACATGGGAGTCCCTTGTACAGCAACACAGATGAAAATCACAAACATGCCCTGTATGTTGTGTATGATCACATTTGTGCCCATTACCAATGGTCAATGGAGGCGTATCACCGTTCTTGCAGGCCCACCTTGTGCAAAAGGCCTTGTACGTGTTGACAAATGAGTGTTACACATAATGGTACAGTTGCAACACTGACGGGAGTGATGTGACGGTTGAGCAGTGGTCGGTGTTTATATGGGGGGAACGTGTGAGCCCATTACAAGCATTTGCACATTATTGTGTCCCCACACAACCCTTTTGCATGTATACAGTGTGTCCTATGTGCCTCCCCCTTCTGCCATTTGTTAGTTACCAGATTGACCCCCACAAAAACTTACCCTGCATTTGTGGTAGTTCTTGAAAGGCTGCACTGTCCTGTCCTGGCACTCCTATCACCAACTCCTCCAGGATGACTGCTGCCACCATCTCCTCCAGGTCTTCCAGCTTCTCCTGGGAGCCGGACTTCCACCTCCGGTCTGCAGTGCTGCCTTTCGGTTGCTGGCCAGTTTCTCTTTCGTTTTGTGCTTGCAATTGTGCCAACGCTTCTTACAAATGGTCACAGTCCTCTTCACTTTTGCCACACTGTTGACTTTATCAACTATTGACTTCCATATTGCCTTCTTCCTACCTATTGGCAATTTGGAGGTGACAAAGAGCGTGTGTTGGTGCTCCGTTACCTCTCCCTCGTTAGGGGGACCGCAAAAATGGAGATTCCACTGCGTAATTTTTTGCAGCTACTTTTAATGCCTGCTAAGAGCAGGCATTGAAAGAGGGCACACCATTGGTTACAATCGGCCCCTTTGTACTGTTCAGGGTTAGTGCCAAAATGTTGGCGCTAGCCCTGAACAGTACAGTAATAGCATCAAAATGTTAACATTATTGCCCCTTACCCTGTGTCATTGTGTAACGTATTTCAAATACGGCGCACACCTAGTGGCTGTAGGAGGGGACTAAGGGGCGCATGAAAAGTGGCATTGGACTGGTCGCAGTGCCAATTTTCTTAAATATGCCCTGTTGTGTTTAGGGGTTCCTGCAAGGCACTGGTCTGGGAAAACAATGCACCTGAAAGTCAGGCACTGAAACAAAGGCAGCCAAAGACTGAATCCAAAGGGGTGTACTGGTTGGAGGGCGGTGTCGTACTTCTGCAAACTTTATGGGCAATGCTAAAGATTGTGACCTGCAGGCTATGAGGATCCTGAAATTAGGTCCATGGCAAAGTCATTGGTCTTGCCATGGACCTGAGAATACTGGAGTTTGATGACTGTGGAGAGCAGCTGGACTCTGAATGACTAGTTACAAAGCATGATCACAATCCTCCTCTCAATAGCCAGTGCCCAGGTTTCTCTGTGCATCTCCTTAGGCCTATTTCCATGGCAAATGTGGTAAGGGCCCGATGTATTTCAGGACACAGCCAAATAAATTCACTGAGGAAAATTTTGTTAAGTGGATTTTACATTTCTTTAGGGAGCCACACAAACAACAGTTGTTGTTAAAACATGAATTACCATAGAAATATCTTCAGCTAAGTGATGGATGTGGTTATGATCCAAAACCAAAAATAAACTAGTTATAAGTCACGCATCATATCCCTCTCCATTGCACCTTGATAGCAAACCTGTCAACCCAGTTTTCATGACAGTTGGCATCACTGGTGCCACCATGAGTCACAACACGGGTAAGTGGTACCTTTCAGGTATTTAGGTTTTAGACTGTCACCATAATTTCAGTAGTGTGTTCATCAATGTAAAAGAAACAAAATTGTTTCTAAAGATATACTTTAATTAAAGGGATGTTATAGTTAATGACCTGAACTTAAATACACTGAACAAAGTCAGTTAAAGTTACCTGTGTGGTCACAGCTCCTCCAGGGAGTAATTCTGATGACAGCAAAATGTTGATATAAAACGTATTCAGAGACAAAAAGCTGTCATACTTATTCTCACTAAATATAAATATCTTCATATGAGTGAACTGCATCTGTAATGCTGCAGTATCGCAGGGAACACGCCGGTGCCAGCTAAGGTACTATTCAAAAACAATTCCACTATTAGCAAGTAGTTGTGCAAAAGAGAAACTGTTTTTGTTTTCAGTCATTTCATTGATGATGTCTACGGTGTTGTGGTAGATTATATAATTGCTGATGAAATCTGTGCATACCGATAATAAAGGCAACTGTAATTGCAAAACATTAAACTATATACCATTATTTTAGTTGTAGTTGGAATGCTACACTTTAACTTTTAGCATTCAGAAATTCTCAAGATGGGTGCATGTAGAAGAAACTCTGGATTTCTGTTTATAACAAACGTGCAAAACAGCAATAGTTTGCAAGTTCAATGGCTACTTTGATGGTCTGATTTCTGGTGTGATCTGTGAGTGTATAAAAGGTAAAGGCTGTTAACTGAACTCACAGCTGACTCATACCTGCAGACATCATAACGGTACAAATAAGGCTACACCTTTACTGTCAGTCAAACTATGTTCAGTTTGAGTCACGTTAAGGCAGTCCGGCAAGATTGCTTTTTTTATTTCTTTAACTTTTCTCTGTGGGTTAAAGCAAATTCCACCATTGCAGGCGTCCAGAAGAAATATCCGCAACGCTGGAACCCCGGCGTCATTATGAGGCTACTGGATTTATGTTCAGATTAGAAGCCGGGGCCTCATAGTCCCATTGAGAGACTCAGATGGGAAGCCTGGGTGAAACCTGTCACCAAGGTAGGCTCCGGGACTCGGACTGAGAAGCTAGTTTACCTGTCCAGTTGCTCTGAAACCAACTGCCGGCACTGCCTCTTCCTACAAGAGCGGATCAAATCTGATTTATAGGTGGGTGGTCGCCTTCTATATTAGCAGATAGGAGCCAAATAAATATGTTATGGCGTTTTCTCAGAGTAATCACCAGTGTTTTGTTATTTTTTTTTATAATTGAATATTCGAATTAATTAATTCAATAAATTGAGGCCCATATTTATACTTTTTGACGCAAAACTGCGCTAACGCAGTTTTGCGTCAAAAAAATTAGCGCCGGCTAACGCCATTCTGAAGCGCCATGTGGGCGCCGTATTTATTGAATGACGTTAGACGGCGTTAGCCGGCGGCGCCGTCTGGTGTGCGTTAAAAAAAACGACGTACACCAGGCAGCGCCGTCGTAGGGGGATATGGGGCTTGGGCATCAAGAAATGGGGCAAGTCAGGTTGAGGCAATTTTTTCGCCTCAACCCGATTTGCGCCATTTTTTTTCACTCCCAACCCCCATAGAATTGACTCCTGTCTTAGCAAAGACAGGAGTCATGCCCCCTTGCGCAATGGCCATGCCCAGGGGAGTTATGTCCCCTGGGCATGGTCATTGGGCATAGTGGCATGTAGGGGGGCACAAATCAGGCCCCCCTATGCCACAAAAAAAAATAAAAAAAATGACTTACCTGAACTTACCTTAATGTCCCTGGGATGGGTCCCTCCAGCCTTGGGTGTCCTTCTGGGGTGGGCAAGGGTGACAGGGGGTGTCCCTGGGGGCATGGGAGGGCACCTCTGGGCTCCTTCAGAGCCCACAGGTCCCTTGACGCCTGCCTTTTGCAGGCGCTAAAAAACGTCGCAAAAGCGGCCTTACGTCATTTTTTTTGACCCGCCCACTCCCGGGCATGAATTTTGCCCAGGAGTATAAATCCGACGCACATGCCTCGGAGTCGATTTTTTAGACGGGAACGCCTACCTTGCATATAATTAATGCAAAGTAGGTGTCCACGCAAAAAAATGACGCTAACTCCATGGACTTTGGCGCTAGACGCGTCTTACGCCAAAGTATAAATATGGAGTTAGTTTTGCGTCGGAATTGCGTAAAAAAAAACGACGCAATTCCGGCGCAAACGGAGTATAAATATGCCCCTGAGTGTTTCAATAGAATTGAATGCGTAATTTATTCCCACCATTTTTTTTGCTACATCTGCTCTTCTATCAGAGACATCATCGGTTGCTGTGGAGGAACAAAAACGCTTACAGCTGCCGTTGATCTAATGAAGGGGCCTGCGGAGAGAGAGACGCAGTCTAGTCTCTCCGCGGGCAGTTTCGGTATAGAGGAAGTGGCGCGCAGGGCGCCCTATCGGGTAAAAGGTAAGTGGGGGCGGGTTTAGGATAGGTAATAAAAGGGGGGTGGAGGGTGGGGTCGGCCTCTTTACCGCACCGACTTAGCGTGGGAGGGTCGAGTTATTTAGGACCACCCACCCACCCAGCTTAGGAAGGCAGAGGGATGAGAGGATAGGTAGGCAGGAAAGGGGGGTCAGGTAGGGGCAGTTAATAGTCATTTAGGACAGGTGAATTTGAGAGTGATGCAGGAGATGGGGGAGGGTGGAGAGCCAGGTGCGGGCTTGTCCACCCTTCCAGGGGGAAAAACAAGGAATTGAAGGATCAGAGCGGGGAGGGGTAGGCTACAGGCAGGGAAGGCATGGGAGGAATAGGGGAGCATATACGGTAGGAAAATTGAAGGGAGATATTTTAAGGAGAAAATAAAGGAAAGGGAATTGTTAAGTTAAAGTCTGTTTAAAAGGAGATACAGTTAAATGTTTAAGTAATGATGTTTAAAACCTGTTCTAATAAATGACCTTTTACACCAACAAGAGTGTCACGTATGTATGTCCCGATAGTCATGTGCGGAGTGCAAGAGGGAAAGGGAGTTACTGACACAGTGTTCATTGGCTCTTGAGTAAGAATTTAGGGAGGAGTGGGAACAGTCGCTATTCCTCGCATGTGCGCTGCCTAGATTATCTCTGCAGATATGAATTAGCTGTGAATTCAGTTGCAACAGACTTTGGGGGTCATTCTGACCCTGGCGGTCCATGACCGCCAGGACCGGGGACCGCGGAAGCACCACCAACAGGCTGGCGGTGCTTCCAGGGCCATTCTGACCGCGGCGGTAAAGCCGCGGTCAGAAAAGGGCAACCGCCGGTTTACCCCTGGCCCAAGGAATCCGCCATGGCGGCGCTGCTTGCAGCACCGCCATGGGGATTCTGACCCCCTTCCCGCCATCCTGGTCCTGGCGGTAAATACCGCCAGGAACAGGATGGCGGGAACGGGTGTCGTCGGGCCCCTGGGGGCCCCTGCACTGCCCATGCCACAGGCATGGACAGTGCAGGGGCCCCCTAACAAGGCCCCATAAAGATTTTCAGTGTCTGCTGTGCAGACACTGAAAATCGTGACGGGTGCCACTGCACCCGTCGCACCCCTTCAACTCCGCCGGCTCCATTCGGAGCCGGCTTCATTGTTGAAGGGGCTTTCCCGCTGGGCCGGCGGGCGGCCTTCTGGCGGTCGCCCGCCGGCCTAGCGGGAAAGTCAGAATGACCGCCGCCCGCCGGGGTCGGAATGACCCCCTTTATTTTTTATACACTCACAGTCAGGTTGGGGAGCATTTGATTAACTCACTTGTCCATGTGCAGGCCAGAGCAGAAGAGAACAGCTCTTACGTTTTTTGGATTTTATACAGCCACAATATGATAGCCCAGAAATTCCTGGCCCGTTTCCAGTTTAACGAATTTGCCTCCATGTTTCTTTTCAATTTGTGTGATTTATAAATCAGAACGTACGATTTTTAGTGGTGTAAATTTAGAATACACTAATTTAGAACGCGAGACCAAAGTACCCATTATTTTACTCCAGCGTGATTCGTGAACGGTTGCTCTCTGGACTGGCGCCGAAAATTGGTTGATGGGCCAAAATATCTCTGTCAATCAGAAATGTTTTTTCTATCTGGACAAAACGACGATCTAAATTCACAAAATATTCCAAATGGCCCTTGCTAAAGTTCTTCAAAAACTAATGAACAAACATATTAACACAAAGAAGAGTGATATGTGGGATAAACCTCTAGCTTCATGGTGGAATTCTGTTCAGTTGTTTATGCTGGAGCTAAGATTTACCTGGATTGTAATTTGCCCATTC
This sequence comes from Pleurodeles waltl, assembly GCF_031143425.1. NCBI lineage: Eukaryota > Metazoa > Chordata > Amphibia > Caudata > Salamandridae > Pleurodeles > Pleurodeles waltl. The sequence goes on from NC_090450.1 coordinate 281,091,611, forward strand.
TTGATCAGATGCCGGTCAATAGCTTCCAATTGAAACTATGAGTGAAGATCAGTTTTTGGGAATGAGGATGTAATAAGGCTAAATTCCCAGCATTTACACAACAATAACATAATAAAACACCAGCAGTATAACAAAACAACCCAATATAAGACAACAGAATAATGCAGCAACACGACACAACATGACAAACCACATAATTACATTGCAACACAACAAAATCACTAATCGATGGTACAATGCAAAATTACAAAACAACAACAATGTAGCATAGCCAGAGACACATCACACAGTATAACAAAACACAATCCAACAGGTTAGAACAAAACTGCCAAATAACACTCAACACAAACATGAACATCACAAATCAGCAAACAATATATGCGTACACAACCAAACAACAGTAACCAAAAGATCACCACACAACCACACTACAACACAAGCCAATAACAAAGCCAATAAAAGAATAAAACAAAATTAATTTGATACATTTCTGCACCACCACACAATGTGCATATCTGCCTCTTTAAAATGTATTACACTGTACATTGTGGTCATTTCCACAGAAAATGTAACATTGTAGAGTTTGAGTAATCAAATACCGACAGCACTGCTTGACTTCAGTATATATCTTTGAATCTGAGAAGTGGTCATATATACATCGAGAATATTTTACAGATCCTTGTGAAATAAGGGCTTCGTTCATAATGACAGCCCCCAAACAACTTCACACCATTGTCAAAGCTTTTGGAATTATGGGACTATAGAGGACCAAATGTTGCAGCAAGGATATCCAAACAGTGTGACAAGAAAATGCAGATTATATGGCATTATGTGGCATGACGATACACTTATTCAGAAATATTAAACAAAAACATACAATAAAATTGCAGAACCGCTTTCAATCTAAAATAGACAAAAACGAAACAGAGAGACAAAGTTACAGTTTAATTCATTTGTCAATCAAGAAGATGGCCCAGGTGTTCTTGAGGAGCCGGAGATCCTTAACCCCTTTTGTCCTGAGTATTGCCACTTCCAATTCAATGATTTGACAAAGCATAGGCCACTATTCTATAACAGAGGGGAATATGAGATTGATCTAGGCTCTATCAATGTCTACAGGCGGGCAGTGACAATTGTAATTGCAACCACAAACAAGTCTTCTGGGGTTAATAACACATTTAGATAAATGCACATCACACACCAGATGGGACTAAAGATTCAGCAAGAATGCAGTCCAAAAGTTTTTTAACATGGGACATCCAATACACTTGTGTCAGTGTTAGCGCGTCGGACCTTAATAAGTAAACTTACAAGGAGACACGTATGGTCGATGAACCTTTTGGCTCATTTAGGATGTTTTTACCATAGCTCTAGAACAGATACACTAATCAACACGCAATAATCAATAATCATTAGTCAAATTGATTAATCAATAATCAATGGAGTCAGTAATTATCACACACCATGACTTTTCAACCATGAATAACCACACCTTTAGTAAAAGTTTAGTAAGGTTATTTCCCTTATATTAACAATACTAAAGTAATGTAGATTAATCTCCAAATCAAATCAAACACAATTAATAATATTGGTTAACCAAAAAGGTACAAGAAACATAACCTAATCAAAGCTTGAATCACAATGCATTCTAAAGCATCAGTACAAATCTTATTAAAGTCAGCTTCAATAGTACTGCATATTCCATAGAGTTCAGCAAAATAATTAGTCAACCATTTGTCTCTGTAAAATGTCAGTCTTCATGTAAACAACCTCAACTAACCCAAATTAGCACCAGCGTGTGGGGCTTCATGCAAAACAATTTAGAACACAAATTTTGAAGAAAAAAAAACATCTAACTAGGGAACTATGAAAACAGCGCAGTTGGTACCTAAAAAAAAAAGACATGAAATGCAATTCAGTCACATTGTCATATCTACCTATCCATGGTATGCGTCAGCAAGCAGAATCAGTCTTCGTCCTCAGGTCATCAATCAATCAGCAAAGCATCATGCTTTCAGTCAGAGAGTATGAGCCCAATGACAGAATCTCGAGTCTCTTCTTCTCTCAATATTGCATCTCATAATGGGGTAAGATCTGCCTAAAACTCTGAATAATTCTCCTCTGTCGCGTTGTTATGTCCAAGTCACCCAAACTATACCCTAATTCCCAATTGGTCAAATAATCATACATTATTACTCTGTCCAATAATTTTCATATAACAAATCTATGAATTCTAGTACTTCACACTTCTCACATCATTGATTGGTCTGCTTTATGATGTTCTCATCATTCAGCTCATCAGGTATCAAATTTGTTGCATCTTCCTCTCCAATCAGTGTCTTCATAATTCTATCTCTTCGACAATTTGTCTTCCCAAATTTTTCCTATAAATTCTTTCCATTTTCTTTTCTTCCCTCCTCTGATTCTTTTTAGACCTTTTCAATGTAATTCTTTTGCATAATTTGCACAATCCCCATATTACTAATAGACAACCCACAACAATTAATGTTCCCTGTAATGTTTTCAACAGCACCCAATATCAAATACTACTAAGCCAATTTCCCACCGAAGCAAACCCCTTACCAACCTTTTCCCAAACACCTGGTTATTTTAATTCTTTGAAATCACTACTTGCGTTAGTCAGATTAGTAAGTACGTCTCTTATCTCTTTACTATTGTTAGGTATGCCTAGAGTTAATCATTTTACAGACTCCTTTGTTAAAAGAATGTCTAAAGCAAAACGATTTTGAAGAGTCATAGCTCTATCCGCATCTAATTCAATATCTATCAGGAGTATAGCACCTGAAAAATTTGTCAGCATGTTATCCACAATAGTAGACAACTTTTAAATCTTAATCAAATTCAGGATAAACCCCACTGAAGGAATCACTGCACCAAAGATATCTCCCACTATCGCATGAGAGGACTCCCTCCTCTTTCTCTTATGATGTAATTCTGTCGTTTTTGGAAACTTTTTCAAATCCTCCATCTGGTAAATCTTTAAGAATACTATTCCCAAACAACGTGTCCCATACATCCTCTTGGAAGACGGTAAGAAGCATTAAGTCCACAAATATAATATATTCCCGGAATCGCAGGTTTCTGCCCATTCAGCATAAATGTCCATTTACTCTGAAACAAAAACACATGCCTGCATTCACTCGTACCCACAAATAAAGTGTCAGTGCGCGATTTAGGGCTATATACAAAGCTTCCCTATGTGTAATGCATCTGAAGCTAGTTTCCCTTGCGTTTTAATTGTACTACAAGCATAATCATTCTTGTGAGTCCTTTTCTCTAAGCCTTTCTCTAATTTCTCTTTCAATGCTTTTCTCCTGTTATCAGTATGGTCTAAGAAGCTCTTCTCTAAAGGTGTAAGCAAGCATGTGAGGTTATTTTTGTGCGCATAAGCTGTGCCAAATGTTAGTGTAGGTTCAAAGAATCCTCTAACTAATACTATGTCATTATCCTTGGCTACTCTACTCAAATACCTAATAATAGGAACAATCGAAAACACAAGGTCATGATTAGAGTAGAAGTACTGAATGTACTCCTGGTTATAGAATCTTGTTAGTAACAGACTAAAACTTATTCCATACGTTAGTGGAAGACTATAATAAGTGACTTCTTCTTAGACTAATGAAGGAATCTGCGTACACACAAGACAATCCTTTGCATCCATTGTCTCAACATACTCACTCAACAAGTGCTAAAAAATGTTGGAAGAAAGTTCTCCTTGCACATTAGTATAGTCATGCAAATATTTCTCATCTAACTTAAACCTCTCTAAAGCCGTTAGTGTGGTAGTCTCAGAAGCCGAAGCATGGCTGGCTCCCTTGGCATCAAGGACAGAAATAACCACAATCAACACTATATACAAAATCCCACACATAATTGCCAAACCAATGCTCATATATTTACAGTGCCTAGCATCCCCAACCTGCTTATCAAAGTCAGCCATGATCTGTAAAGAATCGGAAAGCAGAAGTATCTTAGAAAACTTGCAGCAAAAAATCAAAAATAGACAATTCTTCTTTCAACAGTTCAGTTTACTTCCAGGAACCCTTCTCCTTGTCACAATCGGTTAGCAGCTTGTCAAATCAGGTTTCAAAAGTCAACTCAGGTTATCAATCTCTTTTCCAGTTACTTTCAACAGTCTCTTTCTCAAAAATATTTCTCAGATTGTTTCAACAGTTGAGTTCATCAATCTTCATCAGGTCACTTCAACATATTGACTCAGAACTTCTCTATCAAAACAAAAAGACATAAACTCTTTCAGCCATTCGTTTGTATTTGCATACACCCATTCAGGTCCTGCATATCTTCGACTTGCTAGTCTCTTTCTTTTCAACTTTTGATCACCATTCAACTCTCCTTCACTTAGTTTCTCTTTTCTTGTAGTATCTACTTCTTCTTCTATTGTTGGTTCGACAATCACCTCTTTCCTTTTCTCCACTTGCAAATTTGGCCTCTTATCTCCCTTTCGTGTACCTTCCGTTAATATTCTCTTCAGGACTGAACTTGAATCCTTACCTTTTTCCGTGGTTTTTCTCTTGACGGACCTGCAACAGGTTCAGGAGCAGTAGGATCACTTTGACTTTGATCCAGCTCAGCTCCTTCCCCTACTTGCTCTGGCACTTGCTCTGTTTGCCTCTCAGAATCGTCTGCTTCTGGGAGAACCCCCTTGTTGCTAGGCTCTCCTGCTGGTTCAGTTGACATAGGTTCCTCAGCACCCTGCCGGAGATTTAGACCTTTGTCTCTCACAGGGGTGATGGAACCGTCCTCAACAAGCTCAAGCTCAACTTCAGTTCCTCCTTGCTCATTTTCTGGTGCTGTAATTTTTCTCACAGTTGTTGGTACTCTCAGCAACACTTGTTCGTGACCCAGTGGACATGCCACTTTCTTTGTGTGACTTGCGTGAATCTGGTTCAGAATCCCAACACACTTCACAGCTGTCTTAGTCATTAGAACCACTTAGTATGGACCCTTCCAACGAGGCTCCAAACTTGTCTTTCGCACATATTTTCTGACAACAACCCTGTCACCAGCTCTGGATCGTGGATTGGTGGCCTCCACCTGCTGAGAGAAAGAGCGGACTACATCAGCCAGACCCTTGCAGTAATCCAACACCATATCATCTGTAATGTTGACAAGTGCATTTTCTGGAACTGCTGGCAACCTCATTGCCCTGCCCATGAGAATCTTTTGGGGTGACAATCCTGTCTTCCTGTCAGGTGTGTTTCTCATTGACATCAACACCAAAGGCAACACATCAGGCCATTTCAAATTCGTAGCTGCACACATTTTTGCAGTTCTTGACTTCAAGGTACCATTCTTCTGCTCCATTAGTCCTGATGCTTTAGGGCAGTAACTACAATGCAACTTCTGTTCAATGTTCAGTGCTGCACACAATAGTTTAATCAATTCACTTTTGAAGTGCTTTCCCCTTACTGATTCTAAAGAGATCGGAAATCCGAAATGCAGTATCAGTTCCCTAGCAGCTATTTCGCTACTGTGAAGCTATCATTTCTCCGTGTAGGGTACACTTCAATCCAGTGACTAAAGATGCACACAATCACCAACACATATCTTAAACCTCCACATACAGACATCTCAATGAAATCCAATAGCATTTTGCTGAATGGACCTCCTGCTCTTCCAATGTGGCTCAAGTTAACCACTGTTCCTTTCCCCGCATTTAATTGCTGAAAAATGACACATCGATGGCAAACTGCTTCATCTTCTTGTCTAAACTTGGGGTTGAACCAATCAATTTTGAACGAACGAACCATGGTATCCCTCCCAATAGGTACGCAGAACTTATCTTGTCTTTGGACACATTTCATTTTCCTCCATGACCGTTTCTCCTCTTTGTCAACATTACTCTGCAGAGTTTTTAACTCTTCCAATGTAGCAATCACTTTTAATGTAAAACTTGTACAGGTTTTGTCTTCTTCAGGTAACAATTGACACTTGTCTTTGAATGATATACAGTTCAATGCACAAAACCTTGCGACTTGATCCACATATCCATTCCCCAGCGACGCATAGTCCTGCAACTTTAGATGCGCACTGCATTTTACCACAGCAATCTCTTCAGGTAATTGAATTGCATATAACAACTCCTTTAGTCTTTCACCATTTCTCACTGGTGTTCCAGAAGAGGTCAAGAAACCTCTCTGCGACCACAATTGGCCAAAATCATGAACTATTCCGAATCCATATCGACTATCTGTGTAAATAGTGAGTCTCAATCGAGCAGAAACATGGCAAACTCTAGTAAGAGCAACCAACTTCGCTACTTGGGCAGAATACACTCCTAGAAGCCAGGAAGCTTCTAAAGTACCTGTAGTTGTGCACACAGCATATCCTGCTCTCAGTGTCCCTGTGCTGTCTCTCAGACAAGAACCATCAACGAAAACAGTTTGGTCATTTTCCTCCAATTGGGTACCTCTAATGTCAGGTCTCGGTTTTGTGCACAACACAGTTACTTCGTGACAATCATGTTCAACATCTTCCTTCTTTTCAATTTCAGTAGTATCACTTGGAAGTAAAGTTGTCGGGTTCAGCACTGTACATCTTTTCAGTGTCATGTTTGGAGCACCCAAAGTACTAGTTTCATAACTAGTCAACCTAGCACCAGTCAAATATTGGGTTTTCGTCCTTGTCAGTAAAATCTCAATCTAGTGAGGGACCATTACGGTCAAGGGATATCCCATCACCACTCCTTCACTTTGTGAAAGACTTTGACCAACTGCGGCCATTGCACGCAAACAACCTGTTAGGCCTGCTGCAACTGGGTCCAAGGTAGCTGAAAAATATGCTACTGGGCGATGAGCACCTCCATGGACCTGAGTCAAGATAGACAATAAACATGAATCACGTTCACGGGAAAACACTGTGAAAGGCTTTGTGTAGTCAAGCATACCCAACGGTGGAACTCTGCACAAACTCTCTCTCAACTTAGTGAACGCTTTCATCTCATCCTGGTCTAGCACTATGGGATCAGTGACATCCTTATGAGTCAGTTTCTGCAATGGTTTTCGGAATTCATTGGTGACAATAGCCCACCATTCCCAGAAACATCCTGACATCTCTCTGTGAAGTCAGGGGACTTATCTGCAATATTATTGTAATCCTTTCTCTGGATATTTTCCTCGACCCTTCCTCAATTTGGTGACCCAAGCACTTCACTAGCTTCTGACAGTACTGCAATTTCAGTGGTGACACTTTATGACCATAAATTCCCAAACGATTCAACAGGGTAATCGAGTCATACTTACACTCGTCCCTTGTCTTGGATGCAATCAATGAGTCATCAATGTACTGTACCAGATCTGATTGGAAAGGCAATTCCAATGACTCCAAATTATTTTTCAAGATCTGGTTAAACACGGAAGGTGACTCTGTGTACCATTGAGGAAGTCTACACCAGCAGTAGACTCAATCTAAGAATTTTAAACTAAAGAGAAATTGACTATCCTCATGAAGAGGCACAGAAAAGAACGCTCGTGACAAATCAACCACTGTGAACCATTCTGCATCACATGGAATTTGAAACATTATTATGACTGGGTTGGGCACTATGGGACAGCACTTGACCACAATATTTATTTTTCTCAAATCCTGAACAATTCAGACCTTCCCACATGGCTTCTTTAACCCCATTATAGGTGAAGTACAAGGTCTGCTCAACACCTCTTTTAGGACTCCCTGCTTCAGAAATCTGCAATTATCTGAGCCACTTTCATCAGACTATCTTGTGGCACATACTGTGGAAGCTGTGGAAAAATTGCCTTTAGCTTCAAGGTAACCTTAATCGGCTCCACTCCTTTGATCAAACCCACTTCTTTCCCTGACAAATCCCACACGTTCTCTTGCACTGTTCCCTGCAAATCAGAATGAAGGTCTCGTACTGTGAACATCGGGAAAAACTCAATCAAAGGGTACTCCTCATTTGTAGTTTCACACTCAGTTTCTGGGCCTAGGTCTTCCTCATCATCACTATTTTCCTGGATCTCAATTCCATCATTCGAGCAAGTAATCAAACACTTTGTGTTACACAACAAGTCCCTTCCCAGTAGGGATACCGGACTCGAATCACAGACTACAAACTTGTGCAGTCCCTGGAAATTGCCAATCTCAACTTGCACTGGATCTGTAATCGTGTTCATCAAATATTGATTTGCAAACCCCACAACCTGAACTGTTCGACCTGAAAGGGGCAGATTCGGAACTTCTGCACTTCCCACTGTAGAGCGTGTAGCTCCTGTGCCTACCAGAAATGAGACGTGGTGACCCATCACCTTTCCTCTCACATAGGGTCTCCTCTGATCTACTTCTAAGGAAGTCGCAAGCACACAATGCTTCTCATCTGAACTGTCACTCATCCATTCACCATTTATTTCATTTTCACTGCGTAACGGGAACTGGTGTACTGTGTTACTACTTCTGTTTTGTCTCTGACTTGTGACCTGTTGAGAAAGCATCATCAGATGCTGCTCCATCGGGGCTTGAGGTATCTGCACTTTTTGTCTAGGTACCACAGGAATCTGCTACTGCATTGGCTGCAACTGTGACACTTGTGCACGGGGCCTTTGCACCTGCTGCATGGGCTGGAAATTCTGCACTTAATTCACATTATTCTGGAAATTTGGGTTTGGACCTCTCATTCTTGGTCCTCTTGTATTCTGAAATGCATTGATATCATTACCTTGCTGAACAACACCCTCCTGTACTATCATGGGACACTCCCGCTTCCAGTGTCCCACGGCTCCGCAAATGTGACACGGCAATAGCTTCTTCATTCCCTAAACATCATTCTGAACCACTACAGTATTCAAATCCAGACCACGATTCATATTGACTCCACGACCCTTACCTCTCATCTGAGGCTGAAACATGACATTTCCCTGCTGCTGTGGTATCTGCTGCACAAAATTTCCTTGCACTCCTGTTTGAGCTGCCTTAATCTGCATTACCATCGCCTTCTCTTTCAACTTTTTCTGTTTCATCTCAATCTCGTCACTACAGGATTTTGCATACTGCAACACCTCATCGATCGGCTTTGCTTGCCAGCAAATTAAATGACTTTTAGGGGGTCATTACAACCCTGGCGGACGGTGTTAAAGCTGCGGTAATACCGCAAACAGTGCAGCGGATAAAAAAATGGAATTATGACCCTGGCGGAAACCGCCAAAAAAGACAGCAACTTTAACACACCACCCGCCACGGGGGTACAGACAAGCAGCGCGGCGGTCACCACCAACAGACAGGTGGAACACAATGTACCGCCCATAGTATTACAACCCGCCAATCCGCCACCTTTTCCGGGGCGGATTCACCGTGGATAAAAACACGGCGGAAACAGTTTCTGCAATGGGAAAACGCTCACCTCAACACATCCCACAAGGAACGAGCACTCCATGGACCCAGAACTCCAAATACTCCCTGCCCTTGTCTTTCTGCTACTCTACCACCATCATCTACGTAGGTGCCGAAGACAACGGTGAGTACTGCACCTACAACATGGGGGAGGGGGGAGGCAAAAGTTAGGGGGACACCCACCAAACACCCCCACCCCCAACCTCGAATAATACAACATACACACCAATGCATCCACAAAAATCACAGTAACAACCCACAATCCCCCCCGGAAGAATGAAAAGACAAAGCAAAATCCGTTCAAACATTGTAATGTAGCAATATACATGTCTTACAAAAATATACAGATATATACGAAATTCAGTCAGAAATATATACATTACGAGAAGTAGTGCAGATATGTACATAACAATGTCCGTGCACCAACAGTCCAAAAATCCATGGGCGAGGCCCACAAAAGATACCTGACCGCAATCGGAGAGAACACTGCTGGGGCATCAGATAGAAATACTACAGGCACCTCAGGGGGAAGGGAAGGGGGGGCACCTCAGCCGGATGAGTGCAAAGCCAGATCCACGACGGGGCTCCATGCCCACTGTTCCATCCTGGGGAGTGCAAAGCCAGAGTCTCACAAGTCTCTACAGTGGGTGGCTTGCCCACTGTGCCATCCTGGGGAGTGCAAAGCCACAGTCTCACAAGTCTCCACAGTGGGTGGCTTGCCCACTGTGCCATCCTGGGGAGTGCAAAGCCACAGTCTCACAAGTCTCCACAGTCGGTGGCTTGCCCACTGTGCCATCCTGGGGAGTGCAAAGCCACAGTCTCACAAGTATCCACAGTGGGTGGCTTGCCCACTGTGCCATCCTGGGGAGTGCAAAGCCACAGTCTCACAAGTCTCCACAGTGGGTGGCTTGCCCACTGTGCCATCCTGGGGAGTGCAAAGCCACAGTCTCACAAGTCTCTACAGTGGGTGGGTTGCCCACTGTGCCATCCTGGGGAGTGCAAAGCCACAGTCTCACAAGTCGATAACATTCTCCACTAGTTCTGGGGGAGACTGGTGCCCAGACTGGATGAGTCTCCCCGTGAAAGTTCCTGTCCTGTCACTGTCCCAGCTGCACATGGGATAGGGATGCCTGATGTGGCGGTCTATTCATTCCTACCCAGTGCATGCCCTGTTCAGCGGTCTTCACCATGGCGGTCTTTGCCCTGTTCAGCGGTCTTCGCCATGGCGGTCTTTGCCCTGTTCAGCAGTGCTTTGCCATGGCGGTCTTTGCCCTATTCAGCGGTGCTTTGCTATGGCGGTCCTTGGACTGTTCAGCGGTCTTCATCATTGCGGTCTTTGCCCTGTTCAGCGGTGCTTTGCCATGGCGGTCTTTGCCCTGTTCAGCGGGGCTTTGCCATGGCGGTCTTTGCCCTGTTCAGCGGTGTTTTGCCATGGCAGTCTTTGCCCTGTTCAGCGGTGCTTTGCTATGGTGGTCTTTGGACTGTTCAGCGGTGCTTTGCCATGGCGGTTCTGGTACGGACATTGGTGTGTGGCATGACGTTCCCTACACTGGGCATTGGTGTGTGGCATGACGTTCCCTACACTGGGCATTGGTGTGTGGCATGACGTTCCATCATAGCCCACCTGGGCTGTGGCAGCCGTGGCCCTCCTGGGCACTGACTCCGGCGGTGGTCTCCTGACCAGTGATGATACTTGGGCCCTCCTGGGCTGTGACTCCGGCGGTGGTCTCCTGACCAGTGACGATACTTGGGCCCTCCTGGGCTGTGACTCCGGCGGTGGTCTCCTGACCAGTGACGATACTTGGGCCCTCCTGGCCTGTGACTCCGGCGGTGGTCTCCTGACCAGTGACGATACTTGGGCCCTCCTGGGCTGTGACTCCGGCGGTGGTCTCCTGACCAGTGACGATACTTGGGCCCTCCTGGCCTGTGACTCCGGCGGTGGCCTCCTGACCAGTGACGATACTTGGGCCCTCCTGGGCTGTGACTCCAGCGGTGGCCTCCTGACCAGTGACGATACTTGGGCCCTCCTGGCCTGTGACTCCGGCGGTGGTCTCCTGACCAGTGACGATACTTGGGCCCTCCTGGGCTGTGACTCTGGTGGTGGCCTCCTGACCAGTGACGATACTTGGGCCCTCCTGGCCTGTGACTCCGGCGGTGGTCTCCTAACCAGTGACGACGGTGCTGGCGGATGTGTCTCGACCGCCGGGAATGATGGCACCCTTCTCCGCCGTGACACTCACAACAGGCTGGGCAGACTTCCTCTGGCCCTTCCCCACCTTTGGTGGAGTCACAGCTGACTCTCCAATCCCCTTGGAACCCATGTGAGTTGTTTTCCCACCAGGAGTCTTCACACGGTCCCGTCGTCCAATCTCTAATTTTAGAGCCTTTACAGGGGGTGGGCTGCCAGTGCCTTGGCTCCGGGTCACACTGCCTGCCCTGGTGGCCGGTGCACTCCACAAACCTTGAACAGGCACCACTGGTATTGGAGCCTTTTTGGCTGAGGCGCTATGACGGGACTGATGAATTGGAGGGGGGGTGGGAGCAAAAAGGTCAACTTTACAGAGGGACAGTTTCTGACGTACACTGGAATGGGTAGTTGGAGGGGGTCTGGGAGTGGAGGAAGAAGAGGTGGTTGTCGGAGGTGTCACTTTAGGTGTTTTGGGTGCAGGTGCAGGTACTGGAGGCTGTCGTGAGGTGGATGGATGTTGGGTGTGTGGGTGCCTGCGTTTGTGTACTTTGGGAGGGGGCGTCACAGACACACTGGGAGAGGACACAGGGGACGTGTAAATGGCAGTGGAGGCGGTGAGTGCAGGTGAGCGGCTCGTGGTGCTGGGTCTCCTTGTGCGATTCATGGTGCCTGTAGATGTGGTGCATGCAGGTGTGTGTGTAGACGAGACTGGGAGGGAGGAGGGAGAAGAGGAGGAGGGGGACACAGTGGAGGCAGTGGATGTTGCTGTGTCTGTACGTGGGTGAGGTTTGCATAAGTGCCTGTCGGTTGTGTGGTGCTTATGATTGCTTGAGCTACTTGTGTGTGCTGACTTGCGTGCATACTGGTCTGTAGGTGTGCTTGGGATGGGCTGGGGTACAGGAGATTGGGTCTGGGTGGAGGAGGTTGGAGGGGGAGGCTGGACACAGGGACAATGGCTGCCATCAGTGCTGAGGCCAGAGATTGCAGGGTTCGCTGAAGGACAGCCTGACCAGAATGAATGCCCTCCATGAATGCATTACCGTGTTGCAACTCTCGTTCTACACCCTGGATGGCATTCAAAATGGTAGACTGCCCAACAGTAAGTGACCTGAGGAGGTCAATGGCCTCCTCACTGGGGGCAGCTGGGGTGACAGGGGCAGGGGCTGAGGTGCCTGGGGCGAAGGTGATGCCCACCCTCCTGGGTGAGCGGGCACGGGGCGAACACTGAGGGGCTGCTGGGAGGGCAGTGCTGGTAGGGGAGGTGGCAGCTGTACCTGTAGAAGTGGGGCGCACAGATTGTGCCGCCACCACAAGGGAGCCCCCATCGGCAAACGAGTCTGTGTCGCTGCTTGGTGATCCGGTGGCCAACGTGAAGCTCCCCTCGCCCTCCGTCCCACTGGTGCATTCTGAGTCCGTGGTGTGGCACTCCATGGCCATGTGGGATGCAGCTCCCTCGTGCTCCGGTGCCACTGTACCTCCGCCTGGTGATGCTGATGTACAAAAGGACAGGGAGAGCAGAAAAAGGGGGGGGAGACAGAAGAACGGGAGTTTTAGTGCATGGCATACCGCTACTGTTGGCGGACAAGGCAGACACAGCAGCCCCCTGCATTACGCCGTGCTCCTGCCCTCTGCACATGCAATCTCTGGGATATGGCCTACATGGCTATGGTGGACATCTGCACACATGGATGCCACAGGGGCAACTATACCTGTACTTGGCACTCTGCTGAGGTGGGGTAGAGTGCCACATGGCCTGCATTACGGAGGGGCCTAGCCTACAAAACTCGCCCTAGCCTAGGTACACCCACAGGCCTCCTCCCCCACCCAGACTCCTCCACTGTACGCAAAGTCCGCAGAATGAGGTTGTACTCACCCCCTTGTGTCTGCTGTGATGCCCTCAATCGCCCATCCAACTCCGGGTAGGCCACCGCCAGGATCCGGAACATCAGGGGGGTCATGGTGCGACGGGCACCCCTCCCACGTTGGGAGGCCATCCCCAGCTAAGTCTCCGCCGTCTTCTTGCTGCAGCGGCGAATGTCCTCCCATCTTTTCCGGCAGTGGGTGCCCCGTCTCTGGTGGGCCCCCAGGGTCCGGACCTCCTTGGCGATGGCACGCCCAATGTCCCTCTTCTGGTGGGCGCTGACCTACATGACATGCACAAAGAAAGAGGAACAGTCATTACCAACTGCACAGTCAATGTGAGTGCCCCCCTCCCTACTCTGGCCATGTGGCCCATTCATTACCATGCATAAATGTTCTATGAACTCTGCCCCCTTCCCTCATCCAACCAGCCCTCTTCACCCAGGCCTAGCCCATACAACGTGCTCCCTGTGTACTAACCTGTTGGTCTGGAGGACCGTAGAGTAGCGTGTACTGGGGGAGGACCCCGTCTACCAGTTTCTCCAACTCCTGTGCAGTGAAGGCAGGGGCCCTTTCCCCAGACGCAGCAGCCATCGTCGCTTCCAGACCGAGGAGACAGCAGCACTTGCAGTGTAGGTCCTCTCCTGTCGAAGGTCAGGTATCTAGTGATTGAACAGATAGAAAATGGCGGTGAAGTCTGCGGCGGTGACGTCCACGGCGGTGCGCATCATCACCGTCGGCGCACCTGCTGGCTCCTGGGACCCATAGGGTCCAATGTTAACCAATACAGCATTGCGCCGCGGTCTATGACCGCCTACCGCGACGGTGTGCAACGCCAGCGCAGTTACCCCATAATCCCATTGTCCCAGTTTAGAGGTCAGGCAGCCGCCATTTCAGGGGCCCACATGACTTCATTTACTTCTGCGTCACACATAGCTAGGCCTACACTCAACACACATACAGGGAGGGATTTGTGAGTGGTGTAGTCTTGTGTGTAACTGTGAGTACATACCTGGAGGAATTATGACTGATTCGTCGCTGTTGTCCTTCGTAGGCACCGTCAACTGGGACATGTGAGAAGATGGCGGAATCCTCCGGTGTACCGACCGCTGGTGGACCTGTTGACAATGGAAGAGCGACATGTCATCGTCACCTACCGGTTTGACTGTGCCACAATCCAGGAACTATGTACCCAGTTGGAGCCAGACCTGATGTCACCAATCCGCCATCCCACTGGAATCCCCCCTGACGTGCAGGTGCTGTCAGTGCTCCATTTCCTTGCAAGAGGGTTTTTTCAGACAACAGTGGCCATGGCATCAGGGATGTCCCAGCCTATGTTTTCCAACGTGCTGTCCAGAGTGTTGTCTGCCCTGCTGAAACACGTAAGGAGATACATCATTTTCCCTGAGGTGGCAGATTTGCCTACAGTTAAAGGTGACTTCTATGCCCTTGGACATATCCCCAACGTCATAGGTGCCATTGATGGGACCCATGTAGCTCTGGTCCCCCCCCACAGGAGTGAACAGGTGTACAGGAACAGGAAGAGTTATCATTCTATGAATGTTCAGATGGTCTGTTTGGCAGACCAGTACATCTCGCAGGTAAATGCTATGTTCCCTGGCTCTGTGCATGACGCCTACATTCTGCGGAATAGCAGCATCCCTGATATGATGGGTCAAATCCAGAGGCACCGTGTATGGCTATTGGGGGACTCTGGTTACCCCAACCTTTCCTGGCTATTGACCCCAGTGAGGAATCCCAGGACCAGGGCAGAGGAACGGTACAATGAGGCCCATGGGCGGACTAGGAGGGTGATCGAACGCACCTTCGGCCTCCTGAAGGCCAGGTTCAGGTGCCTCGATGTGACAGGTGGATCCCTATTCTACTCACCGAAGAAGGTGTGCGAGATCATCATCGCCTGTTCCATGCTTCATAATCTGGCTTTGCGACGCCAGGTGCCTTTTCTGCAGGAGGATGATCCAAATGACGGTGTTGTAGCAGCTGTGGAGCCTGTGGAGCCTGTGGACAGTGATGAGGAGGAAGCTGAGGAAGAAGACAACGACAACAGGGAGTCAATCATACAGCAATATTTCCAGTGACACACAGGTGAGAACATTTTCATGTTTGACATTACATTAACTTTCACAGGTCTACCTCTATCCTGTCTGTCGGTTTCAACCACTATTTGGTAACTGAGTTGTACCTTTCGATTACTGTTTCACAGGTGTGGTTACCAACGTGTCATCTGCTTGCATCCTTCAAGTACTTGTGATGTGTGACATAGGTATGTTAGCTTTACAATAGGAAACGCATTATCACACTGTCATTGATAATACATATTTACTAAATCACAGACTGACTCCAGATTGTTTTGTGTTTCAAGGGTGTTTATTGAAGTGCAAATTATTGGAGCGGGTGGTAAAATGGTGATGGGTGATGGTGGAGGAATGTCCATGGCAGAGTCCAGTCTATTAGTCTCACAGGTGCACTGCACTGCACTGCCCATCTGGGCATAGAAAGTGGAGCTGGGGCAGTTTAAGTATGGACAGGGTAACAAGGTGGGACAGTGGGAGGACAAACAGGGTGGTCTCATTTCCTGGCGGGGGTCTTGCCATCTTGCTCTGTCCTGTTCCTGGATCTCAGGGACCGCTTGCGTGGTGGTTGTCCGTCAGCTGGGGGTGGGGTGCTGGTGTGGTGGTCCTGTGGCGGGGCGTCCTGTCCACTAGCGCCGGCGGAGGTGGTGGGCAGTTCATCGTCCATTCTAGTGTCAGGGGCCCCTTGGAGTGCCACGGTGTCCCTCAAGGTCTGCTGTATGTCCTTCAACACCCCTACGATGGTGCCCAGGGCGGAGCTGATGGTCTTGAGCTCCTCCCTGAACCCGCCTTGCAGGCGCAGGGTCTCCTGCAACTTGTCCAGGACCGTCGCCATCGTCTCCTGGGAGTGGTGGTATGCTCCCATGATGGATGATAGGGCCTCGTGGAAAGTGGGTTCCCTTGGCCTGTCCGCCCCCTGTCGCACAGCAGCCCTCCCAGTTCCCCTGTGTTCCTGTGCCTCCGTCCCCTGGACTGTGTGCCCACTACCACTGCCCCCAGGTCCCTGTTGTTGTTGGGGTGGTGGGTTACCCTGGGTTCCCTGTAGTGGTGGACACACCGCTGATTGACCTGTCCTGGGTAGGGAGGTCTGGGCCCGCTGGGTGGGTGCTGTGCTGGTGTTACCAGAGGGTGGAAGGTCGGTGTTGGGCTGTGCCTGTGCAAGGGGAACCGACTGTCCCGAGGCCCACGTTGGTCCGGGCTGGTCATCAGGATCCAGTAGGGCAGAGCTGCTCTCGTCACTGTGGGCCTCTTCTGGGGGTGGAGTGGTGTTGTCTGGACCATCTGGTGTGGTGACAGTCCTTCGGGTTCCTGCAGGGGCATAAGAGCATGATTATTGCATGTGTGTGTGTAATGGTGTGCAATGGGTGGGTGAGCGTGTACCCCAGTGCAAGCATTCCTGTGTGGGAGCTTGTGTGATGGTGGTTTAGGGGGTTGTATAGGTGTGTGCAGTGGGAATGCTTTAGTGCTTGGTGTCCATGCTTAGTTGTGTCATGCAGGGCTTGGTGTTGGGATGTGTGGTTTGTGTTATTAGTACATTATTGAGGATTTGGGGTGATAGGGGAGGGGGTGAGGCTGGGGGTGTGTGATAGCATGCAGGTATGGTGGGGGATATGATAGTTAATATTTGACTTACCAGTGTCCCATCCTCCACCGACTCCTGCGAGGCCCTCAGGATGCATGATGGTCAAGACTTGCTCCTCCCATGTTGTTAGTTGTGGGGGAGGAGGTGGGGGTCCACCGCCAGTCCGCTGAACCGCGATGTTGTGCCTGGAGACCGTTGAACGCACCTTCCCCCGTAGGTCGTTCCACCTCTTCCTGATGTCCTCCCTATTTCTTGGGTGCTGTCCCACTGCGTGGACCCTGTCCACGATTCTTCGCCATAGCTCCATCTTCCTGGCTATTGATGTGTGCTGTACCTGTGAGCCAAATAGCTGTGGCTCTACCCGTAGGATTTCCTCCACCATGACCCTGAGCTCCTCCTCGGAGAAGCGGGGGTGTCGTTGGCGTGACATGGAGTGGTGTGTGTGATGTGTGGGGCGGTGTGAGTGTTGATGTGTGTGGTGATGTGTAGTGGTGTGTGGTGTTTTGTGCGTGGATGTGGGTTGGGTGATGGTGTTGTGTGCCTCTGTATGGTGGTGTTGTCTTGTCTGTGCAGTCTCTCTGGCCTTCGTCTCTAATTTGTGGTCGTAGGGGTTTGTGGGTGATGTAGGTGTGTATTTTATATCGTGTTGGGTGTGTGGGAGTGGTGTTTGTATGTGTGTCAGGTGTGTGTATTTGGAATTGTCCAATGTGGCTGTGTTTTGGAGATGTGTGTGTATTTTGAGCGCGGCGGTGTGTACTGCCAATGGAATACCACGGTTGAAAGACCGCTGCGTGGATTCGTGGGTCGTAATAGCATGGGTGTGTTTCTGTTGGCGTGGAGGTGGAGGTTTTGTTTTTGCCAGTTTATCACTGACCTTTGATGTGGCGGTGTTGTGTGGGTGTCTGAATTTCGGCGGATTCAGAGATGTGGGTCATAATAGCTGTGGCGGGATTCCACGGCCACGGCGGTGTATTGGCGGTCTTCTGCACGGCGGTAAGCGCCTTTTACCGCCAATATTGTAATAACCCCCTTAATCATCTGACATATCTCAGGTCTCAGTCCTTCCACAAATCTGAACACGAAATGCAGCATGTCTTTTGGCTGAATTGCTTCTTTTGCCACTATACTCCTTGAATTCCTTCAACAATCTCTCATAGTACGCATGTATTGACTCTTTTACCTCCTGCACTGTTCTATCAATCCTCTGCCAGTCAATATTCTTGAGCGAAATCCTTGTCTTCAGAAACTCTATCACCTTATAGTAATATTTCATTACCTCTGGAGATGGTGCACCTGTACTCTTATCTCTCTCGGGTTCACTCGTTGGCCAATCTACAGCTCTCTTACACTCAACCCACAAGTCAGCTGGAACCACTATCTCGAGCAATGTGTTCAATTCTTTCCACAAACACTTCGCAAGTCTCACAAACCTGTCTGTCTGCTGATATTACTCTACTGGTTTCTCCCTCAATTTTGGATAATCATTCATAAATTACAGAATATCCCTCCTACTCCAAGGAACATGAACAAAATTTCCCCCTGGGATTTCTCTCATTGGTAAAATCTTCACTGGATCCTTGTCCTGTTGTACAGTTTCGGTCACTTCTAAAGAATCTCTTTTTCTTTTGGATCTTTTTTTCACCCATCTGCCTTCCCACTTATCTAATGCTCCCCAAGCCTGAGCAATGTATAATAGTTCTTTAAGGCGCGCCTTCATTTCGGCAGACCTCATGTGTTCAAAATCATTTGTCTCAAAATCTAATCTGTAATTTCTCTTCAAATGCTTCGTTTTCTCAATTTCTATGCCATGCTTCTCTGCCAAAACTGCTAATCTCTGGTGTACCTTGCCCACCTCTCTCGCCATAGTTTGGCATAAGTACCTTAACCCTGCCTGTGTGCAGGACTCTAATCTATGTACCCGCATTGTTCCCTAAACTAATTCACCTGCTTCAATGCTCAACCTGACACAATTGATCTGCTCCTTTCCCTTGGAAGCATTCTGTGGGGTATTCAGCTTGTCTAACCATTCCATCAACTGTTGTACCACTGCATTCGGTGTCTGCTGTGTCAATAATTTCAAGCTCTGACCTGCACTTGACCCATTCACAGTATCAGGAAATGCAACAAGTGGACTAAGATTCAACAACGACCTTGATCCATCGAAGGTCTGACCCATGGAAGAGACTACCTGAACTTGCTCATTTGGTCCCCTCCTCATTAAACTTTGAAACATGTCTCATCCCTGTTCACCCATGATTGGTTTCTTTTGCGCAAACAATTGTACAGCTGAACCAACAGTAACTGGCAATGATATTGCATCTGGAGCTGCTCTGGAACCTGTACACTGTGGAAGAGTAACTGCCATACTCTGATTAATAACTGGTGTCAAGTATGACTGTGTCCTTGCCATTGGCGTAAATCTCGGCATCCCCTGCGGCTGCACTTGGGGAAACAAAAGCGGAGAGGGCTCAGTCTGAACCAGCAGTGGTCTTGGAACCATTTGCTCCATAGGCACAACTGAGTTTGAAGTTGTCTCTAGAATAGCCACATCAGGATAAATTCTCTGTATCAGTGGTGGATGCATCTCTGCCTCAACTACTGGAGTAGTCAGCACATTAGGTCCTTGCATCACACCCTGTGTCTGGCTAGTATCAACCTGTACTTGACTCACTGTCCCCATTGCCTGTGCTGGGGTTGTTGGAGAAGTGCTAGCACTCAGACCATCCTCATGCACCAGATACGGTGCTGGTCGATCTCTTAATATCTTTGTAACAAGATCCTCAGCATCTGATTCTTCTTCCTCTATGGAAGACTTTCTTGCTTCTTTACTCTTGGTTGGACTCTTATTACTCTTGTTATTTGCTTTCTTTACTTCTATCTCATCTTCCTGTGTAATGGCAGGGAACAATTTAACTCCTTGCAGAGTCTCTGATGTCCACCTTTTCTGCTCCCAACCCCATTTAGCCTCCGCTAAAGTATTTTCTACCCTTCTTATTCTCCTCTCAAATTTCATTTGCTGTTGCTGTCTGGCTACCAACTCCCACACTGCTAATGCCACAAGCTGAGCTGGTCTCGGAAGTTGCTTTGATTCATATAGCACCATCCACTAAGGCTTCAAAATTCTTAAATTAAACATCCCATTCTCAGGAAACGCTAAACTCCCATTTTTCTCTGTCAACTTGCACCATTGCTTTAACCAAAGACATAGCGCGACACCTCTCTCCTCCATTACAATGTAAGCTGGTGTATTTTCTGGCAGGTTGGCTCTCCTGCACTCGCTCTAATGTAAGTATCTCCCTTTAGGGCACGTTTTATTGCCTTGAAAAACTTCATCTATTTATCTTTTGTTTATTCAAAATCAAATCAGGAAATTACTTTTATTCCAAAGATTCCTTTCACCCACGTTCTCAGCCAATTGCCTCTCACAGATGGCTGCCAATCCTTGCGCAGCTCTTCTCACTAACCGACCTATCCCAGCGTGGCTTCAATGACGTCACACTTACACGTACTGCAGCTGACAAAGTCTTGTGGCACGTCCTCCTAAACTTTGATTCAGACAAAACTAATGCAAAATATTGCGAGCACTAATAAACAACCAATAACCAAAAACAAACCTGCTGGTTTACTACAGGGAGGTAACACAATCGCTTCAGAAACCTTACAGATTTTCACTGATGGCCCTTTTGCTCATGCAGCTATTCCTCTTTCTTGATCTCCCAGATTTGCGAGCAAAATTCAACCCGCAAATTTTACTCTCAACTGATTAATAGGTCTGTCCTGGTTCACATAGGACTCGCCAAATTTCAGTCGAAATTTCCTCCCACCCACTTTACTCACACACTGGCTCATTCACAGATTACAATATATAACCAAGTGTCTCATACACTTTTCAATATACTCTGGAGTCTTAGACCGCGCAAGGTCCGTACATCAACAACCACGTGGACAATGTTTAGCACTACACACATGTGAAGTTTGCGACTTCCCTACTCTCACACTGCGGAGTATGCACACTCCTACTAAAACTTCATTTGGAGTCCGCAAACTCCTTAAATTCACACAAACCTCACAATTCACCTGCAGTTTGCATAAGCTGTGCAAGCGCAACCCATCCCTCTCACTTTATCACTAGAACAACGAGAACATACCCAATACTACTAGCAGGATCCAGGATCTGGGAAAGTCATTTCTGGGCATAAGACTACATAATTTTCTCTACAAATGCCATTTTGAAAAACAAAATTGAAATCTCAATAATACTGAACTCTTAACGAATCAATCTCAAACTATTACCATAACTAGGGACACCTGTCAAATCTCTCATCTCAACTGTTAACACCTGGCACTCTGTTCCGGACACCTATGGCAAGCTCCCAAAGAGACAAACCATCATTCTGCTACCATAAGTGTTAGCACGTCGGAACTTAATAAGTAAACTTACAAGTGGACATGTATAGGTTGATGAATCTTTTGACTTGTTCAGGATGTTATTACCATAGCTCCAGAACAGATTCAGTAATCAATATGCAATAATCAATAACCATTAGTCAAATTGATTAATCAATGCTCAATGGAGTCAGTAATTGTCACACACCATGACTTTTCAGCCATGAATAACCACACCTTTAGTAAAAGTTTAGTAAGTTTATTTCCCCTATGTTAACACTACTAAAGTAATGTAGATTAATCTCCAAATCAAATCAAATGCAAATAATAATATTGGTTAACCAAAAAGGTGCAAGAAACATAACCTAATCAAAGCTTGAATCACAATGCATTCTAAAGCATCAGTATAAATCATTAGTAAAGTCAGCTTCAATAGTACTGCATATTCCATAGAATTCAGCAAAATAATTTGTCAACCATTTGTCTCTGTAAAATGTCAATCGTCATGTGTACAACCTCAACTAACCTAAATTAGCATCAGCATGTGGAGCTTCATGCAAAACAATTTAGAACACAATTTTTTTGAAAAAACATCTAACTAAGGAACTGTCCCAAGGTTTTTAAGCCTAGTGCGTGCCACTTCCTAACCACTGTATCATCAAAAATGGGCAGGAAATTGGGGTTGGCCCACAGTGGTGTAAATGGATGTATAGATGGCACAGCATATTTAATACTTATTTCCCCCCAAACCTGGTGAATATCCTTGATTATTTTGAACCGCACGCTCTTAAAATAATTCAGGATGGACCACTTACAAAGTAAGACCCTGAAATCTGGACCTAGGGCTAATTGATAACACAGTGGAAGGGAATCAGGGTCATGATACGTAAAAAAAAATTGAATATGTGATCCAAAAGCTGCCCAGAAATATTGCTTTAAATCAGGAAGTTGAAGGCCACCTTGATGGACCTTGGTAGTTTCATGTTGCGTATTGCCCACCTGGCTCTTTTATATCCCCAAATAAAACTTTCAGTGACCCCTTCCAGTCACCTGAAGAATGAGTCAGGTATACAAAGTAGAATCCTCTGAAAGAGATAAAGAAAGTTGGGGAGAATATTCATTTTGATGATATTGTACTGCCCCATTAAGCTAATAGGAAGATGGCTCCATGACTGCAATTTAATGCTAACATATTTATACAAAAACTCATAATTCAGCCCTACAATGTGATCTACATTAGCAAAGATCTTAACGGCAAGATAAGTGACTAATTGGGAATAGGACATTTAGCATGGTAGCTAAGCAAAATCAGAGTCTTAGGTTATGTTTGCTTTCGGAGACAGTTCCAAACCTATCTGCCTTACCTGAGAACTGACCAAGAGCTTCAGGGGCACAGATGAATATAATGCAACATCATCTGCATATGCACTACATTCCAATTTTGCCCCACTAACACAACCGGCTGGATCAGAGAATTCAAAATGAGCAGTTGAAGATAAGGTTTGATGTAAAGACCGAGAAAAAGTGGGTATAATGGACAATCCTGGTGTGCACCCCACTCTACGTGGAAAGGTGGTGAACTGCAGACACACATGATTAATCTGCCCACCGGATTCTTGTAGATAGACCTAACCCAATTTAGAAATTGTTGACCGATTCTAACTGCAGACATAACTATCCAAAAAAAAAACCTTGAGACTCAATCAAGTGCCTTTTCTTTGTCTACCCTTCTACTGGAAGTTCCAGCCACAAACATGGCAACTGCAGAATCTGTATGGCTGGTGATGTTCTTACCTGAGATGAATCCATGCTGTTGGGGAGACAATATATTGAAGCAGTCGGGCAAGTCTAACCGCTAGAACTTTGACAAATATTTTTGCATCAGAATGAATAAGGGAAATAGGTCAATACAGTCCCCTCTCTTGAGGAGGCTTATCCGTCTTAAGCAAAGCTGCAGTGTTAGTAGTCTCATAAGAAGGGGAAGAAGTGTACCTAATAGAACTCCAGGGAGATAGCATCTTCCCCAACTGCTTCACTGGAAGGCAGTGATTTGAGCGCAAACTCAAGTTCCTGAGCAGAAATGACCCCCTCCAGTCCTGAGGCCAGACGTTGGTCTAAACATGGCAGGCAGGCCTTCTCTGTGTGTGTGTCAATAATAAACCAGTGCACACCATAAGTAGTTCAGCATAGTTCGTCCAAGTGTAAAGCAACTGAAAGTCTAAAGCCACGTAGTTGGTGATGATAAAGTATTATTCTTATCAAGGTGGAATAGGTCCAATATACAGCTTACAGCCAACATGTGTTTCGTCACATTGACTTCCTCAAGGCTAATGTGAATATTGTGATCATAAAGTGTGCAGTAGTAAGGACAAAGGCGGTCATTCCAACCCTGGCGGTCGGTGATAAAGCGGCGGCCAACCCGCCAACAGGCAGGCGGTCAAAAAAATGGAATTCTGACCCTGGCGGGAACCACCAACACAGGCCGCCACTTTAACACTCCGACCGCCACTGCGGGACAGACAAACAGCGCGGCGGTCACAGCCAAAAGGCAGGCGGCAGACAATGTACCGCCCACAGTATCACAACTCACCAATCCGCCACCTTTTCCGGGGCGGGAGCCCCGCCGATAAAAACACGGCGGAAACAGACTACGAACAGGAAAACGCTCACCTCTATACACTCCACGAGGACGGAGGACAGCATGGAACCCGAATTAAACATCCTACCAGCTCTTGTCTACCTGCTCATCTACCACGAGTACGAACTCCGGCGCAGAAGACAACGGTGAGTACTGCACCTACGACACAGGGGAGGGGGGAGGACGAAAGGTTACGGGCACACACATACGCCCCCCCCCCCCAACTATCAACATACCAATGCAGAGCAACAACTGAGTGACAACCCCCAAACCCCCCTGAAAAATGCAAAGACATAATAACATTTTAATTTAAATTTATGTATAAATTAGGTTCATTGAAGTCATGGAAAATTATCGTTATGAAATATCAAAGCAAAAATCATGAACAGTGCGAAAGCTATGTACATAGTCAATAAGTCCTGCTCAGTGTGTCAAATATCCACAGTCCGTGGGCCAATGTCTACCAAACACATGGGCAAAGCCCACACAGGAGACCTGAGTCCGTTGGAGAGAACACTGCTGGGGCATCAGATGACAAAACTACAGGCACCTCAGGGGGAAGGGAAGGGGGGGGCACCTCAGCCACAGGAGTCCACGACGCCAGAACCACAAAGGGGCCACCATGCCCACTGTGCCATCCTGGGGAGTGCAAAGCCACAGTCCATCAGGTAGATTACAGACTCCACTGGTCATGGAGGAGGCAGGGTGTCCACAGTGCAGTGTGAACACTAGCTCGACACAGAACCGGCACTGTCAATGGGCCAGCGGAGCTTGACAGGAAGGGCCCAGCGGAGCGGTGCTTGAGACGGCGGGGCCCAGCGGAGCGGTGCTTGACAGGAAGGGCCCAGCGGAGAGGTGCTTGAGACGGCGGGGTCCAGCGGAGCGGTGCTTGACAGGAAGGGCCCAGCGGAGCGGTGCTTGACAGGAAGGGCCCAGCGGAGCGGTGCTTGACAGGAAGGTCCCAGCGGAGCGGTGCTTGAGACGGCAGGGCCCAGCAGAGCGGTGCTTGACAGGAAGGGCCTAGCAGAGCGGTGCTTGAGACGGCGGGGCCCAGCGGAGCGGTGCTTGACAGGAAGGGCCCAGCGGAGCGGTGCTTGACAGGAAGGGCCCAGCGGAGCGGTGCTTGAGACGGCGGGGCCCAGCGGAGCGGTGCTTGACAGGAAGGGCCCAGCGGAGCGGTGCTTGACAGGAAGGGCCCAGCGGAGCGGTGCTTGACAGGAAGGTCCCAGCGGAGCGGTGCTTGAGACGGCAGGGCCCAGCAGAGCGGTGCTTGACAGGAAGGGCCTAGCAGAGCGGTGCTTGAGACGGCGGGGCCCAGCGGAGCGGTGCTTGACAGGAAGGGCCCAGCGGAGCGGTGCTTGACAGGAAGGGCCCAGCGGAGCGGTGCTTGAGACGGCAGGGCCCAGCAGAGCGGTGCTTGACAGGAAGGGCCTAGCAGAGCGGTGCTTGAGACGGCGGGGCCCAGCGGAGCGGTGCTTGACAGGAAGGGCCCAGCGGAGCGGTGCTTGACAGGAAGGGCCCAGCGGAGCGGTGCTTGAGACGGCGGGGCCCAGCGGAGCGGTGCTTGACAGGAAGGGCCCAGCGGAGCGGTGCTTGACAGGAAGGGCCCAGCGGAGCGGTGCTTGACAGGAAGGGCACAGCGGAGTGTTGCTTGAGACGGCGGGGCCCTGTTCAGCGGTGCCTGTCTTCACGGCGGGGCCCTGTTCAGCGGTGCCTGTCTTCACGGCGGGGCCCTGTTCAGCGGTGCCTGTCTTCACGGCGGGGCCCTGTTCAGCGGTGCCTGTCTTCACGGCGGGGCCCTGTTCAGCGGTGCCTATCTTCTCGGCCGGGCCCTGTTCAGCGGTGCCTTTCTTCTCGGCGGGGCCCTGTTCAGCGGTGCCTTTCTTCACGGCGGGGCCCTGTTCAGCTGTGCCTGTCTTCACGGCCGGGCCCTGTTCAGTGGTGCCTTTCTCGTCTATCAAGGGAGCCAGACCTGGCCAGGACTCCCTGCTTAGTCGCCCTCCGACCGTGCAGTTGCTGGACCCTCCTGTGACGGAGTCCTGGGCCCGTGGGTGTCCTCCGTCACACCCGGGATGGGGCTTGTGGGGCCCTCCTGGTCCGCGCCCCTGCTGGCTGACTTCTCCGCCCTGCTGCCCTTGCCCTCCTTCGATGAGGCTCTCTGGCCCTTGCCTGCCCTTGATGTTGTGGCAGGTGACGGGCCACGACTTTGCTCCTTGGGGGCAGCCGTGTCAGCCTTCTCACGGCGGGCCTTGGTTTTACGGGTTCTCTTTCCAGGGGGGGGGCTGGCTGTTCCCTTGCTGCTGGCCGATGTATCTGTGCTGGGAAAGGGTGGACTCCAAAACCCGTGCACAATGGTCAGACTTGATGCAGGGCTGGTGGTGGCTGAGGTGCTCTTCGGACTCTTACCAGATGGAGGGGGTGGGTCAGGTGGTGCAAAGAGGTCAAGTTTGGAGAGGAAAAGTTTTTTAGGAGCAATGGGAAGGGTAGGTGCAGTGGGTATGGGAGTGGAGGGAGAGGATGTGGTTGTAGGAGA
Source organism: Pleurodeles waltl (assembly GCF_031143425.1). Taxonomy (NCBI): domain Eukaryota; kingdom Metazoa; phylum Chordata; class Amphibia; order Caudata; family Salamandridae; genus Pleurodeles; species Pleurodeles waltl. The sequence goes on from NC_090450.1 coordinate 281,118,275, forward strand.
GTCAGGTGTGCTGTCTATGGGTGCAGGTGCTTGTGACGTAGGCTGTCGTGTGGTGGTTGGCTGTTGTGTGGGTGGCTGCCTGCGTTTGTGTGTTTTGGAAGAGGGGGTGACAGACACAGTGGGAGAGGACACAGGGGACGTGTAAATGGCAGTGGGGGTGGTGACTGCACGTGTGCGGACTGTACTGGAGGGTGTGGTGGTGATGGAAGTACTGGCTGATGGTGGTGTGCATGCAGGTGTGAGTGGAGACATCACAGGGAGGGGGGAGGGAGACGAGGAGGAGGGGGACACAGAGGTGGTAGTGACTGTTGCCATGGCTGCATCTGGATGTTGCTTGGGTGAATGCTTGTGGGATCTGTGGTGCTTATGTCTGGATGAGCTGCCCTTGGGTGTTGAGGTGTGTGCAGGCTGGTCTGATGGTGTGGATGGGATAGGCTGAGGAACAGGAGACTGGGAGACGGTGGAGGCAGTTAGAAGAGGGAGGCTGGAAACAGGGACAATGGCTGCCGTCAGTGCTGAGGCCAGAGCATTGAACGATCGTTGATGGGCAGCCTGACCCGAATGAATGCCCTCCAGGTATGCATTGCTCCGATGCACCTCCCTCTCCACCCCCTGGATGGCATTCAAAAGGGTAGACTGCCCAACAATGATGGTCTGTAGGAGGTCAATGACCTATTCACTGAGGGCAGCAGGGGTAACTGGGGCAGGGCCTGAGGTGCCTGGGGCGAAGGAGATGCCCGCCTTCTTGGGCGAGCGGGCACGGAGCGAAGGCTGAGGGGCTGCTGGGAGGGCGGAACTGGTGCGCTGGGTGGCGGCTGTACCTGTAGAGGCGGGGGGCCCGGATGTTGCCGCCACCGCTAGAGAGCTCCCTTCCGAGGACGTGTCGGTGTCGCTGGTGTCACCACGGGTCCCCGTTGTGGTGCTCCCCTCGCCCTCCGTATCACTGGTGACCTCGGTGTCTGTACCATGGCCCACCGGGGCCTTGTGACTTGCAGCTCCCTCGTGCTCCGATGCCAATTCTCCTCCACCTGATGATGCTAATGCACACATGCACAAGAAGATAAAGAAAAAGGGTGGGGGGAGAAATAAAGACAGGTTGAGTGCATGCATTGTCAACACCGTTGTCGGAGAGGACAGACACAGGAGCCTCCAGCACTACGCCGCGCAATCGGGGTACACTACTCAGTACTTGTGACTAGGCCTACAGGTCTATGGACAACAAATGCACACATGGGTGATGCTGGACCATGGATTGCTGTACTTGGCACCCTACAGAGGTGGGGGGCGGGGCACAGGGCCATGTCTAAAGGAGGGGACTACACTACAGAAAGCGCCCTGGCCTAATGTCACCCACAGCCCTCCTCCCCCAACCAGGCACCTCCACTGCGCGTAAAGATAGCAGAATGTGCTGGTACTCACCCCCTTGTGTCTGCTGTGATGTCCTCACGTGCCCATCCAAATCGGGGTAGGCCACCGCCAGGATCCGGGACATCAGGGGGGTCAAGGTACGACTGGCACCCCTCCTACGTTGGGAGGCCAGACCCAGCAGTGACTCGGCGGTCTTCCTGGTCCCGCGGTGGATGTCCTCCCACCTCTTTCGGCAGTGGGTGCCCCGTCTTTTGTGGACCCCCAGGGCCCGGACTTCCTTGGCGATGGCACGCCAAATGTCGACTTTCTGATGGGCGCTGACCTATGTACAGGATGGGAAAGGAAATTTAAAAAAAATTCTGCTTGTTAGATGTGATTGCCCCCCCCTCCCCAACCCTGCCATGTGGCACATGCTCTCATCTGTCGTGCCTTGCACTCCTCATTCGCTCCCCACCCCACCATCTTACATCCACCATACACAACCCAGGCATAGCCCATTCAACGTGCACCCAGTGTACTTACCTGTTGGTCTGGAGGACCGTAGAGTAGCGCATACTGGGGCAGGACCCCATCCACAAGTTTCTCCAACTCTTCTGAAGTGAAGGCAGGGGCCCTTTCCCCAGTCGCAGCAGCCATTGTCTCTTCCAGACCGAGGTCACAGCAGCACTTGCAGTATAGGTCCTCTCCTGTGGATGATCAGGTCTCGAGTGATTAAGCAGATAGAAAATGGTGGTCACGCCCGCGGCGGTGCATACCGGCGCGGTGCGTACCGCACCCGCCGGAGCACATCGTCATTGGCTCCTGAGACCCATAGGGTGCAATGTTAACCAATGCGCCTTCGCACTGCGGTCTTCGACTGCCTACTGCCACGGTGTGCCACGCCAGCGCGTTGACCTCACATCCCACTGTCACACTTCTCAGGTCAGGCAGCCGCCATTACAAGGGCCCACATGGCTTAATTGCTACTGCGTCACACAGGCCTAGGCCTTGCATTGCCACTCATACAAGCCTTTCAATGCATAGCGATTCGTGTACTGTGCAAGCTGGGTGAACGTACCTGTGGGTTGCTTGACTCTGTGCTCCATGTTGTCCTTCCTAGGCACCGTCCGCTGGGACTTGCGAGGAGAAGGATGAATCCTCCCGTGTACCGACCGCTGGTGGACCTGTCGACAATGGAAGAACAACATATTATACTTCGATACCGACTTGACCGAGCCACTATACATGAACTGTGTGCCCAGCTGGAGCCAGACCTGATGTCCCCCATCCGCCAACCCACAGGAATTCCCCCTCTGGTGCAGCTTCTGTCAGTACTCCATTTTTTGGCAAGTGGGTCTTTTCAGACAACAGTGGCCATGTCATCAGGGATGTCTCAGCCTATGTTTTCTAAGGTTTTGTCCAGAGTGTTGTCTGCCCTGATGAAATACATGCGGAGATACATTGTTTTCCCTGAGGAGGGTGATTTGGCCACTGTGAAGGGTAATTTCTATGCCCTTGGACATATCCCCAACATCATTGGTGCCATTGATGGGACCCATGTGGCTTTAGTACCCCCAAAAGACAATGAGCAGGTGTACAGAAATAGAAAATATTACCATTCGATGAATGTCCAGGTGGTCTGTTTGGCTGACCAGTACATCTCCCATCTAAATGCCAAGTTCCCTAGGTCAGTGCATGACGCGTATGTCATGTGAAATAGCAGCATCCCTTATGTGATGGAACAGCTACAGAGACACCGTGTGTGGCTCATAGGTGACTCTGGTTACCCCAACCTGCCTTGGCTATTGACTCCAGTGAGGAAACCCCGGACCAGGGCAGAGGAACGGTACAATGAGGCACATGGGCGAACTAGGAGGATTATAGAACGGACCTTCGGGGTCCTGAAGGCCAGGATTAGGTGCCTGCATATGACAGGTGGATCCCTAATGTACTCACCAAAGAAGGTGTGTCATATCATCGTGGCCTGCTGTATGCTTCACAATCTTGCATTGCGACGCCAGGTGCCTTTCCTGCAGGAGGATGGTCCAGATGGTGGTGTTGTAGCAGCTGTGGAGCCTGTGGAGAGTGAAGAGGAGGAAGACGACGGGGACGACACGGACAACAGGGACACAGTTATACAACAGTATTTTCAGTAGCACACAGGTAAGAATCACCCACGCCATTTTACATTTACTTCTGGCCTCCTGCATCGCTACTTTCTGTGTTTCCCCCCAGTTCCTTTTAACTGATTTTTTATTTTCCCTTTCCTTTTCAGAGCTGTATGACCCACAGCGTGACTTCTGCTTTGTTTGACCATGGACTAATGCTTATTGACATTGGTATGTTGTCATCACAATGTAACTGAACATTATTGCACCGTTATGTGTAATACATTTGTAAAGAATACAAGCAGACTCCTGATTTTTTAAGTGCAATTGGTGATTTATTTTAAGTGCTGCATATAGGTCCATGATAGTAAAACGGTGATGGGTGGGAGTGGAGTAATGTCCATGGCAGAGTCCAGTTCTCAGTCGCACAGGTGCATTGTCCATATGCCTGTGGAAGGATGGAGCAGGGGCAGTTCAAGGTTGGACAGGGTAACAATGTGGGACAGTGGGATGACATCAGGGGGTATCTTATGCTGGCGGGGGTCTTGGCATCCTACTCTGTCTTCTTGTGTGATCTCAGGTTCCGCTTGCGGGGTGGTTGATCTTCAGCAGGAGGTGGGGTTCTGGTGGCCTGTCGTTGTGTGGGGGCCTCCTGTTCACTAGCGCCGGTGGAGTTGGTAGGCTGTTCGTGGTCCGGGCTAGTGACAGGGGCCCTTTGGGGTGCCACATGGTCCCGCAATGTGGTGACTATCTGGTTGAGGGCCAGGACGATGGTCCCCATTGCGGAACCGATGTTCCTGAGTTCGTCTCTGAACCCCATGTACCGTTCCTCCTGCTGTGCCTGGATCTCCTGGAACCTGGCCAGTACCGTTGCCATCGTCTCCTGGGAGTGGTGGTATGCTCCCATGATGGTGGTGAGGGCCTCTTGGAGAGTGGGTTCCCTGGGCCGGTTCCCCCCCTCTTGCACAGCAGCCCTCCCAGTTCCCCTGTTTCCCCAGGCCTCTGTCCCCTGGACGGTGTGCCCACTACCACTGCCCCCAGGTCCCTGTTGTTGTTGGGGTGGTGGGTCAGCCTGGGTGCCCTGTAGTGGCGGACACACCGCTGATTGACGCGTCCTGGAGACAGAGGCATGGGCCCGCTGGGTGGGAGCTGTGCTGGTATTCCCAGAGGGGGTTGGGTCTGCTGTGGCCTGTGTCTGTGTGTGGGGAACCGACTGTCCAGAGGTCCCCGATGGTCCGGGCTGATCATCAGGTTCTAGGTTGACAGAGCTGCTGTCATCACTGGGGGCCTGTTCTGGGGGCGGGATGGACAAATCTGGACCCTCCTGGCCGGTGTGTTGGCGTTCGGGCCCTGCAGGGGTAAAAGAGTATGGTTATTGCTTCTGTGTGTGGCATGGCGTGCGATTTGTGGGTGCCCTTGTCCCCCAGTGCTGGCATTCCCTTGTGGGAGGAGTTGTGAGGGTGGTTTGTGGGGGGGGATGGGTATGTGCAGTGGTCATGCTTAGGTGATGGGTGTCCATGGTTTGTGTTGGCATTCAGGGATTGGTGTTGTGTTGGGTGGGTTGTGCTGGTGAGACATTGGCAGGGAGGATGTGTGCTGGGGGGTTGGGGGTGAGGGTGGGGGTGTGGGTTGGCATGCTGGTGGTTGGGGGGGTGAAGTAGTTGAGATTAGACTTACCAGAGTCCATTCCTCCGCCTACTCCAGCGAGGCCCTCAGGATGCAGGATGTTCAAGACCTCTTGCTCCCATGCTGTGAATTCGGGTGGAGTGGGTGGGGGTCCGCCGCCAGTCTTCTGCACAGCGATGTTGTGTCTTGACACCATAGACCGCACCTTCCCCCGTAGGTCGTTCCAGCGCTTTCGGATGTCTTCCCGGTTTCTGGGATGCTGTCCCACAGCGTTGACCCTGTCGACGATCCTTTGCCATAGCTCCGCCTTCCTGGCTATTGTGGTGTGCTGCACCTGTCTGCCGAATAGCTGGGGCTCTACCCTAATTATTTCCTCCACCATGACCCTGAGTTCTTGGTCCGAGAACCTGGGGTGTCTTTGGGGTGCCATGGGGTGGTGTGGGGTGGTGTTTGTGGTGATGAGTGTGGTGTGTGTGGTGGTGTGTGGCGTTTTGTGCGTGGATGTAGTGTGGGTGATGATGTTGTGTTCCTCTGTGTGTTGGGGTTTTCGATAGCTGTGCTCTCTCTCTCTCTCTCGCCTTCTCTCCGAATTTCTAGTAGTGGGGGTTTGTGGGTGATGTGGGTGTGTGTTTTATAGTTGATTGGATGTGTGGGAGTGGTGTTTGTATGTGTATCAGGTGTGTGTATTTCAAATTGTCCAATGTGGCTGTGTTTTGGAGCTGGGTGTGTATTTTGACCGCGGCGGTGTGTAACCCCAATGGAATACCGCGGTTAAATGACCGCCGCGTGGATTCGTGGGTCGTAATGGCATGGGCGTGTTTGTGTTGGCGTGACGGTGGAGGTTTGGTCATCTCTAGTTTATCGCTGACCGCTGATGAGGCGGCCTTCCGTGGATGTCGGGTTTTTGGCGGTTTGGCAGTTGTGGGTCAGAATGACCGTGGCGGTTTACCGCGGCCGCGGCGGTAGAATGGCGGTCTTCTGACCGGCGGTAAGAGCCTTTTACTGCCGAGGTCAGAATGACCCCCAAAATGCGTTACCACAGTTAATCTATGAATCAGTAGCGGTGGCTACGATGTGAACCTGATGCCTAGGAGTATGGATAGCACAACTATAAGGCTAACCATGGTCTTTCTCTGAGGTTATACCTTGAGACTCTGATATTATCGCTTTCCACATGAGGGCTCTATTTGCCTTGGTTGGCTTAACCCCTTCGCTGCCAGGCCTTTTCCCCCTCCTGTGCCGAGCCTTTTTTTGGCTATTTGGGGCAGTTCGCGCTTAGGCCCTCATAACTTTTTGTTCACATAAGCTACCCACGCCAAATTTGCGTCCTTTTTTCCCAACATCCTGGGGATTCTAGAGGTACCCAGATTTTGTGGGTTCCCCAGAAGGAGGCCAAGAAATTAGCCAAAATACAGTGAAAATTTCATTTTTTTAAAAAAAAATGGGAAAAAGGGGCTGCAGAAGAAGGCTTGTGTTTTTTTTCCCTGAAAAGGGCATCAACAAAGGAGGGTTTGCGGTGCTAAAATCACCAGCTTCCCAGCTTTCAGGAACAGGCAGTCTTGAATCAGAAAACCCAACTTTTCAACACAATTGTGGCATTTTACTGGAACATACCCCATTTTTACGATTTTTTAAGCTTTCAGCGCCTTCCAGTCAGTGACAGAAATGGGCATGAAACCAACGCTGGATCCCAGAAACCACAACATTCCTGAAAAGTAGACAAAATTTTGAATTCAGCAAGGGGTAATTTGTGTAGATCCTACAAGGGTTTCCTACAGAAAACAACAACTGAAAAAGAAAAATATTGAAATTGAGGTTAAAAAAACATCAATTTTTCTCTACGTTTTACTCTGTAACTTTTTATTGCAATGTCACATTTTCGAAAGCAATATACCGTTACGTCTGCTGGACACCTCTGGTTGCGGGGATATATAGGGCTTGTAGGTTCATCAAGAACCCTAGGTACCCAGAGACAATAAATGAGCTTCACCCTGCAGTGCGTTTTCATTCTATACCGGGTATACAGCAATTCATTTGCTGAAATATAAAGAGTGAAAAATAGCTATCAAGAAAACCTTTGTATTTACAAAAAGGGCACAAGATAAGGTGTTGAGGAGCAGTGGTTATTTGCACATCTCTGAATTCCGGGGTGACCATACTAGCATGTGAATTACAGGGCATTTCTCAAATAGATGTCTTTTTTACACACTCTCTTATATTTGAAAGGAAAAAAAGTAGAGAAAAACATGGGGCAATAACATTTGTTTTGCTAATCTATGTTCCCCTAAGTCTTCCGATAAAAATGATACCTCACTTGTGTGGGTAGGCCTAGCGCCCGCGACAGGAAACGCCCCAAAACACAACATGGACACATCACATTTTTTTAAAGAAAACAGAGATGTTTTTTGCAAAGTGCCTACCTGTGTTTTTTGGCCTGTAGCTCAGCCGGCACCTAGGGAAACCTACCAAACCTGTGCATTTTTTAAAACTAGAGACCTAGGGGAATCCAAGATGGGGTGACTTATGGGGCTCTGACCAGGTTCTGTTACCCAGAATCCTTTGCAAACCTCAAACTTTGGCTAAAAAAACAAATTTTCCTCAAATTTTGGTGACAGAAAGTCCTGGAATCAGAGAGGATCAACAAATTTACTTCCAGCCAGCATTCCCCCAAGTCTTCCGATAAAAATGATACCTCACTTCTGTGGGTAGGCCTAGCGCCCGCGACAGGAAATACCCCAAAACGCAACGTGGACACATTACATTTTTTGAAAGAAAACAGAGGTGTTTTTTGCAAAGTGCCTACCTGTAGATTTTGGCCTCTAGCTCAGCCGGCACCTAGGGAAACCTACCAAACCTGTGCATTTTAAAAAACTAGAGACCTAGGGGAATCCAAGATGGGGTGACTTGTGGGGCTCTAACCAGGTTCTGTTACCAGAATCCTTTGCAAACCTCAAAATTTGGCTAAAAAACACATTTTCCTCACATTATGGTGACAGAAAGTTCTGGAATCTGAGAGGAGCCACAAATTTCCTTCCACCCAGCGTTCCCCCAAGTCTCCTAATAAAAATGATACCTCACTTGTGTGGGTAGGCCTAGCGCCCGCGACAGGAAATGCCCCAAAACGCAACATGGACACATCACATTTTTTGAAAGAAAACAGAGGTGTTTTTTGCAAAGTGCCTACCTGTAGATTTTGGCCTCTAGCTCAGCCGGCACCTAGGAAAACCTACCAAACCTGTGCATTTTTTAAAACTAGAGACCTAGCGGAATCCAAGATGGGGTGACTTGTGAGGCTCTGACCAGGTTCTGTTACCCAGAATCCTTTGCAAACCTCAACATTTGGCTAAAAAAAAAACATTTTCCTCACATTTCGGTGAAAGAAAGTTCTGTAATCTGAGAGGAGCCACAAATTTCCTTCCACCCAGCGTTCCCCCAAGTCTCCTGATAAAAATGATACCTCACTTGTGTGGGTAGGCCTAGCGCCCGTGACAGGAAACGCCCCAAAACACAACGTGGACACACCACATTTTTTGAAAGAAAACAGAGGTGTTTTTTGCAAAGTGCCTACCTGTAGATTTTGGCCTCTAGCTCAGCCGGCACTTAGGGAAACCTACCAAACCTGTGCATTTTTGAAAACTAGAGAACTAGGGGAATCCAAGATGGGGTGACTTGTGGGGCTCTGCCCAGGTTCTGTTACCCAGAATCCTTTGCAAACCTCAAAATTTGGCTGAAAAAACACATTTTCCTCACATTATGGTGACAGAAAGTTCTGGAATCTGAGAGGAGCCACAAATTTCCTTCCACCAAGCGTTCCCCCAAGTCTGCTGATAAAAAGGATACCTCACTTGTGTGGGTAGGCCTAGCGCCCGCGACAGGAAATGTCCCAAAACACAACGTGGACACATCCCATTTTTTGACAGAAAACAGAGCTGTTTTTTGCAAAGTGGCTACCTGTAGATTTTGGCCTGTAGCTCAGCCGGCACCTAGGGAAACCTACCAAACCTGTGCATTTTTTAAAACTAGAGACCTAGGGGAATCCAAGATGGGGTGACTTGTGGGGCTCTGACCAGGTTCTGTTACCAGAATCCTTTGCAAACCTCACAATTAGGGTAAAAAACACATTTTCCTCACATTAAGGCAACAGAAAATTCTGGAATCTGAGAGGAGACACAAATTTCCTTCCACCCAGCGTTCCCCCAAGTCTCCCGATAAAAATGATACGTCACTTGTGTGGGTAGGCCTAGCGCCCGTGACAGGAAATGGCCCAAAACACAACGTGGACACATCACATTTTTTCATAGAAAACAATGCCTACCTGTGGATTTTGGCCTCTAGCTCAGCCGGCACCTAGGGAAACCTACCAAACCTGTGCATTTCTGAAAACTAAAAACCTAGGGGAATCCAAGATGGTGTGACTTGTGGGGCTCTGACCAGGTTCTGTTACCCAGAATCCTTTGCAAACTTCAAAATTTGGCTAAAAAAACAAATTTTCCTCACATTATGGTGACAGAAAGGTCTGGAATCTGAGAGGAGCCACAAATTTCCTTCCACCCAGCGTTCCCCCAAGTCTCTCGGTAAAAATGATACCTCACTTGTGTGGGTGGGCCAGGGGCCTGCAACAGAATAAGGCCCAAAACTTGTAGAGATAGAGGGGATAGCACAACGAGTTTATAAGGACATATTCTTTTATACATCTTTAGACTGACTCTGCTTTGGGGACCCACATAAGTGAGGTGTCATTTTATTTGGGAGACTGAGGGGAAAACTGGGGAGTAGGAATTTTGTGATGGAGCAGTGATCCTACTAAGAAAAGTCAGGAAAATATTCTTTTGTAAGCAAATTTTGAGGTTTGCAGAGGAGTCTGGGTAAGAAAATGTTGGGGGATCCACGCAAGCCACACCTTCCTGGACTCCTTGGGGTGTCTAGTTTTAAAAAATGTCTGGGTTTGGTAGGATTCCCTAGATGAAGGCCGCACCCAGAACCAAAAACATAGGTGCCCCTTCCCCCCCAAACACAGATAGTTTTGTAATATATCATATTTTGATGTGTCCACATACGTCCGTGATGTGCCAAACACTAAAATTGTGAAAAGAAACGCACTGAGGTTATGTGAAAAAGACCCCTCACCCACCAACCAAGCTGGTGGCATGCTTCATCATCGGGGTCCCACCCGAGGCACCTAGCGTGTCACAGGTGTGCTGCGATGCCTGATTACAGCGGAGCAGGTTTTGTCATTTTTACCACACATACTGGTTGGATTTGGCACGAGGGAGAGTGATGGTTCAGTGGATCAAATTTCATTAACAAGAGATTTCACAAAAATGAAAAAAAATCACTGTTAATAACTGAAAGGCAAAAAACTGAACCAATGACTCACAGCTCATGAGCTGTAAAGCCGCGACAAGGCACCAACCGCTTTACAGTCCATTCACACACCTTTCATACATGACACGCACAAGACCATTCACACCTCCAGCCACGGGCCCAGCACATTACAACACTCACATTGACAGACAGCGCCACTCAAGGGCCCATCACTTACATACACCCACATGGCTGATACAACAATCACACTAGCTGATGGGAGTGTGTGGACTGGTGTTTGGCTGGCAGTGTGTTGCAGTAGCCAACAGCAAGTCAATATGTACACTCTCAGCCAAGCCCCACTCCACTCACAATGGCATCATTTTTTTTTTTAAACAGAGGAACCCCTAACTAAGTAGAAAGAATTACAAAACTACAAACACAAAAGCTCTAACTAAGTACATGACAGAAATGCTAACCATGAAACTGAACACATGAAAATACAAAACAGACATGAGTTTACACTCATGGTTGTTCCCAGAAATTCCTGTGCCCAAGGGGACGCCCCCCAACTAAAATAAACTAATAAAAAAAAATCCCTGGCGTTCTAGTGGTTTCAGCCTAAAATAATAGGCCGATCTGTCTCCAAGGGGTGTAGAAATGGCCTCGGTACATGTGCCCCCAAAGGGGGGGCGACCCTTGCCTAAGGGCCCCCCCATCCACTAACACACACACACACTATCCCTGGTGTCTAAGTGGCTTCTGCCCCCCTTGGGGGCAGATGGGCCTAAAAAAATAGGCCCATCTGTCCCCAAGGGGGGCAGAAATGGCCAACAGGTCAATGCCCCCCTTGGTGGGGGCGCCCAGTGCCCAAGGGGACGCCCCCCCCCCACAAAAATAATCAAATAAAAAAAAATCCCTGGCATTCTAGTGGTTTCTGTCCCCCTTGGGGCAGATCAGCCTAAAAATAATAGGCTGATCTGCCCCCAAGGGGGACAGAAATGCCCCTAAAAGACATGCCCCCCAAAGGGGAGCGACCCTTGCCCAAGGGGCCGCCCCCCCCCCATCCACTACACACACAATCCCTGGTGCCTAAGTGGCTTCTGCCCCCCTTGGGGTCAGATGTACCTAACAAAAATAGGCCGATCTGCCCCCAAGGGGGGCAGAAAAGGTCAACAGTTCTATGCCCCATTGGGGGGGTGCCCAGAGGGAGCGCTCTCGCTCCCTCTGTGTGACTTTTTATGTGGGGGGGTGCCCCTTCCCCAAGGGGGCACCCCCCCACATAAATACACACAAAAAAACAGCATCCCTGGAATTCCAGTGGTTTCTGCCCCCCTTGGGGGCAGATCAGCCTAAAATAGTAGGCCAATCTGCCCCCAAGGGGAGCAGAAATGGCCGTAATTAGTTGCCCCCAAAAGGGGAGCGACCCTTGCCCAAAGGGGCGCTCCCCGACAGTAAAATCACATTTAGAACAACAACAACAAAAATCCCTGGCGTCTAGTGGGCATTCCTGCTGCCCGATCGCAATGCGATCTGGCACCAGGAATGCTCAAAGAGACACCGGGGGAAAGGAAAACCCTTTCCTTTCCCCCGGTGCCTCTTTCTGCAAACGCCCCCACCCACAGGGAAGAGAAACTTACCTCTTCCACCTTCGCCGCACAGGAAGCAAATGGCTTCCTGTGCGACGGGCACCCGATAATGAAGTCAGCGCGCGATTGCACGCTGATGTCATTATGAGGGGGTGGAGGGGTAGGGGGTGGAAGGGCTTCCCCTTCCAACCCTGCCTTTGGGGGGGTGGGGGGAAGCACACAGAGGGAGCGAGAGCGCTCCCTCTGGGCTGTGTGCCGAGGATGTAGTGGTTACGTCCTCGGCACAGCAGCACTGTGCCTAAGGACGTAACCACTGCGTCCTCGGCACAGAACCGGTTAAATACTGATTCATAGATTACCTGCTGTAATGCATTTTGTCCCTACTACTGGACACTTTATGATCACAATAGTTACATTGGCCTTGAGAAAGTCAATGTGACGAAACACGTGTTGGCTGTAAGCTGCAAATTGGACCTATTCCACCTTGATAAGAAAAAAACTTTATCATCACTAACTACGTGGCTTTGGACTTTCAGTTGCTTTTCACTTGGACGAACTATGCTGAACTACTTATGGTGTGCTCTGGTTTATTATTGACATTCGTTATTGCCTACTCTTCTGGTCAGCATCTTCAACACACCTGGTGGTTGGGTGTTACACCAGGCAGGCACCCTAAAATACAGGATTTTGTTTCCAGCACTATGTCTACAGATTTCATTGGATGTGTGAGCTTATGGCATTGGCCACCTTTTGTTTTTTGTATTGTCAGGCCTTCTGTATGTATTAATTAAATGATGACTGTGCAATTTGTACTGACTTTTTAGAAGTCACAGAACTGACTGCCTATGGCTTGTGTACAATATGCAGGGCACCCTCCTTATCCTTAATACATGTATTAGCATTCTTGTGCCCCTTTTCAGCAATCTGGAAGGCCAACGATATAGTCTGCATATCCATACTGAAGGACCTTGTTATTTTGGAATTTAACCAAAACCTTCTCCTGAACACTTCAGTCAAGGATGCATAGAAGGTTCACCAGGTCTAAGTAAATTGAATGCTCAATCGGATTTTTATCCATAACTGCTAACGCATGTTTAGCATCTGTCTCCCATAACTGAAAGAACAGCTTAGAGGCCTTATCTCTTTCATTTTTATTTGCCTTCAGGACAAACTGAATAGTCCCTCCCTCCCTGGCAAAGGCCTTCACAGTAACCCTTACAATATGTAGTGGAGCTGAATCCTGATCATTGATTATGAACCCTCTCAGTTGATCCATCAGCTGAGCTCTATAAACCAGATTAGAAGGGAATGACCGAGGAAAGATAAAGCAATGCCCTTCCTGAGTGATACTGGAAAACTCCATTGTTAACAAGACTGGGTTATGTTCTGAGATAGGTTTAGGGCATACCTCCATACCAACACACTGAGACAACTGTTGGAGCAGAAACATCAAATGTATTCTAGAATATTGTCACCAAGGCACTGAGTAGAATTTGTAGCCGGGATGCGCAGGATATAGGGACTTCCATATTTCTACTTAACCAGGCACCAGCAATATCTTAAAGATGGAGGCCCTTAATTTAACAATAGGGGGATAGACCGTATGGGTGATTGAATAATTTAGGACACAATTAAAAATTAAAATCACCCACCAATAGCAGATCCACCGCCACTCCAAGAGATCCAGGTTTAGCTGATCAAACAGCCCAGAATCACAAGCAGTATGTTTCAGTTGGTTCATGCATAATATTGCCACCCAATGGATAGCAATTGATTGAGTAGTGCTTACAATTGTATTACATCCCAACTGCCCCAAATAGAGGTTCTTATAAGCCATAAACATACAATGTGAGGTTTATAAGAAAGAATTTCCTCTTTAACCATCCAATGCTTCATAAGGCTATCGAGGCCAGTTACATTCCAACACAAAAGCTTGAGATGGGTCATAATGCATGGTCAGAACCAAGAAAACTAGTTTGTGCTATATATAAGAGACAATCAGATGTATCACTGAGAAGCCTGACAGAAAAACCTGTGTGCATTGTAACTCATTTTCTCATACCACCGCCCTGTCAAAACCCACCCAAACATCACAAAAAATAATACATAGCACCAGAACCTACCAGAACACCTCCAAACTGTTGGGTAAAAAACATCCGACCCCTTAGGTCTGTCAAATGCCCTAGACGGCCTATAGTGTGCTCACGCTTCCCTTACTCTACCCAATCCTGTCCGCTACCACCAAAAAAGCATTTAAATGACAAAGAGAAACATACAACAAAAAAGGCAAACACTTGTCATTATATGGTGTAAGCAATATTGTACATCAAGTATCACACCACCAACCAATTTGCGCAATGAAACAAATTTTACCCCTCACCCTAATACAGTTAGCTGAGAGTTAACACTCAATTCCCTTGACATTTTTTGAGGACCCTAGCTGTCTCTGCTTTAGAGTGACTGAACAGCATTTGACAGTGCTAAAGCGTCCCTTTATGATATTTTATTACACATCAGGACTCGTTTTAGGCCAATGAATCTTTTGACCCAGTTGAGAGACACCTTAGGACAAGATAGCTGATCAATATGTCAATCAATATGTTAATAATCTTGTCAATATTTATCACAACAATACATTTCACTTTAGTCAAAGTCATTAATCAATTCAAGATTCTACCATGACCTTTCAGCCATGAATAACCACACCTTGTTTAGTAGAATTTTATGAGTTTTATTTCCTATTAGTTACAGTCTAAAAGCAAATGTGTTAATCTCAACACCAAGAAACATAATAGTCACACTATGGCTACTTTGTTAAGCTTTCATTAAAGCGAGAATCACAAACATCAGTACATAACACCGCGTGAACATAGATCAATTTAGCAGAGTATCAATAACGCGTCAGTTCAACAAAGCATAATCTCGGTCGTTTGTCTATTTGCGTCAGTTTGATGAACACCTATCCTAACCACTGATTAGCATTCACATGTTGGGCTTCATGCAAAACAATTTGGAAAACATCTAGCTAAGGCCTCTGTCAAAACCAGCAGTTGGTACCTAGAAAGGAAAGCAAACAGACAAATTACAAATGCATTGTCATAATTACCCTCCAAAGTTTAGGTCAGCGCACAGGTTCAGGCTTCGTCCTCAGGACTTCAGTCAAATCGCCATCTGTCAGAACTCAGCTCCGGGGCAAAAGGGCACTTTCCTCATAAGGAAGTAAAGTGTAAAATGGACAATTCTAAGGGCGAGGATGGTCTAAGTAAAACAATAAGTCACCAAACAGAGTGACAGAGTTTCTGGTTAAAATCAATAGCATTCCCTACCTAATTCTAAATGACTCCCCGTGACATGGGTTTTTATCCCTTTTTCGTTGTACATTCCCCCAAAATTCTATTGGACGTTTGCTATACCCCACTATCTTTAACCTATCATAAAACACATTAGGTAATCTAACTCTTCACCCCATATTATTTTACAAGTTTTGATTGATCTTCATAATTGACGTCTTCAGAGGTGGTGCGTCCGGTATGATTTCATCCTTCTGTAATTCTTTGGACATCTTTTGGTCAGCAGTTCCATTGTCTTCACCGGTTTGAATGACCTTGTACATTACATTAATCTACATTGTTTCAATTCACTTTTAACATTTATTTTGCAAACGAGAAGAAGCGGTGGGAAACGGATCTAACATGGTTACATTCATCTTCCAAGTTGAAGAAAAAGAATAAGCAGGGTCATGGCCCCTTGTGAGTCAGCACACTGAAAAATAGAAAAATGCATTTAATATGAGAGCCAGGGCAGCTAAGCTTCGGCTCATGCTAACTTAAGGCCTATGAGAATTTCAATACAGATTTAACAACGCAAATGTTAGTATAAACTTATTTAAACATAATATAAACACTTTGGTCATTATTATTAGTCTATGTATACATTGGTGGCCCCTCATCGTGGTCACTATTCAAACGCACGTCTAAGCAAAATTGCTATTATTATAGTTTCTATGCGGCATCATCACACACTGATTCATAAACATTTCATGTTAATATAAATTATATAAGCTACGCTCTCTCAACAGCATTCACAAAAGGATTTAGGAGTAGAATCTTTAGGAGTGTAGAGTCTCTGCACATAAAAAGATGGCCTTTTTATGTTTGGGGACTTTTCACTTAGAAAGATACTACTTGTTAATTCCTGTGCGAATAGCAAACAACCATAAACTTACACAAAGGTGTAAGTTTACCTTTGTGAATCAAGCCCTGTGTTTCTATAGTTAAATATGAGTTTCCATGGGAGGAACATTATTTGTTTTGTTTATTTAATTAATAACTGTGTTGCTTTTTGACAGATCTTCAAACAACTTTACAAAATAGTTCACCCTCTTTATTTCTTTTCTAGAAAGGGGTGGGCAAGAAAAAGCGGGTACACAAAACATTAACTTCACTTGTTTATTCATATAGTAAATTTTGAAAAGCAATGGCAAAAAACTGTGGACAGAATTACACTAATTTTAGCAGGAAGTTAGAACTTCACTCAGAAAACATGCTTTTTGTTACTAGGTGTAAATCTGTTCAGTCACTTTCGAGTAATTAAGATTTGAGGTGCTCAGGTGGTCATGAAGGGGTTAAAAGATAGGTATGTCTAGGCTGTTGATGTCCAGAATATGCACTAATTAGCCACTCTAAAGGGCACTGGTCATTCCAGAGTGGCTGGCTACACCCTGAACAATATGTTGTAGGAGCCATTACAGGACTCACATGCATGATCCTGCATCCTGAAAAGAACACCCTGACCACAAGGGAAATGGGGAAGGTGTCCCAAAGGGACACCTTGGTTGGCTATCTTGAAATAGGCAAAATGTTGTGGCATTACAGGACTGAGGGACACAGTACCCACTGAAATCCATTATAGTGAATCACAGGTTTTGAGTGTGACAAAAAGGAGAATATATAATAGGTGATGATATATTTTTTCACAATATAAATCATTTGTTGGTGGTACCTTACCAATTTTAGGAATTGTGATATGTTCTATGGAAATCTGATCGAGTGAAAAAACATCTTTTGCTTGGATTTGATGAACCCTGTCTAAGAGAAAACGGGTTTCTCTTATAATTTTACCAAAGGTAAGGGAACAAGCTCCAGAAGCTAAAATGAGAGTATATTTTCGATAAAGTCACTCTATCCTTCTCAGCCATGTGAGAATAAAGCAGCTTGATATTTTATTGGCAGTCTTCCTCTGCAGCTTACCACAGTGTTATAATAAACAACTGGAATGCTAACATTCTGTATTTAGGTGTGACACACCTAAACACCATGTTGATGAAATCAATGATGTAAAATTGAAACAGTTTCCATTAGAAGTGATTGAATTGATATGATCCATTTTGTCACTGACATTATAGTTAGCGACCTAGAATGCTAAAATGAGGGCAAGTTTTCTATAAATTCACAGATATAGCGCCTCAGAACAGGATTGGTGGGCCGACCGTCAGCCTGCCAGACCCATGGGGAGAAGACCACAGTGGAGCTGGAGGTCTTCCCCCCAGACCAATTATGATGTTTACAATAGGCTGACCGGTGGAAACCTCTGTATTAGGAGGTTTCCATCAGTCAATTCAGCAGAAACAGTGTGGCGGTAAGGGCCTCAGCTCCTCCGGAAGTCGAGGCCAATGCCATTGCACAGAGGGTGCCCCCAGCACCTCAAAATGCACACTATCTGCCGTAGCAGACAGTGTGTATTCTGAGGATGCTGGGCAGTGAGGTCCATGCACTGCCCACGACATGGTCATGGGCAGTGCAGGGGCACCCCTGTAGCCCTCAGCACTGCCTCTCCAACAACCTTTTCATAGCGAGGACCCTGCCATGAAAAGGCTGTCAGAAAGTAAACTAGTGATCAGCACGATGGTGTTGAACTCAGCACCGCCGTGGCTGACCACAACCTTCCGTTTTGTTGTTAGCAAGATGGGTTGAGTGGTCTTCCATTATCTGTCTCTGTTCTTTCTTTCTTCCAGATTTTGACAGTTGGCAGATTTGCTGCTCAGAGGTAACAACAGATCAAACGCTGAAAAAAGAAGCTCTAGTCTGCAAGAGAAAATAAGTGTTTCACTGGATTTTCTCAGGTAAGTGGACTGACAAGCTGAGATCCTTCTTCTTGGAATCCTTGAGGCAAAACACATGAGAAGACTTGGGCATGATTTAAATACTGATTGGCCCAAGATGGCTGCTGGGATTTGCAAACAACCTCCGAGATTTTGGCAACTATCGCTTGAGCAGGCAAGAGGAACAAAGAGAACCCCTAGGCACTCTAAATAACAGGATGGAGGCCTGTGGTTCACAAATGAAGCAACAAATGATGGATAAAACAACACAGTTCTGAGCTAAGCAAAGCAAAACAATGGATCTTTTATCTCACCTGGCCCTCTCTGCTGGGTCACCCCAAAACTTTTTGCCCTCGTTCTCCACTTTTTCTGACCTCACACAAGGGCTCTGCCCACTTTACCACAGCTAGCCAGTGCTTAAGTGCATGTGTGTGCTCCTCTAAACATAGTAACATTGGCTTCTCTAAATCGGCATAATTAATTTACTTATAAGCCCCTAGTAAAATGGCACTACATGTGCTCAGGGCTTGTATATTAAATGTTACTAGTGGGCCTGCAGCACTGGTTGTGCCACCCATTCAAGGAGCTCTTTAAAACATGTCTCAGGCCTACAATTGCAGAGCCTATGTGTGCAGCTTAATCTACCAATATGACCTGGCAAAATAAACCTTTTGCCTGGCCCAAACCTTCCTTTTTTAATATATGTCACCCCTATGGTAGGCCCTGTGCAGCCCAGTGGGCAGGATGCCACCTATTTAAAAAGTAAGTTTACATGTCCTGGTAGCAAAAAACTCTTAAATTCATTATTCACTACTGCATGGCCTATCCCTCCCATAGGATAACATCGGAGTTGCATTATTATATTTTGTAAGTGTCATTTTCAAATGGAAGAGACGACTGTTCATGTTTGATATCCCTGGAATCACAAATTTCAAATCCTAACTTATGGTGTAGTCAGATTCTAAATTGTAATTCTGATTATGCCACTTTTAGGAAGTTGTGATTTCTTGCCTTAGTTATTTGGTGCCTGCAGCTTGTCTCTGGTGTCTCTGGTCACATGACAATTTAGTTTGCAGTTGGGTTTTGTGTATTCATACTAGATAACCACACATAAAGGGAGCTTAGATATGAATTGATGGGCCGTCACAGGTAGGATGGAAGGGAAGAACTGGACACTGCCTCACACCTGAATAGGCTAGGTCCTGTCTACACACAAAAAGGGCATAACAACCTTGCATTGTCAGTCCAGCCAACCTGGAGCCAGGGCAGGGGAGCCAGGGAATTCTTTGTACTTCAATGTCACTGTCTTGAAGCCTCTCCCACCTTCCAAAAACAGGGCAGCAGTGTATAAAAGATGAACATCACACACCCCCACTTCAGTACGCTTTTAGACCAGTCTACTCTGCCAGAAAGGGGGACTGCTCTGCTGCTTAATGACTACCACTATGCTGGACTGCACTGTGCTGGACTCCTGCTCTGCTGTTCTGACCTGCTGCCTGTTGTGGAGGAACAAAGAAAGTGATAGCTGGAGTTCATCTAACAGTCACGTACGGGGTTTAGGGAGAAGGGAGTTACTGATACAGTGCTCATTGGCTCTTGGGTAAGGCCACAAATTTGGGAAGAAGTGCGATCTGTCGATATTCCAGGCATATGTGTTGCTTGCATTATCTCTGCAGATATGAATTATCTGTGAATTCAGTTGCAACAGGCTTTATTTTTTATACACTTACAGAGCCTGGTTGGGGAGCATTTGATTAACCCACTTGTTCATGTGCAGGCCAGAGCAGGGGAGGAGAGCAGCCCTTAGTTTTTTGGTTTTACCCAGCCACAATTTTATATCCCAGAGATTTCTGGCACGTTTCGAGCTTAACAATTTTGCCTTAATGTTTTGTTTCAATATTTGTGACTTAGAAATCAGATTATGTGATTTTTCAGTTGTGGAAATTCAGATTACACTAATTTAGACTGCTAGACAAGACTACCCATTATTTTACTCCAGCTAGATGCATGGTTGCTGTCTGGTCTGGCACTAACAATTGGTAGATCAGTAAAAAAATAGCTGTCAATCATAAATGCTTTTTCCTTCAAATGCCAGTCCGTGAACAAAATTATGACCCAAATTCACAAAATATTCCCAATTTTTCTTGCTGAAGTTCTTCCAAAATGAGTTAATAAACATATTAACAAAAAGAAGAGTGATATGTGGGATAACCCTCTAGCTTCATGTCCCTTTTGGTGGAATTCTGTTCAGTTGTTTATGCTGGAGCTAAGACTTACCTGGATTGTAACTTGTCCATTCTTGATCAGATTCCGGTCAATAGTTCCCAACTGAATTTAGAAATGTAGATCTGTTTTTGGGAACAAGGATGTAAAAACACTATTGCCCACATTTTGACCCTGGCAGTCTACTGACCGGAGATGATCATCTTGGACCTGACGGTCCACAGAAGACCGCCGGCAGTATTAGGTGCCAGCTTTCCGCCATGGTTTCTACAGCAGTAGCAATGCCATGAAAACCTGGTGGAAAAGCTGCAGGTGACAGGTAATTTATTCACTGCCACCAGTAGATGGCTCCCCCACCCCCCAACAAGCACTAGACCCCTCTATCCCCCCTTCACACACAGCGCCCCATCCCCAACCTCCTAGCCCCCTCCAGCTACAGCACCCCCTCCCCACATACATGCACACAGACACCCACATGCACCACACATACACACATTCACCTACACTTACATACATGCATTCACTCACATGCATCCATACACGCATTCACAACAACATTCATACGCACATTCACAACAACATCCATACACGCATTCACTCACACATATCCATACACGCATTCACAACATTCATACATGTATTCACAACATCCATACACGCATTCACTCACACGCATCCATACATGCATTCACAACAACATTCATACACGCATTCACAACAACTTTCATACACACATTCAAGCACGCATACTCACACCCATCCAAACATGCATACTCACATGCATACACACATACATGCAGACACGCACTCACTTCAACATTCAGACACTCATACAACCACGCATACACACATTCATGCACACATGCAGAAACCACACACTCATACACAAACACACAACACCTTCCCACCTCCCTCCCCTGTCGGACGATCACCTTACCTGTTCCGGGAAGAAGGTCGCCTGGCAGGGAACGGGAAGGGATGCTTCCACTGCCGGCAGCGGCCCGCCAGCAGAACACTGTCAGACTGTATTATGGCCTATAATACAGCGGGCAGGGTCCTACTGGCGGGGCTGGTGGTGAAACCGCCAGAGAGCCTCCACCCATCAGCACGACTACTGCTGAATTTCCACCCAAAGTGTAGCAGAAATACGGCAGTACCTGTGATATGATGGGCTGAAGACCGCCAGCACTGGCGTGCTTCTGGCGCCCACGGCTTTGACAGTCTTCATGGAAGGCCGCCAAAGTCGTAATGAAGGCCTAAATGTCTAGCACTCACACAACAGTAACATAAATATAACACCATCAGGATAACAAAACAACCCAACAGACAACAGAAAAATGCAACAACACAACACATCAACACAACAAATAACAAAATTACATAACAACAAAACAAAATAACTAATCAATGGCACAATGCAAAATAACAAAATAACAAAAATGTAGCACAGCCCAAGACACATCAGACAGCACAACAAACTACACTCCAGCAGTTTAGTACAAAACTGCCAAACAACACTCAACACAGAAATGAACGTCACAAAGCAGCAAACAATATAACGAGCACACCAGCAAACAACATCAGTACCAAAAGATCACCACACTACAACAGCACAAGCCAATAACAAAGACAATAACAGAATAAAACAAAATTATTTTGATATACTTCTGCCGCACTGCTACACATTGGTGCATGTTTTCCTCTTTAAATGGTTGTATGTCAGAAGAACACTTGCTTTTCCACGCATGCCGTTACTCCAGAGTCAAATGCATCTTTACTATGCATTCTTTTTAGCATCCATTTTGTTACAACAACATGCCTTAGGGAAGCACTGGACTTTGGAATGGTATATTTACTATTCCAACTCCAGACTGCACAACAATAGGGAAAGTGTTTGACTTGAAAGTCCAACACCACATTTCCTGAGGCATGTTGTTGTAACGGCATGTATGGTAAAGGCGCATTTATTGTAACGGTTGGGTTGTAACTGCAGCGCCGTCATGGAAAAGGCTATTTCCCCTTTAAAATGCATTATATTGTACATCGTGATAATTTTTACATAAAATGTAACATTTTAGGGTTTGAGTAATCAAATATGCACAGCACTTCTTGAAGTAACGCATATATCTTTGAACCTGAGGAGTGGTCATATATATACATGGAATACAAATCCCTGGGAAATATAGGCTTCGTTATCATAATGACAGTCCTCAAACCACTTCACAGAGCTATACCTTTGTCAAAGCATCTAGAATTATGGAGCGATAGAGGACCAAATTTAGCAGCAAGGTTATTCAAACAGTGTGACAAGAAAATGCAGATTAAATGGCATTATGTGACATGACAATACATTTAATCAGAAATACTAGCCAAAACATAAAATGGCAGAATCACTTTCCAATCAAAAAAAGAAAAAAACTAAGCAGAGAGACAATGTTACAGTTTCATTAAGTCACCTATTGTTCTTGAGGCCATGGCAACCCTTTACTCCTTTTGTCCTTAATATGGCCACTTCCAATTCATTGATTTGACAAAACAAAGACTATCTTTCCAAAACAGAGGGGGAATTGATCCAGGCTCGAGAAATGTCTAGAGTGGTACAGTGACAATCACATTTGCAACCACTGTCGAGTCTCTGGGATTAATAACACATTTACATGCCATCATAACATATTTCTTATATAAATGCACATCGTACACCAGATCGGATGAGAGATTCAGAGAGATTGTGGTCCAAAGGTTTTTTATCATGGGACATCCAACAAACATGGGGAAAATGTCAGCAAAGTAAGTTTTACACTTGGGGACAGCTTGACTTATTATTAGGACTTGGCTCGGCCCATTTGCATATCTTTTCTGAAGTATAACAAAGCATGCATATAGTTCTAAATTGTTGCATTTTAAGATTAACTGAAAAAATTATCAGCTAACGACATACAATGCTATCAAAAACTACAGTGCCCCAAGGGAAAACAAAAATTATTAACACATATCATAAAACAACATAGGTGAACATACAAAAAAAGGAAAAATAATTTTATTCATTTACATATAAACATTAAAATCATAACTCTATAATCATTCCATAGGAAAAAAACTAAATTGATGGTGCTCCGCTCTGGTACTTGGAAGAAATGCACTATAAGGTTAGATGGTGTTATTTTGGATCAGGTTAGTTCCATCGACTATCTGGGTGTGAGGCTTACAGATTCACTCCATTGGGAGGAACAGGTTAGCAAGAGTGCTGGGCTCTTGCAACATCGGGCAGCATCCATACTGCGTCTCTATAAGAGTACGACGGCCAAAGCTGTATCTCCAGCATTAAAGATCTATGTGGCCAAGGCGCAGGGCGCTGCTGCCTATGGTGCAGAGATCTGGGGCACCTCTGATGGTAGTAGGATAACCAAAATTGAGAACAGCTTTGCAAGGGCTCTATGCGCTTGTCCTATTAGCACCCCATTAATCCCCCTGTTTTCAGCTCTAGGGCTAAAACTAATGGCCGACATAATTGCTCTACGTCCTCTGTTGTATTGGGTGAGGCTATGGATAGTCCCCGAATTGGTCGTATACAAGTCCTCACTGCTAGAATTGCTAAAATGTTCTAACTCTACTTCCATCCCATGGATCAAACATGTATCTAATTGGCTTTTTACATTGGGATTGAGAGACTTATGGGAGAACCCCCACCCACTTGAGAAGTCCCATGTAAAAGTATTGAAGGGTGCTTACTGGTCTTATATACGGAACAATTACATTTCTCATAAACTCAATGGTCGTCTAACTAATCTTTTTATTGATTTTAAATGGTACCCAGAGTTTGAACCATACCTGGATATAATACCTGACTTATTAGGTAAAGGACTATGGGGGTCATTCTGACCCTGGCGGTCATGGACCGCCAGGGCCAACGACCGCGGATGCACCGCCAACAGGCTGGCGGTGCATCCATGGGCATTCTGACTGCGGCGGTACAGCCGAGGTCAGAAACGGAAAACCGGCAGTGTCCCGCCGGTTTCCCACTGCCCTGGGGAATCCTCCATGGCGGCGCTGCAGACACTGAAAATGTCTGCGACAAGCAGACACTGAAGATCGCGACGGGTGCAACTGCACCCGTCGCACCCCTTCCACTCCGCCGGCTCCATTCGGAGCCGGCATCCTCATGGAAGGGGGTTTCCCGCTGGGCTGGCGGGCGGCCTTCTGGCGGTCGCCCGCCAGCCCAGCGGGAAACTCAGAATAACCGCGGTGGTCTTTTGACCGCGCAGCGGTGTTCTGGCGGTTCCCGCTTGGCGGGCGGCTCCCGCCGCCCGCCAAGCTCAGAATGACCCCCTATATGCCAGATTCCGTTTTGGGACACTGCCATTGATGACCCTAACGAGCAGATGGGGATCTAATACCACTTCTGAAATTTTCCCTGTGTGTGAAAAATCCCCAGAAACAGTAGAACATTTTATGTTTTTTTGTTCTTCTTACCTAGTCCCAAGGTCTAAATGGATGTGTAAAATCTGCCGGGAATTGAAGATAAGGAAATGTGCCTTAGCTTTGAGGATTTTAAAAAGTCCGGGGATGGGGCAGGGGTCGCCACAGGGGGAGGAGACAGGAACATTTTCAACAGGAAGAGCATGGGGGAAATACAAACAATGAGACAACATTACAGGTGGTAAAGGTAACAGACCCAGTAATCAATCTATCAACCCACCAGTTGTCTGCGATGGAACGTCGAATCTTATCTAAAGGGTTATCTTTTGTTCCTACAAATTTACCTGACTCTTTCAACTTGAAGATGGAACTATACCAGTTCTTTCGAAAAATCAGATTGAGATATTTTTTCAACAAGACTTCATCATATGCTCTTCCTTCGGTGACTGGTTTGAGGATACCTTCTACTTTTACACCTCCCACCCATACAATGTCTCACAAGATCTTAGCTTTTGAACAGGTTGTTATGAGAGATACAATGAACCTAATCTGAAGGGGCAGATATGTAAAATACAATACCACTAAAGCAGAGAAGGATGCCCTTTATACTTTAAGAGCTAATAAGGATATGGTTATAAAAACTGCTGATAAAGGGGGAGCTATAGTGGTACAACATTTTCAGGATTATAAAGAGGAGATCCCATTGCAGCTATCAGAGGCAAGAAGTTATGTGAAACTTGACCGGAACCCTACTAAGGAGGTGGCGAATTTGATTATAAGTGTCACCGTTGGGGGGTTGATCAATGGTTTCCTGTCCGAATTAGAATACGATTTTCTCGATAAGAAAAATCCTCGTACTCCTACCATTTATACTCTTCCGAAAGTACATAAGGATCCTTTGAAACCTCCTGGTCGTCCGATTATATCGGGATGCGGTTGAATTTTGGAACCTGTTTGTAAATATGTTGATTTCTTTCTGAAACCTTTGGTGGATGTGGCTAAAGCTTACATAAGGGATACTATGGAAGCCATTGCAATGATCGATGACCTAGAATTTAGTTGTGAGAGCCAACTCCTGGTAATAATGGATATTGTTTCATTATATACGAATATCCCTCAGGGACAGGCTCTGCGAGTTATGACAGAAGTACTGGATAGAAGGGTTCAACCTACACAAGTACCTACCAGCTTTATAATTGAGTTGTTAGAAATTGCAATGGTTAAGAATTTTTTCTATTTCCAGGGCGACTTTTATTTTCAAACAAAAGGAGTTGCGATGGGTGCTACTTTTGCCCCAGATGTAGCTATTTTGTTTATGGATGCTTTTGAACAGCAGTATATTTTTGATGAGTCTTTACCATACTTTGCCAATATAACGATGTGGAAATGATACATCGATGATGTGATAATGATTTGGACGGGTTCTGAAAAAGATCTAATAGATTTCCACAAATGGTTGAATAATAGATTGAGTGATATTCAATTTACTATCAAATATAGTTCTTTTGAAATTGACTTCTTGGATTTAACCATTAAAGTAGAGGAACAACATCTATATACCACTTTGTACAGAAAACAAAGTGAAAAAAATTATTTATTACAATACTCGAGTCATCATCCAAGAAACTTTGGGATAATCTACCTTATGGTCAATTCCTCCGAATTCGGAGGAATTGTTCCTGAAATCAGGACTACTTTATGGATTCTGATGATTTGCTAAATCGTTTGGTGACACGTGGATATCTGAGAAGCCTAGTCAAAAAGGCACGTAAGAGAGCATGGTTTTGTCATCGAGAGAACCTCTTGATACCAAAAGAGAGGTCTGCAAATGAGAATGGTAGATTAATTTGTGTCACGACCCATTGCACCATAAGTACAGAAATAAGAAAAATCATTAATCAATATTGGATTATGATTTCAGATTATCTTGAGATAAATGATCCACCGATGTAGGCATTTAAAAGGGGCAAAAATATTAAGGAGTGGGTGGTTAGCTCTTTGTTATTTGAACCCACCAAACCCTCTTTGATATCAATGTTGAACTTACCAAGAATTGTGGGTCATTTTAAATGTGGATCTTGCAAGGCATGCATACAATGTATGGAGATGAAAATATTCCAATACAAAAAAAATTCTGTAACTTTAAAAGAGCATACGAATTGCAATAGTTGTAATGTAATCTACATTATTGAATGTCCCTGTGAATTGTTATATGTGGGTCAGACTAAACAGAAAGTGAAGGCACGGATTCTGCAACATTGCAGCCGTCTAAGATGCAAAACATCAGGAGCACCTTTGTTGGACCACTTTACTGCATCAAACCACTCTGTTGACTCTTTACAATGGACGGTGATCGAGAAGATTAATCATAACCCTCAAGGGGGGGGATCTGATAAGGGCTTTGAACGTAAGAGAATGTAAATGGATCCAATCCTTGAATTCAGTAGAGAATGGTTTGAATGAATATGAGGAAATCGCTAGGTAAACGGCAAATTTGGCCAATAGTTGAGGTAAACGAGCTGGATAATATATTGAAATTTGGGAAATGTCATCCTGAAATAGAGGTTTGTTTTAGGATATGCAGAAGGATTTTATAGTTCATATAACATCTGGGAATGAGTGCAGATAGATACAAATAGGGATTAATATCCATTAATGTCAACAAGACATTACCATATATTTGTTAAGTGATTTTCCATTATATGAGCTTGGAGTAGTGTTTTGAATATTGTGTCTTGTGAATAGACAGGTTTTAAAAAAAATGCTGGGAAACATGCAAATAGATTCCCATTGAGAATATGCTTTGGTAACAATGGGATTGCGAATGTAGCTTGATTTGAGATTGGTTTGGTAATAACATTGGTAATGGTGTGTTTGTTTGTTGAGATTGAGTGGGGAGCTACGTGCCCGTTTGATTTTGAATTGGATGCTGGGTCGACATAGAGGATGAGTCTTTTTGCCGTCGGTTGGGATTTATATTGGATTTGGTATACGTGATGTGTCTTCGAAGAGATTGCGCTCGGGTGTGTCTGTGGTGGATTATTAAATAGACGAGCCGCTTTTCCTAACGGGTAGGGAATGGTCGGTTCATGTATTTCGAGTGACATTATTGGTTAATGGCTGCGATGTGTTGGATGGCTACAGATTTGGGCTGATTGATTGATTTGGCGAACGTTAGAGGCAGGCCCTGACATTCTTGAGATTCCTGGAGACGTTACGCTAAACTCGTACTCCAGGAGACTTTATAAGCGCATCTCTCGAGACGCTGCGGTTTGCTACGAAATGATCAGGAGACGCTTTTCGAAAGAGGACAGAAACTCTTCCGGAGGTATGTGCTTTCTGTGTCCGGGCTCGAATGTTGGTTTTGGTGCCCTTGATCTTAAGCTTGTTTGTTTAAGACGGCTCAATTTAGGGCTGAATTAAACAGTAACAGGGTAGATTTTTGCAGACAAATGTAAGAATGAAAAGGGCAGAAATACGTAAAACGTTAGCTATTTAACCCGAGGTGAATTAGTTTTCCTCTTGATTTTTTAGAGGGTGTCCCTCGGTAGATTGCTTGGTTTCATTGATTTGAATATCTTTGTGAATGATTGATTCATGGGCTGTTTTAATGGGCATAAGAAACATGAGAATGGTATATGTGGTGATTTATTAGGATGTAATAGTTTTTAGTATTTTGTAATGTGTTTAGATATTAGATAATTGTGAAATGATATAATATAAGGTTGTTATTTTTGGAAGTGTGATAGATTGAGATGATTAGGGAACGTTTAGTGGTTTATTTGTGGTAATGTACTGTAATTGGTATTTTTTAGATTGAATTGGAGGAATGTTTAAGATGGCATCTATGGGAAATATTTGGAATAAAATACAAATAGGTAGGTTTTTTGATTTGGAGGTAAGTTTCTTTTTACTTTTAAGAATATAAGTTGTATATATAGAGAAGGTATGGAGTGCCTGATTTGGTTTATTTGATTCTTTAGATTCAACTGTTTGAAAAGTATGAAAAGTATGAATACTTAACAAGTAAGGGGTTCAGAAGATATGATAGGTGAAGGATACTTTGAAATTGAGGGTCGGCATAGGGGGTAATGTGAAAAGTTTTGTATTTTGATTGAGTTTTTGGTATTGTTTTAGGGACTCCCATCAGTTAGTCCTGAAGAAGACCCATTGTGGAGCAGTGATTTAGCCCAGAGGAGTCGAAACGTCGACGTATATATATCTCAGTCTGGATTGGTTTCTGCGTAGGGTATTAAGGAAGGACTTAAGAAAGAGATTTAGATTCCTTGATGATTTGAAATTGATTCAATGCAGTGAAAGAACAACCAACCGGCTGCTTTTTACTTCTATTTAGTCTTTGGATTTGGAAAGCGTAGCTTATATATTCTGTATTAATATGAAACGTATATGAACTAACGTGTAATAATGCCGCATAGAAAATGTATTAATGAATTTTGCTAAAACGTGTGCTCGGAATGTGCC
This sequence comes from Pleurodeles waltl, assembly GCF_031143425.1. Classification (NCBI taxonomy): domain Eukaryota; kingdom Metazoa; phylum Chordata; class Amphibia; order Caudata; family Salamandridae; genus Pleurodeles; species Pleurodeles waltl. Next base: position 281,147,470 of record NC_090450.1, read on the forward strand.
CCCGGAGAGTGGCCGCCACTATATACGGGGACTAATGAGACTGACTAATAATGATAAAATGTTATATTAGGATATGATTTTGCACTAATATTAAAAGATTATGGGGGTCATTACAACATTGGCGGTAAAAGTCGCTTACTGCTGTGCAGAAGACCGCCAACACACCGCCACGGCAGCGGAAATCCGCAACAGCTATTACGACCCACAGCTCGGAATCTGTCAAAATTCAGACACCCACACAAGTCCGCCACACCAAAGGTCAGTGATAAACTGGTGAAAACAAAACCTCCACCATCACGCCAACAGAAATACGCCCACACTATCACGACACACAAATCCACGCGGCGGTCTTTCAACCGCGGTATTCCATTGGCGGTACACACCGTCGCTCTCAAAATACACACACATTTACAAAACACAACCACATTGGACAAATCGAAATACACACACCTGATACACATACACACGCTACTCCCACACACCCAATACAATATAAAACACCCACCCACAACACACAAAAACCCTTACAACAACATTACTGAGAGAAGGCCAGAGAGAGACACTACAATCCCCAACAAAGCATCCACAGGCACTAAATACTATCACCAACAGAACTTCCACGCACCTCACACAACACACCACTACATATCAGAACATCTATCACCACACCCCCCACCCCCCACATCACCCACATCACCCCATGGCACGGTAAAGACACCCCAGGTTCTCTGAGGAGGAGCTCAGGGTCATGGTGGAGGAAATCATCCGGGTAGAGCCACAGCTATTCGGAGCACAGGTGCAGCACACATCCATAGCTAGGAAGATGGAGCTATGGCAAAGAATAGTGGACAGGGTCAATGCAGTGGGACAGCACCCAAGAAATAGGGATGACATCAGGAAGAGGTGGAACGACCTACGGGGGAAGGTGCGTTCCGTGGTCTCAAGACACCACCTTGCGGTTCAGTGGACTGGCGGCGGACCCCCACCTCCTCCCCCACAACTAAAAACATGGGAGGAGCAGGTCTTAGCAATTCTGCATCCTGAGGACCTCGCAGGAGTAGATGGAGGAATGGACTCTGGTAAGTCAAATCTTTAACTACTTCATCCCCCACCTTACCTGCATGCCATCACATACCCCCACCCTCACCCTCACCCCCATCACTCCAACTCTTTACAAATGTCCCAATATCACAAACCACCCATCCCAACACCAAGCCCTGCATGCAACAACAAAGCATGGACACCAAGCACCAAAGCATGGCCACTGCACATACCCATACACCCCACTAAACAATCATCACACAAGGGCACACACAGGAATGCAAGCACTGGGGTACACGGTGACCCACCCATTGCACACCATGCCACACACAGATGTAATAAACATTCTTTTATACCCCTGCAGGACTCCTACCCAACGTCACCAGACAGGAGGGTCCACACATGTCCACACCACCAACAGAAGAGGCCCACAGTGATGACAGCACCTCTGTCCAACTGGATCTAGATGACCAGCCCGGCCCATCAGGGACCTCGGGACAGTCGGTTCCCCTCACACAGTCACAGGCCACTACAGAGCTTCCTCCCTCTGGAAACACCAGCACAGCACCCACCCAGCGGGCCCATCTCTCTGTCCCCAGGACACGTCAAGCAGGAGTGTGTCCACCACTACAGGGAACCCAGGCTAACCCACCACCCCAACAACAACAGGGACCTAGGGGCAGTGGTAGTGGGCACATGGTCCAGGGGACGGAGACCCAGGAACACAGCGGAACTGGGAGGGCTGCTGTGCAACAGGGGGAGGACAAGCCAAGGGAACCCACTCTCCACGAGGCCCTCTCCTCCATCATGGAAGCCTACCAATACTCCCAGGAGACGATGGCAGCGGTACTGGCCAAGTTTCAGGAGACCCAGCGCATGCAGGAGGAACAGTATTTGGGCTTCAGGGAGGAACTCAGAACCATCAATTTCACCCTGGGCACCATCGTACGGGTGCTGAAGGAAGTACTCAACACCAGAAGGGACACTGTGGCAAAACAAGAGGCCCCTGACACTAGCATGGACGATGAACTCCCCACCACCTCTGCCGGCGCTAGTGGACAGGACACCCCGCCACAGGACCACCAACACCAGCACCCCACCCCCTGCAGAGGGAGAACCACCCGCAAACGGTCCCTGAGATCCAGGACAAAGACAGAGAACGATGCCAAGACCCCCGCCAAGAAATGAGACCACCCTGAATGTCATCTTTCTGTCCCACTTTGTCACCCTGTCCATCATCAAACTGCCCCAACTCCACTTCCTATGCCCATTTGGGCAATGCACCTGTGAGACTAATAGACTGGACTCTGCCATGGACATTCTTACACCATCCCTCCTCACCATTTTACAACCCCCTCCAATATTGAGCACTTAAATAAACACCCTTGAAGCACAAAACAATCTGGAGTCAGTCTGTGATTTCCAAATTGTGTATTAGCAATTACAGTGACAAAATGTTCTTTCAATTCTAATGTCAACATACCCATGTCACACAGCTCTAGTCCATGAGGAAACAAAGCAGCTGTCACACACTGGGACGCACATCTGTGAAATCGTAAGGGAAAGTGACAACTCAGTGACCATGCACTGGGTGAAAACGACAGACAGTAGAGAGGTAGTAGTGTTAAAGTAAATGTAGTAGGCAGGTCTGTACTCTTACCTGTGTCTCACTGGAAATACTGCAGGATCAAGAGTTCCTGTTGTCCATGTCCTCTTCTTCTGCTTCCTCGTCTTCACTGTCCACAGGCTCCACAGCTGCAACAACACCGCCATCTGGACCATCCTCCTGCAGCAAACTCACCTGTCTTCGCAAAGCTAAGTTGTGAAACATACAGCAGGCACGATGATCTGGCACACCTTCTTTGGTGAGTAGAATAGGGATACACTTGTCATATGGAGGCACTGGAACCTGGCCTCCAGGAGGCCGAAGGTCCGTTCTATAATCCGCCGAGTTCGGCCAAGGGCCTCATTGTAGCGTTCCTCTGCCCTTGTCCTGGGATTCCTCACTGGGGTCAGTAGCCATGACAGGTTGGGATAACCAGAGTCACCTGCAAATGGTGAGGGACAACTGTTAGACACACACTAACCTGTAGGGATATCCCCAGACAACCATTCCCACTATCTTGCTTCCAGGTGCTCACCTAATAGCCACACACGGTGCCTCTGGAGTTGACCCATCACATAAGGGATGCTACTATTCCGCAGGATGTAGGCGTCATGCACTGAGCCAGGGAACTTGGCATTCACATGGGAGATGTACTGGTCTGCCAAACACACCATCTGCACATTCATGGAATGATAACTCTTCCGGTTCCGGTTTCTGTACACCTGTTCACTCCTGTGGGGGGGGACAAAGCCACATGTGTCCCATCAATGGCACCTATGATGTTGGGGATATGTCCCAGGGCATAGAAATCACCTTTCACTGTAGGCAAATCCTCCACCTGAGGGAAAACGATATAGCTCCACATGTGTTTCAGAAGGGCAGACAACACTCTGACAACACGTTGGAAAACATAGGCTGGGACATACGTGATGCTATGGCCACTGTTGTTTGAAATGACCCACTTGCAGGGAAATGGAGCACTGACAGCACCTGCAGTTGAGGGGGGATTCCTGTGGGATGGTGGATAGCTGACATCAGGTCTGGCTCCAGCTGGGTACACAGTTCATGGATTGTGGCACGGTCAAGCCTGTAGTTGATGATCACATGTCTTTCCCCCATTGTCGACAGGTCCACCGGTGGTCTGTACACCGGAGGATGCCGCCATCTCCTCACATGTCCCAGCAGACTGTGCCTATGAATGACAACAGCGAGCACAGTCAACCAACTTAGAGGTACGTACCCACAGCTTACACAGAACACGAATCATAATCCAAAAAGTGGCTTGTATGTGTGTTGAGGCTAGGCCTAGGTATGTGTGACGCAGTTAAAAATTAAGCCATGTGGGCCCCTGAAATGGCGGCTGCCTGACCTGTAAAGTGGGACAATGGGATGTGAGATAACTGCGCTGGCGTTGTACACCATCGCGGTAGGCGGTTGAAGACCGCAGTGCAATGCTGCATTGGTTAACATTGGACCCTATGGGTCCCAGGAGCCAATGATGATGTACGCCGGTGGTGACGGTATGCACCACCGCGGACGTGACTGCCATTTTCTATCTGTTCAATCACTCAATACCTGATCTTCGACAGGAGAGGACCTACACTGCAAGTGCTGCTGTGACCTCGGTCTGGAAGAGACAATGGCTCGAGTGTCTGGGGAAATGGCCCCTGCCTTCACATCGGAGGAGTTGGAGAGACTCGTGGATGGGGTCCTCCCCAGTACACGCTACTCTACGGTCCTCCAGACAAACAGGTAAGTACACTGGTAGCATGCTGTATGGGCTATGCCTGTGTGGAGTGGGGTGGATGAAAGATGGTGGGGGAGATTGACGCGTGCATGAAACGACGATGAATGCATGTGCCACATGGCAAGGGTAGGGATGGGGGCCAATGACTGTGACGGTGCAGTTGGTAATAAAATTTCTCTTCCCCCTGTACAAATCATGTAGGTCAGCGCCCACCAGAAAAAAGATATTTGGCGTGCCATCGCCAAGGACGTCCGGACCCTGGGTGTCTACCACAGACGGAGCACCCACTGCCGTAAGAGATGGAAGGACATTCGCCGCTGGAGCAAGAAGACGGCGGAGGCCCAGCTGGGGATGGCCTTCCAACGTGGGAGGGGTGCCCGTCGCACCATGACCCCCCTGATGTTCAGGATCCTGGCGGTGGCGTACCCAGTGTTGGATGGGTGCTTTGATGACGTTATTGACTTATTGATTGACATGCTGATTAGTTATCTCGTCCTAAGGTGTCTTCAATCAGGGTCAAAAGATTCATTGGCCTAAAACGAGTCCCCAAGTGAATAAATTAATCAAAAAGGGACGCGTTAGCAGTTCTGGTAGCAGAGGACGGTTTAGGCCCCTTGGGGCCCTAGCACGAGGGACCATTTTTTCAAAGTGTTTTTTCGAGATAATGCAAATTGGAGGTATGATGCGTTTTTTGAATTCCCCATGACTTTCCTGGAATCTCAGAGCTCGCCTAAGTGAGTTGGGTATGTTCTCGGCGGTCTAGCATGTGTGGTGTAGAAATTGCGCTTACTCAGCTTATGTATATTGCAGGTGATTTGTGGAAGTTTGTGTGAATTTAGGTCAGGTAATGTTGTTTTAGTAGGAGTGGGCGTACTTAGCAGTATGAGAGTAGGGAAGCCGGCGAACTTCATGTGAGTGTGGCGCTTTGTGCTAAAAAATTATCCACATGGTTGTTGGTGATGTACGGACCCGTCGTGGTCTAAGACTCCGGAGTATATTGACAAGCGTAGGAAACACTTGGGTTTATGTTGTAATTTGTGCGGTTTAATAGGTCTATCGGGTGTGGTTGACAAGTTGAGTTTGAGTCACATTGTGTGAGTGAAACCTTCGATGGAGATTTGGCGAGTTCTAAAGTGCACTAGAACAAACCATTGACAAGTCGAGAGTAGGATTTGCAGGTCGAATTCTGCTTGCAATTGCGGGAGCTGAGAAGGAGAGAGTAGTGGCCGAGGCTTCAAGTGAAATCTCTGTAAAGTTCTGAAGCTATTGTGTTATCCTTCCTGTAGTAAACCGGCAAATTTGGGTTTTGTTGTTAAAGGTGCTCGCAATATATTGCATTAGTTTTGTGTGAGGAGGACAAGCCGCAAGACTTTGTCAGCCGCAGTGTGTGTGAGTGTGACGTCAGTGGTGCCGTGCTAGGATAGGTCAGTTGACAAGAGGGGTCACGCACGGATTGGCCGCCATCCGTGAGAGGTATTAGGTTGAGCAAGGTGGGTGAAGAGTGTTCTGGGAATTAAAGTCATTTCCTGATTAGATTCTAAACAAAATAAAAGACGCAAAAATTTAGTTTTTCAAGGCTCTAAAGAGTGCTTTGAGGGGAGAAGTATATATTAAAGTGAGTGCGGGGGAGCCTACACCACCTGAGTGTACTCCAGCTTATATTGTAATGGAAGAGAAGGGAGTCGCACCATGTCTTTGGATAAAGCAGTGGTGCAAATTGACAGAAAAGGAGGGATGTTTAGCGTTCCCGGAAAACGGAAAGTTAATTACCAGAATTTTGGAGAACTTGCGAATGATGTTAAGTGTGCAAAAACCACCTCCAAGACCAGTTCAGTATGAGGCATTAGCAATCTGGGATTTGATGGGCATACGACAGAGACAGCAGAAATTTGAGAGGAGAATGGAAAGAGCAGAAAAGACTTTAGCCGAGGCTAGATGGGATAATGAGAGCAAGATGTGGAGAAGGGGAGTAGTTGACGGACTTAAAATGTTCCCAGCAATAACACAAGAAGACCAGATACAGGGAAAAAAGGGTATTTGTAAGACAGACAAGAGTTCTAATAAACCAAAGGAGACTCAATGGTCTTGGGCAGACGCAGATGATTCAGATGATGAAGAGTTTCTTAATCATTTGTTACATGATCGCCTGCCACCATATGCCATAATTGATAACGTGCAGAGCACTAGTGTGAGTTCTGAAGACCCGGCACAAAATAAGGGTGTCACAAGTACAGTGCAGACAAGTGATACAGTTTTGATACAAATTGGTGTCAGTGTACCCACTGCGCCAGACACTCAGATACAGTTGCAGTCACCACAGATTCAAAGGATTTATCCTGATGTTCCAGTCTTAGAAACAAATACGAGTCTGATGGTGCCGCCTGATCCGATATATACGAGATCAAAGTTAGTGCAGATTGAGCCAACTCCGCAATTGCTGCCCCAGCCGCAGCAACAGCTGGTTCCGAGTTACACTTCAGTCGCAGGCACGCAGTCAATAGCTACAGCACCAATGATGAATCAAGCTATGGGAGTTAATGCTCCACAGGGTTCAGGACTTGGACAGTCACCAGCTGCTATATCATTGCCAATTACGGTTGGTCCACCAGTACTGCTGTATGCGGAAGGTAAGCCTGGCGTATGTGATCAGGGTGTAATGACACAAGAGGCGATAAGAGGAGGGTCCATAGGACACCTGCAGAAAGAACAGACAGTCGAAGGGTCTAGGTCTTTGTTAGACTTTAGTCCGATAGGGGGTTCCTTTGGAGACAATGAGGCAAGCAGGGTTGGGAATGCTAACCCCACAGGTAATGAGTACAAATACGACACAGACACCTATGGTGCAGTCTGGAAACATCTTGTTGCAGGGCTAAACAGCTCAACAATTGAACGAGTGGTTAGACAAACGCAACACTCCGCAGACTACTACAGTGACCGCAGAGAGGTCAGAAAGGGAAGAATACCTGAATTTTGTGAGACTGGGTGTAGAAGCTATGGAACTAGTGGAAGGAACAATGGGGGTGAACAGATTAGAGTCATACACGGAAGCAGAATTGAGGTATCTGTGCCCCAAAATAATTAGAGAAGTGAGCAAGGTGCATCAGAGGTTGGCAAACCTGGCGGATAAATACAACATAGACATTGAGAGTACTAAACATTTGAAAAGAAGCTACAGATTAGACTTCGACCCTAAAGATTTCGAGCACATGAGATCTACCGGAATGAAGACCCATCTGAAAGAAATATTGCAGAGTGCTCAAATTTGGGGAGCCTTAGAGAAATGGGAAGGCAGATGGGCAAAGAAAAGAGATAAAGAAAAGGGTGATGGTCCGGAACCAAAGCACCGGGCGCTGGGACAATAAAAATGTTACCAATGAGGGAAACAGCCGGAGGGGAGCTAGACCATGTACCGTGGTCTAGGGGTGACATCATGTCATTCACAAATGACTACCCCAGGCTGAGGGAGAAGCCAATAGAATGGCACCAGCAGAGGGACAGATTTGTGAAGCTTGCGAAATGTCTCTGGGAGGACTTAAATACCCTGTTTGAGATTATAGTTCCACCTGACTTATGGCTTGAGTGCAAGAGGAGTGTAGACTGGCCGACAGTGGAGCCGGCAAGGGATAAGGTTACTGGAGCACTGTCTGAAGAGGTGATGAAATATTATCATAAAGTGATTGAGTTTTAGAAGCAGAAAGTGTAGCCGAAAGTGACTGATTGGCAGAAAATCGATCGAACATCACAGGAGGCCAAAGAGTTGATTCATGCTTACTGTGAGAATATTGTTGAAAGCATTCAAACATTACAGTGGCACTCAGGTCATTGAGCCGAAAGACATGAATCATCTTGTGTTCAGGTTTGTTGAAGGGTTAAGGCCAGAAATTAGCCAGATGATTAAGAATCATTTGATCTGTTGGCAAGCGAAGCCGATTGATGAGGTGTTGCAGTATGCGAAATACTGTAGTGACAAGATTGAGTTGAAGCAGAGAAAGTTGAAAGAGAAGGTGACGGTGATGCAGATTAAGGCAGCGCAAGCAGGGATGCAGGGAAATGGAATACAGCAGGTGATACAGCAGCAACCGCAGGGGAATGGAGTGTTTCAGGCACAGCCAAGAGGCCGAGGACGAGGAGGTTTTGTGAAATGTGGTCCAGACTTGAATACTGTTGTGGTTCAAAATGATGTGCAGGGGATGAAAAAGGTGTCACCATGTCACGCGTGCAGGGGCATGGGGCATTGGAAGCGGGAATGCCCAATGGTGGTACAGGATGGTGTTGTTCAACAAAGCAATGATGTCGGTACCTTTCAGAATGTGAGAGGTCCAAAAATGAGAGGGCAGAATCAGAACTTCCAGAATAACATGGTACAGATGCAGGGGTTACAGCCCATGCAGCAGATGCAAATGCTGCGTGTCCAACTAGCACAGATGCAGCAGGCACAACAGCAGATTCCCATGGTACCTAGACAGCAAATGCAGAGACCATTAGCTCCAATGGGACAGCAATAGGTGATGCTTCCTCAACAGGTCACAGGTCAAACGATGAGTCAAAATAACACAGTACAGCAGTTCCCATTGCGTGGTGAGGATGGAATAAACGATGAATGGTCGGATGATTGTGCAGACAGTGAGGAGTACAGGCTTGCAGCGTACCTAGAAGTAGATCAGAGGGGACCCTATGTAGAGGGGAAGGTGATGGGTCATAAGGTTTCATTCTTAGTTGATACAGGAGCTACACGCTCTACAGTCAGAAGTGCAGAGGTTCCGAAATTACCACTTTTGGGGCGTACCATAAGGGTGGTAGGAGTAGCAAATCAGTTCCTGACAAATCCAATTACAGATCCGGTCCAAGTTGAGATTGGCAACTTCCAAGGATTACACAAATTTGTAGTCTGTGATTCTAGTACCGTACCCTACTGGGAAGAGACTTACTGTGCAAAACAAAGTGTTCGATTACCTGTTCCAATGAAGGGATTGAGGTGCAGACGAAATGTGATGATGAAGGGGACGATGGCCAGTTTCTAGAGTTAGAGACGGAGACCGCAAATGAGGAATACCCTTTGATAACCCTATTCCCAATGCTTACAGTGCATGATTTACCAGCCGAGTTGCAGGGAACAGTGACAGAGAAAGTGTAGGACCTGAGAGGAAAGGAAGTGGGACTGATAAAAGGAGTAGAACGGGTTAAAGTAGAGGTGAAGCCGAATGCTGTGTTTCCTCAGGTACCGCAGTACCACATGGCACAAGATGTCCTCATCCAAGTAGCGCAAATAATTGCAGACTTTGTGAAGCAAGGGGTTCTGAAAGAAGTGCTGAGTAGCCCGTGTAATTCACCAATAATGGGTCTGAAAAAAGCCTTGTGGGAAAGTTCGAATTGTGCAAGACTTGAGGAAAATAAATGAGATTGTGGTAAAATGTTGCCCCATAGTGCCAAATCCAGCTGTAATCATGTTTCAGGTTCTGTGTGATGCAGAGTGGTTCACAGTTGTGGACTTGTCTCAAGCATTCTTTTCGGTGCCTCTTCATGAGGATAGCCAATTTCTCTTCAGTTTCAAATTCCTGTATAAGGTGTACAGTTGGTGCAGAATTCCTCAAGGGTTTTCCGAGTCACCTTCCATCTTCAATCAGATATTGAAGAAAGACTTGGAGTCATTAGAACTGCCTTTCAGTTCGACCTTAGTGCAGTACATTGATGATTTGTTAATTGTGTCCAGGACAAAAGATGACTGCAGGTACGACACAATTGCCTTACTGAACCATTTGGGAAAGAACGGACATAAAGTGTCCCCAAATAAGCTGCAATACTGTCAGAGGGAGGTGAAGTACTTAGGTCACCTGATTGAGAAAGAGTCGAGAAAAATATCCAAAGAGAGAGTGACAGCCACACTGCAGATGAATCCCCCGACAACAAAAAGAGATGTTAGGATGTTTTTGGGAATGGTGGGCTACTGTCGTCAGTGGATTCCCAACTTCTCGATCATCTCTAAGCCCTTGATAAGACTGACAATCAAGGAAGTTCAGGATGGCCCAGGTGCCGTAACCATGTCCAAGAAAGAGATGAAGGCATTCATGGAGTTGAGGGAAAGCATGTGCAGGGCGCCAGCTTTAGGTATGCCTGATTCCACTAAGCCTTTTGCACTGTTTTGTCATGAATGCGATGCTTGTTCTTTGTCTGTCCTGACACAGGTCCATGGAGGTGCAAACCACTCAGTAGCATATTTTTCAGCTACTTTGGACCCAGTGGCAGCAGCCTTACCGGGTTGGTTGTGTGCAGTTGCAGTAGTTGGTCAAAGCCTCACACAGTGTGAAGGAATAGTGATGGGATATCCTTTAAAAGTAATGGTTCCCCATTCAGTTAAAATTCTGTTAACTCGAACCAAGACGCAGCACATGACGAATGCCCGCCTTACTAAACACAAGACAATTATACTGGGGTCTCCGAATGTGTCCCTTAAGAGATGTACTGTATTGAACCCAGCAACTTTACTTCCTATTGATAATGCAGACATTGATGATGCTGAGGAAGTAGAACATGATTGTCTTGAGGTAACAGATCTGTGCACCAAACCAAGGCCTGATATTAAAGATACTCAACTGGAAGAAAATGATTACATTATCTTTGTTGATGGTTCATGCTTGAGAGACTCAGTAGGAGTACTGAGAGCTGGATGTGCCGTGTGTACAATCACTGGTATCTTAGAAGCTTCCTGGATCGAAAAAGTGTACTCTGCTCAAGTGGCAGAATTAATTGCTCCTACAAGGGCATGCCGCTCAGCTGAAAACTTGAAAGTCACTATCTATACTGACAGCAGATACGGATTTGGAATTGTACATGATTTTGGCCAGTTATGGTCACAGAGGGGTTTCATGACCTCTTCTGGTTCTCCAGTGAAAAATGGCGAAAAGATTAAGGATTTGTTGCACGCGATTCAGTTACCTCTTGAAATTGCCGTGGTGAAATGCAATGCTCATGTTAAGTCACAAGACTTTGTGTCAATGGGAAACAGCTATGCAGATCAAGTCGCAAGGTTTTGTGCATTGAACTGTATATCGTTTCGGGATCAGTGGGAATTGTTTCCTGAAACTGAAAAGGAATATGCTTAAACTTTGCATTAAGGGTGGTTGACACATTAGATGAGCTAAAATCACTGGAGGGACGTGCTAGCAAAGAGGAGAAACGTTCCTGGCAGAGAATGCAATGTGCAATATGAGCCAGGTTGGGAGAGCTGGAGGTCCGTTTAGCAGGATGCAGATGGAATTTATTGAAATGCCTGTGTGTGGAGGATTGAGGCACGTGTTGGTGATTGTGTGCATTTTCAGGACTGGATTGAAGCTTACCCTACATGTAGGAATGACAGTCTCACAGTAGCAAAGCTGCTGCTTAGGGAGTTGATACCACGTTTCGGATTCCCGATCTCTTTAGAATCAGATAGGAGTAGACACTTCGACAATGAGGTGATTTAGCTCTTGTGTGCCGCATTAAACATTGAGCAGAAGCTACGTTGTAGTTATCGCCCTGAAACATCAGGACTAGTGGAGCAGATGAATGGTACCTTGAAGTCGAGAATGGCAAAAATGTGCGCAGCTACCAATTTGAAGTGGCCAGATGCATTGCCCTTAGTGCTGATGTCAATGAGAAACACACCTGACAAGAAAACAGAACTATCTCCTCATGAAATTCTAATGGGCCGAGCTATGAGATTGCCTGCAGTGCCTGCAAATGCTCTTGTGAATATCACAGATGACATGGTGTTGGACTACTGCAAGGGGCTGGCTGACGTGGTCCTCTCTTTTTCTCACCAGGTGGAGGCTACCACGTTGCCACCGATAAGTGATCCAGGTCACACCCTGAATGCTGGTGACTGGGTGGTTGTCAAGAAACACGTGAGGAAATCGTGTATGGAGCCACGTTGGAAGGGGCCATATAAAGTGATACTGACAACCACTACTGCTGTGAAATGTGCAGGTCTTCCGAATTGGATACATGCCAGTCACACAAAGAAGGTGACGTGTCCAACTGATGAGGAACTTGAAGTGTCCAAAACAACAGCTGCAGAGAAGGAAGTCCCAGGGCCGGAGAGTATTCAAGGGGGAACTGAGACTGAAGGAGAGCCCGCTGAGGATGGCTTAGTCACTAAAACCATAAACGAGATTGAGAGGGGCGACAGTGAGCCTATCTCAGCTGAGGTAACAGGGGAACCAGCACAAAGAGAGGTTCTCCCTGAAGCAGACGGATACAGGTTTGAAATTGAGCCCATAACTGACCCTGAAGGCGAAGGGAGTGAGGCAGAAGGAAGTCGAGTTGTTCTAACTCCTCCTGAGCCGCTTGCAGGTCCATCAAGAGAAAACACCATAGCACAAGAGGAGGGTGCTGTTCAACGTCCTGAAAGGCCAGACAGAAAGAAAACACTTAAAGGAGATAATTGGCCGGAGCCACAAGCTGCAGAAGAGAAAGTAATCCCTAATGAAACAATAGAGGAAGAAGTTGATACAACCAGGAAAGAAGATCTCAGTGAAGGAGAGTTGCAGGGTGAACGTAAACTGAAAAGAACAAGAATTGCAAACAGAATGTACGCAGATCCTGAATGGGCGTATGCAACATCAGCTGAATGGCAACAAGAATTCTTGGCTTTCTGTTTTGATAGAGAGGTTCCAGGTCAATACTACGGCACCTGAACTCAACCTTAGAAGGAGACTGTGTTAAATTGAAATTGAAATTGGAAGCTGAAAAGCTGAAAAAAAGAGACTGATAAATTACCGGATATGACACTGTTAACCTGAATTGACTATGAAAAACTGATTATGACAAGCTGCTAACCTGATTTGACAACAGGGTCCTGGAGTGTGTGAAACGCTGTAAATACTCGCAGAGAAAGAGAGAGACCTTGCACAGAGAAAAAAAAAAGAGCTTGATATCGTCCTCAAGTTGATTGTTTGCTTTGTATTAGTTTGCTACCTGATTCTTTACATATCATGAATTATAATAGAGATAATAGTAATAAGGGTAGGATGCGTGGTTGGTTGAGTGCTATTCTAGGTATTGTTTGCGCAATAATAATTATAGGTGTGATTGTGGGAATGTCATTGGTGGATAAGAAAGCGACTAACAATGCTTCAAATCCTGAAACTGCTACACTAACACCCTGGGAGACGTTTGAGCAGGATGCAAAATACTTGCATGAGGGAACTAATCCAAAAGGGGAACTATCTAATAATGTTTTCTATCGCTTGCTGAATGAGTACGTTGACACAATGGATGTGAAAAATTGCTATGTGTGCACGAAGATTCCTTCATCAGTACAAGAAGGGGTTACTTATTATAGACTACCATTAACCTACGGGATAATCTCTAGTTTGCTGTTAACAAGATTCTATGATCAAGAACATGTTCAATACTTCTATTCTAACTTAGATTTAGTGTTTTTGTTTGTGCCCGTGATTGAGTTTCTAAATAAACTAGCTAAAGAACACAGCATAAAATTAGTTAGGGGTTTCTTTAAGCCGACACAGACATTTGGGACACCTTTTGCGCACCGCAATAATCTAACCTGCTTACGAACACCTGTTGAAAAGAGCTTCTTAGACCACACTGATGATAGACGGAAAGCAGGGATTAGAAAAACGCACGCTTGCAAATGATTATGCTTACACTGCTAGAAAGACACACGGCAAGTTAGCTATAGATGCATTACACGTAGGAAGGCTCTGTATATATAGGCCGAAATCTGAGCATGACACTTTATTTGTGGGAACGAGTGAATGTAGGCATGTGTTTCTGTTTCAGAGTAAATGGACATTCATGTTAAAAGGACAGAATCCGGCGATCCCTGGGATCTATTATATATGTGGGCTTTATGCTTATAATCGTCTTCCAAAGGGATGGTATGGGACATGTTATTTGGGAATAGTTTTCCCAAAGATCTACCAGATTGATGACTTAAAGCAAATTCCTAAAATGTCTGAATTACAAAATACTAGACAAAAGCAAGAGACAGCGGCTGCTGTCGTTGGTGACATATTTGGAGCCATAATTCCTTCAGTAGGGGTTATCTTAAACTCCATAAAGATTCAAAAGTTGTCTACTATTGTGGATAACATGCTGACAAACTTCACAGGGGCTATACTCCTGATGGATACTGAACTTGCTGCGGAAAGAACTATGACTCTTCAAAACCGGCTTGCTTTAGACATTCTTTTAGCCAAGAGTGGCGGAGTCTGTAAAATGCTTAATGAGCGCCATTGTTGTGCATTCATTCCTGATAACAGTAAAAAGATTAGAGGTATGCTTACTAACTTAACAAAAGATAGTGCAGATTTGAAGGAGTTGAAGGAACCTGGAGTTTGGGAAAAGGTTGGGAAAGGAATTACCAAAGTAGGGAATTGGTTTAGTAGTATTTGGAATGAGGTTCTTGCTAAAATATTAGGGGGTCTATTGATTGTCCTGATTTGTCTTTTGGGACTATAGTTGTCATGCAAAATTAATAAAAGAATTAAAAGAGATTTGGCAAAACGTAACAAAAGAAAAGAAGAAAAAGAAAAAGAGGAAATGTTCAAAGAAATTTGGGAAAGATCCCATAGGAAGGAAGAAATTGAGATGCACAATCTAAAGAAAATGAGAGGTTGTGAAGGGAAAGGTTTTGTGTGATGACAAGTGTCATCAGAGGAGGGTCTGGGAGAGCGTAGCTTATATATTCTATATTAGTATGAAATGTATATGAACTAACGTGTAATAATGCCACATAGAAAATGTATTAATATATTTTGCTAAAACGTGCACTTGGAATGTACCCACAGGAAGTGGCCGCCACTATATACGGGGACTAATGAGACTGACTAATAATGATAAAATGTTATATTAGGATATGATCTAGCACTAATATTAAAAGATTATATGTTAAAGTTTTGCTAATAAATCATTAGGCCTTAGTTAGCATGAGTCGAGGCCTAGCTGCCCGGTTTCATATTAAACGTGTTTTTCTAACGTGCAGTGTGCTGACTTGCTGAAGGACATGAACTCTTGTTTTCTCCAAACTAGAAGATGAATGTAACTGTAGTTGATCCGTTCCCATGAAATTCAACTGGCTTAGTGAAACATTCTTGCTGAACGCAACAGTGTAGACTACTTGCAGGTACAAGGTCGCCTGAACTGGTACAGACAATGGAACCACTGACTACAGATGCAAAGAAGACCACGAGATATGAAATCATACCGGACATTCTACCAGTGGAAGACATCAATCATAAGGACTAATAAACTAAGTGAGAACAGTTATGGGGTGATAAATTCAATGAAGTAATTGAAACTCTATTAGAGGGAGATAGTGGGGTACTGACCCCAACCAATAACATTTTTGGGCATTGTACAACAGAAAAGGGATAAAAACCCTTGACACAAGGAAGTAAATCAGAACAAGAGAATAGGAGACTAGGAGATAGATGAGTGGGAGATACTGTTGCGTTTTGCAATGACTCAGACACTTTGTTACTCTGCATAGAGACTTTGCTGTTTGGTCCTTCAAACCGATCCTTGCCCTTATATTGCCCATTTACCCTTTACCTCCTTATGAGGGAAGTGCCCCCCTTTTACCCGACTTGCTGAATTCCTGATGGCGAATCAACTGATTTCCTGAGGACGAAGACCGAATCTGAGTGCTGACCCAATACGGAGGGTAACTATATGACAATGAAATTGTAATTGTCTGTTTGCTTTTCCTTTCTAGGTACCAACTGCTTCTTTTGACAGTGACACTAGTTAGATGTTTTCCAAATTGGTGTTACTAAATTGTTTTGCATGAAGCCCAATATGCCAATGCTAATTCTAGGATAAATAAGGGGTTCACTAAAACAGACGCAAATAGACAAATGACTGAATCTATGCTTTGTTGAATAACGTGATAATGATTCTTTGATATCCTATGTTGACACCGTGCTATATTCTAATATTCGTGATTCTTGCTTTGATGAAATCTTATCAGAGTTGCCATATTATGACTATGCTAATGTGTTTCTTGGTTTTGAGACTAATAAACTTGCTAGTAGAACTGTAATCAATAGGGAATAAACTTCATATAATAGTACTAAACTGGTGTGGTTATTCATGACCGAAAGGGCATGGTGGTTTCTGAATTTTATTAATGTCTTTAACCAATGTGAATTGTCTTGCTACAGTAAACTTTGATGACGCTATTGACTTATTGATTGATATGCTGATTAGTTATCTCGTCCTAAGGTGTCTTCAATCAGGGTCAAAAGATTAATTGGCCTAAAACGAGTCACAAAGTGAATAAATTAATCATAAAGGGACGCGTTAGCAGGATTATTGGGATATTGATTATTCTTTTTCTTTTTTATTGTTTATCACAAGCACTTTTTCATCACTCTGGTTTGTCCTTCCTGTTCTTTGATTTTGAGATGGGTTGTTCCTATGGAATGAGTATATAGTTATGATTTTAATGTTTAGATGTAAATGAATAAAATGATTTTTCCTTTTTTTTTATGTTCACCTGTGCTGTTTTATGATATGTGTAAATAATTTTTGTTTTCCCTTGGGGCACTGTAGTTTTTGATATCTAGTCTTTACCCAGCCCTTTTGGGTATATGGATTACCCTCTGTGGTTTATAAGTAGTGAATGACATGCAATGCACCAGTAATAATGTCAGTTGAAATAGCCAAGTCAAGCCAACTGCTCTATTGTTCCTCAAGCAAAGATTGGTCATCATCCTGGTAGGCACACATAATTTTATAAATTAGTCTGATTGATAACTTACCTAAGGTTATAAAAAAAATACAGAGGTCTGAGTCCTCCATATCAGTTAAGTGTAGCTACAAAATAGTTTCAAATCTGTAAATATTTATTGAAAGATTGGTGTGGAAGGCCTTAATAACTTATAGAGCAGAAAAGGTACACAACCCAGGCATATGAAAAGGCTGGCACTAGGGTTTTAAGCTAAATGTGTGCCACCTCCTAACCACTGTATCATTTCAAATGGGCAGGAATTTGGGATTGCCCCACAGTGTGTAAATGGATGCATAGATGACACAGCATATTTAATACAAATTTCCCCCCAAAACCGGTGAATATCCTTAAGGATCTTAAACCGCACTCTTGTAAAATGATTCGGGTCAGACAACCTACAATGTAGGAGCCTGAAATCTGGTCCCAAAGTCGATTGATAACACAGTGCATGGGAATCAGGGTCCTGATACATAAGTAAATTCTGAATACATGATCCAAAAGCTGCCCAGAAATATAGCTTAAAATCAGGAAGTTAAAGACCAACTTGATGTTGTGTAGCCATTCTAGTTATTGCTTTATACATGTTATTTTAGCAAACTAGGCTTGCCGCTGTGCACCTTAACCTAGACATATTTTATTCAGCTTCATTTTATTATTTTAACAATAGCCACATTTGTGGTCTTGTTTTATTTTCTCTATCCAGCTGTTCTTTGCCTAGACCAGCATTGTGTTCTTAAACAAGACATTTCTTTCACTCTGTGCTTTTCTCAAAGCTACAGCAAGATAGGTTGCAGGCAAAAGTGGTACGCTCTGTCTCTAATGTTGACAGAAACATACTCCCTCTTACATGGGATCCTTTCTTGGAACATCAGCTGTTTTATTGTAAAAACACTAATTGGACCCATGTACGTTAGAGGGAGATTCCAGCCAGATGACCAAGACTGTATGCTGATTGCTGAGTGCTTCGCTGCTGCTTATGTAGACTACAGGCCTCTTGCTCAGGTATGAGGGATGATGTCTTCTCAGAGGAACCTGAAAGGAAGAATTAAAGCTTAACATGCTATGCTCTAACATAGCCTAGGTAGGAGCTATTTTTACCGATCTTAGTGACAATATGATAGCGTTATTTTTATGTTTCACTCTCCTTGTCACAATTTAATCCTGTTATGCTTCATCGTCCTGGTTATTGCAATACATGCCTTATTATCTAAGATGCAGTTACATCAGTAAAACCTTATTGAACTATATTCTGCCTCTGATTGTCCTTGCATACTTGAGACTAATGTAACTGAGAGAAACCAATGAGATCTGAGAGACCACGATTTCCCTGAGGAGTCCTTTGTGTCATGCATCGATTGCCCAATAATCCCTGCTCTTGGGTGGAGATGAGGTGCTGCTATTTAGCCGGAACAAAACCCGGATTAGGCCGAGAAGTGTCACTTGTAGTGGGTTTAGACTCAGTCTCCCACAGCGCAAGTGATTCTGCTGCCTGAATCCAGTAGTCTTATTAGGATAATGAGAGCCTACGTGACATGGCGCTGCTAACGTTTGGTCAGACACTCATTTTTGGGTCCTCCTGAGTATCTCTGTCTCACTACATGCAAAGACACCTCAGTACTAAATGCCGAGACATCCGTGGTATTGAGGATTTTCCTCCTCAGCTAGGTACGGAGTACCTAACTAATGCTGTAGGTTGTTCAGGCTTGAACCCTAAAAGGATAATCCCCATTTGGTATGCTTAACTCTGAATACAAATTCACCATTCATTATGGCAAATCTGCAACAGGTAGCAACTGCAGTCAATATACGACCACCACTTACTGCACATTTATTGACACATGGCTTAACGGCCCAGGGTGGTCCAGTTACATTCATTGTTCAGGCTCATCCAGCCTACAGAACAGACATTTTCTATTCTTAGGTCACATTTCCAGCAGCTGATGGGAACACAAATACATTTCATCACTATACCCCTGCAAACACGCCTGAACAATATAGAGCATAGCATATCAAGAAATACCTCTATCTTATCAAGAACATAATAATTGGCTTGATGGCATCCTACCCCATACAATTTTACATGTTAGGTTATGTCCTCTAAGTGATGATGGTCCTACATGGCCTTTATTGGCCACTTATACACATCACCCTGCTGCAGAGAAATTGACGATAGCTGAAGTCCGTCGATTATATGCTGAGCTTACGGCAATATACAGGCGATTAGTACAGTTTGTAATGCAAACATTAAATACAAACCTAGCACGTGCTGCCCTGGCGCAACCACATGCAGTAACACCAGGCATTAATGCTGCAACTGTAAATTCGATCATGGGTAAAGTACCCGCCAAATGACAAGAGATTCCGTTTTGGTTATCTCAAAAAATGAATGCACTGGAAGCACTATTTCCCCAATCCGGACCTCAGGATAAGCAGAGAATATTAACTATGTGCTTGCCACTTGGGATTGTTCCCACAGTAGACAACTGCAATACTTGGGACACGGTATTTGCCATACTCGATACTACCGCACACAGTACACCAACACTTGCCAAACTACCGGAAGTGTTAAAACAAATTCAAGATTAATATGGGTCTGCCCCAGCCCTGGACTTGGGGATGAAACTTATGGGCAATATTGCCACTGTATATTCCATTATACTGAGTAACCTTAAAGGGGAAGCAGTAGCACTACCATGCGGCTCCGGGACGTTCTTCCACAGGATCAAGAATGTGAGCTGCCAAAAATTATCCCGGAGACCTACTCTAGTATTGGTCGAGATAGTCTGGGGGCCCAACCCACGTAACCACAGTTCCAGGTTAAATCTAATAAAGATTTCACCAAGCAAGCTCCTGAGGGTTCTAAAAACACTGGGATAAAAAACAACACCCAAAAAAGAAAGGGGAGAATCTCCACATATGGACACCCCACAGAACAGATATAATCTCAGAAATAGAGATAATATAAAAATGCCTGACAGATATCAATATACTGATACACGCCAATCTTGTTCCTTTCAGGACCCATGGGAAAAACGCAGTGAGAGAGGTGGGCGGTCAGAGTGAAGACCTGACTACGTGAAACCGAGACAGGAATCACAACGCTCTACAGAAGTTTCTGTTAAAAAATAAGAGAAACTTGCCCAGCAAAAACCCTAATTCAAAAAGAAGAAAGTGGCAGCAGTTGCGATTCGTCATGCCACTCAAGAAGAGGGCTCTATTGAAGAACAAGAAGTGGGCACTAGCGCTGCTACACAGCGTGGCAGAGGTCACAATAGTTCACTAGAATCATCAATTGCATCTGGAGGTGAAAGCAACTGATGACTTCTTACAAGTTGAAACTGCAGACGTGTGCCTCCACACCTGATAGGGTGTACAAAGTAATGTTACAGTTAGAAGTAGACGTGGAACGCACAATAGATGCAATCCTTTGGGACCACATTTTAAACATATATGATATTCTACTGGGCGAAAGGGATTGGCCACCTGACTTTGTCGGTACTTTCCCATATGGGGAAGATGTTATCAAACCTTCTTTCTCATCCCTTGTTCCTGATGAGCTCACAGAATTCTCCGCCATCGGTTGGGCATCCACGTTATATCGTAATCATGTAGGGTGGGATAAAGATTCCCCCATCATGTAATTCCAATAAGAAATCAACCTCATCCTCAACCCCAGTATCCAATAAAACATGATGCTAAAGCACCCGTGAGGGAAATCCTCACACAACTGGAACACCAGGGTGTAATCAAACCCTGTGTCTTAACAATGAATAATCCTTTATTCCCAGTAGCTAAACTGGACCACTCGTACAGAATAGTCTTAGATTACAGACACTTAAACAGTCATACACGCACATACGCTATGCAAAACTCTCACAGCACAGCACTCATGAACAACATAGTGCGCAAAAAATACAAAACAACACTGGATATTTCCAATGTTTTCATCTGCCAAAAGATAGCACCTGAGAGTAGCGACCTAACAAGTTTCAGCACACTAGGCTCTCAGAAAAAATTATGTTGTTTACACCAGGGGGTGTACTAGAATAGTTCAGGACTGTTTGCTAGCTCATGTGACTTCAATATTGCACAACATTGACCCTGAAGCATTGTCCTGTGTGGATGATATCTATCTCACAGATGATGAATTACTGCAACATCTAAGATGGGTAGCCCGCATTGTTGTAGGATTTGCCGAATTCGGCTATAAATTCAACTTTAAAAAAAACAAAAATAGCCTTCCTTAGCGTCCTGTTTTTGGGATATGAGCTATCAAGAGAAGGAAAGAGCCTAGCACCACAATTCTTGGAAAAATGCACACAGTTACACCCTCCAAATACCATTAAAAAACTCCAGTCCCTATTGGGTTTCCTAAATTTTGGCAGAACTTTAATTCCAGATTACGCATCACGTATAAAACCCTTATATGACTTAATACGTCCTGACTTTTCCAGTAAATTTTGGACAGTCGAACAAACACGCATTCTAAGAGCTTTATAAACAGACATGCTTGCAGCACAACACCAACACACATGGGACACTAAAAAACATCTGGTCATCAGAGTAATTGTTGGTGCCATTGGTTTCATCTATTTAACTTTCAATGAGTGTGAAAGTGTCCTGATTGCATACAAATCACATTTATATTCAGCAGCAGAACAACGCTTTGCTCCCACTGAGAAAATTCTCACTGCTGTTCAGGTGGCTGTCATCAGAGAAAGACCACTGGCCAAGGGGAAACCCATTATTATCGTATCTCCAATTCCAGCCCTTGAGGCTGTTACCAAAGCCAGCATTCCAAACGTTAAAGCACTACATCCCCGTTGGATTCAATGGGCAATGTCTTTGACAGTCACTGATGTTGACTACATTTTTGACCCAAAGTTACAAGCTGAAAAAAAATGTCATTATGAACTACAATACCCAGTTCCAGCAAATGCATTGCCTATTGATCAATATCAAAGAGTCATGTATACTGATGCCTCAGCACAACCTGCAATAGGCACAAAGCATCAATGCTCTGCTGCTTGCGCAGTCGTAAGAGGCTAAATGGAGGGTAATGAATTCTATCCACAACAAACTTTCACGCAAACCCTAGGGAGTTGTACTGCACCACTGGCAGAGCTAAAGGCTCTGGTGATGGCAATGGGACATATGGATCCTGCACAGCTAACACTGATTGTTTGTGATTTGTACTATTGTGTCCAGTCCTTCAATGAACACCTGCATTATTTGCAGAATGGGTTCATAGATTCCAAAGGTAACACCATCAAACACAGACTTCTGTGGGGGAAAGTAGCGGATCTGAAGGAAACACTACCAAATGTCCATGTTGTACATACACTTGGACACTAGCACGTTGGAATACACGTTGCTGGAAATACACTGGCTGATGAAGCAGCCAAATCAGTAGTAGCCACAGCTGCTGTTGCTGCAGTAACTCGTGCTAGAATGAAACCCGACAATGACATATGGGCTGCCATGAAAGCCATGGCTAAAGGCACGCCCTTTCTAAAAGTATTTCCTGCTAAATATTCCTACTGAATGGGAGGCTTTCTTGACGCAGAAGTAAAAATACCAGGCGTAGGGGTTTGGATAATTCCCAATAAAGACCAAAAACCAGAGTTGATTAAAGCAGCACATGAGGGGGTTGATTCTGCCTATGCTGGTGTGACGACTACAATATCATTATTGCAAGCACATCATTGATGGCCAGGTCTATACATACAGACCAAGCGGTATGTCCTGTGTTGTGACATCTGCCAGCAAATTAAGGGGTCCACCATCAAATGCCCACCGCAGACACCCCTCCTAATTTTCAACAAACCTTTACAATATGTGTACTTGGACCATTGTGGTCCCCTAACACCGGACAGTGCATACAAATACATCTTAGTTGCTAGTGACTCCTGCTCCAGATTTCTATGTGTTTGGCCACAACATTCAGCTGACTCTCAGACTGTCATTAAAGATTTGCATGTCTTTATCAGCACATATGCAGTTGCGACTTTTCACTCGGACCAGGACCCTGCTTTTGCTTTGAGGGCATTCAGGGACGCCATGGCTTGGTTAGGGGTCCAGCTTCATTATTCGTCTCCATTTCATCCAGAGGGAAATAGTGTTGTGGAGTGACAAAGCCAAGATTTAAAGCAATCCTTTTCAGCCAGAGTATTAGGTACGAGTTATAGTTGGCTTAATCATATGTATGGAGTCCAGAGAGCACTTAATAATCTGCCTAGAAGGTCCATGGGGGGGGTCGTATTTCATACGAGTGCCCGTTTAGAACTCAAATGTATGTTTCAGATCTTGAATCCTGGCGTGGAGGCAGCAGAAAAACCTTTTGACATAAATGAATGTGTCACTGTCTTGCAGCAATTACAACAGTTCCGTGATGACAACGCTTCTGCCAGTGCTGCCTCCGTAGGATTTAAGGATGTACCAATAACATCTACGGGCTTTATACTTAAAGGTTGGGCATCTAGTAACATGAAAAAGTTGTATTCTTCCTATCGTGCACCGGTCCCAGTGTTGGAAATACACGGTACCAGAACTGTCATTCTACCACTGTTGCCTAATGCTAAAGAAAACCGCTATGTCTCCATCAACAATGTCAAGTTACACCATATGGCCGATCCTGCACAGCAGACCAAGAGGAACAATCTGTAGTACCCGAATCCCACTCACTACTGGTCAAGTTGTCCCATTACACGTCTTAAGCAGCAACGCTGACACCTCTCCAAGATTGAGGAGGGTGGAAAATGATCTTGCATTTGTTCCACTAACATCTATTCCAACAAACAACACAGAAATTGCTGATCGATTTGATTCGACTTCTACTCAGATGGATGGCATAATTTACAGTGAACTACTGTTGGAGACCTCTACCAGTTCTCCTCCTTCAAATATGGCTCCAGTTTTTACATGAACTGCTTCTGGATACTTTGCAGACATCAATGACACCTTTCTGGACTAATTTGCCTCTTCTACACCTGAACTGCCAAAAACACATACGCTGATAAACTAGCTTAAAACTCACTATTTTCTTTTCCCATGGAACTAT
The DNA here is from genome assembly GCF_031143425.1 of Pleurodeles waltl. Lineage (NCBI taxonomy): Eukaryota > Metazoa > Chordata > Amphibia > Caudata > Salamandridae > Pleurodeles > Pleurodeles waltl. The sequence continues at coordinate 281,171,657 of NC_090450.1, forward strand.
CTGTGGCTTTCTTTGACTATATTAGCTTTCCTACTTTGGAATGGCTTTGTTATTACTTTTTTTCTATTAATACATGGTCATTACCTTCATGAAAGATCGACAGTTGAACTGGTGAATGAGGTCCTAAAACCACATTTTTCTTCGCACAAGGTCCGCAGAGACTTGTCTTTCGTGAACATTTCCGCTATACCAATTCCTGATGGGATTGTTTGGGATGAAGTCACATTTGATATATACATATATGGCCCCACGGAGGTCATTCAAATACCAAATATGTTTAAGCTTTCTATGAACGATTTAATAATACCCGGAGTTGTTTCTGATAACTGGGATGTGAAAACAGTTGATTCTTTGATGACTGAGCTGCGGTATTCTACTGTATTTGAAAGTGAGGATGTTTAACAATCCAAAGAGAATTACGGTGATATGTTTTTCTGTAAGTTATTATGGACACCATTTCATTCACAGAGCAAGTAACCCAAAACCTATTTTAATTACACACAATGGGAACACTGTCCAACTCCACCACAGGGGAGTTCTAAAAGATATTCTGAAAAATGTGCATATTTTTTTGGGGCACAATATTAAAAATGCGAGTCATATTATTTCAAATTGCCATTGATGGAAAATGTACATATGTTATTGACAGATACAAAATTCATTTATTCCGATTCCTTTGTTTCCCGGTTGGCTTTAGAAGGCTATGAATATTGGTTGAAGTTGATTGACTCAAAAGGTGTGTGGGGAACAAAAAATTGGCAAAAATGGGGAAAGGGAGTTTTATTGAGAGCAGCCTGACACCTGTTCAAATGATATTTTTAAATGAACCTGTACAACAGACAAACTGTTTAGGCTCAGCAAAAATTAAGGATTTGAATGGGCCCAGTATTCCTGCCCCTGCAAAATGTTACAAATGGCAAAAATGTATAAATGCAACTGAAGATCAACTAGATGAATGGGTCCAGGAAGACACATTTAATGCTTCACTTTCATGTCCTGGTGGGTGGTTATTGTGGCCAATAGATACCAATGGGTGTCATAAAGGTTTTACAAACTCCATGGGGGTTTTAGAACAAGTAGGCCACACCCTTGCTATGTGTCATCTGAACATGCGGGTATAGTAACAACATACAGTGTAGGGAAACTATGCCAGCAATAGTTGAAGAGTTCAGCACTAGATGCTGTTAGAGAACACCTCAGTCTCCTGTCTAACAACACCGACTTACAGGATTTCTTGTTAGGCCCCAGAAATCAACGCATTAAGCACTTATATGCAGTCTATAATGAAATTTGGAAGCTTTCTCAATAGGAAGCCGCTGCCCGGTTAAGGCAAATAGACCAGGAAAACTTACAGAAGGCATAGCTGTTCTAGATAATGGGATTAATACCCTGTCCGACCGGATATACACCTTAAATAACATTGTTTCTTCTGCAATTGACATGAAACAAAGTGTTATGTCTTCTTGACATCATGGACAGAGTCAATTAAGATCCATTATGCAGTTAGGTTGGACATTTCAGACACTGAAGGCTAGTTGCATTCCCTGGCAACACATTAGCGCAAGGGACATATTTTCCACATTTAATATAACACGACAACAACAACTAATGGCTAAGAAAGAAGCCACTTATGTCATGTTAAATATTGAAAAATTAGAAAAGTTGCCTTGTACTGTGGCTGAAATACCATCTGCTGGGTGGTTAATACATGGGGTCATTAATCTGCCTATTTTAACACTTCAATTCGCGTCCTGCTTAAAACACATTCCAGTGGGCAGATATTAAAGGCTAGGAAATAGTTACATCCATGAGGTGTGGGAGCTGCCCTTCTCGTACAAATGTCTCAGTGGCATGAAAGAGGTCTTTCTTAGCGGTAGTGAATGCAAGACTTCTGTCAGCCATTTGATGGTTTGTAAACAGCTGTCCTTGCACAGGACATGTAACACTTCGGCAGCAAACTTGGCTTGTTATCTGAAGGGAATTCCAGTCCCCTTGACTAGACCTGCATTCCAGGTGCTCTTGAGTGGCAGCTATGTCCTCCTCAATACTGAAAACTGTTGTGGGATGTGAGCCGGAATAGTTTATGTCATTTCGGTCTCTAAGATTGTTACATGCTGCGGGAACATACTTTTTCCTCCTACTCAACAGAGGGAAGAAGCTGAGATTTGGACCCATATCGCTACTTAAAATTTTTATTTTGACAAGTTGAGCAGACTCAAGGCTTTATTTTTTCAAAAACATGTGGTGCTCATATCTGCACGCGAGACTTATGCGCTTCAGGTTGCAAGATCATTAGCAAAAATGCAGTCCCTTTTAAGTACCAACTTCCCGAGACACTTTGGTGAACTCGTGGGACAAATATTTAATGCGTCCAGTACTACTGGAATCGCAATTTTTTTTAAGGCTGTTGGTTCTGGTTTCATTCGCACCTTCTCGTCTATATTCGGCTTAATACCTTCAGCCATCCACTCAATATTCTTCAGTATTTTCTGAGGATTTCCGATAACTGTGGCTATAATAGGTGGCATTTTGCTATAGCTACTTTTCTGTGCAATGGCTGTCCCGTTGCAACAAGGAGGACTGAAAGCTAAACTTACAAGGGGACGTGAATAGGTCGATGAACCTTTTGACTCCCAATAAAGATGTTCTTACCATAGATTCAGTACATAATTAATAATCAATACACAATAATCATTAGTAATCAACAAAATCAATAATCAGTGGAGTCAGTAAGTGTCACGCACCATGACCTTTCAGTCATGAATAACCACACCTTTAGTAAAGTTTAGAATGTTTATTCCCTATTTTAACAATGCTTAGGTCATGTACATTAATCTCAAAATCAAATCAAGCACATAAAGGAATAACACTGGTTGCCCAAAGTGGTGGAAGAAACACAATCTAATCAAAGCTTGAACTACCACACATTCTAAAGTTATGGTGCAAATAAAAAACAAAGGGGGTCATTCTGACCTCGGCGGTAAAAGGCTCTTACCGCCGGTCAGAAGTCCGCCATTCTACCGCTGCGGCCGCGGTAAACCGCCACGGGCATTCTGACCCACAACTGCCAACCGCCAAAAACCCGACATCCACGGAAGGCCGCCTCATCAGCGGTCAGCGATAAACTGGAGATGGCCAAACCTCCACCGTCACGCCAACACAAACACGCCCATGCCATTACGACCCACGAATCCACGTGGCGGTCTTTCAACCGCGGTATTCCATTGGCGGTACACACCGCTGCGGTCAAAATACACACACCTTTACAAAACACAGCCACATTGGACAATTCAAAATACACACACCAGATACACATACATACACCACTCCCACACATCCAATCAACTATAAAACACACACCCACATCACCCACAAACCCCCACTACTAGAATTTCGGAGAGAAGGCGAGAGAGAGAGAGCACAGCTATCGACAAACCCAACACACACAGGAACACAACATCATCACCCACACTACATCCACGCACAAAACACCACACACCACCACACACACCACACTCATCACCACAAACACCACCCCACACCACCCCATGGCACCCCAAAGACACCCCAGGTTCTCGGACCAAGAACTCAGGGTCATGGTGGAGGAAATAATAAGGGTAGAGCCCCAGCTATTCGGCACACAGGTGCAGCACACCACAATAGCTAGGAAGGCAGAGCTATGGCAAAGGATCGTCGACAGGGTAAACCCTGTGGGACAGCATCCCAGAAACCGGGAAGACATCCGAAACGCTGGAACGACCTACGGGGGAAGGTGCGGTCGATGGTGTCAAGACACAACATCGCTGTGCAGAAGACTGGCGGCGGACCCCCACCCACTCCACCCGAATTCACAGCATGGGAGCAAGAGGTCTTGAACATCCTGCATCCTGAGGGCCTTGCTGGAGTAGGCGGAGGAATGGACTCTGGTAAGTCTAATCTCAACTACTTCACCCCCCCCACCCACCAGCATGCCAACCCACACCCCCGCCCTCACCCCCAACCCCCCAGCACACATCCTCCCTGCCAATGTCTCACCAGCACAACCCACCCAACACAACACCAATCCCTGAATACCACCACAAACCATGGACACCCATCACCTAAGCATGACCACTGCACATACCCATCCCCCCTCACAAACCACCCTCACAACTCCTCCCACAAGGGAATGCCAGCACTGGGGGACAAGGGCACCCACAAATCGCACGCCATGGCACACACAGAAGCAATAACCATACTCTTTTACCCCTGCAGGGCCCGAACGCCAACACACCGGCCAGGAGGGTGCAGATTTATCCATCCCGCCCCCAGAACAGGCCCCCAGTGATGACAGCAGCTCTGTCGACCTAGAACCTAATGACCAGCCCGGACCATCGGGGACCTCTGGACAGTCGGTTCCCCACACACAGACACTGGCCACAGCAGACCCAACCCCCTCTGGGAATACCAGCACAGCTCCCACCCAGCGGGCCCATGCCTCTGTCTCGCGGACGCGTCAATCAGCGGTGTGTCCGCCACTACAGGGCACCCAGGCTGACCCACCACCCCAACAACAACAGGGACCTGGGGGCAGTGGTAGTGGGCACACCGTCCAGGGGACAGAGGCCCGGGGAAACAGGGCAACTGGGACGGCTGCTGTGCGAGAGGGGGTTGACCGGCCCAGGGAACCCACTCTCCAAGAGGCCCTCACCACCATCATGGGAGCATACCACCACTCCCAGGAGACGATGGCGACGGTACTGGCCAGGTTCCAGGAGATCCAGGCACAGCAGGAGGAACAGTACATGGGGTTCAGAGACGAACTCAGGACTATCGGTACCGCAATGGGGACCATCGTCCTGGCCCTCAACCAGATAGTCACCACATTGCAGGACCATGTGGCACCCCAAAGGGCCCCTGTCACCAGCCCGGACGACGAACAGCCTGCCACCTTCACCGGCGCTAGTGGACAGGAGGCCCCCACACCACGACAGGCCACCAGAACCCCACCTCCTGCTGAAGATCAACCACCCCGCAAGCGGAACCTGAGATCACACAAGAAGACAGAGTAGGATGCCAAGACCCCCGCCAGCATAAGATACCCCCTGATGTCATCCCACTGTCCCACATTGTCACCCTGTCCAACCTTGAACTGCCCCTGCTCCATCCTTCCACAGGCATATGGGCAATGCACCTGTGCTACTGAGAACTGGACTCTGCCATGGACATTACTCCACCCCCACCCATCACCGTTTTACTATCATGGACCTATACGCAGCACTTTAAATAAATCACCAATTGTACTTCAAATGTCAGGAGTCTGCTTGTATTCTTTACAAATGTATTACACATAACGGTGCAATAATGTTAATTTACATTGTGATGACAACATACCAGTGTCAATAAGCATTAGTCCATGGGCAAACAAAGCAGAAGTCACGCTGTGGGTCATACAGCTCTGAAAAAGGAAGGGAAAGTCAAAAATCAGTGAAAAGGAACTGGGGGGAAACACAGAAAGTAGAGATGCAGGAGGCCAGAAGTAAATGTAAAATGGCGTGGGTGATTCTTACCTGTGTGCTACTGAAAATACTGTTGTATAACTGTGTCCCTGTTGTCCGTGTCGTCCCCGTCGTCTTCCTCCTCTTCACTCTCCACAGGCTCCACAGCTGCTAAAACACCACCATCTGGACCATCCTCCTGCAGGAAAGGCACCTGGCGTCGCAAAGCCAGGTTGTGAAGCATACAGCAGGCCACGATGATCTGGCACAACTTCTTTGGTGAGTACATTAGGGATCCACCAGTCATATGGAGGCACCTAAACCTGGCCTTCAGGACCCCGAAGGTCCGTTCTATAATCCTCCTAGTTCGGCTATGTGCCTCATTGTACCGTTCCTCTGCCCTGGTCCGGGGATTCCTCACTGGGGTCAATAGCCAAGGCAGGTTGGGGTAACCAGAGTCACCTATTAGCCACACACGGTGTCTCTGTAGCTGTTCCATCACATAAGGAATGCTGCTATTTCGCATGACATACGCGTCATGCACTGACCCAGGGAACTTGGCATTTAGATGGGAGATGAACTGGTCAGCCAAACAGACCACCTGGACATTCATCGAATGGTAATTTTTTCTATTTCTGTACACCTGCTCATTGTCTTTTGGGGGTACTAAAGCCACATGGGTCCCATCAATGGCACCAATGATGTTGGGGATATGTCCAAGGGCATAGAAATCACCCTTCACAGTGGCCAAATCACCCTCCTCAGGGAAAACAATGTATCTCCGCATGTATTTCATCAGGGCAGACAACACTCTGGACAAAACCTTAGAAAACATAGGCTGAGACATCCCTGATGACATGGCCACTGTTGTCTGAAAAGACCCACTTGCCAAAAAATGGAGTACTGACAGAAGCTGCACCAGAGGGGGAATTCCTGTGGGTTGGCGGATGGGGGACATCAGGTCTGGCTCCAGCTGGGCACACAGTTCATGTATAGTGGCTCGGTCAAGTCGGTATCGAAGTATAATATGTTGTTCTTCCATTGTCGACAGGTCCACCAGCGGTCGGTACACGGGAGGATTCATCCTTCTCCTCGCAAGTCCCAGCGGACGGTGCCTAGGAAGGACAACATGGAGCACAGAGTCAAGCAACCCACAGGTTCGTTCACACAGCTTGCACAGTACACGAATCGCTATGCATTGAAAGGCTTGTATGAGTGGCAATGCAAGGCCTAGGCCTGTGTGACGCAGTAGAAATTAAGATATGGGGGCCCTTGAAATGGCGGCTGCCTGACCTGTGAAGTGTGACAGTGGGATGTGAGGTCACTGCGCTGGCGTGGCACACCGTGGCGGTAGGCGGTCGAAGACCGCGGCGCAAAGCAGCATCGGTTAACATTGAACCCTATGGGTCTCAGGAGCCAATGACGATGTGCGCCGCCGGTCGCGGTACGCACCGCCGCGGGCGTGACCGCCATTTTCTATCTGATTAATTACTCAACCTGATCAACCACAGGAGAGGACCTATACTGCAAGTGCTGCTGTGACCTCGGTCTGGAAGAGACAATGGCTGCTGCGACTGGGGAAAGGGCCCCTGCCTTCACTTCAGAAGAGTTGGAGAAACTTGTGGATGGGGTCCTGCCCCAGTATGCGCTACTCTACGGTCCTCCAGACCAACAGGTAAGTCCACTGGGTGCACGTTGAATGGGCTATGCCTGGGTTGTGTATGGTGGATGTAAGATGGTGGGGTGGGGAGCGAATGAGGAGTGCAAGGCACGACAGATGAGAGCATGTGCCACATGGCAGGGTTGGGGAGGGGGGGGCAATCATATCTAACATGCAGAAAATGTTGAAATTTTCTTTCCCACCCTGTACATGTCAAATAGGTCAGCGCCCATCAGAAAGTCGACATTTGGCGTGCCATCGCCAAGGAAGTCCGGGACCTGGGGGTCCACAACAGACGGGGCACCCACTGCCGAAAGAGGTGGGAGGACATCCGCCGCGTGACCAGGAAGACCGCCGAGTCACTGCTGGGGATGGCCTCCCAACATAGGAGGGGTTCCAGTCGTACCTTGACCCCCCTGATGTCCCGGATCCTGGCGGTGGCCTACCCCGATTTGGATGGGCGCGTGAGGACATCACAGCAGACACAAGGGGGTGAGTACCAGCACATTCTGCTATCTTTACACGCAGTGGAGGCGTCTGGGTGGGGGAGGAGGGCTGTGGGTGACATTAGGCCAGGTCACTTTCTGTAGTGTAGTCCCCCTCCTTTAGGCATGGCCCTGTGCCCCCGCCCCCCACCTCTGTAGGGTGCCAAGTACAGCAATCCATGGTCCAGCATCACCCATGTGCGCATTTGTTGTCCATAGACCTGTTGGCCTAGTCACAAGTACTGAGTAGTGTACCCCGATTGCGCAGCGTAGTGCATGAGGCTCCTGTGTCTGTCCTCTCCGCCAACGGTGTTGGCAATGCATGCACTCAATCTGTTTTTATTTCTCCCCCCACCCTTTTTCTTTATCTTCTTGTGCATGTGTGCATTAGCATCATCAGGCGGAGGAGAATTGGCATCGGAGCACGAGGGAGCTGCAAGTCACAAGGCCCCGATGGGCCATGGTACAGACACCGAGGTCACCAGTGATACGGAGGGCGAGGGGAGCACCACAACGGGGACCCGTGGTGACACCGACACGTCCTCGGAAGGGAGCTCCCTAGCGGTGGCGGCAACATCCGGGCCCCCCGCCTCTACAGGTACAGCCACCACCCAGCGCACCAGCTCCGCCCTCCCAGCAGCCCCTCAGCCTTCGCTCCGTGCCCGCTCGCCCAAGAAGGCGGGCATCTCCTTCGCCCCAGGCACCTCAGGCCCTGCCCCTGTTACCCCTGCTGCCCTCAGTGAGGAGGTCATTGACCTCCTACAGACCATCATTGTTGGGCAGTCTACCCTTTTGAATGCCATCCAGGGGGTAGAGAGGGAGGTGCATCGGAGCAATGCATACCTGGAGGGCATTCATTCGGCTCTGGCCTCAGCACTGACGGCAGCCATTGTCCCTGTTTCCAGCCTCCCTCTTCTGACTGCCTCCACCCTGTCTCTGTCTCCTGTTCCTAAGCCTATCCCATCCACACCATCAGACCAGCCTGCACACACCTCAACACCCAAGGGCAGCTCATCCAGACATAAGCATCACAGATCACACAAGCATTCACCCAAGCAACACCCAGATGCAGACATGCCAACAGTCACTACCACCCCTGTGTCCCCCTCCTCCTCGTCTCCCTCCTCCCTCCCTGTGACGTCTCCACTCACACCTGCATGCACACCACCATCAGCCAGTACTTCCATCACCAGCACACCCTCCAGTACAGTCCGCACACGTGCAGTCACCACCCCCACTGCCATTTACACTTCCCCTGTGTCCTCTCCCACTGTGTCTGTCACCCCCTCTTCCAAGACACACAAACGCAGGCAGCCACCCACCCAACAGCCATCCACCTCACGCCAGCCTCCGTCACAAGCACCTGCACCCAAAGACAGCACACCTGACTCTCCTACAACCACATCCTCTTCCTCCACTCCCATACCCACTACACCTACCCTTTACATTGGTCCTAAAAAACTTTACCTCTCCAAACTTAACCTCTTTGCCCCACCTGACCCACCCCCTCCATATGCTAAGAGTCCCAAGAGCACCTCAGCCACCACCAGCCCTGCTTCAAGTGTCAGCATTGAGCACGGGTTTTGGAGTCCACCCTTTCCCAGCACTGATACATTGGCCAGCAGCAAGGGGACAGCCAGCCCCCCCCCCCTGGAAAGAGGACCCGTAAAATCAAGGGCCGCCGCGAGAAGACTGACACGGCTGCCCCCAAGGAGCAAAGTCCTGGGCCGTCACCTGCCACAACATCCAGGGGAGGCAAGGGCCAGAGAGCCTCATCGAAGGAGGGCAAGGGCAGCAGGGCGGAGAAGACAGCCAGCAGGGGCGCGGACCAGGAGGGACCCACAAGCCCCATCCCGGGTGTGAGGGAGGACACCCACGGGCCCAGGACTCCGTCACAGAAGGGTCCAGCAACTGCACGGTCGGAGGGCGACTAAGCAGGGAGTCCTGGCCAGGTCTGGCTCCCTTGATTGCCTGGACAAGGACCGCTGAAGAGGGCCCCGCCGGGCAGCATGGCACCGCTGAAGAGGGCCCCGCTGGGCAGCAAGGCACCGCTGAAGAGGGCCCCGCCGGGCAGCAAGGCACCGCTGGAGAGGGCCCCGCCGGGCAGCAAGGCACCGCTGGAGAGGGCCCCGCCGGGCAGAAAGGCACCGCTGGAGAGGGCCCCGCCGGGCAGCAAGGCACCGCTGAAGAGGGCCCCGCCGGGCAGCAAGGCACCGCTGGAGAGGGCCCCGCCGGGCTGAAAGGCACCGCTGAAGAGGGCCCCGCCGGGCAGCAAGGCACCGCTGAAGAGGGCCCCGCCGGGCAGCAAGGCACCGCTGAAGAGGGCCCCGCCGGGCAGCAAGGCACCGCTGAAGAGGGCCCCGCCGGGCAGAAAGGCACCGCTCTGCTGGGCCCCGCCGTCTCATGCACCGCTCCGCTGGGCCCTTCCTGTCAAGCACCGCTCCGCTGGGCCCCGCCTTCTCATGTACCGCTCCGCTGGGCCCTTCCTGTCAAGCACCGCTCCGCTGGGCCTCGCCGTCTCAAGCACCGCTCCGCTGGGCCCCGCTGTCTCAAGCACCGCTCCGCTGGGCCCCGCCGTCTCAAGCACCGCTCCGCTGGGCCCCGCCGTCTCAAGCACCGCTCTGCTGGGCCCCGCCGTCTCAAGCACCGCTCCGCTGGGCCTCGCCGTCTCAAGCACCGCTCTGCTGGACCCGCCGTCTCAAGCACCGCTCCGCTGGGCCTCGCTGTCTCAAGCACCGCTCCGCTGGGCCCTTCCTGTCAAGCACCGCTCCGCTGGGCCTCACCGTCTCAAGCACCGCTCCGCTGGGCCCTTCCTGTGAAGCACCACTCCGCTGGGCCCCGCCGTCTTAAGCACCGCTCCGCTGGGCCCTTCCTGTCAAGCACCGCTCCGCTGGGCCCTTCCTGTCAAGCACCGCTCCGCTGGGCCTCGCCGTCTCAAGTACCGCTCCGCTGGGCCCTGCCGTCTCAAGCACCGCTCCGCTGGGCCTCGCCATCTCAAGCACCGCTCCGCTGGGCCCTTCCTGTCAAGCACCGCTCCGCTGGGCCCTTCCTGTCAAGCACCGCTCCGCTGGGCCTCGCCGTTTCAAGCACCGCTCTGCTGGGCCTCGCCGTCTCAAGCACCGCTCCGCTGGGCCTCGCCGTCTCAAGCACCGCTCCGCTGGGCCTCGCCGTCTCAAGCACCGCTCCGCTGGGCCCTTCCTGTCAAGCACCGCTCCGCTGGGCCCTTCCTGTCAAGCACCGCTGGCCCATTGACAGTGCCGGTTCTGTGTCGAGCTAGTGTTCACACTGCACTCGGGGCACCCTGCCTCCTCCATTACCTGTGGAGTCTGTAATCCACCTGATGGCCTGTGTCTCTGCACTCCCCAGGATGGCAGAGTGGGCAGACCACCCTCTGTAGAGACTTGTGAGACTGTGGCTTTGCACTCCCCAAGATGGCAGAGTGGGCAGACCACCCACTGTAGAGACTTGTGAGACTGTGGCTTTGCACTCCCCAGGATGGCACAGTGGGCATGGTGGACCCTTCGTGTATCTGGCGTCGTGGACTCATGTGGCTGAGGTGCCCCCCCTTCCCTTCCCCCTGAGGTGCCTGTAGTTTTGTCATCTGATGCCCCAGCAGTGTTCTCTCCAACGGACTCAGGTCTCCTGTGTGGGCTTTGCCCATGTGTTGATACACTTTGGCCCACTGACAGTGGAAATGTAAGTGACTGTGCAGGACTTATTGCCTATGTTTATCGGTTTCGCAAGGTTCTTACTTGATTTTTTTGAATTCATATTGCTATTTTACCATGACTTCAATGACCCTCTTTTATACATAAATTTTGATTCTCACTTTAATTATGTCTTTGGATTATTCCGTGGGGTTTGGGTGGTGTCACTGTGACTTGGTGCTCTGCATTGGTGTGTAGATAGTTGGGGGGGGTCGCATATGTGTGTGCACGTAAGCTTTCCTCCTCCCCCCTCCCCTGTGTCGTAGGTGCAGTACTCACCATTGTCGTCTGCGCCGGCGTTCATACTCATGGTAGATGAGCAGGTAGACAATAGCTGGTAGGATGTTTAATTCGGGTTCCATGCTGTTCTCCGTTCTCGTGGAGTGTGTATAGGTGAGCGTTTTCCCGTTCGTAGTCTGTTTCCGCCGTGTTTTTATCGGCGGGGCTCCCGCCCCGGAAAAGGTGGCGGATTGGTGAGTTGTGATAGTGTGGGCGGTACATTGTCTGCCGCCTGTCTGTTGGCGATGACCGCCGAGCTGTTTGTTTGTGCCGCCGTGGCGGTCGGAGTGTTAAAGCGGCGGCCTGTGTTGGCGGTTCCCGCCAGGGTCAGAATTCCATTTTTTGGACCGCCAGCCTGTTGGCGGGTTGGCCGCCGCTTTAACACTGACCGCCGAGGTCAGAATGACCCCCAAAGTCTACTTAATCAGTGAAATAAAGTACATGAAGTTTAGCAGAGAAATTTACCAGGCATTAGTCCCTGTTATCATAATTCATTAGTGAGAATCCTTAACTAACATCAAATTAACATTAGCATGTCGGGCTTCATTCAAAACAATTTAATAACACAAATTTGGAAAAACATCTAACTATGCTTCTATCAAAACAGCACAGTTGGTACCTAGAAATGAAAAGTAAATATGCATGGTAATCACAGTTAGGAATATACCTATCCTCAGGGTGGATCAGCAAAGCAAAATCAGTCTTCATCCGCAGGACATCAGTCGATCAGCAAGGCAACAGGATTCAACATCAGAAATTAAAAAGGGCAAAGTCTCTAAGCATTAAAGTTAAGCATGTCTCTAGTAAAGATGCATAAGAAAGTAACAACTTATCGGTCAGGAAAAATGGGTAGTAAACTGTCTTCTCTCAGAATGAGCTCTCTTCCCTCTCTGCAGTGTTGTCATGTTAAAGTCACCTAAACTATCCCCCAAATCCCTACTGGTCAGTTAATTGTATGTTCGCACTCTGGCCAATAAAACTAAAATCTAAAATCTTTGAATTCATATATTACTCCGTTCTCATACTGTTGATTGGTTCGTCTAGCGATGTCCTCATCATCTAGCTTGTCAGGTGACAATATCGTTGCAGCTTATACTCTAGTCAGTATCTTCATTGTTCTTGTCCTGGGAAAGTCATTCTCACACACATTACACATAAAAAGTTGCATTAGCAAGAACATAGGGGGTCATTACAACATCGGCGGTAAAAGCAGAAGACCGCCAATACACCGCTGCAGCCGCGGAATTCCGCCACAGCTATTATGACACACATCTCGGAATCCGCCGAAATTCAGACACCCACACAAGTCCGCCACACCAAAGGTCAGTGTAAAACTGGCGAAAACAAAACCTCCACCTCCACGCCAACAGAAACACGCCCATGCTATTACGACCCACGAATCCACGTGGCGGTCTTTCAACCGCGTTATTCCATTGGCGGTATACTCCGCCGCACTCAAAATACATACACATCTCCAAAACACAGCCACATTGGACAATTACAAATACACACACCTGATACACATACACACACCACTCCCACATACCCAACACAACATAAAACACACACCCACATCACCCACAAACCCCTACGACCACAATTCACGACCGACGGCCAGAGAGACAGAGAGCACAGCAACTGAGAACCCCACCACACAGAGGCACACAACACCATCACCCATACAACATTACACGCACAATACACCACACACCACTACACATCACCACACATATCAACACTGACACCACCCCACACATCACCCACACCACCCCATGTCACGCCAAAGAGTTTTCCGAGGAGGAGCTCAGGGTCATGGTGGAGGAAATCCTACGGGTAGAGCCACAGCTATTTGGCTCACAGGTGCAGCACATATCCATAGCCAGGAAGATGGAGCTATGGCTCAGAATAGTCGACAGGGTCAACGCAGTGGGACAGCATCCAAGTAATCGGGAGGACATCAGGAAGAGGTGGAACGACCTACGGGGGAAGGTGCGTTCTGTGGTCTCCAGGCACAACATTGCGGTTCAGGGGACTGGCGGCGGATCCCCACCTCGTCCCCCACAACCAACAACATGGGAGGAGCAAGTCTTGACCATCATGCATCCAGAGGGCCTCGGAGGAGTCGGTGGAGGAATGGACACTGGTAAGTCAAATCTTAACTATCATATCCCCCACCCTACCTGCATGCTATCACAGACCCCCAGCCTCCCCCCTCCCCTATCACTCCAACTCCTCACTAATGTACTAATAACACAAACCACACATCCCAACACCAAGCCCTGCATGACACAACTAAGCATGCTCACCCATCACCAAAGCATGCTCACTGCACATACCCAGAACAACCCCCTAACATCATCACACAAACCCACACACAGGAATGCTTGCACTGGGGTACACAACCACCCACCCATTGCACACCATTACACACACACATGCAATAATCATGATCTTATGTCCCTGCAGGACCACTAAGGAACGTCACCACACCGGAGGGTCCAGACAACTGCACTCCACCCACAGAAGAGGCCCACAGTGACGATAGCAGCTCTGCCCCACTGGATCCTGATGACCAGCCTGGACCATCGGTTCCCTTTGCACAGGCACAGCCCAACACTGACCTTCCACCCTCTGGTAACACCAGCACAGCGCCCACCCAGCGGGCCCATACCTCCCTACCCAGGACACGTCAATCAGCTGTGTGTCCACCACTACAGGGAACCCAGGATAACCCACCACCCCAACAACAACAGGGACCTGGGGGCAGTGGTAGTGGGCACACGGTCCAGGGGATGGAGGCACAGGAACACAGGCGAACTGGGAGGGCTGCTGTGCGACAGGGGGTGGACAGGCCCAGGGAACCCACTCTCCACGAGGCCCTATCCTCCATCATGGGAGCATACCACCACTCCCAGGAGACGGTCCTGGCCAAATTTCAGGAGACCCAGCGCCTGCAGGAGGAGCAGTATTTGGGCTTCAGGGAGGAACTCAGGAACATCAGCTCCGCCCTGGGCACCATCGTAGGGGTGCTGAAGGACATACAGCAGACCATGAGGGACACCCTGGCACTCCAAGGGGCCCCTGACACTAGCATTGACGATGAACTGCCCACCACCTCCACCGGCGCTAGTGGACAGGAAGCCCTGCCACAGGACCACCACACCAGCACCCCACCCCCTGCAGGTGGACAACCACCTTGCAAGCGGTCCCTGAGATCCAGGAACAGGACAGAGCAAGATGGCAAGACCCCCGCCAGGAAATGAGACCACCCTGATTGTCGTCCCACTTTGTTACCCTGTCCATACTTAAACTGCCCCAGCTCCACTTCCTATGCCCATATGGGCAGTGCACCTGTGTGACCAATGGACTGGACTCTGCCATGGACATTCCCCCACCGTCCCCCATCACCATATTACAACCCCACTCCATTTTTGAGCACTTCAATAAACACCCTTGAACCACAAATAAATCTGGCGTTAGTCTGTGATTTTGAAAATATGTATTATCAATGACCGTGTCATAATACGTTTCCAATTGTAAAGCCAACATAACTATGTCACACATCACAAGTCCTTGGAGGATGCAAGCAGATGACACACGTTGCTAACCACACCTGTGAAACCGTAATAGAAAGATACAACCAAATACTGCTATTAAATGACAGACAGGATAGAGGTAGACGTGTGAAAGTTAATTGAATGGTAAAAATGAATATGTTCTCACCTGTGTGTCACTGGAAATATTGCTGTATGACTGACTCCCTGTTGTCGATGTCTTCTTCCTCAGCTTCCTCCTCATCACTGGCCACAGGCTCCACAGGCTCCACAGCTGCCACAACACCGTCATCTGGACCATCCTCCTTCAGAAAAGGCACCTGGCGTCGCAAAGCAAAATTGTGAAGCATCGAGCAGCCAATGATGATCTGGCACACCTTCTTCGTTGAGTAGAATAGGGAACCACCTGTCATATGGAGGCACGTGAACCTGGCCATCAGGAGGCCGAAGGTGCATTCGATCACCCTCCTAGTCCGCCCATGGGCCTCATTGTAGCGTTCCTCTGCCCTGGTCCTGGGATTCCTCACTGGGGTCAATAGCCAGGACAGGTTGGGGTAACCAGAGTCCCCAAATAGCCACACCTGGTGCCTCTGGAGTTGACCCATCATATAAGGTATGCTGCTATTCCGCAGGATGTAGGCGTCATGCACTGAGCCAGGGAACATAGCATTTACCTGCAAGATGTACTGGTCTGCCAAACATACCATCTGTACATTCATCGAATGATAACTCTTCCTGTTCCTGTACACCTGTTCACTCCTGTGGGGGGGGACCAGAGCTACATGGTTCCCATCAATGGCACCTATGATGTTAGGGATATGGCCCAGGGCATAGAAGTCACCTTTCACTGTAGCCAAATTCTCCACCTCAGGGAAAATGATGTATCTCCTTACGTGTTTCAGCAGGGCAGCCAACACTCTGGACAACACGTTGGAAAACATAGGCTGGGACATCCCTGATGCCATGGCCACTGTTGTCTGAAAAGACCCACTAGCAAGGAAATGGAGCACTGACAGCACCTGCACGTCAGGGGGGATTCCAGTGGGATGGCGGATTGGTGACATCAGGTCTGGCTCCAACTGGGTACATAGTTCCTGGATAGTGGCACGGTCAAACCTGTAGGTGACGATTAAATGTCGCTCCTCCATTGTCAACAGGTCCACCAGGGGTCGGTACACCGGAGGATTCCGCCATCTTCTCAAATGTCCCAGCTGACGGTTCCTAGGAAGGATAACAGCGACCACAGAGTCAACAAATTTCCAGGTATGTACCCACAGATACACTGAACACGACACAAAACACTTCCTGTATGTGTGTTGAGTGTAGGCCTAGCTATGTGTGACGCAGTAGTAAATGAAGCCATGTGGGCCCCTGAAATGGCAGCTGCCTGACCTCTAAACTGGGACAATGGGAATGTGAGGTCACTGCGCTGGCGTTGTACCCCGTCACGGTAGGCGGTCGGAGACCGGGGCGCAATGCTGCATTGGTTAACATTGGACCCTATGGGTCCCAGGAGCCAATGACGAAGTGCGCCGGCGGTGATGATACGCACCGCCGCGGACATCACCGCCGCGGACGTGACTGCCATTTTCTATCTGTTCAATCACTCGATACCTGATCTTCGACAGGAGAGGACCTACACTGCAAGTGCTGCTATGTCCTCGGTCTGGAACAGACAATGGCTGCTGCGTCTGGGGAAAGGGCCCCTGCCTTCACTGCTCAGGAGTTGGAGAAGCTAGTAGACGGGGTCCTCCCCCAGTACACGCTACTCTACGGTCCTCCAGACCAACAAGTAAGTACACAGGGAGCACGTTGTATGTGCTATGCCTGGGTGGAGAGGGCTGGTTGTAAGAGGGAAGGGGGCAGAGTGCAGTGAACATGAAGGACTGTGAATGCATGTGCCACATGGCAAGGGTAGGGATGGGGGTCACTCACATGGGCGGTGCAGTTGGTAATGATTTCTCTTCTTCCCTTGTGCATGTCATGTAGTCAGCGCCCACCAGAAGAAGGACATTTGGCGTGCCATCGCCAAGGACGTCCGGACCCTGGGGGTCCACCAGAGACGGGGCACCCACTGCCGGAAAAGATGGGAGGGCATTCGCGGCTGGAGCAAGAAGACGGTGGAGGCCCAGCTGGGGATGGCCTCCCAATGTGGGAGGGGTGCCCGTCGTCCCATGACCCCCCTGATGTTCCGAATCCTGGCGGTGGCCTACCCGGAGTTGGATGGGCACTTGAGGGCATCACAGCAGACACAAGGGGGTGAGTACACTCTCATTCTGGGGATTTGGCGTGCAGTTGAGGGGTCTGGGTGGGGGAGGATGGCTGTGGGTGTACCTAGGCTAGTCCCCTCCGTAATGCAGGGCATGTGGCACTCCACCCCACCTCAGTAGTGGGCCAAATACAGGTATAGGTGCCCCTGTGGCATCCATGTGTGCAGATGTCCACCATAGCCATGTAGGCCATATCCCAGCAATTGCATCAGTAGAGGCCAAGAGCACGGCGTAGTGCAGTGGGCTGCTGTGTCTGTATTGTCCGCCAACGGTAGCGGTAAGCCATGCACTCAACCTTTCTTTCTTCTGTTGTCCCCTCCCCCTTTATCTGCTCTCCCTGTTCTTTTGTGCATCAGCATCATCAGGCGGAGGTACAGTGGCACCGGGGCATGAGGGAGCTGCATCCCACATGGCCATGGAGGGCCACACCACGAACTCAGAATGCACCAGTGGGACGGAGGGCGAGGGGAGCTACACGCCGGTCACCGGATCACCAAACGGTGAAACGGACTCGTCCGCCGATGGGAGCTCCCTTGTGGTGGCGGCACCATCTGTGCCCCCCACTTCTACAGGTACAGCCGCCACCTCCCCTACCAGCACCGCCCTCCCACCAGCCCCTCATCGTTCGCCCGGTGCCCACTCACCCAGGAGGGTGGGCATCACCTTCGCCCCAGGCACCTCAGGCCCTGCCCCAGTCACCCCTGCTGCCCTCAGTGAGGAGGCCATTGACCTCCTCAGGTAACTCACTGTTGGGCAGTCTACCATTGTGAATGCCATCCAGGGTGTAGAAATGCAGTAGCAACACACTAATGCATTCCTGGAGGGCATTCATTCTGGTCAGGCTGCCCATCATCGAACCCTGCAATCTCTGGCCTCAGCACTGATGGCAGCCATTGTCCCTGTCTCTAGCCTCCCCCTTCCAACTTCCTCCACCCAGACCCAATCCCCTGTACCCCATCCTGTCCCAAGCACACCATCAGACAAGCATGCATACACCTCAACACCCAAAAGTAGCTCAGGCAAACATAGGCACCACACAACCCACAGGCACTCATACAAGCCTCACCCGCATGCAGACACAGCAACATCCACTGCCTCCACTGTATCCCCATGGTCTCCCTCCTCCCTCCCAGTATTGTCTACACTCTCACCTGCAAGCACTACATCTACAGGCACTAGGACTCGCACCAGAACACCCAGCACTACACCCCGCTCACCTGCACTCACCTGCACTCACCACCCCCACTCCCATTTACACGTCCCCTGTGTCCTCTCCCAGTGTGTCTGTTACACCCCCTCCCAAGGTACACAAACGCGGGCACCCACAAACCCAACATCCATCCACCTCACGACAGCCTCCAGTACCTGCACCTGCACCCAAAACACCTAAAGTGATACCTTCTACAACCACCTCCTCTTCCTCCACTCCCAGACCCCCTCCAGCTACCCATCCCAGTGTTCGTCAGAAACTGTCCCTCAGCAACGTTGACCTATTTGCCCCCACCCACACCCCTCCAAGTCATCAGTCCCATCGTAGCGCCTCAGCCAAAAAGACTCCAGTACCAGTGGTGTGTGTTACAGGTGTGTAGAGTGCACCGGCCACCAGGGCAGGCAGTGTGACACGGAGCCAAGGCACTGCCAGTCCACCCCCTGGAAAGCATCTCAAGTTGGAAAGTGGCCGACGGGAACGGGTGAAGGCTCCTGGAGGAAAAACTACTCACAAGGGTCCCAGGGGGATTGCAGAGTCAGCTGTGACTCCTCCAAAGGTCGGAAAGGGCCAGAAGAAGTCTACACAGCCTGGTGTGAGCATCACGGCAGAGAAGGGCGGCATCCTTCCCGGCGGGCGGGACGCCACCGCCAGCACCGTCGTCACTGGTCAGGAGAACACCGCCACAGTCATTGCCCAGGAGGGCCCAAGTATCGTCACTGGTCAGGAGACCACCGCCAGAGTCATTGCCCAGGAGGGCCCAAGTATTGTCACTGGTCAGGAGACCACCCCCACCGCCGAAGTCATTGCCCAGGAGGGCCCAAGTATCGTCACTGGTCAGGAGACCACCGCCACTGCCGGAGTCATTGTCCAGGAGGGCCCAAGTATCGTCACTGGTCAGGAGACCACCACCGGAGTCATTGCCCAGGAGGGCCCAAGTATCGTCACTGGTCAGGAGACCACCACCACCACCGGAGTCATTGCCCAGGAGGGCCCAAGTATCGTCACTGGTCAGGAGACCACCGCCACCGCCGGAGTCATTGCCCAGCAGGGCCCAAGTATCGTCACTGGTCTGGAGACCACCGCCGGAGTCATTGCCCAGGAGGGCACATGTATTGTCACTGGTCAGGAGACCACTGCCGGAGTCATTGCCCAGGAGGGCCCAAGTATCGTCACTGGTCAGGAGACCACCACCACCGCCGGAGTCATTGCCCAGGAGGGCACAAGTATCGCCACTGGTCAGGAGACCACTGCCACTGCCGGAGTCAGTGCCCAGGAGGGCCCCGGCTGCCACAGCCCCGGTGGGCAATGTTGGACCGTCATGCCACGCACCAATGTACAGGTCAGAGGCCGCCATGGCAAAGCACCGCTGAACGGGGCAGAGCACCGCTGAACAGCCCAGAGACCGCCATGGCAAAGCACTGCTGCACGGGACAGAGCACCGCTGAACAGCCCAGAGACCGCCATGGCAAAGCACCGCTGAACAGGGCAAAGACCGCCATGGCAAGCACCGCTGAACGGGGCAGAGCACCGCTGAACAGCCCAGAGACCGCCATGGCAAAGCACCGCTGAACAGGGCAAAGACCGCCATGGCAAGCACCGCTAGCCCATGAGCGGCAGCGGCAGTGACGCAACTGGGACCGTCACGGGGAGAGTGATGCACTCTGGGCACCAGTCCCCCTCCAGAACCAGTAGAGAAAGGCATCCACTCTGTCTGTCCTGCACAGGATGAAGCACTCTGGGCACCAGTCCCCCTCCAGAACCAGTGGAGAAAGGCATCCACTCTGTCTGTCCTGCACAGGATGAAGCACTCTGGGCACCAGTCCCCCTCCAGAACCAGTGGAGAAAGGCATCCACTCTGTCTGTCCTTAACAGGATGAAGCACTCTGGGCACCAGTCCCCCTCCAGAACCAGTGGAGAAAGGCATCCTCTCTGTCTGTCCTGCACAGGATGAAGCACTCTGGGCACTAGTCCCCCTCCAGAACCAGTGGAGACTGTTATCCACTTGAGAGACTGTGGCTTTGCACTCCCCAGGATGTAACAGTGGGCAACCCACCCACTGTAGAGACTTAAGAGACTGTGGCTTTGCAGTCCCCAGGATGTAACAGTGGGCAACCCACCCACTGTAGAGACTTGAGAGACTGTGGCTTTGCACTCCCCAGGATTGCACAGTGGGTAACCCACCCACTGTAGAGACTTGAGAGACTGTGGCTTTGCACTCCCCAGGATGGTCCAGTGGGCAACCCACCCACTTGGGAGACTTGAGAGACTGTGGCTTTGCACTCCCCAGGATGTAACAGTGGGAACACACCCACTGTAGAGACTTGAGAGACTGTGGCTTTGCACTCCCTAGGATTGCACAGTGGGCAACCCACCCACTGTAGAGACTTGAGAGACTGTGGCTTTGCACTCCCCAGGATACATCAATGGGCATGGAGCCCCGTCGTGGATTTGGCGTGGTGCTGTAATCCAGCTGAGGTGCCCCCCCTTCCCTTCCCCCTGAGGTGCCTGTTGTATTTCTCTCTGATGCCCCGGCAGTGTTCTCTCCGTTTGTGGACAGGTATCTTGTGTGGGCCTCGCCCATGCATTTTTGGACCAGTGGTGCACGGACATTGAGATGTGCATATCTGCACTACTTCTCGTAATGTATATACTTTTGAATGAGTTTATATATATCTGTAGATATTTGAAACATGTATTTTGACACATTACAATGTTTGGACTGATTTCCTTTTGTGTTTGCATTCTTCCGGGGGGGTTGTGGGTTGTTACTGTGATGTTTGGAGATGCCTTGGTGTGTGTGTCGTAATGTGCGAGGGTGGGGGTGGGGGTGGGGGTGTTGCGTGTGTGTCCCCCTGACTTTTTTCCTCCCCCCTCCCCTATGTCGTAGGTGCAGTACTCACCGTTGTCTTCGCCGCCACAGGCGCTGGTGTTCGTAGATGAGTAGGAAGACAAGGGCAGGTAGGATTTGTAATTCTGGCTCCATGGTGGCCTCCTTCCTCGTGGGATGTGTTAAGGTGAGCGTTTTCCCATTTCAACAGCAGTTTCCACCGTGTTTTTATCCACGGTGAATCCGCCCCGGAAAAGGTGGCGGATTGGAGGGTTGTGATACTGTGGGCGGTACATTGTCTTCCGCCTGTCTGTTGGCGGTGACCGCCGCGCTGCTTGTCTGTACCGCTCTGGCGGGCGAAGTGTTAAAGTGGCTGTCTTTGTTGGCGGTTTCCGCCACGGTCATAATTCCCTTTTTTTGTCCGCCGGCCTGTTTGCGGTATTACCGCCGCTTTAAGACCGTCTGCCAGGGTTGTAATGACCCCCATAATCTTTTAACAGTCAGTTCACACAAAAAGCTTCCGTTATGAGCACATTTGATGAATACAATAGAGATTCACAGTTTAACTCACTTGGTCAGTATTTTTATTAAATGCTAAGAAATACAGCTTTTACATGAGGCCTGGCAAGTAGGCCAAGACATTCGCTAAATTAAAGCCTACAATTAATAAAGCTAAAATGTAATACAAAATCCTTAATATGACATATTACTGCATTAGTCTAACATATCTTCAACATTTCATAATATTAATAATTGATTAATACATTTCATTAACATTGATGGCCATTGTTCATAATCACATTTTCAAATGCATGCATTATTTCTCTACGTTATTTTCTCTTCTACATAAACGTATTAATCAAAATACATAAACAATCATTAATAATTTTTACGAAGCCACCTGCACTAGTAAACCCTCCTCAGATTACTAAAATGTCATCACACTAACTATTACCCACAAATTCTCCCTTTTCTTTTCTTCCTTCCTCTGATAATTCTTTGACCTTTTTATTTAAATTATTTTGCATAATTGACATAATCCCAATATTCCAAATAGACAAACCACAACAATTATTATCTCTTGTAATATAAAAAAAAACACATTCCAAATGTTGCTGAGTCAATTTCCCACTGAAGCAAACCCTTTTCAATCTTTTCCCAAACACCTGGTTCTTTCAATTCTTTCACATCAGCACTTGCATTAGTCAGATCAGTAAGTAAGGCCTCAATATGAACACAGTGGTTTACACAGCCATGTTCAGGCTGTCGGTCTTCCTATCGACCGCCAGCCCGCCTGGGAACTCCACCAGCCGTATTACAAACATTCTGCTGGGCCGGCGGGCGGAAACATTGTTTCCGCCCGCCGGCCCAGCAGAATGCCTGGCCGGGACATTGCCGGCGGCTCCACATGGAGCCGCTGTCAATGCCTCTGTGCAGCTGGTGTAGCTGCACCCATCACGCAGATCACTGCCCGTAAATCGAGCAGTGAGCTGCGTGACGGGGCACTGCACAGGGGTCCCTGCCATGCCCATGCCAAGTGCATGGGCAGTGCAGGAGCCCCAAGTTGGGCCACGGAGCACCCCTTCGTCAGCCTTTCCCTGGCAGGGAAACCCTCCAGGGAAAGGCTGGGAGAATTGGGATCATTATCTGAGGGGTAGCAGCGCTGCCCTGTCAGATAATGATGCCGTCCACCACCAGGCTGCCTGTCGGAGGCAGCCTGGTTATTATTATGTGGCAGTGTGGGCCGTCATGCCGGATGGTGGGATTTACCGCCACCGCCGGCATGGCAGCCCACACCGCCAAGTTCATAATGAGGGCCTAAGTCTCTTATCTCTTTACTGTTATCTGATACATACGAACAACAATGCCTAGAATAAATTATTCAACAGACTCCACCATCCTTTGCTAAAAGAATGCCTTAATCAAGAGGATTTTGAAGAGTGATAGCTCTATCAGCAGCTAATTTTGTACCTATCAGGAGTATGGCCCCAGAATAACTTGTCAGCATGTTATCCACAATAGTAGACAACTTTCGAATCTTTATCAAATTCAGAATGACTCCCACTGAAGGAATCACTGCTCCAAATATATCTCCCACTATAACAGAAGAGTACTCCCTCCTCTGTCTATCATGATGTAATTCAGTCAATTCGGAAACCTCCACAGCGCCTAGCACCTCTACCTTGTTGACTAATGTTACTCATCATCTGTAAAGCAGAAGGAAATATAGAAAAACTTGTAGCAAAATCAAACACAAACAACTCTTCTTTCAGCAGTTCAGTTTCACTTCCAGGAACCCTTGCAGCTTTGACAAAATCAGGTTTCAAAAAGTCAAATCAGGTTATCAATGTCTTTTCTGGTTACTTTTACAGTCTCTTTCTCAAAATTGTCTCTCAGATTGTTTCAACAGTTCAGTTCCTTAATTTCCTTCACGTGGCAAACTACTAACCAGGAACTTCTCTATCAAAACAAAGACAAGACATAGGGGGTAATTTTGACCTCGGCGGTCTTTTGCCAAGACCGCTGAGGGACCGCCGTGCTGAAGACCGCCAGTGGTGGCGGTTTTCCGCTCGGCGTATTATGACTGCTGGCAGCCCTCCATCCTTTTTCGGACGGAGAGCCGCCAGCAGTATACTGGCGGGCGGCGGGGAAGGCAAGGTTGCTCCACCGCCATGTCAACAGAACACCGCCCACCGAATCACGTCCTGTGATTCGGCGTGGCAGTGTTCTGTTGACGGTGTGGTGGCGGCAGAGCAGCCCCCATGGATCCCGTCCCCTCCCGGAGGATCAACGGACCAGGTAAGTTGATCATCCGTTAGGGGAGGGGGTGGGGGGTGTTGTCTGTTGTCTGGGTGCATGGGGGTGTGCGTGTGTGTATGTAGAGGGGGTGTGTGAGTGCGTGTATGCATGCGGGGGTGTTGTGTGTGTGGAAATGAGTGCGTGTATGTCTGTATGGATGTGTGCGTGTATGTCTGGATGTGGGTGTGCTTGTATGACTGTGTGTGTGGCTGTTGGCATGTATGTTGATGTGTGTGCGGGTATGTGTGTTGGTGGTGCCTGTGTGCGTGTCGGGTGTGTATGTGTAAGGTAATGTTGGGGGTAGGGGTGGGGAGGGGGGTCCTGCCATCTTTGGGGGTGGCAGGGGTGGTGGGGGGTGTAGGGTAAGGACTCGGGTGGCAGTGGGGGGTGGGGAAGACCCCTATCAGTGCCAGGGAAGGAGGTCCCTGGCACTGATAGTGCTTACTGCCTTGGATTTCATGACAGTTCCAAACCCCATGAAATCCATGGCCGTCAGCCGGGTCATAATACCGCCGGCGGTATTGTGACGACCGCCGGGCTGGAGACCCAGGTCTCCAGCCCAGCGGTCGTCTCCGCCCTGGCGTGCGGAACGGAGAAGTGGTGGATGACCATGGCGGTAACCGCCATGGTCATAATTTCAAAACTTTTACCGCCAGCCTGTTGGCGGTAAGACCGCTGCTTCTCCGCCGACCACCAGGGTCTTAATGACCCCCATAAACTCTTGCTGCCATTTGTTAGTAGTTGCATACACCCATTCAGGACCTGTGTATCTTCGACTTGCTTTTATCTTTCTTTTCAATTTGCGATCACCATTCAGCTCTCCTTCACTTAGATCTTCTTTCCTTGTGGTATTTATTTCTTCCTCGATTGTTGGTTCGACAACCACCTCTTTCCCTTTCTCCACTGGTGATTCCGGCCACTTATCTCCTTTCAGTAGACCCTTTGTCAGTATTCTCTTCAAAATTGAACTTTAACCTTTTCCTTGTTCTGTGGTGTTTTCTCTTAACGGACCTGCAACTGGTTCAGGAGGAGTCAGATCACTTTGACTTTGATCCACCTTAACTCCTTCCCCTTCTGGGTCTGGCAATTGCTCTGTTTGTCTCTCAAGATCGTCTGCTTCTGGGAAAGCCCTCCTCGGACTAGGCTCTTTTGCTGCTTCAATTAAGATAGGCTCTCCGTCACCACCCTGGAGGTCTCCACCCTCGTCTCTCACATGAGTGACTGAACTGTCCTCAACAAGCTCAGATCTGGTCTCAGTTCCCCTTTGTTCTCCTTCCAGCCCTGAGACTTAGCTCACTGTTGTTGGTACTCTCAACAATGCTTCTTCATGATTCAGTGGACATGCCACTTTCTTCGTGTTACTTTCAGCGAATCCAGTTCAGAATTCCAGCACACTTCACAGCTGTGGTAGTTGTCAGAACTACCTGGTATGGTCCCTTCCAACGAGGCTCCAAACACATCTTTCTCACGTGCTTTCGGATGACAACCCAGTCCCCAGCTCTCAGGTTGTGTCCTGGGTCATGGATCTGTGGCAGTGTGGTTGCTTCCACCTGCTGAGAAAAGAGCGGACCACATCAGCCAGACCTTGTTCAGTAATCCAACACCATATCATCTGTAATGCTGACAAGTGCATTGGCCTGCACTGCTGGCAACCTCATTGCACTGCCAATGAGGATCTCATGTGGCAACAATCCTGTCTTCCTGTCAGGTGTGTTTCTCATTGACACGAAAACTAAAGGCAATGCGTCAGGCCATTTCAAATTTGTAGCCGCTCACATCATTGCAACTCTTGAATTCAAGGTACATTCATCTGTTCCACTAGTCCCGATGCTTCAGGGTGGTAACTACAATGCAACTTCTGCTCAATGTTCAATGCTGCACACAGTAATTTAATTACTTCATTGTTGAACTGACTTCACCTATCTGATTCTAAAGAGATCAGAAACCCGAAATGTGGTATCAGTTCCCTAAGCAGTAGTTTTGCTACTGCGAGACTATCATTTCTTTGTGTAGGGTACGCTTCGATCCAGTGACTAAAGATGCATGCAATTGCCAAAACATATCTCAAACCTGCACACACAGGCAACTCAATAAAATCCATTTGCATTCTGCTGAATAGACCTCCCGCTCTTCCAATGTGGCTCAAATTAACCACTGTCCCTACCCGTGCGTTTAATTGTTGGCAAATGACACATCAATGGAAAACTGCTTCAGCAACTTGTCTAAACTTTAGGTTGAACCAATCATGTTTGAACAAACGAACCAGTGCATCCCTCCCAATATATGCTGGACCATGATCATACCTCTCCCTTTAAGACAACAGGCTATTTGGCAAAACCAATTGACCATACTCAGAAACCCACAATTCATCTTGTCTTTGCACACATTACATTTTGTTCCATGAACGTTTCTCCTCCCTGTCAACATTGTTCTGCAAAGCATTTAATTCTTCCAAAGTGTCAATTATTTTCACTGTGTAGCTGTGCAAGTTTCCTCTTCTTCAGGTAAGAGTTCCCACTTATCTTTGAACCATATACAGTTCAATGCGCAAAACCTTGTGACTTGATCCGCATATTCATTTCCGAATGACACATAGCACTGCGACTTCAGATGTGCACTGCATGTTACCACGACAATCTTTTCTGGCATTTGAATAGCATGTAACAATTCTTTGATTCTCTCGCCATTTCTCACTGGTGAACCAGAAAAGGTCAGAAAAACCTCTCTGTGACCATAACTGACCAAAATCATGGACTATTCCAAATCCACACTGGCTATCTGTATAGATGGTAACTTTTCGCTGAGCAGAAACATGGCACGCTCTATTAAGGGCTACCAGATCCGCTACTTGAGCAGAATACACTCCTTGAAGCCAAGAAGTTTCCAAGGTACCTGTAACTGTGCCCACAGCATACCCTGCTCTCAGTGTCCCTGTATTGTCTCGCAGACAAGAACCATAAACAAAAATAATTTGGTCATTTTCTTCCAAATGTGTATCTCTAATGTCAGGTCTCGGTTTTGTGCACAAATCAGTTACTTCAAGACAATCATGCTCAACATCTTCCTCTTGTTCAAATTCAGAAATTTCACTTGGAAGTAAGGTTGCCGGGTTCAGCACTGTACATCTTCTCAATTATACATTTGGTGACCCCAAAGTATCTTGTTTCATATCTAGTATACCTTGCACCAGTCAAATATTGGGTTTTCGTCCTTGTCAGTAGAATCTCAATAGAGTGAGGGACCATTACAGTCAGGGGATATCCCATCATAATGCCATCACTGTGTAAGGCTTTGACCAACTGCTGCGACTGGGTCCAAAGTAGCTGAAAAATATGCTACTGGGCGTTTTACACATCCATGGACCTGTGTCAAGACAGACAAAGAACATGCATCACTCTCATAACAAAACAATGTGAAAGACTTCATTTAATCAGGCATACCCAACACTGAAGCCCTGCACAAACTCTCCCAATTCACTGAACGCTTTCCTTTCACCCTGGTCTAACACTATGGGATCAGTGACTTCCTTATGAGTAAGCTTCTGCATTGGTCTTCAAATGACTAAACAAATTTGGACTCCGTTAGCGACAATAACCCACCATTCCCCAAAACATCCTGACATCTCTCTGTATAGTTGGGGGGATTTATCTGGAATATGGTTGTAATCCTTTCTCTTGATATCTTTCTTGAACCCTTCTCAATCTGGTGACCCAAATACTTCACTACTTTCTGACAGTACTTTAATTTCAGCTGAGACACTTTGTGACCATTCTTTCCCAAATGATTCAACAGGGCTATTGTATCATATTTGCACTCATCCTTTGTTTTGGATGCAATCATTAAGTCATCAATGTACTGCACCAAGGTCAATTGGAAAGGCAATTCCAACTACTTCAAATTCTTTTTCAGTATCTGATTGAATATGTAAGGTGACTCTGAATACTCTTGAGGAATTCTGCACCAGCAATAGACTCGATCCAGAAATTTTAAACAAAAGAGAAATTGGCTATCCTCACGAAGAGGCACAGAAAAGTATGCCTGTGACTAATCGATGACAGTGAACCAATCTGGATCACATGGAATCTGGAACATTATCACAGCTGGATTTGGCACCAAAGGACAACATTTGACCACAATCTCATTTATTTTTCTTAAATCCTGAACAATTCAAACCTTCCCAATGGGCCTCTTCAAACCCATTCTTGGTGAATTACATGGACTGCTCAAGACGTCCTTCAGAAACTCTTGCTTTACAAAGTCTGCAATTATATGGGCTACTTTAATCAGGACATCTTGCGGCATACGGTACTGCAGAAGTTGAGGGAAAACTGCATTTGGCTTCACAGTAACCTAGATCATTTGTCCAAACTAGAGAGAAATGCCCTTACCGGCCTTAAAACTGATCAGTCAATAGTGATTCATGAGGCGGACAAAGGAGGTAATGTGGTCATTATGAACAAGTGTGACTATATGGAGGAAATAAATAGACAGTTGGCTGATGCCACGTGTTACAAACACCTCAGAAACAATCCTATTGGCGATTTGACAGAATATATTAACTGCAAACTATGTGGGTGGCATGAATCTTGTTGTCAAAAACCCGAGATATCCATGTATATATATCCTTCCAAAAATACACAAAGGGGGTAACTTCCCCCCAGGGAGACCAATTATATCTGACATTGACTCTCCTACGGAGAAACTATCAGAATATGTTGATTCCTTCTTACAAAAGTTTGTTTGCAATTTACTTTCCTTTATACAGGAAAGTAAAGATATTCTCAACAAATTTGAGGAATTTTCTTGGTCAGATGACCTTCTATTTGTTACCATGGATGTGAACAGCCTATATACTTGTATTCAAAAAATCCTTTGATATTCAAACAGTCACTTCTTATTTGAACACCCGGACTGCTGATCACTACGCACATAATCAGATGCTTATAGGGATGATTGATATCATCTTGTCCAAAAACTATTTTCTGCACAACACCGATTGGTTTCAACAAACACAAGGGACCGCGATGGGTTGAAAATTTGCCCCATCATATGCGTGTCTGTTCATGGGCTGGTATAAGAAAATACATGCTTCGGGGAAACATGCTTCCCTATGGACAGAATTTATTGTATTTTGTGGGCGGTATATAGATGATATCATCATAATATGGAATGGGACTATTGAAAAACTAACCATATACCATGCTTATCTTAACGATAACCCATACAATGTCAAACTCAGTCTACACTACAGCAAGGACACTATTGACTTTTTGGACATTAGATTTTTCATAGAACATAACTGCATACAAAGTGTTTTATATAGGAAATCCACAGCTTGTAATAGCCTTCTACATGCGACCAGTGCCCACCCACAATCTGTGATCCATAACATCCCTTTTTGTGAGATGGTGCACGTGAGATGCAATTGCAGCAGCACCGATAAATTCCTCACACAGATTCAACATGTTAAACAGAGATTTACCAAGAGAGGTTACGATAATGTGACTCTTTCCAAAGCAGAAAAATGCATTATGAGCATACCTAGGAAAGATACTTTGACCTCAAAACCCCGCAGGGACAAAAAGAACTGCACGGAACTGTTATAATTTGTGACCCGATATTCAGTTTACAGCCAGGATATTTTTAAGATTTTAAAACGCCACTGGCATTTGTTGACTGACATTCTGGGACTTATAGGGCATCTACCTAGAACACCCAAGATTACTTATCGCAGAGGGATGACACTTAGGGACCAATTATGCCCTAGCTATGTCTCCGTCCCGAATTCAACTTCATGGCTTCCCACGAAACCTAAGGGCTTTTCACATGTCATGAATGTAACATTTGTGCTTTTGGTCTGGATAAGTCCAAAGAATTCTGTTATAATATGACTAGGATACATACCATTGAGCATTTCATCAACTGCAACACGAAATTTGTGATCTATATCCTAGAGTGTGCATGTAACAAGATTTATGTGGGAAGCACCATAGGGTCTTTAAAACTCAGAATACAGGAACATATATGTGCCATCAAGAATAATGACAGTAGATATCCACTTACTTATCACATCACACTGGTACATCCTAATGATGCACTGATCTGGTTCCAAGGGATAGACCACATTCCTCCTCATCCTAGAGGAGGCAATAGAGAATTGCAACTAACCCAAAGGGAGGCAGCCTGGATCTGCCGCCTACGAACAGTGGAACTGGGCCACAACACTGACCATGAATTCCACTATTTTTTATAACATAGTGCCACTTTTTCATGTCCTAATGTGGTTTAATTCTTGTATCTAGGTATGACCTAGCGGTGATTATGTGGATATAGCATAACATTTAATACTTTATTTCGTTATGATCGGAATTCTTATTACCATCGCTCCCTGTGACCTTGTTCTACTTAGTAATATGATGCACTAATGGGGCTATAATATTTATAAGTGGAATGACAATTACCAGTCACCCCTACTATTTTGCTACACTTGTCATCAATGGTTTCACTGTAGGATGCACGAGATTACAGAGAATCTACGAATGGTTTGGGACACACCTGTCTTTATATTGTTCATGTCAAAATTCATTGTTAATAATTTCATTTGTCCTCTGTAATACTGCTGCACGTAGCTCAAGACATGTATAGATATGCATGTGACTAATATGTCTATTAATGCATTTTGTAAATTGGTTTCATTCTCAAACTCATCTGTCGAGGATATATGGAATATGTTAAATATTTGGTTATTTTCCTGTTAATACTGCTGTATGTAGCCTAAGATCTTTATGTATCTCTATGTGATCAATATGTCTTAATCATCTACTAATTTAGTTTGTAAATAGATCCTATTTTCAACTTATTTGGTTCACCAGTGTGTCAAGCACATATGAAAATATGTTAAATATGTGGTTGTTTCCCTCCCGACCTTACTTACTTCTTTATTTACATTTTTTAGTCTATGGCATCTAGTTTCTCCCCGATACAACATGACTTTTCTCCAAATACCCCTAAGATGGCCGCTATTTTTAGTTCATCTTTTTATTTTTATATCTGCTGAATTTTTGGAATTGTCAATCAATGACGTAACACGAACAAAATGCTTTCTAAAATACCTTCAAGATGGCCGCCACACGTAGTCCATCTTCGATTTTTACATTTGCTTCTTGACGATGAATATACGAGGACTTCCGGGTTTTTGCCCATTACATATACCATGTGAATCACTTCGGCGTTGACGGCCTCACTTGTTGGGACCGGTGTGGTACTACCGGACCCTCCTCGGCAGGATCGGCTTTCTGACCGTATATACGGCCATGGACTTCACTTTGTTTACACAATGAACTTCCCTCTCGGTAAGATATCCTTTTCGCCTACCGCATTTACCAATACTTGCGGTGCAATTGATTTCTGATACCTTTTTTGATCGCTCGAGAGTTACTACGTTATATCAGCTATAATAATTGCTCTTTTGACAGACATTTACGAGCAATATTTCCTCTCTGTTTCGTCGGTTTCATTCAACTGTAATTTATTCATGGGAGTTTACGACTACTTCTTATTATTTTTTGCTCATCAGTACTTATACGTGTACAGTCTGCTTATCATCAAGTGCATTTGGCCTTCATCATTCCTACCTTCCATTTTATTCTTTATCAGGCACATTATAAATATCTGTGATAAAGAATATTACCAATCATGACTGACTGGAACTCATATATGTACGCGCATTTTCTCTTGTATTACACCATAACACTATCCTTCGAGTCCTATTTTTTTGCACACTGGGTAAAATGTCACTTCCCTTAGTATATTATACTTTTTGCGCACTTCATTTAACCATGGACCCACTCTTTCTTGTTTTGATCTCACACCTACTTTCTTGCCAGTTCCCTGCACTATACTGCACTTTTTACATATTAGAGGATCTCATTAAAATCGCTACTTTGACATATATGTGTCCACGCACCTTTATGTGTCGTCGCATGATTTTGTCCTGTCTGCATTATATACTTAGGATTTGTTGGTATGTTTTGTATTACTGTCTTTTATTATTTTTCTTATATTATTGTTTCATGTCACGTTACAGCCCTGAAGAAGCCCTATGTTGAAGGGTGAAACGCATTGGCTGTCATCACTATGTACTTCATGCTGTAACAAGATTACTGTGCCCAAAAAAATGTTTTGGAATTGGACAAAAATAAACAGAAGACTTGCTTCATCGTCACCATAGGAGAATTGGACTCTTTTTATACTTTGTTTAAAAAATTGCTAATCAAGTGGTGCACCGCCTTTATAGTTTACATCATTGGGGCTCCTTTTGCCTCTTAAGCTCCTTCTGCAGCAAGAGCTTTGGTGGAGCTGCACACTACAGATATTAGAATCATTTACTTTCCCTCTCTTTGTCGTGGACAGTTGGGAACCCATAGGGATCGGTGCGTTGCCTACGAGCCTGCTGCATTCCCATTGTTTGTACAGTGCATTTGGCTTCACAGTAACTTTAACTGGCTCCACCCCCTTTATCAAACCTACTTCTTTTCCTGTCAAATCCCACAACTTCTCCTTTCCCGTTCCCTGCAAATAAGGATGGAGCTCTTTCACTGTGAACATCCGGAAAAACTCAATCAAAGAGTTCTCCTCATTTGTAGTTTAACACTCTATTTCTGGGGCTTCTTCTTCCTCATCTTCACTATTTGTCTGAATCTCAATTCCATCATTTAAGAAAGTAAATAAACACTTTGCTTTACACAACAAGTCTCTTCCCAGTAGGGATACCGGACTTGAATCGCAGACTACAAATTTATGCAATCCCTAAAAGTTGCCAATATCAACTTGAACTTGATCTGTAATCAGGTTTGTCAAATACTGGTTTGCTACCCCCACAACCTGAACTGTACTACCTGAAAGTGGCAAATTTGGAACTTCTGCACTTCTCACTGTAGAGCGTGTAGCTCCAGTGTCAGCCAAGAATGAAACTGTGTGACCCATAACCTTTCCCTTCAGATAGGGTCCTCTTTGATCTACTTCTAAGGAAAGTCACAAGCACACACAGCTACTCATCCAAACTGTCACTCATCCCTTCCTCATTTATTCCATTCTCACTGTGTAACTGGAATTGGTGCACTGTATTACTATTTCTGTTATGCCTCTGACCTTTGACCTGTTGGGAAAGCATCATCTGTTGCTGCTCCATTGGGGCTTGAGGTGTTTGGATATGCTGTCTGGGTACCATGGGAACCTGCTGTTGCAACTGTGACATTTGTGCACGGGGCATTTGCACATGCTGCATGGGCTGAAATCTAACGCCAAAGTATAAAACGACGCAATTCCGGCGCAAACGGAGTATAAATATGCCCCATCATGTTTCCCTGCTGCTGCTGTGGTAACTTCTGCAAGAAATTACCTTGCACTCCTGTTTGAGCTGCTTTAATCTGCATCACCATTACCTTCTCTTTCAACTTTTTCTGCTTCAATTCAATCTCATCACTACAGTATTTCGCACACTGCAACACTTCATCAATCAGCTTTGCTTGCCAGTAAATCAAATGACTCTTAATCATCTGACTAATTGAAGGTCTCAATCCTTCCACAAATCTAAACACAAAGTGAAGCATGTCTTTTGTCTCAATTGTTTCTGTACCAGTGTAATGTTTGAAAGCCTGCAACAATCTCTCATAATACGCATGTATTAACTCTTTTGCTTCCTGAGCTGTCCTGTCGATTCTTTGCCAATCAATATTCTTGGGCTAAATCCTTGATTTCAGGAACTCAATCACCTTATAATAGTATTTCATTACTTCAGGAGACCGTGGACCTGTATTCTTATCTCTTTCTGGTTCACTTGTTGGCCAGTCTACACTCCTCTTACACTCGATCCATAAATCAGCTAGAACCACTATCTCTAGT
This sequence comes from Pleurodeles waltl, assembly GCF_031143425.1. NCBI lineage: Eukaryota > Metazoa > Chordata > Amphibia > Caudata > Salamandridae > Pleurodeles > Pleurodeles waltl. The sequence goes on from NC_090450.1 coordinate 281,205,828, forward strand.
AATGTGTTCAAGTCCTCCCACAAACACTACACAGGTTTCATGAATCTGTCTGTCTGCTGAAACCACTCTACTGGCTTTTCTCTCAATTTTGGATAATCATTTGTAAATGACAGAATGTCACTCCTGCTCCAAGGGACATGAACAAAATTTCCCCCTAGAATCTCTCTCATTGGTAAAATCTTTACCGGATCTTTATCCTGATGCACATTTTCAGTCAGCTCCAAAGAATTTATTTTTCTCTTATCTCTTTCCTTTACCCATCTGCCTTTCCATTTGTCTAATGCTCCCCAGGTCTGAGCACTTTGAAGCAATTCCTTAAGGTGTGCCTTCATTCCGGCAGATCTCAGGTGTGTTCAAAATCTAATCTGTAATTCCTTCTTAAATGCTTTGTTTTCTCTATCTATATGCCATACTTCTCCGCCAAGTCTGCTAATCTCTGATGCACCTTGCTCACTTCTCACGTAATCTTTGGGCACAGATATCTCAACTCTGCCTCTGTGCAAGATTCTAACCTATTCACAACCCATAGTTCCCTCAATGAGTTCACCCGCTTCCATGCTCAGCCTAACACATTTTTAAATGCTTCTATCCTTTAGGGGCCTTCTGCGGGATATTCACCTTGTCTAAAGATTCAGTTAATTGCTGAGCTGTCAGTTCTTGAAACAAAATGTTACTCGCTTGGACCATGGGCACCTGCTGTGCAACTGCATTCAGAGTCTGTGGTGTCAATAATTTCAAGTTTTGGCTAACATTGGGCCCTGTCACCGTATCTGGAAGTGCAGCAAATGGACTTAGGTCTAGCAATGATCTTGAACCGTCAAAAGTCTGTCCCCCAAGAGAGACTACCTGAACATGTTCATTATGTCCTCCCCTCATTAGGTTCTGGGATGTTGTTCCCTGTTCACCTAAAGTCAGCTTCTTCTATGTGAATAATGGTACCACTGGACCAACAGTAATAGATAGCGATATAGCACCTGGGCCTTCTCTGACACTTACACTCTTTGGGAGAGTAACTCCCATATTTTGATTCATCATCGGAGTCATGATGTCACTGGTGTAAATCTTGGCATTACCTGTGGCTGTACTTGGGGCAACAAAATCAGAATCGACTCAGTCTGAACCAGTATTGGTCTCGGGAAACCTGTTCTGTGGGCACCACTAAGTTTGAAGTTGTTTCCATAATGGGCACATCAGGATAAATTCTCTGCACCTGTGGTGGTTGCATCTGGGTCTGCACTACAGGCGTAGTAGGCACATTAAGACCACTTTGCACCGCATTTTGTGTCAGGTTAACGTTAACCTGTACCGGACTCATTGTCCCATTAACCTGTGTCAGGGCTGTCGGATCAGCACTGGTACTTGGACAACTCTCATGTACTGTATATGGTGGTGGTCAATCTCTCAATCACTGTGTAATAAACTCATCATCGTCCGATTCCTCCTCTATGGTTCAAGACTTTCTAGCCTCCTTACTCTCTGACAGTCTTTTACTAGTTTTCCTAGTAGCTTTCTTTCCTTTCTTCTCATTTTCTTGTGTAATTGCCACAAACAACTTAATCCCCTGCGAAGTCTCCTTTCTCCAAGCTTTCTGAGCCCAGTCCCATCTAACCTCCTCTAGAGTCTCTTCTGCCTTTCTCATCCTCTTCTCAAATTTCGATTGCTGTTGTTGTCTGGCTACTAGCTCCCAAATCGCCAATGCCTTAAACTGTGCTCGTCTCGGACGGAGCTTTGACTCATATAACACCATATAACACCATCCGTAAATGCTCCAAAACCTTGAAATTAAACGTCCCATTTGTAGGAAATGCTAAGTTCCCATCTTTCAATTTGCACCATGGCTTTAGCCAAAGACATGGAACAACATCCTTCTCTTCCATTACATTGTAAGCTGGTGTACCTTCTGGCAGTGTAGCCTCGCCTATGCTCATTGTAATCTACGTCTCCCCACCTTTAGGGCACTTTTTCCCGATTTGAAAAATGTCATCTTTTCTACCTTTTTGTTATTCAAATCAAATCAGGAAGTGACTTTTAATCCCAAGATTCCTTTCACCTACGATCACAACCAATTGCCTCTCACGGATGGCTGCCAATCCATGCATGACCCTTCTCACTAACCAACCTATCCCGGCGCGGCTCCAATGATGTCACACTCACACGTACTGCGGCTGACAAAGTCTTGCGACTTGTCCTCCTTTACTCCAATTCACACAAAACTAATTGGAATATTGCGAGCACTAATCAAAAATAAAAACAAAAAACAAATCTGCAGGTTTGCTACAGAAAAGGTAACACAATTGCTTCAGAAACCTTATGGATTTTTCACTGATGGCTCTTCCAGCACTTACAGCTACTCCTTCTTTCTCTGCAAAGTTTACTCTCAACAGATCAATGGGTCTGTCTCGGTCCACATAGGACTTGCCAAATCTCAGTCCAAATTTCCTTACACACACTTGAATTCACACACTGACTTGTTGACTTTTCAAAATACTCCTAAGTCTTAGACCATGCAGGGTCCGTACATCAACAACCATGCGGACAATTTTTGAGAACAAAGTGCAACACACATATGAAGTTCGACTGCGGAGTACGCACACTCCTACCACAACTTCATTTGGAGTACGCAAACTCCCTAAATCCTTGCAAACCTCACAATTCACCTGCGATTCGCATAAGCTGTGCAAGAGCAACCTATTTCACTCACACTATCACTAGAACGCCGGGAACATACTCAAACAACCATTAGCAGGATCCAAGATCTGAGAAAGACATTTCTGGACTTAAGGGAACATCATTTACTCCCCAAAGATCATCATTGAAAAACAAAATCCAAATCTCAATAATAATAAACTCTCAAAGAACCAACTCATCAAGCTGCTACCATCTCTGGGAACACCTGTTACTGTGTACTGCACATCTATGGTAAGCTCCTAACGACATGAACCATCAGTCTATTACCATCTCTGTCATCACTCTGTACCATCACTGGTAGTGCTTCTGACCTTAATAAGTAAAGTAAACTTACAAGGGGAGGCAAATAAGTCGATGAACTTTTTGACTCACAATTAAGATGTTCTTACCATAGATCCAGTACATAATCAATAATCATTAGTGATCAATAAAATCAATAATTAATGGTGTCAGTAATTGTCACTCACTATGACCTTTCAGTCAAGAATAACCACACCTTTAGTAAACTTGTGAAAGTTTATTTCCCTATATCAACAATGCTAAGGTCATGTAGATTAATCTCAAAATCAAATGAAACACATACAGGAATAACACTAGTTGTCCAAAGGGGTGGAATAAATGCAATCTAATCAAAGCTTGAACTACAACACATTCTAAAGTTATGGTGCAAATCAATAACAAAGTCAACTGCGTCAACGAAATGAAGCACATGAAGTTTAGCAGAGAAATTTTCCAAGCATTAGTCCCTGTTATCATAATTCATTAGTGAGAATCCTTAACTAACATCAAATTAACATCAGCATGTTGGGCTTCATGCAAAACAATTTAGTAACACAAATTTGGAAAAAGCTCTAACTATGGTTTTATCAAAACAGCGTAGTTGGTATCTAGAAAGAAAAAACAAATATGCATAGTAATCACAATTCGGAATATACCTATCCTCAGGGTGGATCAGCAAAGCAGAATCAGTCTTCGTCCGCAGGACATCACTCAATCAGCAAGGCATCAGGATTCAACATCAGAAATTTAACTGGGCAAAGTCTCTAAGCATTAAAGTTAAGCATGTGTCTAGTAAAGACGCATAAGAAAGTAATAAGCTGTTGGTCAGGAAAAATGGGCAGTAAGCTGTCTTCTCTCAGAATGAGCTTTCTTCCCTCTGTGCAGTGTTGTTAAGTTAAAGTCACCTAAACTACCCCCCAAATCCCTATTGGTTAGTTAATCGTATGTTTGCACTCTGTCCAATAAAACTAAAATCTAAAATCTATGAATTCTAATATTACTCCTTTCTCATATTGTTGATTGGTTCGTCTTGCGATGTCCTCATCATCCGGCTTGTCAGGTAACAATATTGTTGCAGCTTCTACTCTAGTCAGAATCTTCATTGTTCTTGTCCTCGGAAAGTCAGTCTCACACACATTACACATAAAATGTTGCATTAGCAAGAACATCAACCTTTAACAGTCGGTTCACATGAAAAGCTTCCATTATGAGCACATTTGAACAATACCATAGAGATTCACAGTTTAAGTCACTTGGTCAGCATTTTTATTAAACGTAAGAAATATAGCTTTTACATGAGGCCTTGCAAGTAGGCCAAGACATTCGATAAGTTAAAGCCTACAATTAATACAGCTAAAACTTAATACAACATATTACTGCATTAGTCTAACATATATTCAATATTCCAGAATATATATCATTGATTAGTACATTTCGTTAACATTGGTGGCCATTCTTCATAATCACATTTTCAAATGCGTGCAATATTTCTCTACGTTATTTTATTTTCTACATAAACTTATTATTCAAAATACATTAACACTCATTAATAATTTTTATTAATACACCTGCAATAGCACATGTGCGGGAATGTACTTTTTCCTCCTTTAACCCATATTGCTACTTCAAATGTGAATTTTGACAAGTTGAGCAGGCTTTATTATTTGAAAAACATGTGGCGCTCATATCTACACACAAGACCTATGCGCTTCAGGTTGTGAGGTCATCAGCAGAAATACAGTCCCATTTAAGTACCAACTTTCCAAGACACTTTGGTGAGCTCATGGGACGAATATTTAATGCATCCAGTACTACTGAAATCGCTTTTTTTTTTAAGGCTGTTGGTTCTGGCTTCGATCACACCTTCTCCTCTATATTCAGCTTAATACCTTCAGCCATCTACTCAATATTCTCCAGTATTTTCAGAGGATTTCCAATAACTTTGGCTATAATAGGTGGCATTTTGCTATTGCTATGTTTTCTGTGCAATGGCTGTCCCGTTGCAACAAGGAAGACTGAAAGCGCTTCCACCAGCGCAGCTGTGTCGTGGGCACATGATGCAGTACTTTGGAGCATCACTCCTGGAGCAATTGGATTGTGACTGGTCTCTGTCATTCAGACCAGTTTTGCATTGTGTGCAGCCTGTTTTTCGGTGCCTCTGGTGCTCGTTCGAACATGCACTATAAGTTTGTCTTTCTACGCAGCGCTTGCTTTCATTGGATGCTGATCTGTTGATGTTCTTGCTGAGGGCACATTACCAGGCATGCGCATTGAGGGTGTGTTTGCTATGGGAAGCTGTTTATGAGTTGCCCTTTGTGGATTATGCTGCTCTAAACTCATTGTTGGGCACACCACAGAATGCTGCTGTCTTGGCTTGAGCTCAGGCTTTGGAACACGAATGCTCCTTGGTTTTCCTTGACAATGAACTTTCTACTTTACCACCTGCTGAAGTGGAAGATTTCCTGTCTTTAATTATCCAGGATTCAGTTGGCAACTTCAAAAATGACTCTGACTTTTGAAGATCGGCCTTTTTTAACGCCACACTTTACATTTTAAATTGTCCTTCTAGTACATGCTCAAATGTCTTTTTAACTTTTCATTATTGACATTCATATATATATGCCTTAAGTTGAATTTTAGTTGCTTTAATACACACTTGGGCTTTAAACCACCTTTGTACCGGCAAGGGGAGGGTGTTGTGTAGCCATTTTAGTTGTAACTTCATACACGTTATTTTAGTAAACTAGGCCTGCTGCTGTGCACCTTAACCTAGACATATTTTATTCAGCTCCATTTTATTATTTTAACAATAGCCACATTTTCTGTCTTGTTTTATTTTCTCTAGCTAGCTGTTCTTTGCTTGGCCAGCACTGCGTTCTTAAACAAGACATTTCTTCTCTCAAGGCTACAGAAAGATAGATTTCCAGCAAAAGTGGTACGCCTTGTCTCTAATGTTCACAGAAACATACACACTTTTATGTGGAGATCCTTTCTTGGAACATCAGCTGTTTTATTCTAAAAACACTGCTTTGACCCATGTACGTTAGAGGGAGATTCCAGCCAGATGACCACAAATGTATGCTGTTTGCTGAGTGCTTTGCTGCTGCTGCTTATGTGGACTACAGGCCTCTTGCTCAGGTATGAGGGATGATGTCTTCCCAAGGGAACCTGAAGTGCAGAATTAGAGCTTAACATGCTGTGCTCTAACATAGCCTAGGTAGGAGCTATTTTCCGATCTTAGTGACAATATGATAGCGTTATTTATATGTTTCTCTCTCCTTGTCACAATTTTAATCTTGTCATTCTTCATCGTCCTAGTTATTGCAATACATGCCTTACTATCTAAGATGCAGTTACTTCAATAAAACCTCATTGAACTATATTCTGCCTCTGATTGTCCTTGCATACCTGAGACTAATGTAACTGAGAAAAACAGATGAGATCTGAGTGACCACGATTTCCCTGAGGAGTCATTTGTGTCATGTGCTCGGTTGCCTAGTCATCCCTGCTCTTGGGTGGAGATGTGAGGCGATGCTAGTTAGCCGGAACAAACCCCGGATCAGGCCGAAAGGTGTCACTTGTAATGAGTTTAGACTAAGTCCCTCACAGGGCAAGTGATTCTGTCGCCCAAATCCAGTAGTCTCATTTGGATAATGAGAGCCTACGTGACAGTAGTTTCATGTTGTGTATTGCCCACCTAGCTCTTATGTATACCCTAATAAAGCTGCCAATTACCCTCTTCCAGTCACCTGAAGAATGAGTCAGATAGATGTAGCAGAATCGCCTGAAAGAGATGCATAAAAAAAAATTGGGGAGAGTAGTTATTTTGATGATGTTGCACTGCCCAATTAAGCTCAGAGGAAGATGGCTCCATGACTGGCATTTAATGCTAACAGATTTCCAAAGATGCTCCTAATTCAGCCTTACAACGCGATCTACATTAGCACAGATCTTAACTGCAAAGTATGTGACTCCTGGGGTGACTCCAAGAATAGGGCATTCAGCATGGTAACTAAACAAAATCTGAGTCTTGGTTAGGTTAAGTTTGCATATCCAGACACCGCTCCAAACATATCTGCCTCAGCTGAGATTTGACCAACAGCTTCAGGGAGGCAAATGAATATACTGCCACATCATCTGCATATGCACTAAGTTCAAATTTTGCCCCATTAACGATAACCGGCTGGATCAAAGGATTACACATAAGCAGTTAAAGAAAAGTTTTGCTGTGAAGACGGACCAAAAGCAGTGATAGCAGACAACACTGGTGTGTACTCCTGTATATGTGGAAAGGTGGTGAACTGTAACTGTCCATGATTGATCTGGACGCAGGATTCTTGTAGAGAGACCTAACCCAAGTTAGGTTTGATTCCAACTGCAGACATAACTAACCAAAGAAAAACCCACGAGGCCCAGTCAAGTAAATGTTCTGCATCCAATAACATCATGCCCACCCTGCTGCCAGAAATTCTAGCCACAAACATGGCAACTTCAGAATCGGCATGGCTGGTGGTATCCCTAACTGGGATGAATCCATGCTGTGCAGGGAGACAATATATTGAAGCGGAGGAGGTAGGTATGACCTCTAGAATTTTAGCAAATATTTTTGCGTCAGAATTAATAAGGGAAATAGGTCAATGCAATCCCCGCTTGTGAGTAGGCTTTTCCTTCTTAAGGAAAACTGCAATGTTAGTAGACTGTAAGACAGGGAAAGAAGGGATTTGCTAAATAAATCCCGGAGCATGAAATCTTCCCATGCTACTTTACTAGATGTCAGTGATTTGATTGCAAACTAAAGTTCCTTAGTAGAAATGTCCCCCTCCATGATGTTGGTCCAAACATGGCAGACAGGCTTTCTGTGTGTATTAATTGATTGAGGACTCTGCAGTTTGTACCGACTGGCCATAAATATCTTTATAGAAGTCACAGAACTGACTTCCTATGACTTGTGTGCCATATGCGGGGTACCCTCCTTATCCTTAAAACATTTAATATCATTCTTATGCCTCTTTTTGGCAATCTGAAAGGCCAACACTTGGCCGATCTGTTCTCCATATTCATACTGAAAGGCCATTAACCGCAACCTTCTCCCGAAGGCTTCGGTCAAAGATGCACCTAAGGTTCACCAGGTCTAAGTACAATGAATGCTCAATCTGATTTTTATCCCCAACTTCTAGCGCATGTTTAGCTTCTGACTCCTGTAACTGCAAGCACAGCTTAGAGGACTTATTTCTGTCATTTTTATTTGCCTCCAAGAGAAACTGAATAGTCGGGCTCCCTGGCAAGGCCTTTATAGTATCCCATACGATATGTAGTGGAGCAGAATACTGATTATCCACTATGAACCCTCTCAGTTGACCCAAAAGTTGAGCCCTATAAACAGGATTAGAAAGGAAAATGGAGGAAAGGTGAAGAAATACCCTTCCAGAGTGATATTGGATAACTGCATTGTTAACAAGACTGGATTATGGTCTGAGGTCATCTTAGGGCATACCTCCGTGTCAACACACTGAGAAAACTGTTGGGGCCGAAAGATCAAATCTTTTCTAGAGTTTTGTCTGTGAGGCACTGAGTAGAATCTGTAGCCAGGATGCACAGGATATAGGGTCCTCCATATGTCTACTACTCCATGCAACCGCAATATCTCGAAGATGGAGGCCCTTAATTTAACAATATGGGGATAGACTTTATGGTTGATTGAATAGTTAAGAACACAATTAAAATTACCGAACAATAGCAAATTCTCGGCCACTCTAAGAGATCCAGGTTTCGCTAATCAAAGAGCCCATGATCATAGATATTCAAGCCGTATACAGCGCAGATAGTTAATACCTTAGTAAAAAACAATAGCTGAGCAATCGCCCATCTACCATTGGGGTCGGAGGCAGTTCTAAGAACAGAATATTCCAATTGGTTTGAACAAAATATTGCCACTCCACAGATAGCAATTGATTGAGTAGTGCTTACAATCTTATTACACACCAACTGCAACAAATAAGATTGGTCCTTATCAGCCATATGAGTTTTGATTAATCATGCTATGTGAGGTTTATAAGCAAGAATTTCCTCTTTAATCGTCCATCGCTTCACAAGGCTAGTAATGCCAAACACATTCCAACACATTAGCTTGAGTTGGGTCCTATTGTATGTTTAGGACCAAGAAAACTAGTTTCTGCTACAAATGAGAGACAATAAAATGTATCACCTAGAAGGCTGAAGAAAACAGTGTACATTGTAACTCATTTCCCCATACTGCCACCCCAACAAAACCCACCAAAACATCACAAAAAAGTAGTACCAAGTACCAGCACCTACCACAACACCTCCCAACTGTTGGAGAAAAAATCCTCCCACCCTTGGGTTGGTCAGATTCCCTAGATGGCCCATAGTGTGCTCACACTTCCCCCACTCTATCCACTACTGTCTGCTACCACCAAAGAAGCATTTAAATGATAAAGAGAAACATACAACAAAAAAGGCAAACATTAGTCATTATGGGGGTTATTACAACTTTGGAGGAGGTGTTAATCCGTCCCAAAAGTGACGGTAAAGTGACGGATATACCACCAGCCGTATTACGAGTTCCATAGGATATAATGGACTCGTAATACGGCTGGTGGTATATCCGTCACTTTAATGTCACTTTTGGGACGGAGTAACACCTCCTCCAAAGTTGTAATAACCCCCTATGTGCTGTAAGCAATGTTGTGCATCAAGTATCATAACACCAACCAATTCATGCAACTAAACAAATGTTATCCCACCCCAGCCAGATACAGAGAATTAACACTCAATTCCTGTCTATTATCCAAGCCATTTTTTGATAACCGTAGCTGTCTACATTCTGAGTGACAGAACAGCATTTTACCATCTCTCTTAACCCGTTCTGTGCCCAGGACGTAATGGTTACGTTCTGAGGCACAGTGCTGCTGTGCCCAGGACGTAACCATTACGTCCTGGTCACAGAGCCCAGAGGGAGCGCTAGCGCTCCCTCTGTGGGGTTCCCCCCCACCCCCCCAAGTCAGGGATGGAAGGGGAAGCCCTTCCCCTTCCACCCCCGACCCCCCAACCCCCCTGTGACGTCAGTGCACGGGCGCGCGCTGATTTGTCACAGGCTCGATTGAAAGAGAAATGCTCAGCATTTCTCTTTCAATCACGTGGGGGAGGCCCGGTGAAGCTTCAAAGGGAAGGAAATGTATTTCCTTCCCTTTGAAGTCTCTCCCAGGGTTTCAAAAGCCAGATTGCTTGCAATCCGGCTTTTGAAACCCCACTAGACACCAGGGATTATTTTATTTTTTAAATGGACATAAGGGAGCGACCCCTTGGGCAAGAGTCGAGGCGGCCTATTATTAGGCCCATCTGCCCCCGGGGGGGGCGCAGAAACCTCTAGGCACCAGGGATCATTTTTTGTTTTTTGTTCTTTTTGTTATGTTTTTTTTTTTTTAAGGTGGGGAGTGACCCCTTAGGCAAGGGTCGCTCCCCTAGGGGAAAAATTATATTTAGGCCATTTCTGCCCCCCTTGGTGGCAGATTGGCCTATTTTGATGAGGCCAATCTGCCCCCAAGGGGGGCCGAAACCACTTGACACCAGGGAGTTGTTTTTTTTTACGTGAATTTCACGCAAGGGGAGCGACCCCTTAGGCAAGGGTCGCTCCCTGGGGGGGTAAATTATTTTAGGCCATTTCTGCCCCCCTGGGGGGTAGATCAGCCTATTTTGATTAGGCTGATCTGCCCCCAAGGGGGGCAGAAACCACTAGGCACCAGGGATTTTTTGTTTTTTTTGTTTTACAGATGGGGAGAGACCCCTTAGGCAAGGGTCACTCCCCTGGAGGGGCAAATTGTATTTAGGCCATTTCTGCCCGCTTTGGGGGCAGTTCGGACGACTAGGCACCAGGGATCTTTTTTTTGCGCCGTAACGCAAGGGGAGCGACCTTGTAGGCAAGGGTCTCTCCCCGGGCGGTGGGGGGGCAAATTTATTTTAGGCCATTTCTGCCCCCCCTGGGGGCAGATCGGCCTATTGGTATTAGGCCGATCTGCACCCAGGGGGGGAAGAAACCACTAGGTGCCAGGGCAAATTTTCTTTTTGTGTTTTTTTTTTGGTTTGTTTGTTTTTTTAGAGATGGGGAGCGACCCATTAGGCAAGGGTCGCTCCCCTGGGGGGCAAATTGTATTTAGACCATTTCTGCCCCCCTTGGGGGCAGATTGGCCGATTGTAGGTCAATCTGCCCCCAAGGGGGCAGAAACCACTAGGCACCGGGAAATTTTTTTTGGCACCAATGTCACGCAGGGCGAGCGACCCCGTAGGCAAGGGTCGCTCCCGGGGGAGGGTTGGGGGTTTGGGGGGGCAAATTTATTTTAGGCCATTTTTGCCCCCCCTGGGGCCGGCTGAGCTAGAGTCCAAAATCCACAGGTAGGCACTGTTTTCTATGAAAAAATTTGATGTGTCCACGTTGTGTTTTGGGCCATTTCCTGTTGCGGGCGCTAGGCCTACCCACACAAGTGAGGTATAATTTTTATCGGGAGACTTGGGGGAACGCTGGGTGGAAGGAAATTTGTGGCTCCTCTCAGATTCCAGAACTTTCTGTCACCGAAATGTGAGGAAAATGTGTTTTTTAGCCAAATTTTGAGGTTTGCTAAGGATTCTGGGTAACAGAACCTGGTCAGAGCCCCACAAGTCACCCCATCTTGGATTCCCCTAGGTCTCTAGTTTTCATAAATGCACAGGTTTGGTAGGTTTCCCTAGGTGCCGGCTGAGCTAGAGGCCGAAATCTACAGGTAGGCACTTTGCAAAAAACACCTCTGTTTTCTTTCAAAAAATGTGATGTGTCCACGTTGTGTTTTGGGGCGTTTCCTGTCACGGGCGCTAGGCCTACCCACACAAGTGAGGTATCATTTTTATCGGGAAACTTGGGGGAACGCCGGGTGGATGGAAATTTGTGGCTCCTCTCAGATTCCAGAACTTTCTGTCACCGAAATGTGAGGAAAACGTGTTTTTTTAAGCCAAATTTTGAGGTTTGCAAAAGTTTCTGGGCAACAGAACCTGGTCAGAGCCCCACAAGTCACCCCATCTTGGATTCCCCTAGGTCTCTAGTTTTCGAAAATGCACAGGTTTGGTAGGTTTCCCTAGGTGCCGGCTGAGCTAGAGGCCAAAATCTACAGGTAGGCACTTTGCAAAAAACACCTCTGTTTTCTTTCAAAAAATGTGATGTGTCCACGTTGCGTTTTGGGGCATTTCCTGTTGCGGGCGCTAGGCCTACCCACACAAGTGAGGTATCATTTTTATCAGGAGACTTGGGGGAACATAGATTAGCAAAACAAGTGTTATTGCCCCTTGTCTTTCTCTACATTTTTCCTTCCAAATATAAGAGAGTGTGTAAAAAAGACATCTATTTGAGAAATGCCCTGTAATTCACATGCTAGTATGGTCAGCCCGGAATTCAGAGATGTGCAAATAACCACTGCTCCTCAACACCTTATCTTGTGCCCTTTTTGGAAATACAAAGGTTTTCTTGATAGCTATTTTTCACTCTTTATATTTCAGCAAATGAGTTGCTGTATGCCCGGTATAGAATGAAAACGCACTGCAGGGTGCAGCTCATTTATTGGCTCTTGGTACCTAGGGTTCTTGATGAACCTACAAGCCCTATATATCCCTGCAACCAGAGGAGTCCAGCAGACGTAACGGAATATTGCTTTCGACATCTGACATTGCAGGAAAAAGTTACAGAGTAAAACGTAGAGAAAAATTTATGTTTTTTTCACCTCAATTTCAATATTTTTCTTTTTCAGTTGTTATTTTCTGTAGGAAACCCTTGTAGGATCTACACAAATTACCCCTTGCTGAATTCAGAATTTTGTCTACTTTTCAGAAATGTTGCGGTGTCTGGGATCCAGCATTGGTTTCATGCCCATTTCTGTCACTGACTGGAAGGACGCTGAAAGCACAAAAAATCTTAAAAATGAGGTATGTCCCAGTAAAATGCCAAAATTGTGTTGAAAAATTGGGTTTTGTGATTCAAGTCTGTCTGTTCCTGGAAGCTGGGAAGCTGGTAATTTTAGCACTGCAAACCCTTTGTTGATGCCATTTTCAGGGAAAAAACCACAAGCCTTCTTCTGCAGCCCCTTTTTCCCAATTCCTTGAAAAAAACAAGATTTTCACTGTATTTTGGCTAATTTCTTGGCCCGCTTCTGGGGAACCCACAAAATCTGGGTACCTCTAGAATCCCTTGGATGTTGGAAAAAAAGGACACAAATTTGGCGTGGGTAGCTTATGTGAACAAAAAGTTATGAGGGCCTAAACCCGAACTGCCCCAAATAGCCAAAAAAGGCTCGGCACAGGAGGGGGAAAAGGCCTGGCAGCGAAGGGGTTAACCAATTTGTTCTTAAAAAGTAAACAAAACCTAAACTAACAATTTCCAGTGCCCATTGTTTGTTACACTTTGAAAAATTTGAAAACAAACAGAGTTTTCATGATTTCTAGCCATTTCTAGCCAGAAATAAACCAATAATGTAAAAAATCACATAATGAGTAAGGTACACTTACACTTTTGTGTAAGTTTACAATGGTTTGCTATTCACAAAGGGATTTACGTGTAGAATCTTTAAGGGTGTAGAATCTCTGCACATAAAAAGATACTCTTTTTATGTTCGGGGATCTGCACTTGTAAAAACACTTCTCGTAAATCCCTTTGTGGATAGCAAACAATCATAAACTTACACAAAAGTGTACGTTTACCTTTGTGAATCAGGTCCTGTGTAATTATAGGTAAATATGATTTTCCATAGGAAGAGTGTTATTTGTTTTGTTTATTTGTTAATAACTGTGTCACTGTTTGACAGATCTTCACACAAATTTCCAAAATAAAGTTCATACTCTTTAACTGTTTTCTAGAAAAGGGTGGGCAAGAAAAGAGGGGTACCCAAAACCATTAATTCTATTTGTGTATTCCCATAGCAAATTTTGGGAAGCAACCCAAAACATTAATTTAACTTGTTAATTCCCTTACTAAATTTTGGGCAGCAATACCGAAAAACTGGACAGAATTACGTTAAACTTGTCAGGAAGTTGAAACTTTACACAGGAAGCATGCTTATTGTTACTTGGTGTAAATCTGTTCAGTCGTTTTCGAGTAATTACCATTTGAGGTGCTGAGTTGGTCATGAATGGTTTAAAAATAAGTATATCTGGACTGTTGATGGCCAGAATATGTACTGATGAGCCAGTTTAAAAGGGACTAGTCAATCCAGTGTGGCTGGCTACATCCTGACCAATATGTTATGACAGTCATTACAGGACTCACAAGCATGGTTCCTGCACCCTGAAAAAGATCACCCTGGCCACAAGATACATTGGGTAGAGGTCCCAAAGAGAGTCCTTGATTGGCTAGCCACAAAATGGACAAAACCTTGTGGCATTAGAGGACTGAAGGGCATGGTCCCCACTGATATGTGTTGTAGTGATTCCCTCGGTTTCAGTGTGACAAAAAGGAGCATATGTAATGGGTGATAATAAATTTTTGTCACAATATAAATCATTTGTTGGTGGTACCTCACTAATTTTAGGAATTGTGATGTGTTCTACAGGAAGTTGAACCATTGAAAAAAAACATCTTTTGCTGGGATTTGATGAACCCTGTGTAAGAGAAAACTGTTTTCTCTCATGACTTTATCAGAGGTTATGGAACAAGCTCCAGAAGCTAATATGAGAGTACATTTTCTATAAAGCTACACAATCTTTCTCAGCCGTGTGAGAATAAAGCAGTGTGACATTTGATTGGCAGTGTGCTACTACAGCCTTATCACAGTGTTCTAATAAACAACTAGAGCATTAACATTCTGAATTTAAGATAAAAGTGTGGCACGCCTAAACGCCATCTTGATGAAGTCAATGGTGTACAACGAAACCATTTCCAGTAGAAGTGATTGAAATAATGTGATTTGTTTTGTCATTGAAATTATGGTTAGTTATCTAGAAAACTAAAATGAGAACATGTTTTCAATAAATTCACAGATATAATCCTTATTAGTGTAGGAAAATAGGTCTTGTATACTGAGTGAAACATGTACTTCTAACACAAGCAGTAGACGGTCAGTTGATCCCCCAGAATTCTACTGCAGGTTCACCACAGTGTTCTAATAAACAACTAGATAGCAACATTCTGTATTTTTGACCACCTTGATGGTATCAGAGCTGTAAAACTGAAAGGATTTTTTACAGAGATCCGCTAGTAAATAAAGAAGTGAGGGGTTTCTTTTTGTCATAAATATTATGGTCGGACTTTTGAAAGCTAAAATAAGGACTCATTTTCTATGAATTCTCAAATGTATTCCTCGTCCATATCAGTAAAAACATCTGGCATTTAGAATGAAACATGCTTTTCCAACCGCAGCAGTAGCCTGTCATTTAACTCACTGATCATCAACAGAAGCTCCGCCATGGAATTCTAAAGAGCAAAAAGTGTGCTAACATTTTGTATTCAAGACAACAGCGAGGCACTCCTGAATTCAATTTTTTGGAATAGCATCTGTTGATTTTAAAGTTTTTCCTCAGGAGCAAGGTGAAGTAAATGGGCATTGAGTGGTTAATGAGTGTATGAAAGTAGTGGGTTAAAAATGTGAGGGGCTGTTTGGGTTTTTAGTGAAGCAAGGCAAATGAATTGTTAAAGTGGCTAAAAATAGTTAAATAGCAGTTTGCAGGAGTAAAACTTCCCATATCCACATGTTTACTCATCCTACCCATCTTCTCAGTCACTTAACAGCTCACTAAATTTAAAATAGTAACATTTTCATAGACAAACTTCATCCACAGCAGTTCTTGGGTGCCTGTACAGGGACGCCTGCTGAGGATTATGCACTGGCTCAGTGGCTAACCCCACTAAAAACGTATTTTTTTAAGCTGACATTTTCACCTAACTCTAAAGTCTCTTAAACCTTTTTTTCAGTAAAATTCTAAGTTTTTCTAATGTAAAATAAGGAGTTACCATCCCTAACCCTAATGTCTCTTTACCTTTATTATTTTCAGTGAACTTCAGGGATTGTTTTAACATGAATCAGAATATTGGAATGTTTGGGGCTCTGTTGCAGACAAGGGAGTGCTCTGGGCTTTTACTCACTGTTTAAAGTCCAGAGCGTCAACATTCCAATGTCCTCTTTAAAGCTGTGAACAAAGCCTCACAGAGCCTGAGGGGATTTTAATCCCCTCTGGCTTCGTGAGAAATTTGTTTTATTTGATAGAACATTCTGCCCTCTAGCGGCAAAATATTCTAATAGCCTTAGAACCTGCCGTAGCGGGCTCTACCGGCCATTAAAGGCTCTTTCCCTTGTTAAAGGCCCTCACCTTTGGCTCAGGCCTTTAACGTGGGAGCAGGCCTTTAGTGGCCGGTAGAGCCCGCTGCGGTGGGTTCTAAGGCTAGAGTAAGATCTGATTACCATTCCTAACTATCCCAGCCATCAGCTGTGCCTGGCCACTAGCCTGCATGGATGGGAGCGGGGTGCTGGGCACCCAAGCACCAGCCACACTTTGTCTTCGACCTTTGGCTGTGTGCATTCCGGCTGGGCGCAAATCCTGGCCTGTGGCCATGCCCTGTATCCAACCACTGCTGGTGCCCTAGCCCCCAAAGCAAATAACCTTTGCCCAATGGGCAAAAAAACTCCATGGGTGTCCAAACCCCACCACGCATAGCCTCAATTGGACACAACCCCCGCAGATGGCCAACAACCCCTTGCTCCCATGGTCATCCAACACCTAAGTGACACCCACCCAACTTTTTCTTTTGGTCCCCTGGTAATCTCAGGTAATTTTGTGGTAATTCTGCAGTACGCATATTTTTGAGGGGTGGACGCTGAGTATCGCAAGTCCACAGCAACACAAAACAATTTTTTTTGCACTTTAACCCACCTACAAGGGATTCTACGTAGATTAATGAAGACCTTAGATAATTTTCTCTGAATCCTCTCCAAAGAGTCTAGCATATGTTACCTATAAGACAATCATCATTAGCATACCTAGATCTGAACAGTAGTGATCTACATCAAATTATTATCACACATAATTTACAAGCAAACTTATATCATAAACTGTAACTTGGGACTTTCTAAATCACTACTTCCTTGTTGTCTTGTGCCTCACACCATAAAGACAATGATTAAGCAGTCTTTTATCAGTGCAAGAACAACAGAAGTCCACTGTCTGATGTTGAACAAATTATCAAAGTCTTTTGTGCTCTGATGTTGACCAACGTTATCAATGTCTTGATGTTATGAAAGATTTCCTTGCATGGATGAGAAAGTTTTTTTTAATCAATGAGAATGTTACCTTCTGTTTCTTGTGTGCAAGTTGGGTTGAGTGGTCTTGCACTCTCCGTCTTTGTTCTTTCTTTCTTCCAGATTTTGAGAGTTGGCTGATTTAGTTGCTCGGAGGGAAGAACGGGTCGATGGCTGGAACAAGAAGCTCAAGTCTGCAAGAGAAGATGAGTGTGTTGCTGATTTCCTCAGGGTAGCGGACTTACGAGCAGAGAAACTTCTTCTTGGGAATCCTTGAGGCAAAGCACATGATAAGACTTGTGAGCGGTTTAAATATTGATTAGATCAAGATGACTGCTGAGATTTGCCAACAGCCTGCCCAATTTTGGTTGGGCAGGCAAGAGAAACAAAGTGTACTCTTGGCACTCAAAATAACAGGGTGGAGGCCTGTGGTTCATAAATGAAGCACCAAGTGATGGATAAAACAGCACAGTTTTGAGCTAGGAGAACAAACAATACGCTATTGCCTCACCTCCCTCTCTGCAGGGTCACCCCCAAACTTTTTATCTTCCTCCTCCACTTTTTCTGATCTCATACTAGGACTCCACCCATTTTACCACAGCTAACCAGTGCTAAAGTGCTTGTGTGCTTTCCTCTAAACATAGTAATATTGGCTTATTCCTGATTGGCATATTTAATTTACTTCTAAGTCCCTAGTAATGTAGTACTGCATGCACCCAGCACCCATAATTACATGCTACTAATGGGCCTGCAGCACTGGTTGTGACACCCACGTATGTAGCCCTTTAAAACATGTCTCAGGCCTGTCACTGCAGAACCTGTGTGTGCAGTTTAAACTGCCATTTCAACCTGGCAAAATAAACCTTTTGCCAGGTCCAAACCTTCCTTTTAAATATATGCAATCCCTAGGGTAGGCCCTGGGCAGCCCAGAGGACAGAGTGCAATGTATTTAAAAAGTAAGTTTACATATCCTGGTAGCGAAAAACTCTTAAATTCATTTTTCACTATTGCATAGCCTCTCCCTCCCCTATGATAATATCAGAGTTGTATTTTTACATTTTATAAGTGTAACTTTCAAATGGAAGAGATGACTTGTTCATGTTTGGTGTCTCTGGGATCACAATTTCAAATCATACCTTATGCTGAAGTCAAATTCTAAATTGTAATTCTGAAAATGACACTTTTAGAAAGTTGTCATTTACTTACCATAGTCATTTGGTGCCTGCAGTCTGTCTCTGGTTACATGGCTGGGTAAAATTTGCAGTTGGGCTTTGTGTATTCCTCATCAACAGCCAGACACAAAGGGAATTTAGGTATGACCTGATGGGCCATCATAAGCAGGATGGCAAGGAGGAGTTGGACACAGCCTCACACCTGAATAAGCTGTCCCTTGTCCAGACACAAAGGGAGTAACAACCCTGCACTGTCCCTCCAGCCAGCCTGGAGCCAGGGCAGGGGAGGGAGGGATTTCCTTGCACTTAAATGCCTCTCCCACCTTTGAGAACCAGGGTACCAGCGTATAAAATCTGGCCCTCAGACACCATTACTTCAGCACACTTATGAACCTGTGGATACTCTGCCAGAAAGAAAGACTGCTGTGCTTATGAAGGACTGCCACTATGCCGGACTGCACTCTGCTGCACTCCTGCTCTGCTGAGCTGCTGCCCTCTTAACTGGGTAAGAAGGATTGGACCTGCATCTCCTGAACCCAGAACACAGAGTGACTCCAAGGCCTAGTTGGTTGATCTCCTTCTCTGAAGCCTCAGTGGCATAACAGGCTTCCTTGCTTCTACACCTTGATTCTGCCATCGATATGCTTCCCCTGCCAAGTGGTGCCAGTCCAGTCCTTGACCCTTGGAAGTTGGCTTAAGGTGCTCTGCCAACCTGTGGATCCTGCAGAACCCAGGCATCTCAAATACTTGAACAGAACTGGTGCATCACCACCAATGTGTGGATTGGACTTATCATAAAGAATTGCATCACCACCACACCCCCCATCACTCTCAGAACTGCCACTGCGTAACACATCCATGCCACAGTCTCCCACCTCGCTTGTTGACAGAAGCCTCAACGACAATGACAAACTTTTCATCGCAGCCTCCCAGCTCTTCAGACTGACTCATTGCCCTGGCTGCACATCACATCCATAACACCAGATTCTGCATCGCAAACTCCATCACCGTAATCCACAGTGTTGACACAACAAGATCGTGCACAGCAGCCTCACCACATGTCAGATCCAATGCATTGCTGGATTAAATGTACTTTTTTCATCTGCCCTAATTGAGTCCCTGTAGATGGCCCGCGCTCCATCCCAGTCAGCTTGAACTTTTTACTTTTTCCCTGGTCCGGAGCAAACTGATATCAACAGTTGATGCATTATGCTTTTTGGCATTATTTTCAATAAGAAAACATTAACATTCAGTATGCTTGGTTCTACTAATTGGATTTTTGTCGACCTGGTCTTGTTTTATTTATTTAAAACTACTCTATTTTGTTTCCCTCTGTTGTGGGCTCCTTTTGTGGTGTGATTTCACTGTGTTACTGTTTGAAGCGTTGCACAAATACTTGCCTCTACATTAAGCCTCACTGCTCTGTGCCAAACTACAAAGGAATTGATCACACGTTAATTTGGGGTTTGCTTGTGCCTTACCCTGGCAAGGATTTTGGTTGCTGCTTGACCAATTCTTACACCCTTGTCATCCAACAATCAATTTCTTACAACTAACTATGGAACATAACACTGTACTGGGGGAACCAAGACATGAGTAGGAAACCCTCCCATATAAATCACAACACCTCATCTAATAGTGTGATGAAAGCCAAGAGGCCAAACTGCCCGGGTGGCCTGAAGGGCAGGTGGAGAGCAGGTTGAGTGAATGGTGGCATGTGGTTTGTCCATGACAGTCACCCCTGTCCCCCATAAAATGCACCAGAAATGGAATGGAGGTACAGGACAAGGTTTGTCTGGAAAACAAGAATGAAAGCCACAAAGCAAATGATAGTCATGTTGGGCACTGGAAATGTGTTCCCAGGAACACTCACCAGGTCCGCAGCCCTTCCAATAGACTAAACAGTAAAGTCTCCCTCGAACTATGAGTTTCAGATTGCTCAAATCTTATATTCCAGGTGGCCATCAATCTCTATTGCGGTAGGTGGAGAAGCCAATCCGGGGTGAGGATGAAAGTGCTTCAATAAAGACAACTGAAACACCACATGGCTTTCTATGACTGTGGGCAAATATAATTTCACAGGTACTGAATCAAGCACTGTACTCAATGTGAATGGAGTTAGCCACTATCCAGGTGAAAGTTGGCATTTTCTAGAATGGCTTGCAAGTGGGCATGGTAATTGTGTGCTGTAGTCTTTGGACAATACCCTTGAACACAAAGGGTGGGGACATTCCTAGAGATACATGTTTTGAAATATTATATGCAAACTCAATTGCCCATAACAATGTTGAACATTCTCCCTCACAATCCAGCAACAAGCAGCACATATATTACTCCTTGGTCTGATTTGTCCTCTTAGCTTTTCTGTCCATTTGTGGGTGGTGGCTGCCGGGAAGGTGCGCGTCCATGTCTAATAAGTGGCACACTCAGGTTATGAAGAGCACGACCAATTGTGACCCTTGGTCAGTGATTATCACCAACAAAAATAT
This sequence comes from Pleurodeles waltl, assembly GCF_031143425.1. Taxonomy (NCBI): domain Eukaryota; kingdom Metazoa; phylum Chordata; class Amphibia; order Caudata; family Salamandridae; genus Pleurodeles; species Pleurodeles waltl. The sequence goes on from NC_090450.1 coordinate 281,226,717, forward strand.
TTGTCATGAATCTGGAGGCTAATTAAGGGGTGGTGGGGAGGTTTTGTATAGGATTAAATGTGCTATTTTAAACAAATTGTCTACTACAGATAGGATATTTGTATGGCGAGTAGTGGTTTGGGGTAAGTGCACCTTGAAATCCACTGAAATGATGTGCAACGATTTCAGTGGTATTGGAACTAGATGGAATAAACCTACAGGTGGGGCATTAGCTCCAGGGAACGTGTAGCACATGTTTCTTTGTACTTGCGCACCTCTTTAGACATGGACGGCCACTAAAAATGTATTTTTTACAATAAGGGTGGTTTTCTGAAAGCCAACATGGCCTGCTAACAAAGTATCATGGCATCATTTCAAAACTAACTGGTGCAATTGTTTACTTGGTACAAATGAATGATGATTAAATAACAGAAGACCATCTTGTGACCGTAATTAATGGCTAGCCATTGGTCCTTGGTTTAGTACCAATCAAGAATCGTAGGTCAACTAGGAACGTTGAAGTAATAATACTGGCATGAAACCATTTCATGGTAATGATTAGTACAGGTTCTGATTGTGAAACAGAAACATCTGAGTCTCTGATACATGTGAACACATCATCCTTAGCATTGCTTTTTCCTGGACAATATGTAATGCTGACATTCTAACCACTAAAATCTAGATGCGGAGACAAAGTGTTAGCTTCTTTTTATTAAAAACATCTAGAAGATCGGGATAGATGTCTGGTAGGCCTTCTTGAGTCATCACAATATTAATGTGGTTAGGTATTTTGGGGCATGGATTTCTTTAACGTGTACTCCTTCTGAGTAACATTTGTAGTCACAAAGCTCTGAGTTTAATGTTAGTTTTTCCCCCAATATATTTAAGGCTTGTGTTTGGTAAGCAAGGGAAGTCCGAGGATCATCATTACATCAAAATATAATTCCCTCAATGGGAATTATGAGGTCATGATTAGTGATCAGTGTTAAATTGAATTAACCCAAAAGTTATTTCTTTCCCACCCACGGCCGGTACTGCTTTGGTTTTGTCTTTACATAGAGTGTCTATTCCTAAAGTTTTTAAGAAGGTGATAACTATGAAGTTTCCAGTTGCTTCAGAATCAATTAGAGCCGCCACTTCCAAGAGAGTTCTGTAATGGAACCTAGCCTCACTGGGATACTCAGGTGATGATAGAGTGCACAAGAAGGTACCCCAGAAGTTGAACTTAAAGACAAATCCTGAAGGCCAACCTCCACTCCTATAGAGTTGATTTATTTTCTGACTGTTCAGTGATGCCCACTGAATCCACTGAGCAACCTGTTTTACCCATTTTTAGGGTCGAGCCTGCGTTGCATGCGCTTGCGCGTGCGTATCGCTAGCGAGACGCGTTAGGTATTAGAAACGGGTTCGGAGCCCCGTTGACCTCACGTCAGTGCCTTTCATTGGCACGTTGGCTTGCCTGTTAGAATCTGCTTGCTTTAATTAGTGGAAGGCACGCATACGTCATGCCTTTTCCGGTGGTTAGCCATCCTCAAGCTCAGCGACCAAGTACAGAAAACATGCTAGGCTCACTTTTTCCTGTCAGGTTTGTGGATTACTTTTTCTCTATTTTCGCAGTGCGATCTCGCTTGGCAGAAGTCGAGCGCTTTGAATACTATCGACCCTGTTACACAGTTAATTGCACTTTTGCCGGTTACGTTCATAATTGCACTTTTGCAGATAGGTATTATTATGAGTGAACTGTAGCAGCACGATCGTGCTGTTTTTTTCTTTTAACGCAAGAAAAATCCGGTTGGGAGTTTGAAACTGGTAATAGCTGTAACTCGGACAAATGCGAGACCCTAGTGCATTGCAAGTGCTTGTTAATTTTGTTGGCCGAACATTTATTGGCAGGACATTCCTTAACAAAATTACCCTATTTACTGCAGTAGAGACATTGATATAATTTTCTTCTTTTAGCCTTTTCCTCCTTGGAAAGAGCTCCTCTTGGCGTCCCTATCTGCATGGGTTCTGAGTTCCCTTGTTGTTTGTTGGGGGTCTCAGATTTAACTTATTCCCAGACCATATGGAACCTATGCTTCAGTGATATTCCCTTTTCTGACCTTCTCTCGACTATGATTTTGTTTTACTGTTAGGCCAATGAACTCAGAACAATCTTCTGGAGGGTTTAAAATTTGTGACAAAAGATCTGTTAACTCATCCTTAAGCCATCTGTAGAATACTTACACTCTTTTATGCTCTGGCCAGTTTGCTTCAGCTACTAACCTATTGAACAAGGATATATAAATCAAATAGTCTGAAGAACCTTGCTAAAGGGTCCACAGTTCATTATCTGATGCTTGTACTAAAGCATGTTTAGCAGACTTTTTTTTCACTGTCTCGTTAAAAACTATATAATTATATAGTAGTGGATTGTCTTGCTCAATAAGAGGTAAGGACCAGAGTGCTGCACACCCTCCTAAATATGAGACAATGAACATTACCTTTGTAGCATTGTCTGGAAAGGCTGCAGATCTAGCTATAAAGTACAAAGAGCACTAATTGTTAAAAATCCTCAATTTGTTACTATATGAATGGAACCCTTTGGGGGAGCTACAGGAACTTGGAACTGGAGTAACTACCTGGAACTGTGTTGTGCCTGATAAGCTGCTGTCAGATGCATCTGAAGATTTTCCAAGAGCTTAGAAACTAGCAGAATTAGAGTGTTGTTTTTTCCTTGAGTCAGACTGGAGGAGGGAGTGTCCAAGGATTTTTTTTTCAGAGGCCAAACGTGATTAAATAGCCATTATATCCTATCTCACAGTTATGTTTTCTGCCTGCATTGTTGCCAATATAGAGAAAATATCTTGGAGCGTTATCTCTTAGAAATCCATATCGCCTGACCGAAGCATGTACCATGAGCTTTACCTTCTGTTCTATTTAAACATGACAGCCTCACCTTGTAGGTCTGCTCTGTGGCTCCATAGATATGATATGGATCAACCTCTGTTTGCCCTACCTTTCTTACTCATGAATGTTCACTTGGGGGACTGGTTGGACTAAGGAAGAGGGTCTTGCTGTGAAATCCCATTCAACATGTTTCACCCTAAAGAGCAGTTGTCAAACCTTTAAGATAAAAACCTAGGCCTTCATTCCGAGTTTGGCGGATGGAAAATGCCGCCTGTCATAATCCTGTGTTCAGAAAACTGTGCAGACCATTGCAGTCTCCTTCCCGTGGCCCCTATTGCGAGTTTCACGCTGGGTCAGGGGGCAGAAACAGAGTTTCCTTCTGCTGGCCTAGCAGAAAACAGCACACAACATTGACGCCGGCTCATAATTGAGCTGGCATTAATGTTGTGGTGTGTCGGGTGCAGCAGCACCTGTTGCACTTTTCATTGTCTGCTAAGCAGACTATGGGGGCCTCTGCATTGCCCATGCCAAGGGCATGGGCCAAAATGGGGCCCTCCTGCCCAATTCTTTGCCAGCTTTTACATAGAGGTCATAGGACTGCCAGGCTCATAATGAGGGCCCTAGTCTAGTGGATTTTGCCTGTGATTTCCTCTACCACCCCAACCTCTCCCATTAGTACCTCCCTTCGATTAACTGGCTCTGGTGTGGTGGAAGATGCTTTTATGTGGTTTTTTGAAGATGTTGGATAATGTTCTCTGAATCCTCTACAAAGGGTCTTCCATAGGTTTGCTATAAAACATGCCTAACCTGAACAACAGTGAACTACATCAAATTATTACAACACTCACAAGTAAACTTACATTAAAAATTGTAACTTGGGACCAGTGATGTAACAAAGGCTCCTCACAGCCCTTGTGATGTGTGGGGCCCCCAAGCCTGAGGGGGCCCCCTCAGCACAGTGACCTGGCCTGAGAGCTCCGGAGTGAGTCCAGAAGGGGGCCCTTCTATGTATTTTGCAGGGGGCCCCTTAAGTTTTGTTACACCACTGCTTGGGACTTTCTAACTCACTACGTCTTTGTCTGTTGTGCATCACACTGTAATGGAGGGCCCCGTGGAGAGCAGACGCAGTCTAGTCTCTCCACAGGAGCTTTCAGGAAGAGGAAGTGGGGCACAGGGGCCGGATTGGTGCAAGGTGCATGGGGGTGGGAATAAGGGAGTCCTGAAATAGTTTTGGGAGGGAAGGGACCGGCCTCTTCCACACCAGCCTGTCGCACGGTAGGAAGTTTGCCCGGTACGACCCTTCTTCGTAGTGTAGGTCGGTGGGGGATTTTTTTATTATTATAGCGGCATGACTCACGGCCATGACACAACTGCTGTGCGAGCAGCGCGTCACCTCTTAGGCGAAGCCGGGCATGTCGATTTACTCAGGCCTGTCATGCTCGACCAGGCATGGGTCGGCATGTTGCGCCCCGGTGCGTGCAGCCTCTTGTGGCATTGCAGCTGCAATTGCAGCATGCAGTTCACCTGAATGCCCGAAAAGAAAAAAATCAGCCAGGGGAGGGGATGCAGCGCGTCCCCCCGGACTCCAAATCGGGCCCCTTTTTATCAGGGCATGCTGAGCCTGAGGTGGAGGGGGAGCAGCGGGCCCCCTGGAGAAGAGATCCTTTTGGCCCCATTGTATTGGGGCATGGTGAGGACACGCTGGGGGCACAGGGCAGGGAGCTGGGCCCTGTGATCTGGGCAGCCCCCTTTTGGAGCCCACACTGCAACCAGGTGGCCCCATTCCTGGGGGGACAGGTGGGGCCCCCAGAAAGAAGAAGGCAAAAGGGCTGGGCAGCCAGGGTTTGGGGGTGGGCTAGGGCAAGGCATTGGAGGGGGAGGCCAGGGTGGGTGGTACAGGACAGTCTGGGCCCCTGAGGGACCCCTCTGGGAACATGAGTGAAGCGCATTCAGGTGTTTCGGCAGGACTGGGCAAGGCATAGAACTGGTCCTCTGTGGACATAGAGGCCAGGATTAAAGAACAGAGGAGGGCGGTGGCGGAGACAGAAGAGGGGTGGGCACAGGTATGCAGGGACAGGGAGGACACCTTAGAGAGAAAGCGGCAGCCTAACAAGAAGGTGGCCAGGAGGGGCCCCTGAGGCATTCTAGTCCCTGGGGAAGGACAGGGTAGTTGGGTTTGGGTTCCAAACGAACTGGAGAGTAGCCAGGAGGCTTGTGCAGCCGCAGGCTCCGGTCGTGTGATGTGCACAAGTGGCGCTTGGCAATTTGAGGCACGGAGAGTACAAACGAGTTAAGGAGACTGGTAGTAAGAAGGTGACACCAACGGGGCGCAACAAGGCCCCAGGACGTTGGTCTGAAGCAATAGAGGGGTCTTCGGCAGCCTTCTTTAGAGCGCAGGAACGTGCTGGTCGCAAGTATGGTGGAAGGGCTCAGGACGAGTGGAGTTAAAGTTTGTTCGTTTTGCAGGTTGTGTAATGGGCCCCAGGAGTGGAAAGGTGGTCACTTGGATGGTCGGTCATTCATTCATATATTGGGCGTCAAAACACGCTGAGCGGCAGATCTATGGACGCTCATTGGGACTGCTCAGTAGCCGTCATGAAATCTTGTGGTGGGGGAAGAGCAGTATGAGGCGGGGTAACCTGCTTCCTTTCCTAACATCAATGATGCCAAATTGGGGTTGCACTTAGGGGAAAATGACCTAGTGAAACTTTCGAGGCTCACCCTACTGCAACTTATGTGATGAGATTTGGAGTTGCTTTGTCAGAAGATGCACAGTACCTGCTTAGTTTGGACTGAGTTTGTACCCAGAAGAAAGTGAGAGGGGCAATGAAGGATGGGACTATGGAGAGGGCTCGGAGGAAGCTCAACAGGGCAATGAGGGTTTTCTGCTGGGCACATGGTATTAAGGTGTTGAAGCACAATGACATTACGGAGGAGGAGGCAGGGCTGGTTGGGTCTGATGGTGTGCATCTATCAGAGCTGGGCAATGCATATTATCATACGGAGCTGCAATTAATTGTGGGTGATTTGTGGGGGGAAAGATGTGCTCAAGGAAAAGGTGTAAGGTTGCAATGTTGCAGTGGACTCGCTGGTGGGGCAGCAAAACACCTAACAGGTTTGTGCTGTGTGGCAGTAGATGTGGGAGGGTGGAGAGTCCGATGCAGGCCTGGCCACCCTTCAGGGGGAGAAAGAAGCAGGTGAAGGATAATAGCGTGGGGGATGCCCGAAGCAGGCAGGGGATGAAAGGAAAAGGGGGATGTGTGGGTGAATTGAAGTAAAAGATGGGTGAATGGAGGCAAAGTAAGTGAGTGAGTGAAAAGGAGGACTGGGGGAAGTTTCAAAGGGTGGGGTTTTAAAGTTAGAGTTTGAAGTTGAATATGTACAATGTCTATGTATAAGATGCAATCATGTCCTAAATAAATGGCCTTTTACACTACGTAAAACACTGTGTCAATGACTATGTCCCAAAGACAATGATGGAACAGTCTATTAACGTTTCAAGGACAACCCAAGTCCAATGTCTGATGTTGAAAAAATTATTACTGACTTTTGCACATTGATGTTTAGCAAAGGTATCAATGTCTTAACATTGTTAAAGTTTTCCTTGCATAGCTACTTGATTTATTTATTTTAATTTGAGATTGTTACCTTCTATTAGTATTTAGCAAGTTGGGTCGAGCGGCTTACACTCTTTGTCTTTGTTATTTTTCTTCAGGTTTCGAGAGTTGGCAGATTTTCTGCTCGGAAGTAAGACTGGATGGAGGGCTGGAGTAAAAGCTCGAGAATCCTGGAGAAGATGAGTACATCACTGCATTTCCACAGGTAAACGGACTGACTAGAGGAGAACTTTCTTCTTGGAAATCCTTGAGGCAAAACAGGTGAGAAGACTTGGGTGCAGTTTACCTTTAAATACCGATCGCACCCAGGATGGCTGCTGGGATTTGCCGAAATCTTGCAGAAGCAGGCAAGAGGTGCCAGGCACTTCAGCTAACAGGGTGGAGGCTAATGGTTCACAAATGAAGCATTACAGTTTGGATAAAACAACATAGTTTTGAAGTGGGGGAACAAACAATAGATTATACAGTATAACACTGGACTGTGGGATCCAAAACATGAGTAGGAAACCCCTCCACATAAAACATAAGGACTTGTGTGTTGGTGTAATGAGAGATGAGAGGCCAAATTGCTGGGCTGACCTGAAAGGCAGATGGAGGATGGGCTGGGTGACTCGTGGCATGACTGGTGGCATGTGCTCAGTCCATGACACATGGTACCAGCCGATCAGAAATTGAGAAAATGAAACATCAAAACTTGGTTTTAAAAAAAGTGAAAAGACTACATTTCCAATGCTTTTCATGGTCAGTTAGCAATGTGGCTTTGCCTTCCGCTGCTCTCCAGCCGATACCAATTTGTCACTCTTCATACAATATAGAGCAATGTGCTGGTGCATGGAGTCTTTATTAGTAAACACAACATTTATTTTACAATTTCTGGGTCCTGCGGCACTCCTGGAGGACATGGAACCAGAAGTAAACAAATGTGGATTTTCCGCTGGACCCTCTCCTTGAGTCTGTGTTTCCCATTGGAATAATTTCATATCTTTTGGAGGTAAAAAAAATGAAAACTGCTATTTGATTGGCCACTCGGGAGACACTACTGAAAAAAGCACACCCCTTTAGAAACACCCTCCTATGATGTTGCTAACCTCCATTACTGGATTGGTGTTTAATAGAGGAGCTTTGCACTAAATACTATCTGAAGCCATCATGGCCTTAGACAAAACTGGAGGCCAACAAACCCCAAGTGCATCATCCACCGGGTCTATGCAAGGTACACCATTTGAAGATGATGATGTCAGTGATCTCCCAAGTACTGTAAAAGACCAACAAAGGAATCATAGGTGAGGGCATTTTTTGACCGCCCAGCTGGCAAAAACAAATTAGTGCACAGCAGGTGGTGTTCCCTTATTTCCAGATGGTGTTCTAGAGAGGAAAGACTGGCCAGTATTCAGTGGCAACCATTGGATTATGAAAGCACCTGAGGCTATGCACAGACACAGAAGCATGTGTGGAGATAGAGTAATAAGTAGAAAGAGAACAAACCACTCTACAGGAAGTGCTGCAACAAGAAGAGCAATAAAATGATGACTACATGCAGCATTTTGGAATATACTGCAGACACAGTTGTAAAGGTGTGGCTTGTGGAGAAATAAACAGAAGAATATTTAGAAGAGCCATGGAAGAGCATTTGCAAATAGAGCAAAAAGATTTGTGTAAAAGAATTAAAAGTAATAACAAAATTAAGAAAAGCGTTTAAAACAATATACAAAATAAATATGAAAACAGTGTTAAAAAACTGTAAAAATGAGAAAAACATAATACATTTACCATTATATAAAAAATACAAAAATAGCAAAAACATGTGAAAAAACAACAAAAACCACAAAAAATATAGGCCCTCATTACAACCTTGGCGGGCGGCAGAAGCCGTCTGCCAAGGTTGGACCACACTCCCGCCGTGCCCATTATGAAATCCCCGCCGGCCCAGTGGGGATCTCGGCCGCAACACAGGAGCTGGTTCCAAATGGAGCCAGCGGTGTTGCGGCTGTGCGACGGGTGCAGTTGCACCCGTCACGCTTTTCACTGTCTGCTGTGCAGATAGTGAAAAGCTGCACGGGGCTGTGCAGGGGGCCCCTGCAGAGGCATGGGCAGTGTAGGGGCCCTGAGGGGCCCTGCGACTCCCCTTTCTGCCAGCCTTTTCATGGCGATTCAAACTGCCATGAAAAGGCTGGCGGGAGGAGGACTCGTAATCCCCTGGGCAGCGCTGCAAGCAGCGCAGCCCTGGAGGATTACTTTCGCCGGGACAAAAGTGGCGGAAAACCGCCGGTCCCAGCGGTGCAACCGCGGCGCTTCCGCCGCGGTCGTAATCCCCCATGGAAGGACCGCCAGCCTGTTGGCGGTGCTTCCTCCAAAACAGCCCGGGCGGTCGAAGACCGCCAGGGTTGTAATGACCCTCTTAGTATCCACCCTCATGTACCCATGGGTTTGAGCACCCAACCTCTTGCCTTGTATGGTTATAGGCCATGAATGGGAGAGGTTGGCCACTCACCAGGGTCAGGTGAAGGCCTTTTTGTCAACTTTTTGCCATGAGGGCCAAACGTTATGCTCAGGGGGAAAGTTATATGAACAAAAAAAATGAAACTCAATGAAAAGAACAAAGATGAAATTGATGTTATAGATAGGTTTAGTAACAAGATCTTACTTTCAGTTAAAAAAATCATGAGATTCACTGAAAATACAAAGGTTAAAGTGAAGATATAATTAGATAAAATAATGAGAATTTAGCTTACATTTAAAAAACAATCCTAGAAAGGTCATGAATAATACAAAGGCTAAAGTGATGTTGTAGTTAGGTATTGTAATAAAATAAATGTTAACACTTGAAAACCAAATAAACTAATTCACCAGTTATAATTAACGGATCTAACTATAACTTGCACCCCCACCAAGCCCTGCTTATGACCTCACACATTGCATCACTCGTGACTTGTTAAATGTGATCATGGATGATATAACTGATGACAGCTCAAATTATATAATTGATGAAATACACCTCTGAAAACACAGTCGATATTTATGAGGCTCTTGCGCTGCTGTTGTGTCACGTTTTGTGGCACAGATCAATAACTCATATTTATTAAGCCACGCAAAGCCACTTGGTGTGGCTTTGAATGGCCTCCTAAATATGGAGTAAGGCAAGGCAGCGCAAATCGTTGTGTTGCCTTACACTGCACTAGGGAGGCATTCCAAGGGCATTGTGAAGAGTGTTCCCATGCAACACCCATGGATTTTGATGCAAATCAGATTTACAAGTCCTTTTAAACCAGAGGGTGTTTCAAAACCTTCTGCCTCCCGAGGGACGGGATAACATGGAGAAATATCACTATTTCTTCTGCAGCACATATAGAAAGAGTAAAAAGCCTCAAAGGATTGTTTTTGTGCAGGAAGGTCTCTCTTCCTGCACAAAAACAATCCTGCATCCAATTGCCAAAACACTAACTCATATTTATGAGGCCACGCAAATTCGCTTTGTGTGGCTTGGAATGGCCTCATAAATATGGAGTAATGGAAGGCAGTGCATATCATTGTGTTGATTTACTCTGCAATAGGGAGGTATCTAAGGGCGTTGTGATGAGTGTTCCAACTCAACACCCATGGATTTTGACGCAAAACAGATTAACAAAACCTTGTAAACCTGGGGATGTGCCAAAACCTTATGCCTCCCAAGGGGAGGCTCAAAGACGAGAAATATTACTATTTCTTCTGCAGCACACATAGAAAGAGAAAAACACCTACAAGGATTGCTTTTGTGCAGGAAGGTGTCCCTTCCTGCACTAAAACAATCCTGTGTGCAACATAGGCACCCTTGCACCAATGTGCAAGGGTGCCAGTGTTAGCACAAGACAGCCCATTGGGTGCCAGCACCGGGAGAAAGGACAGGAATGCACTGTGTGCCATAGATATGGTGAATTCCTGCTCTTTTTCTGTGACGCAGGGCAGCGCAGCAAGGTAACTTGCTGCACTGCCCTGCACCGCAAATCTCATAAACTTGGTTTTATATTTATATACACCATGGAGATACTGAATATACATGTATGGGTCCATGGCTTTGAAACAACATGAGCCCCAGGGGCAAGTGTGATTGTGCATTTTGAAATTTATATTCAACAAATAAATAAAGTTTGGGATGACAGTATTACTCCCCGTAAATTTTAAAGGCTGAGCACACCTAATGTGGGTTACAGAGGTATGTTTAAAAGTAGGTTGAGGCTTGAAGCCAAAGCCTATTCAAAACAATTTGTCAAAAAGGACTAACCTTCTCTTGACAATAGATTATCCACCAGTGAATATCTAGGCAAGTTCACAACTAAATCATTGTAATAAAGTTGTGTTGACAAATTCTATGAAGCGAGTTGTTTATAAGGTGTGGATGCTTATTTCCAGAGCTATGCTGAAGATTTTGAGTCATTTGAGTCATTGGAGATTGTTGAATAATGCACAATGTAGGGGTGTCCCACTCAGTGGTGTTGCAATCATTGTTCCATACTTGTTTGCAATAGTGCCCATCTCATGAACCTGTGTAGTGTATGTTATTCATCTACAAGTGTTGTCCACAGGGCCTCGCAGAATGTGTTTTACAGTAGCAAATGTGTACATGCCAATCTTTCTAATTAAATAGGTGGTCACATGAAATCTTTAAGTGGTTAACCCAATGTAGCTGAATAGAAAAATGTCCACAACTTTAGTGTTTTGAACTACTTCAATGCCACAAACCCTATAGGAGAGTGTCAGAATTATTACATGATGTTATCAGTGATGTACATTGAGATATCATTAGTGATGCCATCTGTGATCTCATTTAACAGGGTATGAGTGATGTACTATTTGTGGTTATAAGCAGGACATGGCAGAGGTGCAAGTTATAGTTAACTCAATAAACTATTACTGGTGAATTTCAGTGTTTTTTTTGTTTTTAAATGTTAGTTATATTATTACAACACCTAATTATAATCTGACTTTAACCTTTGAGTTCTTCAATGAATAAAGATAGATAGATGGATAGATAGATAGATAGATAGATAGATAGATAGATAGATAGATAGATAGATAGATAGTCTGCTATGCAATGCAGTCTAGGTTGAGCGTGGAGTAATTTCGGCTTGTTGCCTGACGCACACCCAATGTATGCCGCCAAAGGCCATGCACAGCAAGAATGGGAGCATTGGTGTAGGCCCTGCAGGCAATCTCTGCTGCCCAAACCCTGGGCTGAATACACAGGGAGTTTAATGTGCTGGCGTCTGGGTGCCGTGTTGACCCATTTTTCAAGTGCTGTGGGCAATCTGCATTGCACACAGCTGAAGTCATCTACACTGGGGAATGGCCCCACAGAACCTTCTATCACCACCGGGAACCAGAGCTCTCTCTCCATGATCTTCGGCCTTCTACAGCAGGCTATTAGTGCATTTTGGGGCTCTGAATTATGCTTATACCTTGCTTCCCTTATTTCTGCCTTGACCAAATTCACAAGGAATTGGCTCTTAAGCAGGGAGATCTTGTTGGAGGTGATGGATTCTAGAATGAGCTGTCAAAAGGCGGACATTGATTTAACTTTGAAGTGGCAGGACTGGGTGGACAAGCAATTACATATTGGTGATTTGTAAAGGAATGAGTGGCAGCTACAACAGACAAACTCCAGTGATAGGTCCAGTTTGCCAAGCAGTGGGCACAATGCATGTGATCCTGTCTGCTGCTACCAATTAGAAAAGCACAAAGGCTCTAGTTAGGAAAGCTGGAGGATCTAGTTGGCACACTCCTACCACTCCCAGACTAATCCCAGCCTAGGAGTGTTCTAGCTGTGTGTGTTCCAGCTTGGTTGCCAGGGGAAGGTGGGCTTGAGTAGAGGTGGCTGTGCTGCTGCATGTGCATCACTGATGGAAGTGCTGAACTGATCCCAGGTCACTGCAAAGAACCTGGCGGCTCTCCATGCTCTACTAATCTCTCATGCATGCCCACAGAATGCACCAGGAATTAATGGCTTACAATAGGAATAAATGCTTCATCTACTTTGCCTAGGAATGCATTACAGATTATGACCTCTTGCCAGTCAGTCATCAATCTTTATTCACTTTCACATGATACCATAAAAGAATGTATTTACAAAACAATTAAAAAACAGTCAGTGAGAAAAAATAAATAATTAAAAAAGTAATGGAATGGCCCGTGAGAATTCAAACAACACAATCAGTGACTAAAATGTTCCTCAAACAGACAGCACCAGATTTAAAATGGGCTAAATTAAAACAAGTCAACACATCCAGTAATAACATTAAGCAAAACAGGGCAGGTCAGACTTGTTTATCAGCAAGAAATGGGACAATAGAAAGCTTTCTTAATCTTTTATAGAGAGTGCAAAACATAAAGTGCAATGTGGCCTGGGATAAATAGTTGTTAAAGCCACAAGGGACAAAAGTGGTACCATATGAACTTTCACGTGGAACTGCAAGTAGTTGATGTACTAGATTTATTGTAAAACATACTGAAGGGACCCGGTAGTAATCAGACATATTATATAAAAGATATGGTTCAATGAAAAGGATATCCCGAAGTGGTTAGTCGATTTGTCATTAACCAATAATGCTGTCTCACTGGCTCTCTAAGTCACAAAGGATCTCTTGGTCCAAGTATACTCCTTCATAACTAGGGACTCTGGGTGATTAAAAAAATCAGGTTGACCCAATTTAATAAAATAGTCCTTAGCATAGCTGATCCATTGGATGCCCATGGCTTGATCACGAGTCAAACAATCTTTTAATAGTAATTGCTAGGACGGTCAATCTTCTGCATGTCTCTGTAGAGCATGCTTCCCCTGCTTTATGGTGGTCTACAGGCAAGTCACTTAAAAGTTACTGAATGGTTTCTGGATCTACATGTCAGTGAGCAAGACAAACATGTATGTCCATCAAGGATCTCCCTGTTTACATGGACTGAGACCCTAGAGCTTAGCTCTATGGTCCAGGGGCGCATGCATAGTGCACCCCTTTTTCACAGAGAGTGGCTACTGCCCTCTCTACCAAGGCGGTGGTAGACGGACAGTGGTAGCAGCAATAAATCTATAGCCAGGGATACCCATATCCTTTTACTGTTGGTGGGGTGGGGGCTAAAAACCACCGTCCTGGTCAAGTCTGTGCAGTCTTCTTTGCCATTGTTCCTGTTGCCTTTGTCTTCCTGGGATGTGTGTTTGAGAGCCAGTACGTTCCCTATGGGAGAATGGTGCAGTGAGCCATTGTGTTTAATGTGAGCTGAGCTGTTCTGCTTGACATTCTAGCTCCCCCATGTCCCTCCCTGTTCCTTGGAGATGGTTGGTGGGCTTGCTCTTATCTGTGTTTAGCTGTCCTAACTCTGCTAGGAGGGATGATGGTCAGTGCCTCCTGGTCTGGAGTTATTTAAAATTCCTCTCTAGGGAATAGCCCGGGCTGATACCAAGTGCCGATCCTGAAGCCCGGTAACTCCTTCTACACATGTCTTATACATGCAGTGATCATGAGTCACAGATAAGCCTCATGACTGGAGGGGCAGCCAGGATTCTAAAGTAACAGACCCTCTGATTGGATCAGCCTACAAATCATGGGTGATAAAAAGTCCGGCCTAAGTTGTTAGTGGCTGTTCAAGACTGGACTTTATTTTCAACAAGCATCTACAGGAGCCAGCTATGGGCCTGTGGTGTAAAGACAAGGAAGCTTGCTCACTGCATCTGAACTTGAGGGTTTTCTCTGTGATGTATGGATTCTGCTGTGAAGAGATTTGCCAGCTGTGAAAGAGCAAAAGGATCAATCAGCAACCTGAATGCAGATGCAGAAGACCAGCTGTTTGTGGGGCTTGATGCATCAGCTTGGAAGAGAAGGAAATTCAAACAGCTGCTCAAGATAAGGAAGCTTGCAGCACAGAGGGAGACAGGGAAGTTTGATTCCACCAAGCCTTTGAAGGTGAGGTCACCTATGCCCAGACCATTTATCTGTGCTGTTGGGGCCTGGGATACTTACAGTTACAATCTGTAGTTGGGGAAGAGTGTCCGGGGGTTCAGCCCCCCTACCTTTATCTTTGTGATACATGGGGGTAAAAGGATGTACTGGCACTTTGGCCAGCTAAAAAAACCCTATAGCTGGCCAGTGGCTATTGATCTAGTGGGACTCCAGTAAAGTGTGCCAAGACATCAGGCACTTGGGATCAGATTCTTGACGCCACCACCAGAGTGGTGTCCTTGCTAAGGAGGGGATGGCACTTCTGCTCTTAGGGTGGTGGGTTCTGAGGCTGATCTGGAATGTTTGACTTCACATCATATGCTGAAACTACACCATTGCCATACAAGGATTGGTATTATGGCTCTAGCGAATTAGAGCAACCCTGTGCAACTTGGTCTGTAATATGTAATGCTGATTGTGAGTCTACATGCTAATTGTGTTTGTATATTTGCTTAGTGTCTAGGGGATTTAATACTGTTTGGGGTCAGAACTGTGGCCCAGAGGGTTGTAGAGATGTCTGTTTTTCACTTTTTATCCTAGTTTCATGTGTAGTATATTTCTCTTATGTGTATTAAAGTACTTTTCTTTTTAAAAAGTAAAGCACTGACTGGACATTGATCTTATTAGCTGGTAGTACAGTGTGCCCTGCATTCTGAATGTTTGAACCCACCTCACCTCCTTGAGTAAGTCTTGGAATGCTCTGCCTCACTAACCTGAGTCAAGGGCTGGAGAGGAGTACTTAGTTATCAAGTTTTGGGTCCACTAATACTGAGGCCCCAGGACACTAGTGGGGACACTCCAGTTGACTCAATTGGAGCAGGGTAGCCTATGAGTGCCCTGGTGCCCAGGAAACTGGGTCTAACAGTAACCGATTTAAATGTGTGGCTTAATATACCCACACTGAAACCAGGAGGTGGACCCTGTCAGACAAGGAGCCTTACTAGCAGGGAGCACACATAAAGGGCTGTAACATCAAAATGTCCTCTTAAAAGCCAGTCCCTTTTGGATAATGAAGCAGGGTACACTCTTGGGGAGGTAGAGGAGTTTCCTTAGAAACTTGTTCTCAAGAACTTGCAAGGAAGACACATTGGTATACCCCATAGTGAGCTGCCATAAGAAATACACTTTGCTCTGCAAATTTCAACCATGATTTCAACATGCTTTTGGTCCAGCCTGGAAGCAACGTTAGACACAGATCCAGTGTTCTTGTAAACATGTGCCCTCTATCCAATATGCAAGAGGACCAAGACATGGAGGAATCAAATAGAACAACCAGGTATGAAAACACATGAGAGTGACTAAGAGCTTTGCCTTTGATGCAATAAGATCTAGTCTTAGTGGGCCTATTACCATGACATGGGACTTGGAAATGTTTGTGATTAGGTCAAGTCCTTCCATGAATTCTACAAATACGTCAAGCGAAACATCTAGACCCATTTCAGTGCGCGAGATAAGAACTGCATTATCTGCATATAGCAGAACAGAGTCGGACGAGAACCAGTTTTGGGCATGTTCCAAGCTATTAATATATAATGTAAACAAAAACTGAGCCAAAATGCAGTTTTGAAGAACACCTGATTAAGCTTAAAGTGCTGTGTGCATTCACCTCTTCTCTAAATCTCAGTGTTGCTGTAAGGTTAAAATGAAGGTTTCACAGGAAAAGAATAAGCTGAGGGTCTGCCCCATCTCCAACATGATAGCCCAAAGTTTCTCCCAACTCACCTTACCAAAGGCTGTACTGAGATTCATAAATGTAAGATGAAGTGCCTCTTGTTTTGTAGTTGTATACTTAACAGCAATCAAATACAGATTACGAAACTGGTCAATAGTGCCTACGCCCATACGAAAACTATACAGAGTATCAGTCATGACATTCTGCTCTGATGCCCATTCAAAAAGCCTATTCAGCAAGATACGGCCTACTGTCCTAACCATTTAGCTAATCACCAATATGGGCCTATAGCACTTGGGCTCTAAACGGCTGCCTTTCCTAAAAATAGGGACAATCACAGAACCAGACCAGGCTTCAGGAACATGTATTATCACTACTGTGCTCAAATATATAATTAAAAAGGGAGCCAAAAAGTTTATGTTGCACTTAAACAGGTCTAGGTGGACCCCGTCGGGCCAGGAGCCTTATTAGCAGGTTACACACATATAGCGTTTTGAACCTCATCTAATGCTATTGCTTCAGCTTGTATTCCAACAGTGAGTGATGAGATCGGCATATCATGTACAGATTAAAGTGTTCAACCTATACCCCAGGTAGAATGGTAGAATGGTAGACTGCAAGACATATACCAAAGAAGTCCTAAACAGTGGGCGGTTAAAAATGTCCCAAAACTTAGCACTAATCCCTAATATGACTCAAAGCCAGCAGCTGCTCTCAGACTTCATCTTTCAACAACCTTTTCCACTCTGCTAAAGTCCTCTTATAGGAGGCTCAACATTCTGAAACCTGTTTATGGTCTCTGAGTAAACCATGACTACCTGTAAAAGGACTTGACATGCTCTAGTACAGTTGGAGTCAAACCATTTAAAAAGCTTTGGGTTTTTGGTATTAGTCTTGATCATTACAATAGAAGATATGCTACTACAAATAATATTAAAAGCATATACAATACCAATGTCAGGGAAAGGATCACTTTAACATGCGTCCATCTCGAAATGACGTTCCCTAAGTAAGTATCTAAAAAAGACATCGAGGGTCACAGTGCTACATTTTAGGCACTGTCCTTGAGAAGAAAGAGTATCATTCAATGTGGCCAGTTGTACTGGGAACTTTTGACTAAGATCCCAATGGAAAGTAATTAAAAATGGGTTATGATCAATCAATATACTCCAAATAACCTCAAACTTCACCAGGAGATAAGAAAAAATAATCAATAACACTATTAGCCCCTTTACCAATAAAAGCGGGGGCATGTCTGACCAAGAAGGTGTTCAAATCAGACTCCAATGTTGAACCCAAATTGTATTCAGCTAGGACTGTATTCATATAATCTCTCTCAAGAGTGTAAAAAAAGTGCAGAGAAACTTAAAAAGCACCAGCTACTTCACCAGGCTGACTAAAACACCAGTTCAGGCAAGTGTGCAAATTGAATTCCCCAGCAAGATTAACATCATGACTTTACTCCAAGCAAACTTTGGGCAGGGAATCAAAGAGCCCTTTAAAAGATAAAACACTACTAGAGTTACCTACCAAACTATTGTAAAAGTTTACTACAAGTAAGCTGGGAGAATTGTTAAATTTCAACAGAACTGCAGCATAATTTGAAGACCCCTCCTTGATTAGCGGACACAGTACACTCAAGTGTTAAAGAAACAAGGATGAGCAGACCACAGTTGGCCCTCCCATCGTTAAAGGGGACAACGGGAACTGAAAAAGAAGAAGAAAAAAATACATGAAATTGCAAGATGTATCCCATGTCTACTGTAAACATACAACTTTGAAATTTGCTGCAAAATCACAACAATCTGCATTATCTTTTTGTTGACAAGACCTGCAACATTCCAGCTGAGGAAAAAAACAGTGTCTGAACTGCCGTTATTTACATGGACTCACTAGCACAAACCGACAGGCCACTGTATTAGTATTCAAAAGTCAATCATTATCACTTAATGAGCTTAATGGGGCAAAACGGTTAAAAGTAGAAAATTTAGCCTCAGGCAGAAATGATGGAGCTATGATTAGAGGAGCAGCAGTAGAAGGCAGAACAACAGATATATTAGGCCCATTATAACACATGAAAGGTGGCTAATAGAAAAAATCCACATGAACTACTGTAACTTTGAGCAGGTAGGTCACTTCCTCGCTCCCTCGCTGCTGCCAGCTGCCACCAGTCTCCTGCTTGCATTTTGCCCGGTACTTTCTTTTTTCTTTCCCTCCACATAGCTGCTGCGTCCCGCTGCCCCGCCCCCTCCCACCTCGAGTCGCTTCCCTTCCCGCCTGAAAACCTGCTGCACCGCCCCCCCCCGCCATGCCATTGGCTCCCGCCACCCCTCCTCCCAGCTGACACACCCTTCCTTCTCCCCTCCTATGCCGGCCGCAGCGTGCCGAAGGCCCGCCAAAGGCAAGCCCGTCTGTGCCCGTCCACACCAAGACTGCGCCTAGGGCCAGACCCCCTGGCCAACACGCCCCCGCACTACCTTTCACCATTACACCACCGACGAACTCCACGCCTTAAACCCAGGTCGTTCCTCCATCTGCTGCCAGTCCACACCAACGCGCACCAGAGGACCCTTCTCCTGCAATGCCTGCAACTTCACCTGCAAGCTAACCCCCGAACACCATACCTAAACAACAGACTGCCACCTAAGATGCATCCTGCTGAACACCCGCTCCGTCCACAAACATGCAATTGAACTCTGGGACTTACTGACCACACACTCGCCGGACATCGCATTCCTCACCGAAACATGGATGAACCCTGCCTCCGAACCTGACATAGCAATAGCTATACCAGATAACTACAGAATCACCAGAAGAGACTGCAACAACAAACCAGGAGCAGGAATCGCCATAGTCCATAAAAACACCATAAGAGTCTGCACCAACTCCGACGACATCATCAAGTCCGCCGAGCACCTCCACTTCACAATCTACATAAACGCCAACAACACACTCAGAGGAACACTGGTCTACAGTCCCCCCGCCCTGCCATTGGCTCCCGCCACCCCTCCTCCCAGCTGACACACCCTCCCTCCTCCCCTCTTATGCCGGCCGCAGTGCGGCGAGGACAGCGATCTCTGACCCTGCTTTGAGCAGGTAGGTCACTTCCTCGCTCCTGCCAGCTGCCACCAGTCTCCTGCTTTCATTTTGCCTGGTATTTTCTTTTTTCTTTCCCTCCCCGTAGCCGCTGCGTCCCGCCCCCCTCCCTCCTTGAGTCGCTTTCCTTCCCACCTGGAAACCTGCTGCCCCGCCCCCCTGCCCTGCCATTGGCTTCCGCCACCCCTCCTCCCAGCTGACACACCCTCCCTCCTCTCCTCTTATGCCGGCCACAGCACGGCGAGGACAGCGACCTCTGACCCTGCTTTGAGCAGGTAGGTCGCTTCCTCGCTCCCTCGCTGCTGCCAGCTGCCACCAGTCTCCTGCTTGCATTTTGCCCGGTATTTTCTTTTTTCTTTCCCTCCCCATAGCCGATGCGTCCCCGCAGCCCGCCCCCTCCCTACTCGAGTCGCATTCCTTCCCGCCTGGAAACCTGCTGCACTGCCCCCCGCCCTGCCATTGGCTCCCGCCACCCCTCCTCCCAGCTGACACACCCTCCCTCCTCCCCTCTAATGCCGGCCGCAGCGCGATGAGGAAAGCGACCTCTGACCCTGCTTTGAGCAGGTAGGTCGGTTCCTCACTCCTGCCAGCTGCCACCAGTCTCCTGCTTGCATTTTGCCCGGTATTTTCTTTTTTCTTTCCCTCCCCGTAGCCGCTGCGTCCCGCCCCCTCCCTACTCGAGTCGCATTCCTTCCTGCCTGGAAACCTGCTGCACCGCCCCCCGCCCTGCCATTGGCTCCCGCCACCCCTCCTCCCAGCTGACACACCCTCCCTCTTCTCCTCTTATGCCGGCCACAGCGCGGCGAGGACAGCGACCTCTGACCCTGCTTTGAGCAGGTAGGTCGCTTCCTCGCTCCCTCGCTGCTGCCAGCTGCCACCAGTCTCCTGCTTGCATTTTGCCCGGTATTTTATTTTTCCTTTCCCTCCCCGTAGCTGCTGTATCCCCGCGTCCCCACCCCCCTCCCTCCTCGAGTCGCTTTCCTTCCCGCCTGGAAACCTGCTGCCCTGCCCTGCCATTGGCACCCTCCACCCCTCCTCCCAGCTGACACACCCTTCCTCCTCCCCAGTTATGCCGGCTGCAGCGTGCCGAAGGCCCGCCAAAGGCAAGCCCGTCTGCGCCCGTCCGCGCCAAAACTGTGCCTAGCGCCATACCTCCTGGCCAACACGCCCCCGCACTACCTTTCACCATTACACCGCCGATGATCGTTCCTCCATCTGCTGCCAGTCCACACCAATGCGCACCAGAGGACCCTTCTCCTGCAATGCCTGCAACTTCAGCTGCAAGCTAACCCCCGAACACCATACCAAAACAACAGACTGCCGCCTAAGATGCTTCCTGCTGAACACCCGCTCTGTCCACAAACATGCAATTGAACTCTGGGACTTACTGACCACACACTCGCCGGACATCGCATTCCTCACCGAAACATGGATGAACCCTGCCTCGGAACCTGACATAGCAATAGCTATACCAGATAACTACAAAATCACCAGAAGATACAGCAACAACAAACCAGGAGCAGGAATCGCCATAGTCCATAAAAACACCATAAGAGTCTCCACCAACTCCGACGACATCATCAAGTCCGCCAAGAACCTCCACTTCACAATCTACGTAAACACCAACAACACACTCAGAGGAACACTAGTCTACAGACCCCCGAGCCCGAGACCACAGTTCTGCGACGACATCGCCTACACCATCAGCTCCCAAGCCCTCGCCTCAATGGACTACATCCTCCTAGGCGACTTGAACTTCCACCTGGAGTATAACAACGATACCAACACCACCAACCTAATCGACAACCTCGCCAACCTCGGCCTCAAGCAACTTGTCACTTTGCCGACCCACTCCGCAGGCCACACACTCGATCCTATCTTCTCAACCAGCAACCAGGTCTCCTTCAGCCACACCACTGAACTCTACTGGACAGACCACTGACGCATCCATTTCTCCTACCAGAAACCAGTCACTCACCACCACCGCACACACACCCCCGGCGCAACTGGAGCAAAATATCCACAGACCAACTGATTTCCACCCTCGCCCAGACCCCCCCCTGGACCTCAGACCCCAACACAGCCGCCACCAACCTGCACCACCAGATATAAGACTGCGCCAACACCCTTGTACCACTCAAAAAACACCCAAACACCCCGCACATAATCAAGGCCAGCTGGTTCACCCCAGATCTACAGGAATCCAAACGACTGTGCCGCAGAATGGAAAAAATCTGGTGCCGTGACCCTGTTATCTCTAATCGCATCACCTTCAAGGAGGCCCTACGCAGACATCACCAAATGATACGCACCGCCAAAAGGACCCACTTCAAAAACTGCATCGACACCAACGCTCACAACAGCAAAGAACTCTTTGGCATCATCAAAGATCTATCCACCCCCAGGGCTTGCTCCAACGAACCCTCGCCATCACAGAAGCTCTGCAACTCACTAGCATCCCACTTCCGTCGAAAGATAGAAGAAATCCACAACAGCTTCAACTCCCAGTCCCACCAGCTAACTACAAACACCCTCAAACCCTACGCTCCAAGCAACACCCACCTCCTCCACACCTGGACCCCGGTAAACACAGAAGACACTGCGAGCACCATGGCCACCATCCACTCCAGATGACCATCGGACCCCTGCCCACACCACATCTTCAACAAAGCTAACACCATCATCGCCCCCCATCTCTGCCGCACCATCAACAGTTCCTTTGAATCAGCCACCTTCCCGGAGAGATGGAAGCACGCAGTAATCACCGCCTTTCTAAAGGAACCAAAGGCAGACCCTGACAACCCCAAGAACTACGGACCGATCTCCCTCCTCCCCTTCCCAGCCAAGGTCATCAAAAAAATCGTGAACAGTCAACTATCCCGGTTCCTGAAAGACAACAAGGCACTCAACACCTCCCAATCCGGAATCCCCAAAAGTCACAGCACCGAAACTGCACTCATTGCTGCCACAGACGACATCAGGACCATGCTCGACAAAGGAGAAACAGCAGCACTCATCCTCCTGGACCTCTCCGCAGCTTTCGACATGGTATGTCATCACACTCTCCGCACACGCCTCCACAACGCTGGAATCCGCGACAAAGCACTGGACTGGATCTCGCCATTTCTCACGGACAAGACCCAGAAAGTCCGCCTCCCACTGTTCCTATCAGAAGCCTCCAATATCACCTGTGACGTCCCTCAAGGATCTTCGCTCAGCCCCACACTTTTCAATGTGTACATGGTCCCCCTCGGCAACATCGCACGAACACACCACATCAACATAGTCTACTACGCTGACGACACTCAGCTCATCATCTCCCTCACAAAAGACCCCACTACTGCAAAAGACAACCTCCACATCGGGCTCCACACCATCGTCAGCTGGATGGAATCAAGCCACCGCAGGTTAAACACATACAAGACAGAATTACTCATCTTCGGCACCAACCCCTCAGCTTGGAATGACTCCTGGTGGCCCACCTCCCTAGGATCAGCACCCTCACCCACCACCCACGCGCGCAACTTGGGCTTCATCTTGGATTCCACATTCAGCATGACTCAGCAGGTCAATGCCATCTCCTCTTCCTGCTACAACACCCTCCGCCTGCTCCGCAAAATCTTCAAATGGATTCCCATCGAAACCAGGAAAACCGTCACCCACACCTTGGTCAGTAGCCGATTGGATTACGGAAACGCCCTATATGCAGGAAAAACAAACAAACTCCAAACAAGGCTGCAAAGAATCCAGAACGTATCCGCCCGCCTCATTCTGGACATCCCACGCTGCAACCACATCTAACCCCACCTCAGAGACCTACACTGGCTACCAGTATCAAAGAGGATCGCCTTCAAAATCCTCATGCACGCACACAAGGCCCTCCACAACACAGGTCCCGCCTACCTCAACGACAGACTCACCTTTCACACCCCTACCCGCAACCTTCGCTCCGCCAACCACGCCCTCGCCTACGTTCCTCGCCTCCGTCGCACGACCGCCAGAGGAAGATCAATCTCTCACCTTGCCGCAAAGACCTGGAACTCCCTACCGCTCCACCTCTGCCTGACCCAAGACCTTCTATGTTTCAGGAAACACCTCAAGACTTGGTTTTTCTACCAGTATCTCCCCCCCCCAGCGCCTTGAGACCTTACCGGGTGAGTAGTGCGCTCTATAAATCCCTGATTGATTAATTGTAACAATAGAAAATAGATTCTTTCTGGGTGACAACATGAATAACAGGAAACTAGCTGAGTGTGAGTTATTAAAATTAACCAGTATACAGTTACCCCCCAGAGATTTAGGTTGGAGGTCAATCCAAGAAACACTCCTGGCTATGATAATTTCCATAAACAAAGGCACAGTTCAGCCTAAACTTGTATGCAACAAATTAATCATTTTGTTTTTAAACTGCCCATAATGCTCAACAATGTTTGATGCCAACACGGGGACTTTAGCCAAAACAATAACATAAGGTGTTGTTGCTAGAGGGAGTTCAAAATGGGAAGTTGCAGTCAAGCCACAAGAAAAGTTAGTTTGCAAACAGCTAACTGGACTCAGGTGAGATGCTGTGACAGATGATCCCAAAGGCTGAACATTTGGAGCTTCAGGCATGCTTCTCCCAACACTAGGGTCCTCACATAAAGGTTGTGATACCTCAAATGGGCAGGGATCTCAATGTTGACTGAGAGCTGAGAATGCCCCAATTGAGGTGCAGTGCGAATTTCCTCCTCTGGGATGGGTAATATTCTTAAATTTCCCCCCTGCCTAGAGAGTCAAGTGACAGGGACACCACACCTATCTTTGACACAGTGAGTTAGCACCCTTGTGTTGGTCTTCAAATCAGCAATAACTTCTTCAATCTTTGAAAATCTATGCTCACAAGCAGAAAAAATAGAGCTGACCATTAATTCCAGTATCACAGTCAGAAGGGTGACAAACTTGTCAGCTATATAATTCAAGGATTCACTGGGCAATAAACAAGGCGGGTTATCAAAATGTAAAGAGTGACTATCTGAATTGGCACAGTAGGTTTTTTCGTTTTTCAATTACAGGATTGAATTGACCTGGGCCCACCAGTGAGAATACCATTGCCAACTGCTTTCCGGACCCTTGTTCCACCTGCGCAGCTAACAGCCATGTCATTCCAGGAAGCCATGGAATGCACATCAGTAGGGGCCAATGCAGCCACCTGAGTGCCAGGACAAGCCTTTCTCCCTGGCCAGCCTACAATATGGGCAAAACTGCAGGCTGAGAAAGGGTCTGGGGATCAATCCCAAGCTCAACCTCAACTGCACTGATTTCTTCTGTGAAAACCCCAGCAGCAGAAGTAAGTAGCGTCATGATGTCACATGGGTGCTTGGCAGCACCGATAGCAATAAATAATTTGCACTTGGCCATTATCACTGGTAAGCGTACCCCACACCATAGGTAGAATAACCCCTTCTGTGCCGCGGATGTAATGGTTACGTCCTGCGGCACAGTGCTGCTGTGCCCAGGACGTAACCATTACGTCCTGGGCACACAGCCCAGAGGGAGCGCTAGCGCTCCCTATCTGGGGTTCCCCTCCCACCCCTCCAAGTCAGGGATGGAAGGGGAAGCCCTTCCCCTTCCACCCTCGACCCCCCCTGTGATTGTCACAGAGCCTCCTTCCATCGTGCTGGAAGCTCAGCTTCCAGCGCAATCGGATGAGAAATGCTTTGCATTTCTCTTCCGATCACATGGGGGAGGCCAAGATAGGCTTCAAAGGGAAGGAAAGTTATTTCCTTCCCTTTGAAGTCTTTCTCTGCGTTTTGGCAGCCGGATTGAAAGCAATCCGGCTGTCAAAACGCGCACTAGACACAAGGGATGTTTTTTTTTTAAATGAAATTGACATAAGGGAGCGACCCCTTGGGCAAGGGTCGCTCCCATTGGGGCAAATTATATTTAGGCCATTTCTGCCCCCCTTGGGGGCAGATTGGCCTATTTTTATGAGGCAAATCTGCCCCCAAGGGGGACAGAAACCACTAGACACCAGGGAGTTTTTTTTTTGTTCGTGAATTTCACGTAAGGCAATTTCACGTAAGGCAAGGGTCGTTCCCCTGGAGGGGCAAATTGTATTTAGGCCATTTCTGCCCGCTTTGGGGGCAGATCGGCCAATTTTAGGTCAAACCACTAGGCACCAGGGATCTTTTTTTTTGCGCCGTCACGCAAGGGGAGCAACCTTGTAGGCAAGGGTCGCTCCCTGGGGGGGGGGGGCACATATAGTTTAGGCCATTTCTGCCCCCCCTGGGGGCAGATCGGCCTATTGTTATTAGGCCGATCTGCCCTCAGGGGGGTCAGAAACCTCTAGGCGCCTGGGCAAAAAAAAAATTGTTTGTTTTTTGTTTTTTTAGAGATGGGGAGTGACCCCTTAGGCAAGGGTCGCTCCCCTTGAGGGGCAAATTGTATTTAGACCATTTGTGCCCTCCTTGATTTTAGGTGAATCTGCCCCCAAGGGGGGCAGAAACTACTAGGCACTGGAGATCTTTTTTTTTGTGCCGTCACGCAAGGGGAGCAACCCCGGGGCCGGCTGAGCTAGAGGCCAAAATCCACAGGTAGGCACTTTGCAAAAAACACCTCTGTTTTCTGTGAAAAAATGTGATGTGTCCACGTTGTGTTTTGGGCCATTTCCTTTCGTGGGTGCTAGGCCCACCCACACAAGTGAGGTACCACTTTTATCGGGAGACTTGGGGGAACACTGGATGGAAGGACATTTGTGGCTCCTCTCAGATTCCAGAACTTTCTGTCACCGAAATGAGAGGAAAAAGTGTTTTTTGGCCAAATTTTGAGGTTTGCAAAGGATTCTGGGTAACAAAACCTGGTCAGAGCCCCACAAGTCACCCCATCTTGGATTCCCTTAGGTGTCTAATTTTCAGAAATGTGCTGGTTTGCTAGGTTTCCCCAGGTGCCAGCTGAGCTAGAGGCCAAAATCCACAGGTAGGCACTGTTTTCTGTGAAAAAATGTGATGTGTCCATGTTGTGTTTTGGGCCATTTCCTTTTGTGGGCGCTAGGCCTACCCACACAGGTGGGGTACCATTTTTATCGGGAGACTTGGGGGACCACTGGGTGGAAGGAAATTTGTGGCTCCTCTCAGATTCCAGAACTTTCTGTCACCGAAATTTTAGGAAAATGTATTTTTTTAAGCCAAATTTTGAGGTTTGCAAAGGATTCTGGGTAACAGAACCTGGTCAGAGCCCCACAAGTCACCCCATCTTGGATTCCCCTAGGTCTCTAGTTTTTATAAATGCACAGGTTAGGTAGGTTTCCATAGGTGCCGGCTGAGCTAGAGGCCACAATCTACAGGTAGGAACTTTGCAAAAAACACCTCTGTTTTCTGTCAAAAAATGGGATATGTCCACGTTGTATTTTGGGGTGAGAGAGCGTAATCTAAATATTACATATGTTAAACGTAAAATGCTTATATTAACACCTAACAATGCTGCATATATAAACGATAATAAATAATAGTTGCTTAATGTGTATTTGAATTATGGTTATAAAACGTGAAATTACTATTGTGCACATAAACTAATGTCGAGTATAAGAAATAATTGCTTGCACCATGATTAGTCGAACATATTAACGCTTACGAATATCGCATTTGTATTAAAACCCATAGGCCTTAAGTTAGCGTGAGTTGAAGATTTAGCCGTGTAACTCTCATATTAAAGCATATTTTCTGTTTTTCAGTGTGCTGACTCGTAAAGGGCCATGACCGTGCATTTGTTCTTTTCCTTCGTTTTATGTATCCAACTTCATCCTGTTCCCATCCGCATGCTAGTTGCCTTAGTATAAGTTTTATACAGATTTTGAAACAAAAGTATACAAAAAAATGTACAAGGACATTCAACCATGGACAAAGAAGCTCATGACCGGAGAAACGAGCCAAGATGATGACGAAATCCCCTGGATGTGCCACCTACAAAGACGTCAATTATGAAGACCAATCAAAGTGTTATAAATTATCGTGGGGTGACAATTTGGATTACCTAATGTATAATTTGATAGGTTAAAGATAGTGGGGTATAGCGAATATACAATAGAATTTTGGGGGAAGGTATTGCGAAAAAGGGATAAAAACTCATGTCACAGAAGGGACGTTAGAATTAGGTAGGGAATGCTATTGATTTTATCCAGAAACTCTGTCACTCTGTTTGGTGATTTGAGACTTAAATGAACCATCCTTATCCTTAGACTGTCCTTACACTTCTCCTCCTTAAGAGGGATGTGTCCCCTGCCCTTAAACGAAGTAGACTGACGGCGATCCAACTGATGCCCTGAAGACAAAGACTGATCCTGTGTGCTGACTCAATCCTTGGAAGGTAATTATGACAATGCTACTGTAATTTGTCTGTTTGCTTTTCCTTTCTAGGTACAAACTGCTGTATTTTTTAATAGAGACCATAGTTAGATGTTTTCTAAATTGGTGTTCTAAATTATTTGCATGAAGTACAACATGCTGATGCTAATTAGTGGTTAGGCTAGGTGACCACCCTGACTGACACAAATAGAAGAGACTGACATTGTGCTATGCTGAACTGAGACTTATACAATATTCTATGTATTCTGATCTATGTTTACTCTATGTTATGCCCTTATGTTTGTGATCTTTGCGTTAATGAAATCTTATTACATTTGCCATTTTGTGACTATGCTCTTTTGCTTCTTGGTTTTGAGATTGACATTTCTACTAGTAGATTGTAATCAATAGGGAATACAATTCATAAAATTCTAACAAAAGGTGTGGTTATTCATGGCTGAAAGGTCATGGTCGCGTTGACAATTTGATAATTGTCTTATTCCAAGGTAAAATATATTGTGGTGATAAATATTGATGACGTCATTGATATATTACTTGACATATTGATCAGTTATCTAGTCCTGCGGTGTCTCACCACTGGGTCCAAAGATTCATTGGCCTAAAACGAGTCCTAATGTGTATAAAATTGACATAAAGGGCCTACCCACACAAGTGAGGTACCATTTTTATCGGGAGAGTTGGGGGAACGCTGGGTGGAAGGAAATTTGTGACTCCCCTCAGATTCCAGAACTTTCTGTCACCGAAATGTGAGGAAAATGTGTTTTTTTCAGCCAAATTTTGAGGTTTGCAAAGGATTCTGGGTAACAGAACCTGGTCAGAGCCCCACAAGTCACCCCATCATGGATTCCCCTAGGTCTCTAGTTTACAAAAATGCACAGGTTTGGTAGGTTTCCCTAGGTGCCGGCTGAGCTAGGGGCCAAAATCTACAGGTAGGCACTTTGCAAAAAACACCTCTGTTTTATGTTAAAAAACAATGGGATGTGTCCACGTTGTGTTTTGGGCCATTTCCTTTAGTTGGCCCTAGGCCTACCCACACAAGTGAGGTACCATTTTTATCGAGAGACTTGGGGGAACATAGAATAGCAAAACAAGTGTTATTGCCCCTTGTCTTTCTCTACATTTTTTCCTTCCAAATATGAGAGAGTGTGTAAAAAAGACGTCTATTTGAGAAATGCCCTGTAATTCACATGCTAGTATGGGCACCCCGGAATTCAAAGATGTGCAAATAACCACTGCTCTTCAACACCTTATCTTGTGCCCATTTTGGAAATACAAAGGTTTTCTTGATAATTATTTTTTACTCTTTATATTTCAGCAAATGAATTGCTGTATACCCGGTATAGAATGAAAACCCAAGGCAGGGTGCAGGTCATTTATTGGCTCTGGGTACCTAGAGTTCTTGATGAACCTACAAGCCCTATATGTCCCCGCAACCAGAAGAGTCCAGCAGATGTAACGGTATATTGCTTTAAAAAATCTGACATTGCAGGAAAAAGTTACAGAGTAAAACGTAAAGAAAAATTGCAGATTTTTTCACCTCAATTTCAATTGTTTTTTTTTCAGTTGTTATTTTCTGTAAGAAACCCTTGTAGGATCTACACAAATTACCCCTTGCTGAATTCAGAATGTTGTCTACTTTTCAGAAATGTTTCGGTTTTTGGGACCCAGTATTGGTTTCATGCCGATTTCTGTCACTGACTGGAAGGGGGATGAAAGCACAAAAAATCATAAAAATGGGGTATGTCCCAGTAAAATGGCAAGATTGTGTTGAAAAATTGGGTTTTCTGATTCAAGTCTGCCTGTTCCTGAAAGCTGGGAAGCTGGTGATTTTAGCACCTTAAACCCTTTGTTGATGCCATTTTCAGGGAAAAAAACACAAGCCTTCTTCTGCAGCCCCTTTTTCCAATTTTTTTGAAAAAAACGAAATTTTCACTGTATTTTGGCTAATTTCTTGGCCTCCTTCTGGGGAACCCACAAAGTCTGGGTACCTCTAGAATCCCTAGGATGTTGGAACAAAAAGGACGCAAATTTGGCGTGCGTAGCTTATGTGAACAAAAAGTTATGAGGGCCTAAGCGCGAACTGCCCCAAATAGCCAAAAAAAGGCTCGGCACAGAAGGGGGAAAAGGCCTGGCAGCGAAGGGGATAACCTCCTTTAACGGTGTTCACATGGCTCAACAGGAAGTACAATGTCCCCGCTCTCACCACTCGGAACTGACAGCATCCAGGAGCCACTAAAACACGCATACTCACACAAACATATACAATGAAAATAGGCACATCTGCTCAGAAATTGAGACAGCAGCGTTAATTACATCAAACGCCACGCTAGTGGGTCACACCAACCGTCACTGCAAGCACCGGCACACACAGGCCGAGTTGTGGGCAGCACACACCCACGCAGGTGTACACCAGCTCTGGTTACTCGGGGAAGGATTAGGGGATACCATCGTTCCTTATCCTACACAACAACGTGCTTCCCCAGCAGGTGAGCGGCCTCCTCCTGGAGAGCTGCTTCGCACCTAGGCTCATGAACCACCACACTCGGCCCCCATCAACCAGCAGATGGCAGCTGCCTTCCTGGGCAGATGCCTTGTAATGGAAGCAACCATGCCATGCCTGTCGGGAGATGGGGTTTCTGGCGGATCCCATTATGCTCAGTTTGTGGAGTTGCAGCTTTTCTGGGGACGAGTGGCGGCACCGCCGGGCCCCGAGCACTAACTGCAGGGTGTCTCCCTGCAGTGTCTCCGCCACCACCCGTCTCTCCCCCAAACTACACGGCACCCCGAACTCTTTACAGCAGCCGCTCTCAGCCACCTGTGTGTCTGATGCACGAAAAGAAGACGAGGCGGGAGAGTGGACGCACACCTGCTCGGCTACCCAGCACCAACTTACCTACCACTTACAGACCTTGTCTGTTGTAAGTATCATTCACCGCCTTGGAATATCTGGAGGGGGTGGGCGGCTCTTCCCACGACAGTCATTCCAAAATGCGCAACTCCCTTCAAAAACGTTTTTAAAGGATACAATGTCAGTTATATTTTCGCTGTTGGTGTGACCTCTGCTATATTTTAAATAATGTTCCTCTGCGATTCCGATACCCGGACCGAACCTTTCTCAGACTTTCAACGTGTTCGCAAACAAGGTGGTTCCTGCATCCGAACGCCAAAGCCTGCAATCAACAACTACAAACCAGTCCCGAAATGACAGTTTCAAATATTGGTAACGCAAAAAGGGGCAGAATCTAACTGCACGGTTTCAAATGTCAGTCGTGTTTGGTTTTCCCTCTCTCCGTTTTATTTCCATAAACCAACTATTACAATGCAGCCTATAAATATACATTGGTTAGTAATTTGAATTCGGGCGCCCTTGGGGCATTCGAGCCTGGGCGAGGGGACGAAAAGAGAAAAAAACGGGTACCTTTCCACTGGAAATGATTGCTGTTCTTTCTCTGCAAAAAAAGAAAAAAAGACAGACGCAGCAGGCGATAAAACAACTTAAACCTGTTTAGGACAGGAATGCTTGAGAGCTGCTTGTAAGTGAAACGAAAGGTAAGCTCACCTTCGGAGACAGAGCAGGTGTTGCCCGGGGCTATGGCGTGGAATTTACAGGTGAATCAGCTTGAACGAAAAAAAAAAAAAAAAAAAAAACTCTCACGGCGTGATTTGGTGCCAGAGAAAAACAAAAAGGAAACTTGTTACACGCAGAAGCAAATATATAGAGTAAAATCAGGTGGGTGGCACAGATAGAAACCATGAGTACCAGAGGGGCTTGTGGGTGTCTGGCTAGGTGTAACTTAAGTTCCTTCTCCAACCTAAGTTGCAGTGAGATAAAATATCTGATCTGAGGCAGATGGAATTGTTCTAATGCTCTTGTTCCTTCGAGCTGAGCTCTTGTCCTCGAGATCTGCGTAATAAATCCCTCGGAGGATCGAACCCTGACAAGATCAGATCGGCATTTCATTCTTCCGAGGTCGGTAAAATGAGTACCTATTCCGATTGTTAAATAACAGTTGTAGTGTTTGTCGAAGTAAAACTCTTTAGATAACAGCGCTATATAAATAAGATATAAATGACAAACCCCATCTTTAAGAACCCAACTCCTAATGGTTTGAATTGTCACTATATGACACATAAGCCACGGGCTGCCCTCCAATAAAACATGAAATCAGTGATAAAAAGTACAAACAGTTTGAAACTGTGACTATCTCTGAATTCGTGCGTGTATTAATGTGAAGTTCCCGCTGATGTGCATAAACATTTCAAAAGTGTAACTAGTTGGTGCGTATGGTGGGCTGGGGTGGGAAGATTCGTTTTTAAAAAGTGTTGGACTCGGTGTTGGGGGGAACTGGGGGAGGGGATTCATGAAAGAACACTCCGGAGATCGGAGCAAGACTCGCGTCCTCCTAGCCCCCTCCTTGCCTGCTCTGGCAGGTGCAAAACCAACACAGCTCACAGCATCGGCCGGTTCCCGAGGGGAGGGTGGGGGCGGTACAATTGTTTCCATTTAATAAATATTTTCCCCAAGGGCGGTCCACACAGGCAGGCAATTATTCAGACGCGGTTGACAGGCCACTTGATTCCTACGGTTATTTAGTGCTCGTTTACCCAAAGAATTAAAATCTACTTAACCCCCTCCAGCCCTCACCGCCAACAGCAATGTAGAGGCTACGGTGCGTGTGTGTGTGTGTGGGGGGGGGGGGGGTAAATAGGGGGATAACAAGGCGTAGATCGTTTTCACAAACAGGGCAACGGAGAGAAAATGAAAGTGCCCCTTTGGGGCAGTTTACTGTTTGCCTTATGGCTATGAAAGCTATAGTCCTGCTGGGAAATTACGCCAATGCAATTAATCGCTATCAGTAACAGTGGTTTTCCTACTACTACAACTAATAAAATAATAATAGCAATTAAAAACCAGAGTCTTTTTCATTTAAGAAATTATTCATCCACACTCCATACATTCATACATCCATACAGGTTTTCGTTTTTTGTTTTACAGAAGAAGAGTAGTAATGGTGTATTTCACGTATGTGCGTATTTAAAGAAAGACAGCACTCTGGTGTAATATTTCTATAAAAATGGCATTCATGTAAATAACCAGGTGTTTCCCCTTTCCTCAACAAAAGTCCCTTCATAAATACGAGGAAAAAACATCCTAAATTTGGTAAATGGAAATAATCCATTAGATGGAGCACGGGGAGAAACCCGCAATGAGATGAAACCTTGTATTCCATCGAAAGTAAATTCGGCACTTTGTGCGCGGTGGGTATCCTCTTTTCCAAATCCCAACATGTGCACCTCGCGAGGCAATGGGAACATTAGAGCTCCCCTGCCTGCTCCCTTCCCGTGCCCTGTTTGCAAACACACACCTCTCCACACAAATACTCTCGCACCTCTATTCTCTGCAGGACAATGAGCCCCTGACACCCTAGGAGTGAAACGAGGGGGCGTGGCGTAGCCGTGTTTGCTGCTATTAGCGCCGGAGCTCACAAAAGCGTCCCCTCTTAATCCTGTGTACTTAGTGATCCGCGTTTCTCTCCTCTCTCCTCTTCTTTTGTTACAGCTCTAGGTGTGCGCTCGGCCGGCGCTGATTGGCTGGCAGGTGTGGGACGCACCGCCCCCTCCTGTGCCTCCCCTGTCACTCGGAGCGCAGCCCTGCCAGCCGCGCCTTTGAACTTCGCCGCTCACGGCTGGAAGGCACCGGTTTGTCTTCTTTCCCGGCCAGGTGCTGTGCGGGGCCAGTCACCTCCAGAGAGGCGCGGAGAAGCTTCAAAGCGCTCGCCAAAAGGAGGAGAATCCGAGACTTTAATTCCGAGCCACCTGTTGGACAGGCACCGCAGACACCTGCAAGAGCGAGGGCATGATCAGCTGAAAAAAGTTGCTGCTCTTCGGTGTGTTGCGCGTCTGCAGCGCCGGCTGCTGTTCCCAGCACCATGTCCAAGCCCGTGGACCACATCAAGCGGCCCATGAACGCCTTCATGGTGTGGTCGCGGGGCCAGCGGCGCAAGATGGCCCAGGAGAACCCCAAGATGCACAACTCGGAGATCAGCAAGCGCCTGGGCGCCGAATGGAAGCTGCTGTCCGAGGCCGAGAAGCGGCCCTATATCGACGAGGCCAAGCGCCTGCGGGCGCAGCACATGAAGGAGCACCCCGACTACAAGTACCGGCCGCGCCGCAAGCCCAAGAACCTGCTCAAAAAGGAGCGCTACGTCTTCCCGCTGCCCTACTTGGGAGACCACGACCCGCTTAAGAGCGGTTTGCACCTCGGGCACGCTGCGGGCTCCGCGGACTCGCTGCTCGGGTCCGTGGAAAAGGCCCGCGCCTTCCTGCCTCCCACCTCCTCGCCCTACTCCCTGCTGGACCCTGGACAGTTCGGGGGCGGCGGGGCCCTGCAGAAGATGAGCGACATGCCACACTCCCTCTCCTACGCCTCCAGCCTTGGCTACCAGAGCGGCGCCTTTGGGAGCCTGGGCTGCCCTGGGCAGCACACGCACACTCACCCCTCGCCCACTAACCCTGGATACGTGGTGCCCTGTAACTGTAGCGCCTGGCCGACGTCCAGCCTCCAGCCGCCCGTGGCCTACATCCTCTTCCCGGGCATGGCCAAGGCCGGGTTGGACCCCTACTCCTCGGCCCACGCGGCCGCCATGTAACAGGGAACATCCTCCCTGGCCACTGACAGCAAACAACACCGAAGACAGACTGAGGTGGGTGGGGTGAACTTTGACCTCCCCATGTGCATGTACATAATGGACAACATTGACACCCAGAGGATAGAGCACCCACCCGGGCAGGGAAGCCCAGAACTGCTGCTGTCTGTTTGTAGGAGCCAGGACACGGGCAAAGGCCACTCCACGCCCCAGGATAACTTTATCCGTCACAGATTGAAGCCTGGACGCCAGAAGACAGAGACAGGCAAATTGTAAGCTCTGTGAAATACGTCCAGTCCCTTCCATGACCCAACTGTTTTGGACACACTAAGGTGACACGTTCATTAAGTAAATAGCCGGCTTTCATTTTATTTGTAATTTATTTATTATATTATATATGGTTTGTGATATCCGCTGTGATCTCAACTTGAACCCTTGAGAGGCCTTTGGTACTGAGAACATTTTATTTTATTTTTTGCACATTTGAAAACGCTCTCTTGTGCCAGGTCAACAAAACAAAAAAATCTAAACTGCTTAATGAGTTAACTGAACAAGAACAGAAGTGGGGTTTATATATTTAAAAATCACAGTAAAGTGATAGCATTTGCTTATTTTTCCAAGAGGCTGTTAACTTATTTTGTGACCCAGGTGAAAAGTAGACCCCTTTGCTTATTTTACTCGGAGAAATGTCAGCTCTGAAGTCTAAGCCGTAGAACTGTATTGTTTATTTTCTAAACAAATTGTGTTTTTGAAAGAAAATGTCTTGGACGATAAAAATAATGTACCCCGGGGTTTATCTCCTTCTTCTGTTCCTTTGTTGAACAAAGACATTTTAAATAAAGACAATCCTGTCATTAAAAAGACCAAGAAATCAAACAATGTGGTATGATTTAAAATATCCCTTAAAGCAAGGGACCCAATAGACTGCGATAGCAGATGTAAGTGGAGAACGGCACTTCAGTGAAGTAGGGGGTGTGCGTCAGCCCTCAGTGCCGCCTGCCAACTACTCCGATGTCCTTGGAGTGCAGCCTTGAAACAGATGCATCTCTCGACTTGCTGCGTGTTCACTGAGGACAGAGAGTATTGCTTCTCCCAAAAGATTTGAAACTCCACGCGAGACTAGAATCTGCAAAACAGTGCCTTAAATGTGATCCAGAAATCGTCGCCTATGTGCTTAGGATAGTTGATTTTTAAACAGGCTCGATCACACGATGTGCATGTCCCTCCACTGCACTATGTTACGTTTCACCTCCAACAGGTAGAGAGTCCAAATAAACTAGACATTTACGTTAAATTATTACAGAGGAATAGTGCAAACGTTTAAGGGGGTGTCACAGCACGAAACTGATAGCGAGCGCGCTGTGCAGTCCACTTTGCAGTCTGCGCTATACAAGTCACTCTGTCTGAATAATGCCTACAGAATTTACATGTAAGCCTGTCTCTGCCGCTTAACGTCATTGTGTGATCCTCGTCAAATCATTTTAAATCCCCCTCTGTGCCACAGACCCTTTCGAATTCGACTGTTCGAGTAAGTTAACAATAGGCTCGCTACACATTTGATTTGCATTGAAAGCGTGAGATTTGGGCAGAGATTCCCAACAGCCACACGATGAGGCCTTGCTTGGAAAAATGTCATGTAGAAACGCGCAACTATCCACAAACATAGCGACACAACCGAGATTGCACTGGGGCTCGTGTTCTCTCGAGTGCGGGTTGGTCCTGTTCAGAGTGTAGTCGGCACATGTTGCATTCTCCTGGCGCACGGTGGCCCCACTCACGTCATTTCCCGCGCTTTGGATGTAGAGCAGGTGGCAGACCGCAGCGAGGGGAAACCCGAGAGCCCCTTTTATTGTGTCCTCTCAGGTGCAAGCAGAGACTAACCCGTCGGAGTAGATGATGTGCCGGGGTCTCCTTTGTCAGGTTACCATGCCCACCTGCTCGACGCACCACAGTGGTTTGGGGGTGCACGAGTGTGATTGACCGCTTAAGGAACCTCCGTCTCTCACGTCAAATGGCACTGCTAAAGCGGCCCGTTTCTTTTCGTATTGTGTATTTCTTAGACTTAATTTCTCCTTTATGAACACTACCCCAGGCGCTAGAAAGGAACGAAAAAGGAAAACAAGGCACAGTGGCCTACTCACACCCGACCTGGGACAACTTGCGATTTCGCAGTAGACACATGCACACTTCGTAGGACCGTAAAAGCACGGAGAGCGCTAACACGTGCCTGCTCAATGTATATCCCCGAAAAACAAACACTGACAAGTACCTACTATATGTCCCCCGAATCTACTGTTGTGTTATGTAATATATGATCCATAGATCAGATGATGCCCCTGCCCACGGATTTGTCTTGCCCGTTGCCTGTTCGCCTCTGCAGGAGACCAGACGGTGACCTCTAGTTCCCTACTAAAAAGGCTGCGGCCTATAGTACCTTCGACTGATCACACCGCTGATTTTTCAAGAAATCAATCCATCCATCCAATCACTTGTCTGTGTAGGCATGCATTTATCCCTGTCTAAGTCTCAATTCACATGTCTATTAATTTAACTTTTGGATACATATCTTATTTCTCTTTCTGATGCCAAGGCTAAACATATTTTTTGTAATTTTATTGTGGAATTTATAAGCCACACTTCGTACAAAGGGGCTATTTGGACACGTAATCTCAGGAAAGACATCACAATTTAATTGTAGCTGTTTTTGGACTCCCTTTGTAATGAAACACAGAAAAGTGCTATGCTTTGAATGTAGCCGGCTGTCAGATAATGCACCTCTCCTCCACTGAAGCGTCTACACAGTTATGTTTTTTAAATCTGAAAACCACGGGGACGCTTGTAACTAAATGTGAAGTGTCTTAGCGATTTATAGAAAGAAAGCTTCATTAGCGTTTACCTGAATCGTCGCCTGAGGCCACAGAGACGGTGAGAAGAGTGCTGGAGACTCCAGAAAGATGCCAGAGATATGAATATATGTCAATCTATACATTCGTATGTCTGCATGTATTTATTCATCAATAGGCGTGGGTCTATCTGTTCATCCATCCATCCCTCCGCATCTCCCTACCCATACCTTCATGTAACTTTTTACATACCTGTCAACCATCGTAGATTGACAGGTACATAAACAGGGCCTATGTCTCTACTCATCAGAGTCTGTGTATTTAGGTATCTGGTGCCTCGATTGGCTGTGTATCTGGATATGCATCTATAGTTGTGCAAGTGTCCATCAAACTGTACATACCGCCTACCTCTGTGTAGGTAAGTGTCTCTGCATCTGTCTGCCTGTGCTTCTATCCATTTCTCCTTCTGTAGAGGACCATGTCTCTAAAAATGTGTGCATCTCTGTATCTAGCCACCTGTAGCTGTTCATGTGTACCTGTGTGCCCACACGTGCGCCTGTGTATTTATATATCATAGCTTAGAATGTGGTTAACAACAGTGTTTGTGTCTTTGTGTATCTGTCCCCTTTGTCTTTGCGCACATGTATATATACATCTGTGTGTATATATGTATGTATCTAATCTTCTTTGTATGAGCCTGACATCCTTTGTCAGTGTATACGTGCAACCAGTGCTTTATGTCTATCTATACATCTTCTTATAGAAGCGTGTGTGTCTGTTTATTTACACACCCACCGGCCTCAGCATTCATCCACCCACAGGTGCTTGAATGGATCTAAATTATGAATGATTCTCGCAATCTGCGGATCTCTGTATCTATCCGTCGCCTGCTTATTCTTATGTATCTGTTACACTGTGCCTGGACATCCCTTTCTTTACACTCCTCTTTATATGGGCAGCTCTATGTACACGTCCGCTGTACTTAGTATCCTTCCCTTCCGGTTCCAGTTCATCTTTGTATCTATCATCCTATCTGTCTGTATCTATGTACCCGCCCACGTAAAGCTGTGCCGGGAACAGTACAGCGAAAGGTGTGTGGGAGTACATCTACTGTTTTCTTCTGCTTGCCTGTCTGTCTGTCCTCCTGCTTGAGCATCTCTTTGTCAGTCTCAAAACGTGTATGCATCTGTCACTGTTTCTTTACATCTGCTCATATGTGTCTGGTAGATCTAATCGCTCTCTGCGTCTCTGTCTCTATCTGCCTGCCTTCTTTGCAATTATCTATCTCTTTGTATGTACTGATATATCTTGCAGTCTATAGCTCTGCCCATTTTCATGTGTGTCCCCATCTCTGTCCCTGTTTACACGTCCACCGCATATCAATGTATCTATGTGTTTATACATCTATCCACATATATCTGTCTCTGAATTTCTGTCTATCCACCTATTACTATACCTATGTGTTTATACATCTAGCCCAATATCCCTGTCTCTGTGTATTTATATGTCTGTACACACATCACTGTATCTATGTATTTATACATCTATCCCCATATCTTTATTTATTTATACATCTATCCACATACATTTGTGTATCTATTAATCTATCCACATGTCCCAATATCTAGGTGTTTATACAGCTATCCCCATATCTTTGTGTATTGATACATCTAGCCCCTTATCCCTGTTTCGGTGTACTTATACCTCTATCCTTATAGTACTGTATCTATGTGTTTATACATCTTTCCCCATGGCTGTCTCTTCGTAGATATACATATATCCCCACATCTCTGTCTGTGCGTGTGTGTTTATATACATTATTTCCCATACCGTCAGCTCTGTATCTATATACCTATCCCCATATCGCTGTCTCTGTGTTTTTATACATCTATCCATTTATCTCTGTCTCAGTGTTTTTAAACATCGATCCACTTATTAATGGATATATGTGTTTATACATCTCTCCACATATCTCTATGTACTTACACACCTATCTCATATTTCCATTTATTTACGC
This sequence comes from Pleurodeles waltl, assembly GCF_031143425.1. NCBI lineage: Eukaryota > Metazoa > Chordata > Amphibia > Caudata > Salamandridae > Pleurodeles > Pleurodeles waltl. Next base: position 281,265,777 of record NC_090450.1, read on the forward strand.
TCCCTTTCACATATCTCTATCTATATTTATACATCTAACCCAATCTCGTTGTCTCTTTGTATTTATAGATTTATCTACACGCTGCATTTTATTTATACTTCTATCTACACGTCTGTGTATTTATACATCTGCAAACAAATCTTTTGCTCTACATATTTATACGTCTATCCACATACCTCTGTCCCTATGTACTTGTATCTAGATAGCTATGTCTCTTATCTCTTTCTACATCTGACCACCTATCGGTGTCTCTATATATTTATACATTCATCCACACACCTGTTTCTATTTATTTATCCATCTATTTACATCTCTCTATTTACATATCTAGCCACACACCTGTTTCAAAGTATTTATACATCCATCTACATATCTCTATCTCAGTGCATGTAAACATCTGTCTGAATATCTATATATTTGTATATCTGTCGACACATTTCAAACTCTGTGTTTATACTCTTATTCATATATCCCTGACTCTATGCATTTATACATCTGTCCACACATCTCTGTCTACATGTGTTTATTCACTTATTCCTAACTCTAGATATTTATACATCTATCCACATAGCTCTGTTTCTTTGCCTTTGGGTATCAATTCATAAATGTGGCTTCATCTTTATCTATGTGCATCTCCCTATCTGCGTGTCTATATCTGTGTACAAGTTTACCTGACTGCATATCTATGTATGTATTCAGCTGTTTCTCTGTTTCTGAGTATCTACCAATCTGTGCCTGTCTATCTCTCAGGGCAGATGCCAAGAGTTGTTAAACCCTAGGAGAAGTTCTACTCTGACTTATGACCCAGGCAATAATACCATATTTAGAAACACCCTTTTTCAGTGGCACCTCAGGGACCACCCTACCTTCATCCTACCGCAGCCTCTGCCCTGGTAGCCACATGTGTGTGTGTACCTACAGTTGTGTGTCTAGTTCTGAACCTGCACATCTATCGCTCTGTCTTTACACTTTTCTATCTACCCACTTATATTTCTGAATCTGCCTGTATAGCACCTGTATTTGTGTAACTGCGTGTTTCTCCAGTGTGCTGTCCTTCTTTCGATGTGCATGTTCATCTGTCCCGGTATCTGTGTACATAGGCACCAGCTTGCATGTATCTCTGAACCACTGGCTCTAAGGGCCTCTCAGTCTGTGGCATTGTCTGTGTTCCTGTCTCTGTTTCCATCTGTTGGTATTTCCGTCCGCACAGTGAAGAAAACAGCGCGGCATTAGGTGAAGGAATACGAAGTATTTTCCAGGTTGTACGTTTCTGTCCTGCCTGTGTGCTGTTTGATTTGCATGCCAACAGAACCCTACAATGGCAATATTGGACCATAAAACACAACTACTGCTAATGTTCTGCATGTATATGTGTCACATGTACATGCACCACCATTATTTGAGGCATGCTGTAAGTGTCCACCTGTGTTAACACGTATGCAAATGTCTGTTTTTGTCTGTGTTAAGATGCTTCACGAGTGTGTGCGAAAATCAATGTGTGGCTGTGGGCATCTATGTAGTTGGGTCCATGTCTATCTGTATGTGGGTTTGCATGTGTGTATGCAAAATATCTATGTGTGATTGTGCATGTCGGTAAATGTGTATCCAGCTATGTTGTGTGTGTGTGTGTGTGTGTATGTTGAAGTGTGTGTTTGGGTCCATGCCTATGTCTCTATGTCCTTGTGTGTGTGTCAATGTCTAGGTGCATGTTTCAGTACGTGTTTCTGTAAGTGTATGTGTGTGATTGTGTGCTTGTGCCTATGCTTCTGATTGTTTGTGCGTGTTTGTGTGCATGTCTTTTTGTGTGTGTATTCCTGTGTGGGTTGAGGCGATTTCATAGCCATGTGTGCGCATGTCTGTGTGTATCATTACATCTCTGGGTGCGCATATCTACGAGCGTGTTTCTGTGTGTTAGTTTTGTCTATATGTTAGTGTATGTGCATACTTTTTTGTGGTTGTGCTCACGTCTATAAGTGTGTTTGTGCACATATGCTGTCCATGTGTATGTATATCTGCGTGTACTTGTGTTCAGGTCTGCACGTCGGTGTGTGTGTGTTTAGTGTATGTGCACACTTCCCCGTTAAGGTTACAGCAAGGCTCCTATTTAAGAGGCAGCAGGGAGAAGTCTCTAAAGTTACCCATTCCTGACCTATTCACAGATGCTTTGGACAAAAGCAAGTGGTTTCCAATGAAAAATGTGGGGAGGATTTGTACGAGAGTAAAAAGGTCTCTGCGCAGTTCCAAAAGTTTATTTTTCCAGTCAGCACCCTTTACGACTTTGTAAACTCTTAAAATATAGACCTATGCAGAAGATTTGCACCATGACTGTGAAAAGAGGTGTCTCCTATACAGTGGCTTCAAATGGCTTTACTTGCTTCTAATATCTAGCAAAATAATATAATCGCCAGCAAGCAGTGTAATTGCAAATTCACCATCACATATGAGATAGGTGGTGTGTGTGTTGTCACCAGTTACTTGGATCTTTATGCTAAGTGCGCAAACTCTCTCTCTCGCCCTCTGAAAACTTACTTGATAGATTGACAAACAAGCATGTATTTTGATATCTTATTAGACGAAAAGCTAGATGGATAGATAGATAGATAGATAGATAGATAGATAGATAGATAGATAGATAGATAGATAGATAGATAGATAGATAGATAGATAGATAGATAGATAGATTGATTGATTTCCATTCGCTTATATGCAGCTTGTTTGAAGCTGGTGTACCTCTTCAATTAGTAACACTGGGCTGTTATAAATTGAACTTTTTATAAGCACTTCCCCGCTGGTTTATTTAACTATCCACAATTCTACTCTATAATTGCAAGGTTCTGGCATCCTTTCCATTCTAAATATTTTGAATCCTCCAACGTATGCGTATTCATACGTTTATGTTTGGGCCTATTTATGTGTGTGTAAAACACATTCAGTGCACTCTGCATTGTGGAATTATATAAAAAAACATAAACATTTTAGCTAAACGTGTGGCGAAGACAACCCTTGTTGTACACCATTGACAGCACCTTTGTCTCACGATGATTCTACAGGGATGACTTATGCCCACAAACAAAGTCCACATTCTGCCTGTAAAAGGTACAATTTACAATAAAAGTACTGATTACAAAAGCAAAAATAGAGACACTGAAAACGTGACTGCGAAAAAAAACCACCGTGCAAAAAGACCTGATTACAAATTTACAGCGAAGCAACACATGCCACCATCAAAGAAAGTAGGCGCCCAAAAATGCTGGTGCTACAGTACACAGGAGAAATCAGACTGAATTAGTGATTTTTAAGCGTGTTGACGTTTTTAAAAGTTGATATTTTTGCATGCTTTTTCTCAGTCTACATTCTTGAGTCTTTTGTTAATTTTTCTAACATACATAGTGACGTCTATATTTTGAAGCGGAACACTCCACCAAGCTGTTAAATTGATACCATAAAACATTATGCACATCTATACATTTGACAGCTTCCTTTTTTGCAGAAAAAATAGTTGCATTGACTTTGAACAGTGGACTAATTTGATTCTTACTAGCATGGCATATTATTTAAAATTACATGTTGTACAGGGTTGGTCTTTCAAACAAACAAGCGTCCAAAGATGAGGGCAGGGGACAGGATACAGACCTTGTTATCACTTCTCTGCCTGTTCTATGAAAATGAAAGATGGACACAAAGGCATTTTTTCATCAAATGAACCAACACAAGAAGAGGAAATGGATGAGGATTGGGCGCTAAGGTAACCGTGGGGTAATTATGTGTGCAGAAATTTCCACTTTTGTTGTTAGTTATGACTTTTTCCACTATGTGTCTATTTACTTGGCATTTCTTGTTTCATCTACATGGCTTTATACTGATAAAGGACATATTTCTCTAAAGAGAGGCGAAGAATACCACATTTCTATGTGTAATGGTCCTTTGAGTTCATCAAAGGGTTCAGGTGTTGTAATAAATCCTTGGAGAACAATGAATAATAGTCCATAATGTAAAAATATAACCTTAGTTCCATGATTTGGAAATTGTGACAAAGCTGCTGTTCACAAAATAAAAGATTAACATTTCTAAACACACCCAACACGTGTTTGCAATGCAAAGTGTCAAAAAAATGGTCTAGGCTTAATAAAATGCAACCTTGATGCAACGTTTGATTTGTTTCTCTCAGAGAATACAAGCAGTTTTTGTTGCATCACAGAGAATAACATTCAATGGGGTGAAAAGGGAGATGCTGCTTTTAGATCTTACCAAATAGCTCTACTCAACCTGGAATGAAGTGCAAGATATTTAAAATGAAGAATCAGTGCTGAATGGGTGAAACACGAGCCATATTTCATACGGATTTATCAAACATAAACACACTTATTAGCAGAATAAAAAATCCAGAAATTTCGAATACCCAACTGTAACTAAAGACACTAGTATGTGTGTGTGTGTGTGTGTGTACACACACACACACACAAAGGAGCCTGTGACCAAGGATCCAAGGAATTGGTAGCCGTGAACAAGACTAAGTGGTTGGCTGGCATCTGTTGGTGATATGTTAGGATGCCAATTTCTGTGAGAGAATCATATATATATATATATATATATATATATATATATATATATATATATATATATATATATATATGTATATATGTATATATATATATATATGTATATATGTATATATGTATATATATGTATATATGTATATATATATATATATATATATATATATATATATATATATATATATATATGTATACACCCAGAGAGTGAGAGTGAGAGTACATGCTGCTTACTTTTGTCATGCATTTACATATAAAAAATTAAGGGTAGCTGTTGGAGTTGTTATTAAAAAATCAGAATAACCTGAACAAAGAGTATTTATGAGCGCTAAGCATTATTGAATCATAATACATCTTAATCTACATGTTTTTATGTGACATGAAATTTTAGATTTTTTGATTGCCTTGCCATTGGTTGCATTTTGTAATTCACAGGCATGATGTAAATGTAAGTTAAACTACTATAGACAGGACCACTTGAATTATGCGGCAGTGGAGGACCACATTTTGGGGAGGGTTGACTAAATGATGTGGCTAGAAAATGCAAAATATACTGCATACTGTGCCACTTTTATTTATAGTATCACTGTATTGTTTTGTCATTTTTATACATAATAGCACTGTCTAGATAAATATTTCACCATATTAGTATCTGTTTAGCACCCAAAAACAACAACAGGTAATTGATAGATGACCCCTGAGCCTTTACAAAGGGTTTTCAGTTGCACAGGGGCACGTGACATGTGGTTGCATTTTAAGTAAATTTGATCCTTGTCAGCTAGAAACAAATTATTATCTGTTAAAATGTGAGGAATATGAAGCTTATGATGGGTTATTTGGCAAATGTGTCACATCCATTATTATGCCGAAAATGTCAAAGCTGCAGAATCACATACATCTAGTGGCCTGATTATGAGTTTTAAAAGGCTGATGTTGTTTTATACCTAAAATACCTACCAAACAATCATTAGATAGATAGATAGATAGATAGATAGATAGATAGATAGATAGATAGATAGATAGATAGATAGATAGATAGATAGATAGAGAGATAGATAGATTTTTGTAAGTTCCATTATTCTCAATGAAGGAAGCAAATATCATGAAGCAGGAAGACAAAGGCCAAATGGTTTGTAAATGTCACCAAAACCCAGAGAACAATTACTATGCAATTACTTTGTTTTTAATTTTAGAACAATACATGTTTTATCCTGTTAGCAAACATTTTCTGTTTCTGAAAAGAACATTTTTTTAACTGATCTCTTCAAGGTGCAGGGAACAATGTGCACTGATTGAAATTAGATGTTTAGACTTTGTTTAACTTTCATGAACAGATTCTGATAAATCAATGAATAAGAACCAGGGCTAGTGAAATTATGTAATTGTGAGGCTGCACAGTGACGGCATATTTATGAATAGGCCACTTCTGCAACTTAACTTGCAGTATGATTTGCAGATGTCGGCAAAAAAAAACTGTGTCTAGGTCAAATAGATCAAAATAATCCAACCAGAGAATGGCCTACATCATGCTACATAATTTTGCCTTTTTCAGCATTATTTACATTACTCTTGCGCCTAATTTAGGCTTCCATAGCTGCATTGTCCTTGTGGCCCTGACAATGTTAAAGTACTTGAACGTGGTTTTGGGATTTGGGGGCTATCATTGGGCTGCTGAAATCTATAGGTCTAGCTGTCCACATTCTCAGAGTCTCTGGCCAGTTATGCCCTTCCTTTTGGACCTCCTCACCCACCCACTCTCTAGCCACATATTTCTCATTCACTTGGCACAGTCCAGTTGTATTGCTTCTCTATGCCGAACATTTCGTGTGGAAGCACTGCTCACTGACAGCATTATTTACTACCTAGGCTGGATCTATTTTGGTTTTCAGTGTGACTTGAACTGAGAGTATCTCCGTGTACAGTTGTTTGCTGTATATATATTTCCTTGTTGAAATAACCGTAATCGTTTATCCCTCTGCTGTAAATTGCACCTCCCTTAAGGGCTACGAAAACATTGTCAAAATATCACCTAGCATGACTAGTGCGTCCTAAATATAGTCTACAAATATATTACCCCTTTGGAATTAACATAAATTCCACTCTACACCCAGCGGGGCCATATTTTATCAAATTCTATTTAGAACAGGATACGCACGCTGTAGATATTTCTGTATATGATATTCTCGAATGCAGTCTCCTGAAAGCAAAGTGGCGGCTGGGCTTCAACACGCCGCATTAGCATGTTGTCCCAAACAATTAGATGCGTTCTTGGCGCTATTAAGCGCCTCGTTCACTCAGCCTCCCTTGAGACAGCGCCGGCAGAGCTCGTTCCAGGGAAGCGCTGTCCATCTGGCATTGCTGAGTGGCAGAGCGGTGCTTTCCGGTAAACACTCTTCTGAGACCTACCGTAGATTAAACACAATCTCCACTGGCGGACCCGGGGTGCGAGTGGTGCGCATGAAGAATAGACAGATACACTGGAGAGAGAGGGATAGGGCAGGGGGGGTCGAGGACGCCAGCCCGGACTGCTTTCCATCACAATAGGAGACAAACATCTACAACAGCAGACAACTGGGGGCGCCGCGGCAGCCGAGATGACAAGAGGCGCTGGACGGGAGGCGAGCGTGATTTAACCCCACCTGACAGGGGGTGTCAGGCCCAAGGGCAGGAGCCATAGCTCAGCGTCCGGCGCAATCTGGCCGGATTGGTTTCTGGAGCTACTCTGGTGCCTTTGGGGCCGCGTTCCCTCTCGTGTTCCCGTGAAGAGCGCTAACCGCAGACTCGGTCACGTCATTTGGGGAAGTCTAAGCGCGGGAAAACCTGAAAGGTCGGCCTCTGCTCGCACCTGGAGGCGTACCCACCTAGCCTCATTCATTCCAGCTCCCTTAAAATAGGAACCTTTTTGGGGGTAGCAGTAATATACAGTTACCTTAATTTGCTTGTTTTGCATTTTTATTATCCTAATGCTTTATTTACTTCCCTTCCCTGACCCTCCCTTCGCTTCTTCCGCTCCTTTTTCTCCTCTTCCCTCGCGTCCTTTCTTCCATCCCCAGTCCTCCCATTCTTTCCTTCCCTTTCTTCCTTTTCCGTTCTATCTCCTGGTCCGTCTTTTCCTCCATCCTTCCTTTCAAATATTCCACTGTCCCTACCTACCTCGTTTCTTTTCACTCACCTATTATCCATCATTTCTTCCACCTTCCTCCCCCGCCCTCTCCTTTTCGTCCTCCCACCCTGAAGTCCTGTAACATTTGTATACATAACCTCCACCCCTACAGTCCATCGCACGCAGTTCTTTTTCTATCTCTTGCCACCAGGACCTCGCGGTTTCTTTTGAAGCACAAGTGTTAGCGCACACGGGCCAGTCGCCGGAGCGTATTTATCGCTCACTACCGGATAGATTATGGGCAGGTTATGTAAATGAGCGCGTTATTGCCTGGAGGGCACAGAACAGCACCCGCTGAGCCTGTTTGCCACAACTATCGCTTTCTGCTGCCTGTAAGGGCATTACTCTTGTTTGAAGTTTATGCTTTATTGAGTAATTACTAAAAATCATTGCAACCATTGCATTACTCGGAGTCCCCGACAGGACGAAAGGCTGAGCCCTGCTCGGCTTCCTGTATTCAAGGAAGGTGGTGTCTCCGGCCCAGTACCGCCTGCCTGTGTCTGCTCAGCTTTCGGCGGAAGCCAAACAAACGTAAGCTAAGAGCTCACACGCTGCCATCTTCGCGCGACAAGGAAAACACGATGACGTCAAGAAGAAGGAATGACGCTTTCAACCGGGCACTTGGGCGTCACCGAAGCACGTGGCGCGACGCGCAGCCCGGGCTGAATTTGGGCCATTGTTGGCGGTGGGCACATTCGTTGTTTTCTTTTTTTTAGGGAGGGTAGGGTAGGGCTTTTTTTTCACTCAGAGAAAACCAGAGAAGCTGGTGGGGGTACAGAGGTAGAAATAGAAAGATAGGGAGAGTGGGGAATTTTGGGATGAAAGAGAAGATGAAAGAATGACGTATATAGAGGGAAGTAAAGGGGAAAAGACAGCATTGATGTCTGATACCCTTGTATTCGGCGATTAATGAGACGGGCTCCTAGGAAAATATCTGGGGATCTGCACTTCTCTTTTTTCACAGCATGCCAGAAATGTTTGAATCAAAATCATTAGATACAAACGGAAAACCACCAGCAAATACGTAGATCAACAGAGTACACATTCAAAACTCCTTTCTAGTTGCGCAATACCCTCAGGGCCTATGTAAATAAAAACAGAGGAAGATGTGTTATTGCGGTTCCAATTGTAAGAACAGCTGCCAAAGTTGCGTCCCGGCGTACGCTTTCTAGTCAGTTGAGCTGCTCGATGGTGGATCAGTTTGTATCCAGGTGGAAACATATATGGAAATCTGCTCTTGTGTAACAATACCTCTTTTTAATACGAGATTTTATAATGAACCTCTGCAGTATTTATGCTCTTTGAATAGTTATTGATACACATTTTAAATTCTCAATTTACCAACCGAAGAAAATAGAAGGCCAGGATTCAGGCGTGCGGTCATTCACATTGTCCATGTCTCAGCTGCGAGCCCTTAACCCACTGAGCACTCCTACAGGCCATGCCGTACACCTTTACACACGTGTGTGTTTGTGCGCGCGCGCACTCAGTCTGGCAGTATTTGGGCGTAAAATGAAACATTTTGCGTTAAAGTGTAGTTTCTTAAATGGCTGTTTTACGGAGTAATCTGTGAAAACGCTACTTGTAAGCTTTGGCTCATTCCAGGACGCTAACTCAAGCAACTGTCCCTGGTGTGTGTACAAAGGCACCTATAGGGGTAATAGGTGACACCGCACACTGCAGACTTTCGGTTATTGCCGATCAAGTCCGAGACACACCGCAGCCCTGTCGAGCGCTAGATTCAGAAGTACGTTTCTCTCGGCCTGGAAGTGTTATTAACGTTTGCAGGTCTAGAACCAGGCCAGAAACTGAAGTTTTCATGGTACAACAATGTTCGAAGAAAGAAAGAAAATAACTCCATTCTAATGTTTGAGTAACACCCTTGTGCAAGAAAAAAGCAAACAAAACAAAACACACTATCGCTCTGCAATCCCACTGGCCTTCAGATTGGCTGCGAATACAATGGACCCGTCCATACCAATGACCTTCCCTTCTTTAACTTTCATTCCAGTCAGATCCACCTGCCACTACGCCTCCGCTTCCCCAACTTCCCTTCCATCAATTGCATACATCTTTCTCGTTCCGTCCTTCCTTCATAGGGTGACCAGATCTTGAGCACCAAAAATTGAGCATTTTGCAAAATAGAAGAAGGCCTACATATTTCCCGCAATTGAGCGTCGCAGAATGACAGCTCTCGTCAACATAGGAAGACAGAAGAGGCACAAAGGAAATACATAAGATGTCTTTTTTTTTAAACCAGCATCATACCTGTCAACTATGTTGCTTACGTATAAAAACTGCTAAATAGCCCTGCTTTGGCACACCTAAAAAAGTGCTCCTCACTATTTTCAGTCCACCCCCTTTAAAATCGGGACATAAGCAAAAAATGCCGAAATCTGCAGGAATAACTGGAGGAAATCCGGGACCATCCTGGCAAATCCAGGAAGCCTAGTCACCCTATTCTTGCCCCAAATCCCTGCTCTCCGGATATCCACTCCCTATTTTCTTCTTTACATTCTTGGGCGTTCATTTCCTCCGCAGTTTAGTCTTTCCTCTCCCTGACACTCTTTCTCCCTCCTTTCCTCCATTTTCTATTCCTTGCCCCCTCCCCCTTTAAATACGCCTCTTCCTCCTCCAATTGCAGGGTCACTTATAGCCTTTGACACACAGCCTACACCCTCTCTTAGTGCCCACATTTTCACTGCCAGTCCCAAAAATGCTTATTAGCTTTATCTTTTGAGTGGGATACGTTTTTCGTCAAATCTGTTAAATTTTGAGAAAATCAACGCCTGTAATCTCGACATATGTAAGAAAATCTGTAGCGACTAGAAGCAGACTTATCCGCTCACTAGACGCTCATTAAGTAACCTTGTTTGACGGAGTTGCAGGCCGGCTGGCAGCCCCGGGACCTGACAGGACGAACCCGCAAGACAGGAAGATGAGTGGGGTTCCTCGTGGAACCCTGAAAAAAAATGCAAGGTGTGCACGTCACCCCTGGCCAGCATAGTTTTTAACCGCTGTGCATTTAATAAAACGCTGAGTTTGAAAATGGCCTTCAAAATTAAAACCAAACAATAGAACTGTTCACAGATATTCGGCATTAAAACGAAGAGTTACGTATTCACTTTTGCAAAAAAAAAAAAAAAAAAACGGCAAGGTGGGATTGGAGCAGAAAATCGGCCCAGGTATCAAATCCCAAATGCCCTCATCAACGAGTCAGATCACTAAAAAATGTGGCCCATAATGCGAAACAGGACAGTTTTGAGCGTTCAAACACAAGCAATATGGGTGGTTCGTAAGGTGTGGAGGACCGCAACTGTAAAACCCGCTCCACCAGACCGTAAAACTGACATACAAGCAGGCAAAAACAGCCCACACACTAATCTGTCAGACCAGCCCTTCTGACACTTCCAGATTGGCAAATAGGCCAATACGACCTCAAAAAACAGTATCAGAGTGCTTATCCAATAGAGCTTCAAAACGCTCCATGTGAAGGTCACGCCTTGACCTTTTATCGAGAAAGTGCAAACATGAATATATACCGCTACCCAACTGTGGTTTTCTGAGGTGGAAAAAAACAACTATATTCGAGTCTACAGCATATTGCAACAATTTAATTATTAAAGTCCAATACGGGTTTCGGGATTATAATGCAACATCTCTTTACTTTCCTTTAAACAGAAGCAATGACTTTCCCACCCAAAAGTATTATCCCAGAGGATAGCCATCATCTACTTACGTTCATTTACTTAACGGTACGTAAAGGAGGCCAACTCTGCGTAAAGTTGCGCCTTCCACGTAAAGCAGGGCACTCGCTGTTAACAAAAAAAATAGCATAATGCAAGGTAGAGTCTCAGGCATTTACACGCTCTCCGCTGACATCTGCTGTAACATGCAGAGCACATGTTCTAATCCTGGAAGGATCAAGGCAGCCTCCCGTCCTTCTGGTCTATAGGGGAAATAATATTACATATTAGTAATTGTAGCATCTTACTGTTTGCAGCGTCTAGAGCCGAGAGGCGACGGTAGGTGCTGTAAAAAAAATGGTTGTCCATTTCCCCGCCCGCTTTGTGAACCTTGTGGGTAGCTGGTACTTTGTACACGAGCCGGCAACTTCTTGGCCAGTGACACACATTTTCAGATATAGAACAACATTGAAAGAAGCCCGTGAGAGCGAGTTAATCACGTCTTGTTTTCTTGCAAGTTAGAAAACACCTGCTTTCTTTGCACCGTCTATTTCTGATTGCAGTTTATATATTCAAGCTTTAAGTGCGAGGTGCGGAGTGTCGTCAGACACAGCGGAGTTGACGTCATCTCTCACGTCCAGGTGAGACAATGAAACAGGTAGCTCTTTTATCAAATACAAACGCAACCACAGTATTTTATTTGAATACACTGTGCAAGTGGCTCTTGCATTTATTACATAATTCGCTGGTATAATTCACTGGTGTTCATTTTATCGGATAAAAGACTGGGCAAGCCTCCCAGGCTGTGAGCCATAATCGATGGTTTGGGCATACATTGCCTCAAAGATGCACGCACAGCCGCCAAACTGTTTTGCAGCCTTAAATATAATGTGAAATTTTTTATGCCGTGCATCTCCCAGTTGAAAAATAAAAATCATTGGGCCCCCCTCAGAATTTTTCACAATTGTTTTATAAAAATGACAATGGATGTGTCTAGACCAATTTAAACGTTGCAGTTAAGTACTTTTACCTTTAAAAAAATGCAATAACAAGCTCCAGCTTAAAAAAAGGCATGTTATCTGTAAAATGCTTCTTTTGGCCAGTGTCTGGTGCCCCCCTTGGGATCATTTGAGGCCCCCTAGGGGGACCCGCCCCAGTTTGAAGACCTCTGTTCTAGAGAGTGAACTGAAGACAATTGCCCACATCTGCAAATTATGTACTGGAGAAAATATACCATCAAAACTGCATTTCTGAAAAGCCAAAAAAGGATTGGGTGACTGTTAAATTATAGTGTTAGCTATAGAAAAGCAACGAGAAAATTAGATGTTATCTAAAGTATGGAAGATCCGCTAGACGCTGGCATTCAGGTGAGCTCACTTGAGGTGGGGGGAGGAGACAAATGAGAAAAAGGGAAAGAAGAGGACGTGGTGCCAAGAAGAAACTGATCACAGTGATTACAGACAAGGCCGTAAGAATGGGAATAGCATTAACAAAGTAATGAAAGCGGGGCAGAAAATAAACATAACGAAATGTAAGCGAAGGCGAGAAAGGAAAGAGAAACGAAGAATGCGCAAAAAACGGAGACAGGAAAAGACAAAGGAAGGGAACCGGAGACAATATACTGCAGGGGAAAGAAGCGAAAAAAACATAACACCAAAAAAGACGAATGAAAGAATGTATTGAAAGGAGTGTTTCCAGAAACTATAAGATTAAAGCTGCGCCAAAAAAAAACAAAGAGAAATAAAGAAAGAAGAATGATCGAAATGGCAAGGGATGAACTAGAGGGGGATGAAAGAGAAAATAAAATGACAATGACAATGAATAATACATGATGAAGAAAGAAAACAGCTCCTGAACAAAGCAACATCGAAGCAGAGGTAGGAGTACTGAAGATAGAGAAGAGAAGAGAAGAAAGGAAGGAAGGAAAAAACATAATGATAAAAAAATGCAATAACAAATGGCCAGGTCACACGGGAAAACCAGGGGAATAACAGTATTGACAAAAAGCTAGTGTTGGATATTGGGATGAAAAGTAAATAGAAGAGATTTGGAAACAAAAGAGAAAAAAGGACAAGACGAGATCACCAGGATCAGGAGAGAAGGAAGACATGAGGCAGAGTGTGAGTGACACGGGGGGCGGGGGTGGCGGGGAGGATTCGAGCAAAGATAAAATATCTCATATTGGCGGAGGTTTGTTCCCGCGTTTGATGAAATAATATGATTCCAAAGAAGTGTCAGATGCTCGGCTTGTGGGCACTAATTTACATTACTCATAAACAAGTCCCCTCCAGACCCGACACTGGTTCCATGCAGTGCCTACTAGAGGCGCTTTAAACTTTCCCGAAATGTACTGCGCGCCTCTGTTCTCTGTAGGTGCTGGTGTTGTCAGTGCTCCCACATTCCTTCCTGTCCCACCCCTCTCCCGGCTCTCATTTCCCCTCCCGACTCCAGTCCTTCCCCTCTGCTCCCCAGACCAGTCTCTCCCTCTTCTTTTAAGAGCTCCACTGCTGTTCTGGCCTCCTTCCATCTCTCGCTCCCCACGTCCCTCACTCCCTCTCTCCTCTCACTTTACCCCACACCCCGGTCGTCAGTCCCTCTACCATTCTTCATTTGGAGAGTGGGTTCCTTTAACCTCACCCGTGTTTTCCGTATTTCTGTTTCCTTCCAGTCTTTATCTCTCTCTCCTTCCTTTCCATCTTTCCTCTCCCCTCACCACTGTCTTCCTGCTTATCTACCCTCTTTTTCCCCTTCCCCCTTCTATAGCCGTCACATCTCCCTCATTATTTGCTCCCTTCCGTCCTCACTTTCTCCCCTCTCACCCTCTCCCACTTTTCCTCGCTCCTGTTCTATTCCTGCCCCCCACTCTTTTCTTATCGACCCTTTCCAGCCTCTCACTTCTTTTCACGCTTCTCCTCTCTTTCTGGCCCTTCCTTGCCTAGTACCTCTCGTTCTCAATATCCACTGTCTCCTTGTCCTCTCTCTCAGTCTCCCCCGCTTCCCCCCTCTTTGGGTTCTTCCACCTTCACTCCCCAGGTCCCTCTCTTCTCTTTCAGACATTCCACACTCTGCTTCGATCGCTCATCTTCCGGCCTCTCTCAGCCCGTCCTCGCTCCTCCCGTCCTTCATCTCTCTCCATCCAGCTCACCCCCTTTATCCAACTCACCCCTCTTTATCCAACTCACCCCCCATTATCCAACTCGCCTCTCTCCATCCAACTCACCCCCCTTTATCCAACTCACCTCTCTCCATCCAACTCACCCCCCATTATCCAACTCACCTTTCTCCATCCAAATCACCCCCTTTATCCAATTCACCTCTCTCCACCCAACTCACCCCCTTTATCCAACTCACCTCTCTCCATCCAACTCACCCCATTTATCCAACTCACCTCTCTCCATCCAACTCACCCCCTTTATCCAACTCACCTCTCTCCATCCAACTCACCCCCATTATCCAACTCACCTTTCTCCATCCAAATCACCCCCTTTATCCAATTCACCTCTCTCCACCCAACTCACCCCCTTTATCCAACTCACCTCTCTCCATCCAACTCACCCCATTTATCCAACTCACCCCTCTCCATCCAACTCACCCCCTTTTATCCAACTCACCTTTCTCCATCCAACTCACCCCTTCATCCAACTCACTCCCCTTTATCCAACTCACCTTTCTCCATCCAACTTACCCCCCTTCATCCAACACCCCCTTCATCCAACTCACCTCTCTCCATCCAACTCACCCCCTTATCCAACTCACCTCTCTCCATCCAGCTCACCTCCCATTATCCAACTCTCCTCTCTCCATCCAACTCACCCCCCTTTATCCAACTCACCTCTCTCCATCCAACTCACCCCCCTTTATCCAACTCACCTCTCTCCATCCAACTCACCCCCTTTATCCAACTCACCTCTCTCCATCCAACTCACACCCTTTATCCAACTCACCTTTCTCCATCCAACTCACCCCCTTCACCCAACACACCCCCTTCATCCAACTCACCTCTCTCCATCCAACTCACCCCCTTTATCCAACTCGCATTTCTCCATCCAACTCACCCTTTCATCCAACTCACCCCCCTTCATCCAACTCACCTCTCTCCATCCAACTCACCCCCTTTATCCAACTCACCTTTATTCAGCCAACTCACCCCTTCATCCAACTCACCCCCTTCAGCCAACTCACCTCTCTCCATCCAACTCACCCCCTTTATCCAACTCACCTTTCTCCATCCAACTCACCCTCCTTCATCCAACACACCCCCTTCATCCAACTCACCTTTCTCCATCCAACTCACCTCCTTCATCCAACTCACCTCTCTCAATCCAACTCACCCCCTTTATCCAACTCACCTCTCTCCATCCAACTCTCCCCCTTTATCCAACTCACCTCTCTCCATCCAACTCACCCTCTTTATCCAACTCACCTTTCTCCATCCAACTCACCCCTTCATCCAACTCACCCCCTTCAGCCAACTCACCTCTCTCCATCCAACTCACCCCCTTCATCCAACCCACCCCTCTCCATCCAACTCACCCCTCTTTATCCAACTCACCTTTCTCCATCCAACTCACCCCCTTTATCCAACTCACCCCTCTCCATCCAACTCAACCCCCTTTATCCAACTCACCTCTCTCCATCCAACTCTCCCCCTTTATCCAACTCACCTCTCTCCATCCAACTCACCCTCTTTATCCAACTCACCTTTCTCCATCCAACTCACCCCTTCATCCAACTCACCCCCTTCAGCCAACTCACCTCTCTCCATCCAACTCACCTCTCTCCATCCAACTCACCCCCCTTATCCAACTCACCTCTCTCCATCCAACTCACCCCCTTTATCCAACTCTCCTCTCTCCATCCAACTCACCCCCTTTATCCAACTACCCCCCTCCATCCAACTCACCCCCCTTTATCAAACTCACCTCTCTCCATCCAACTCACCCCCTTCATCCAACACACCCCCTCATCCAACTCACCTCTCTCCATCCAACTCACCCCCTTTATCCAACTCACCTCTCTCCATCCAACTCACCCCCTTTATCCAACTCACCTTTCTCCATCCAACTCACCCTCCTTCATCCAACACCCCGTCATCCAACTCACCCCTCTCCATCCAACTCATCCCCTTTACCCAAATCACCTCTCTTCATCCAACTCACCGCACTCCATCCAACTCACCCCCCTTTATCCAACTCACCTCTCTCCATCCAACTCACCCCCTTCATCCAACACACCCCCTCATCCAACTCACCTCTCTCCATCCAACTCACCCCCTTTATCCAACTCACCTCTTTCCATCCAACTCACCCCCTTTATCCAACTCACCTTTCTCCATCCAACTCACCCTCCTTCATCCAACACCCCGTCATCCAACTCACCCCTCTCCATCCAACTCATCCCCTTTACCCAAATCACCTCTCTTCATCCAACTCACCGCACTCCATCCAACTCACCTCTCTTCATCCAACTCACCCCTCTTCATCCAACTCACCCCTCTCCATCCAACTCACCTCTCTTCATCCAACTCACCCCTCTCCATCAAACTCACCTCTCTTCATCCAACTCACCCCTCTCGTGCAACTCACCACTCTCAATCAAACTCACCCTTCTCCATCTAACTCACCCCCTTCATCCAACTCACCCCCTAAATGAAACTCCCCCATCTATATAACTCACCCTTCTTCATCCAACTCACCTCTCTTCATCCAGCTCAGCTCTCTCCATCCAACTCCCCCCTCTTTATCCAACTTCCCCTTCTTCATCCAACTCACCACTCTCCATCCAACTCACCCTTTTTTATCCAACTCATCCTTCTCCATCCAGCTAACCTCTCTTCTTCCAGCTCACCCCTCTCCATCCAACTCACCTTTCTTCATCCAACCCACCTATCTCCAGCCAACTCTCCCATCTCCAGGCCACACACCTTTCTCCAGCCAACTCACCCCTCTCCATCCAACTCATCCCTCTTCATCAAACTCACCCCTCTCCATCCAACTCACCCCTCTCTATTCAACTCACCTCTCTACATCTAACTCACCCCTCTCCATCCAACTCAACCCTCTCCACCCAACTCACCCCTCTTCATCCAACGCATCCCTCTTCATGAAACTCACCCCTCTCCATCCAACTCACACCTCTTCATCAAACTCACCCCCTCCATCCAACTCACCCCTCTTCATCAAACTCACCCCTCTCCATTCAACTCACCTCTCTACATCTAACTCACCCCTCTCCATCCAACTCACCCCTCTTCATCAAACTCACCCCTCTCCATCCAACTCACCCCTCTTCATCAAACTCACCTCTCTTCATCCAACTCACCCTCTCCATCCAGCTCAACTCTCACCATCCAACGCACCTGTCTTAATTCAACTTACCCCCTCCTTCCAATTCACCCCTCTTCATCCAACTCACCCCTCTTCATCAAACTCATTCCTCTCCATCCAACTCTCCCCTCTCCATTCAACTCATCTCTCTTCATCCAACTCACCCTCTCCATCCACCTCAACTTTCTCCATCCAACTCACCCCTCTCTATCCAACTTACCTCTCTTCATCCAACTTACCCCTCTCCTTCCAACTCACCCGTCTCTAGCCAACCCACATTTCTCCAGCCAACTCACCCCTCTCCATCCAACTCACCCCTCTCCATCCAACTTACCCCTCTTCATCTAACTCACCCCTCTCCATCCTCTCTTTCTCCCTATGCACACCTCCCCCTGTATTCCTGCTTCATTCCACCCTATATTTGTCTCACTCATCTCTACCTCCTTCTCTGTTCTTCCTCTTCCTCCTTCCACTTCCGATTCTCTCTTCTTTTCACCCATCGTCTCTCTTCCTGTCTTTTCTCTCATCCCACCTCTCTCTTCCCCTTCCTTCCATTCCCTCACAACTTCGCTCTCTTCTCTTGTATTTCCATTATTTTAGCGACCCTTTCCCCCTCCCCAAGATTTCTCTCACCAGTTCTCACCCTTTGTATGACAAACACTCACGCCTGCCAGCCACTGCTTCCCCTAATCATATTCCTTCCATTTGTTACTTTTCTCTTCCCCTTTCTCTCACTTTTTTTCTTCTCTCCCTCAGTCACCCTGACACTCCTTTATTTACTGCCCCCCAATCACTCACTCTTTCTTCTCCTCTCCCCTCTGTATCACTGTTTTTGTTTCTATTTTGATACTACCGCCTCTATCGCCTCTTTCCACCTCCGACCTAACCCTCGTTCCCCTCTCTATCACTGCCTCCCTGCTGCTGCATCCCCCCAGTGTTCCACTGTCCTCATGTTCTCTCTCCAGCGCCCCCCCCCCGCTTTCTCCCCTACGCCCTGTGCTTCATCACTTTCTCCCCCTTCTCTTTTTCCCGTCGAGTCCTATCTCGTTTGTTTATCTTCATGTCCCTTTAATAACGCACTCTCTCTCTTTGACACCGTCCCCTCTCCTATCACTTTCTCCCCCCTTCACTTCCATTTCCCTCGCGCTATTTTCTTTTCGGGTTTTCTCTCCTCCATTCCCTTTTCTTTCTAATAATTCGCCCCCATTGTACTCCTTCCCTCATACTCACACTTTCCTTTATTAACACTAATTTCCATTTCTTCGTTTCCCTAGCACGGCCTTTCTTCCTACCTCTCACTCCTCTCACACAGTCTATTTTCTCTATCCATTACTTCTGTCGCCTTCTTTCTTCCTGTTTACCTTCGTCATCGCTCCACTTTCTCCCTTTCAGTTTTCCGTCTCTCCCCATTACACTATTTTTTTCCTTCTATGTTGAACTCAGGCGCCGGCTCACATAAGTGCACCCCTAGTGCGCTATATACTTGCCCTCATTCTCGATTTTTGTTAATTCATCAGCCAGCACCCCATTATTACACTTCCCTGCTGTTCTATGTTCTCTCCTTCATCCAACCCCCACTTACACTCACTTTCCTCTTTTTCGGCATATTAGCTTTTATCCCCTCCAATTCCAGTGACCTCAAAATGGTGGATGCGTGAAAGTTCCAAAGTATTTTTTGTCCACAGAAAGGCCACATATCTTGTGACTGGGTAAAAAGGGGGCGGTGGAGGTTGGAATGATCCATGAATTCATGGGAAGGGGGCCGAGCGACGCAGACAAATTATTGAAATCTAAAGCAAGATTAATTCGAATGAAACAAACTCGAATACAATCGGGTCTGAGAGAGGGAACACGCGCAGATTAGCTTGCCCTTGTTCGACGTGTCCCCCTCTTCCTCGTGCCATTGTCGCGGGGTAAGGCGATGGGATTTGCACACTTGAGGTGTAATAGCATTACTGCAATAATTAAAATTTTCATTTCACGTCCAGATTGTTTACTTATCTGCTGGAAACATATGTCGGGAGAAGTTAAGATTCCGCAGTCTGCTCTGTTGCCCCAGGTGCAGTTCTGCGCTGGTGGGGGATCGCGGGGAAGAGGCGAGAGGGCCGCTGCTATGAATATTATTCGAATATTATTAAATCCCGCAGCCTTATCGGCTGCTGTGAATCCGAAGGATACACCATTGAACCGGAGATTTCTGAGGCATGCAGATGATGAGGACGTGTATGTGTGTTGGTGGGGGGAGGGGCGGGAGGGGGGGGGGGCGGGGTGTTGTTGGTCGGGTCGCTCTGCTCCACTTCGCCATTCTCTCACCTCTTCTTGGGCAGGGTGAAAACATATTTTGGGCCTTTCTTCATCACAGATATTGGCTGCAAGCGAGAACATGAGTTTATTTGGGTGGTGGCTGTAGTTGGGGCGTGGCGTAGGGGTTCGGGGGTGGGGGATTGTAGGGGTAGATGGGTTCTTGTTTCTGTACACTTCTCCACTGTGCCTTATTGCACCCCTATGCGCCGAAGGCCACAGTAACCAGGCATAAACCCTAAATCTGAACTATTAATAGCTCTTGCTGTTGCTGAGTAAAAAATAATTTCCATTCCTAGCAAGTGGATTTTTAGACACTGGACTATGTTTGTCCAGCGTAAAAACAAGGGGCAAATCTGCTGGTGAAATAAACTACTAAGTGAAACCCTCAAACCCAGTAGCCAGTTTCAAGAAGTAACCGGGGTCCACTAGGATGTTCTCTATAGCAGTTCGAAAAGTGCCCACAAATTCCATGCGAGCAACAGGAAGCAGAAGAAATAATCAGATTAGTTACTTGAGAGTTTTATGTACCGCTACAGATTGCATCACGGATACTACAGGGCGTTGTAGAGTGGGAATTAAAATCCAGGTTGCATCAAAGTTTCCTGGCTTTTGAGGTCGTGGTCAAAAACTGGTCAACTGAAATTTTCTCCAATCAACATAACACGTTTAATCCAGTTATTAAATTATGGCACATACTGCCCACAAAGTAGACACATCGGAAACATTTCTGCAGATATCAAATAATTTCACGCTCGCTCCTTCTTCACAAGGAGATGAAAATTTATAAGAAATCAATAGAGTTGAATCTGTCCCTTTTAGCAAGGAATTCACCTTCATTAAATTTTTCCTTTTCTACCTAACTATTATCTCATCATCAGCAATAACAGGTGCATTAGCAGGGGCAATGCCTTTACTCCTGCAAGCACATTGGTTGATGCATACTTTTAATTTAATCCAAATGTGTAGGTAAGCATGATAATCATTATTGCTAGTACTATTTCAAAAATGTTCATTCTCATCCTCCTAAGTAGTCCACACTTCCAAGGCCAGATGGCAATTTCCGTTATGTCTAAGACACTTTAAAGCTTGCAGAGTTCCCTAACACTACTCTTCTGATCTATTTGATCACGGATGCTGAGAGAGATGTCAGGTATGCGAGTACAACATTCTGACCCAGCTATGGTACAAACCACATCCGTTGGTTGGAGAGTAACAAATCTAGGGCCATTCTGTTTTATATGAGCAGGATCTTCTGGGCATCATTTATGAGGCCCAAATAAATGGATGTGGCATTGGCAATTTCTGCTAATATCTTTGCATTTCTTCTAATTGCATGGATAGCATGTCCTACATTATGTTTAGGAAACCTAATTGGAAATCAGAAAACAAAATAGAGAATAATCTGTTTATCTTGGACACTTCACAGCATCTCTGAAATTGCTGAAGAGGATGCTTGGCAGAGTATTTGCTTTCTGGGACCACATATTGAGCATAACAAATCCCGGTCTAGTCTTTGGGGAACCAGGGATAGGTGTACTTGCCGTAGATGAACTTGAAAACTGCACTTATGAATTAACATGACAACTGGAAAGAAATTTTCAAAGTGGGTAATGCAGGCATGTATATCTTTCAGAACAGTATCACACTCGGTTTGGATTATAAAGGTGCTCCACCTGCTTGGACCCCATTGTTTTCAAAACTGCCCACACACCGAGCAAGATGAGTAGGGTCTGTGTGAAGTAATATTTGGGGTGGTAACAGTGATAACGCGTCAGAACCTTGATAAGTAAACTTACAAGGAGACACGTCTAGGCCAATGAACCTTTTGACCACGTTTGGAGACTTCCCAGAACGAGATATCTTTTTGGCATCACAATCAATAGGTCAATAGCTCTATCAATATGCCCAATAACTAATCAAACAAGCTAATCAATAACATTTAATATAGATCAATACAACAAATGCACCATGACCTTTCAGCCACGAATAACCACAACAAATCTAGTAAGAGTTAGGATATTTATTCCCTATTAGTTACAATTCTAATATCATGTTTATTAGTTTCAACAATAAAAAGCACATCAAAAACACTAAAACTTGGCAACCCGAGCAAAACTTTATCAATGCATAGATCATAAACATTAGAATAAAGCATGACGTTAGCATAACTCAACTTTAGCAGAGCATCATTAGTACATTATTCAACAAAGCAAGAATTCAGTCATTTGTCTATTTGCATCCGATATTAGTAAACTCCTTAACTAACCTCAAATAAGCATCAGCATGTTGGGCTTCATGCAAAACAATTTGACAGACATTAATTTGGAAAACTTCTAACTATGGTCTCTATCAAAAGAGCAGTTGGTACCTAGAAAGAAAAGGCAAACAGACAAATACAATTTTCATCAGATAGTTACCCATTCGAATGATTCAGCAAACAGTGTCAGTCTTCGTTCTCAGGACATTGGTCGATTCGCCATCAGCCAGGATAGAATAGGAAAGTTTCAGTAGGGCATAGGTAAAGAACAAGGCTCTTCCCTCATAAGGAGGAGAAGTGCATATCAGAAAAGGGGTAGGATGAGGATGGTTTAAAGTATCAGACGGCTAAAGACATAGGGGGTTATTACAACTTTGGAGGAGGTGTTAATCCGTCCCAAAAGTGACGGTAAAGTGACAGATATACCACCAGCTGTATTACGAGTTCCATAGGATATAATGGACTCGTAATACGGCTGGTGGTATATCCGTCACTTTCCCATCACTTTTGGGACGGATTAACATCTCCTCCAAAGTTGTAATAACCCCCAAAGTCTCTCCGAATGGCAAGGGATGATGAAGAATGGCGAAGAATGGCTGATTTCTCCTCGGGTCACACCGTTATATCAAAACCGTCAAACAAGTCTCTAATTTCCCATTGGGCAATATTTGGTGAATCATTATCTCTGTCCAATAATTCTCCACACACCTTACTAGAATTTTCACCTAACACAGTTCTCATGCAGTTTATTGGCTCCTGTGATTGACGTCTTCATCGGGTGGAATGTCAGGTAAGAAAAGTTACACTTTGCGCTCCAGTCAGTCATTCCATTGTCTTCCCCTAGTCCAGGCGACCTTGCACCTGTCGCGACTTACACTGTTGCATTCGGCAAGAATGTCTCTTTGAGCAAGTCGGGTCCCATGAGAAAGAATTTCACTACAGCTACACACACATATCTCAGTTTCTGGAAAAGTATAGCTTCATGTCCTTCAGGAAAGAAGCACATTAC
This sequence comes from Pleurodeles waltl, assembly GCF_031143425.1. NCBI lineage: Eukaryota > Metazoa > Chordata > Amphibia > Caudata > Salamandridae > Pleurodeles > Pleurodeles waltl. The sequence continues at coordinate 281,289,075 of NC_090450.1, forward strand.
ATGTTAGAAAAACACAGTTAATATGAGACCAGGCAGCTAGGCCCAGACCCTCACTAACTAAGGCCTAGTGATTAACTTAGCAAAACCCTAATACATGACTCTAACTAAGATACATTAATACAAAACCATACATTAGTACATTGTTAATTCATCATTAGTCAGTTTCATTAATCATCGTATACATTGGTGGCCATTCCCCGTGGGCACATTTCAAACGCATACATTATTTTCTACGCTAACACATTTTCTATGCAGCTTCATTACACATTATAATGCAAGCTTTTCATGTTAATATTAATTTTAAAGGTCACACTCCAACAACAGTCACCCATATCTCCTGTATCTTCTGGAATGGTGTCTGTACACTTGTGCATAGGCCTTCCATGGTACAACATATCAATTCAAATTACATTTTTGATGAAGGGAACTCCAATCAAAGACACACCACCCCATATTTAGATAATCAAGTGGGTACAAATCCAGCATGAAGGAAGATTTATCGTTTGGTGATATTCCTCCAGCAACAGCATGTAGTTGTCGTTCTTGTACACGGATTGGCAGCTACGTTCAAGCAGGGCTGGCTTAAGGGCACTGTGGCCGCACCTGGATAAGGCCTCCCTTGGTGGGCACTGACCTCAGGAGTGCTCTGTGTTCAGCAATAACTTACGAAACCTGTGATTTTAAAGCACCTGCTGAACAGTTCCTTGTGTGCCCAGCCTTCAGGAAATAAAGGGGCATATTTAAGAGCCCCTAGCACCACTGGAGCGTTCATTTACATGACGCTCCAGTGGCACTAACCTCTGCTCCATATTTATAAGGAAGTGAAATGCCACTTTTTGTGGTGTTACGTCTGCTTGTAAATATGGACCCTCCAAGGCAGTTTTCTGCATCAGAGGGGCATGCAATGGGTGTTGCTGTGGGCACGCCACAGCAACACCCATTGTATTTTGATGCTGCCTCAGATTTACGAGATTTCATAAACCTGAGGCAGCGCCAAAATCTGACACCACCCCAGGGGTGGCATTAGCAAGGCGCAACTTTTATTCCTCTTTGTTTTTTCTATGCATGTTGCATTCTTCAGCACACATAGAAAGAGCGAAATGCCAGAAATGATTGTTTATGTGCGAAAGGTGTCACTTCCTGCACATAAACAATCGTTTCAAAATGATGCCTTGGCACATCTGTGTGTGCTGCATTCTGCAGCACATACAGACGTGCCAAATCGCCATTAGTGATTGTTTATGTGCAGGAAGGGACACCTTCCCGCACATATACAATCACACCCCTCAATGCAGACATCCTTGCACAATGGTGCAATGATGCCTGCATTGGCTTTGGCAGCTATATTTAGCACAAGTGCAGGGGACAACACAGGGGTGCGCCGTATTCAATTCAATACAGTGCATCCAAACATTGTGAAAATGACGGAGAGCAGCACTGCCAATTTTGGCGCAGCGTCACACTCCATCATTTTCCTATAAATATGGCCCTTAATGTCAAGATACCTCTTGTGATGAATGTTCCTGCTAGGAGAGGTGGAGGTTTTGCCTAGCAGCAATTTTGACTTGCCATAAAGTAGCATAGAGGGTTAATATGCCTGCTGCAAAGAACAGAACTATATTTTATGTGAATAGCTGAGTGGATAAATAAATCCTGCCTTTACAAGCACTTTAAAACGCATGAATGTTTATGAAAGGGGGTTTATGAAGAGATGAGGCACATTTGCCGGGTGATTATGAGTGAATCTGAGGCGGTAGTCATCGGCTGAGGGGCATCAAAAAAGACTGTCGCACAGGGCGCCATCAGCGCTAAAACCGGCCCTGCATTCAAGGGCAGGTGCAGTACAGTCTGACTTTCCACCAATTCCCCACTTAACTGCTATGAGATATTCTGCAGGGAGCCATAGAACAGGGAGAACAACAAAGAGAGCAGCCAGATCCAGATGTGGCATCTAGTGCTGAAAGACTGCTGCACACCACAGAAGGAGGTGGTAATAATGAGAGGTGGTTGGAGAATCATTGCACTGCTAGACAGATTCTCCTGAAGAATAGGCGAGGCAGTTTCAGAGGTGGGCACCGACAGGGATGCGTTCAGCGGGGGTATTGCACACTTGCGCGGTAGTGAGTGATCCATATCGGTAATCTCTAACACTTCAGATGGGTTGAGATGAGCAGCACAAGATAGGACCCTTCCACCAGGGATGCAAGGCAGACTTAGTTTGGTGTACCTTAACGAAGGCTCAGTTGCTTGGATGAATAGCGCGGTAGACCCCAGATAACCAGTCGGATAAGAAAGTTTAAACCTGACAACAGAAACTGTAGAGACAGCAAATACGTTTTTTACAGTACTAGAGAACCGCGCCATCATTCAATTCCAAGTCAAACTAAGCAGCAGGAACAGTGGAATTACAAGGTAACATTAATCATAGCTATCTCTTAGGGGCTCAGTTTAGTACTTTGAGTTGGGATGGCTCTGATTGGCCACAAAGGTAAGGACAAAGTATCTGGCCGTTTCAGTTGAATCTATGAAAACATATTCGCCACTTTGTTCTTAATTGTACTGCTATTGCTCTCAGCTTTCTCGGCTGTCTCAGGATGATGTACACAGTGGAATGATTGCTTGATTCCTAAAGCTTTAGAAATCTCCTGTACTATTACTGAATGAACTGTTTTCCATTGATCGATTGAAAGATGCTGTGCAATACCTAATCATGGGATTAATTCCCTGAGTAAACGCTTAGCCATGGTTACAGCATCTGCTTTTGCACATGAATATACTTCAACTCATCTAGAGAATGTACAATCACATAATAGGAAGCACATTTTGGAAACTAGTAAATGGACAAAGGGCATAATTCTGGGTTATAGATGGAAAGAAGACGTTACTGCAACACAAATCATACAATCCCTTCCGACATGAGCTGCTCCACAGTAAAGCCATTCCGGGATGGGAAGCAGACATTCTGGGTCAACCACACATCTTGGGGTGTCTCTCCACACGCCTTCCAGGTACAATGTACAATGCTGGTTGTCCACTATTGTTTTTGCACTTCTGAAGCTTGACCTTGTAGAAAAGACAAATCCTTAAAAGATGGAACAGGAAATAAATCATTCTGTCCAACAGGCATAGCAGCTTCATTGTTTAAAGATGGAGTGGCTTCCTTAGCAGCAGAATCAGTAAGGGTAATTCCCTCAGAAACCTCGTTATGATAATTTTGATGTCCCGCACATTTAACAACTACTATTCTCAGTGACATAAGCAAAGTGCTCAGTATGTTTTCTACATAAAGGCATTTTTTCACCAGAGTACTAGCAGAAATTAGGGAACCCTTCTGTATCAAGAAAAGCCCAAAGTCATACACGACTCAGATTTCATGCTTTGAGTCTATGAATATAGATACAATCTTTTTCTCTGCAAGGATACAACTTTGGTAAGGACCACAAGCTCAAGAATCTCAGCTGATCTCCTATTAAGTAAACAAGGGATCCCAACAACTTGAAATACATTACAGGTTACAAGTCTAGCCACAAGCTCACTCTAGTTATTTCTAAGGCATTGCCCATCCATGGTGGTATGTGAGCATCTGTAAGATCAAATTAGGGCTTTATCACAGGTTAGGTTACTACAAGAGAAGCATGTAGTTTTCCCTCCTTGCTGGGGTGGGGGGGGGAGCATTAGAGACAAAGGCCCATTTTTACAAGTGACCTGCACCACCGTTGTGTCACTTTTTGTGATGCACTTGCGGAGCAGGCAGCACACCCATATCTACAAGGCCACGTAAAGCAACTTTGGATGTGGAGTAAGGCACCTTGTGGATATGGAGTAAGACACCACAGTGCAAGTCGTTAAATTCCCTTGCTTTACACCAGGGAGGCATTTCCATGGGTGTAGCATGGGTGTTCCCAAGCAATACCCATGGATGCTGACACATTCTCAGATTTACAAGGTTTCCTAAACCTGGAAATACATCAAAAACCTACACCTCCCTGGGGGTGGTATAAGAGTGGTGCAACAGGGAGAAATAACATTATTTATCCGCATTCTTTCCTCTTTCGATGGTTGCTGCATTCGGCAGCACACATAGAAGGAGGAAATCACCTCCATTAATTGTGTTTGTGCAGGAAGGAGTCCCTTCCTGCACAAAAACAATCACCCCCACCAAAATGACAAAAACCGAATGAGTAGAAGTTTGAGAAATTATTTTTTAAAGATTATCTGCAAGTATAAGGCTAAAAAACCTAAAGATTACCTGGTAATGCTTGACTGGGTCAGGGCTGAACTGTCAAGCCGACCCCAATGGAGTTAAGTTTGGATACAGAGACCAACCTTGTCCCACTGCGAGAATACCTTTGGAGGAAAGATGCATCAATGTCAGACCTGATGCAAGGAGCAGAGGAGGCAATGTGCAGGCGATGTATCGGTTCTGGTCTGCGCAGTTGGTGGTGCATTATCGGTGAGTCCTTTGGTGATGTAGGTGATGCGTCATTATCAGGTTGTGAAGCTAGCGATGTGACGTCCTTGAGCAGCGATGTGGCAGCCTCGAAGGAGATGCGTCAGTTCCAACTGGCGAAACGGCAATCATGTATGGATTTTACTGTTTCAGCAGAGGTAAGCCCAGTTCCCAAGTCCCAACACTGGATTTGCACCACTTAGCAGGGAGGACTTACAGTTGGCAGAGCCCAGGAACTATTTTAGAGTTGCTGGAAGTTTTTGATGTACCTGAGGCTTCAGATCAGGAGGCAGGCAGACAAGACCTTGGAGTCACCCTGGGTTCAAGTGGTGTAGACCCAGTCCTTCTCACCCAGGCAGAGAGGCAGCAGGCAGCAGTCAGGCCAGCACAGCAGAAAAAACTGTTCTTCCAGAGCAGCAGTCCAGCAGAGTAACAGTCCTTGTAGCAGCGCCAGCAGTCCTTCCTTGCAGAGTTTCCAGAGGTCCAGAGGTGTACTGATTTGGTGGGGGTGGCTCTTTGAAGTGCATAGAGGTCCTCCCTTCTTGTCCTGGCTCCAGACTCACTACAGGGGGTTTAGCAGTCTTTTGTGTGGGAGAAGGGCACTATCTATTCAGCTGAAAGTGCCAGCCCCCAGCCCTTTCTGTCTAGGATGAACCATCAACATGCAGATGGCCACTCAGTCACATCTACCCTTCCTTTGAGTGAGGGTGTCCACAGGGAATGTAGGAAACCAGCTGTCATCCCAGGCCAGATCTGCCTTGGAGAAAGACTGCAGGAAATTAGGGTTAAGAGCAGGAAAATGCCAACTTTCTGAAAGTGACATTTTCAAAATTGTAATAGTGAATCCAACTTTACCATTAAAGAGGATTATCATTACAATTCTATAGGCACTAAACATGACAGGTCTACTCCTTCTCAGTCAGGTTTTACACTTTATTAGATATCATAAGGAATCCCCAGTGTTAACCTATGAAAAGAATAAGCCTCACAGCAGTGAACAATTATTTTGGGAGTTGTTTTCTATCAGGACACGTAAAACTTAAAGGGATAGTAGCATTTAATTTACAGACCCTGGGAACATATAGTACAGTTTACTAGGAACTTATAGGTAAATTAATTATGCCAATTGTGAACACACCAAAGTTTCCTTGTTTTAGGGTAGGGAGTACCTGCATTTTAGCACTGGTTAGCAGTGATAACGTGCCCAGAGTCCTAACACTAATAAAAACAGATCAGCAAAAGTGAGATAAAGCACACAAAACATTTAGGGGAAGACGACCCAAAGGCTTACAGGTCTAACATGTGCCTCCCTTAGCTGAAAATGGGGAGAGCTACCCACCTCTTGGGAGATCTTATCACTAAGGTGGAAGAACATAGAGAGACCATCTGCATTGGGATAGTTTGACCCAGGACAGTGTTCCACCGCAAAGTCCATTCCCTATAGGGAAGCGGACCACCTCAACAATTTTGGGTTTTCACCCCTCATTTGCATGAGCCGCATGAAAGACCTGGGCTCAGTCTGCATCTGGAAGTAAGTCCCAAACAGTTATGCTCGCAACTTCTTCAGTGACCAGACCACAGCAAAGGCTTCCCACTCAAGAGCACTCCACCTCTCTTCCCTAGGTAGAAACCTCTGGGAGATGAAAGCTACAGGTTGGCTTAGCCAGTCTTCATTAAGCTGTGAGAGGACTGCCCCTTCTCTATGCCCAACGGCATCCTTTTGCACTATGAAATCTTTGAAAAAATGTAATCGACCTTGAGCATGAGGGCTGTAAATATGGCCTGCTTTAGGGAGTCAAATGCTTTTTGGCATGCCTGTTTCCAAATCACCTTTCTCAGTTGTTTCTTTGATGTCAGTTTTGTCAATAGGGCAACAATGGTGCCATGCCCTTGTCAAACCTCCTGTAATATTCCGTGATGACTAAGAAGGGTCTCACTTTAGTCTGAGTCTTTGAGGGCTCCCAGACATGATGGTTTCTATCTTGACCTGGAGGGGTTGTACCTTACCACTGTCCACCAGATGTCCCAAGAACACCACAGACCACTGCACTATCTGGCACTTACTGGCTTTGATAGCCCTGCATTACGCCTGGCCTGAGGTACTTCCTGGAGGTGAAAGAGGTGGTCCTCCACATGCTTCTGGAGATGGCTATGTCATCCAAGTAGGCAGGACTGCAGGCCTTCATACCACCCAAAACCTGGTTCAGCAGTCTCTGGAAGGTGGAAGGGGCATTCTTGAGTCCAAAGGGCATCACTCCAAATTGATAGTGGCCATTTGGAGTGGAGAAGGGTGACCACGCCTTAGTTCCTTCAGTTAGGACAATCTACCAGTGTTATGAAGTAAGGTCAAAGCAACTCAGGAACTGAGCTGCCCCTAATCTGTCAGTCAGTTCATCTGCCCTGGAAATGGGATAAGCATCAGTCTTGGTGGCGGAATTGAGCCCCTTAGAATCTACTTAGGACCTGAGTTCAGGTGCAGTGCCCTTTGGGGCTCCTTTTGGTACCCGTATCACAAGGCTGGACAAGTGGCCAAGTGGCTACTGGAAGGCTCAGTCACTCCTAGTTCTAGCATTTTGGAAACTTCTTCCTTCACGCTGGCCCTCATTTCATCGGAAAGCGTGTATATGTTATTATTGCCAGGGAGGCTCTCCCCTATATCCGTGTCATGGGTACACAAATATGTAACCCCAGGAGTAAGGAAAAACAGAGAGGAGAACTGTCCCAAAAACTGACAGTTCCTCTGCTGTTCAAGAGTCAAGGTAGGGGAAAAGGTCACACCCTCCACTCAGCCATCCTTCTCTTCGGAGATTAAGAGGTCAGGAAGAGCTTCACTCTCCTTCGCCTTCCCTTCATCTGTAACCAACGACCCAGTGATCTCAGATCTCTCAACTTGGGGTTTGAGACGGTTGAGGTTAATAACCATTGGGGTGCCTGGGGGTCTTGGTGGCGCTCCAAGTATGTGGCCTCCCCTTAACTCTTAACAATCTTGTGGGGCCCAGTGCAATGATATTGGAGGGTTCAGGCTTCATGGGCTCTATCAACCAGACATTTTGCCCAGATTGCACTTGGGGACCCCTCGTAATGCCCATACTCATAACACTTGTAGCACTTAGGGGACTTGTTCAGACTCTTGTCAGAGAAGCTCTTCTTCTGGTGGTCATCCGGCAGGGAACGGGAATGGGCACTTCCACCCCGTCAGCGCCCCACCATCAGGGCACTGCCAGGCCAGATTACAGGTCGTAATACGGCTAATGGAGTCCTTTTGGCAGGACGGGACCGGTGGTGGACTGCCCGAGTGCCTCTGACCGCCAGCACGACTACTGGAGGATATCTGCCCAAATTGTGGTGGAAATCCTGCAGTACTTGTGATATGGTGATCGGAAGACCGCCAGCACTGGCGGTCTTCTGGTGCCCATGGCTATGGCGGTCTTATGAAAAGACTGCCAAAGTCGTAATGAGGGCCTTAGTCTCTTTCAATCTCCACGGGAACAAGTCAGAGGGCTGTAGCCGAAGACAATTCCACGAGGCTGGATGCCCCTTTGGCAAAGGACTTCTGAACAGGATTTACTGCTGCACAGAAGAACGCAGCAGGAGTAGCTGCAAAGTAAATCCGGCTGGTGCAGATAGACAAGCAGGTGGACCACAGTCTTCTTCTGATGGATGTTGATCTTTATGGATAATAAAAAGGATAGAAAAAATGTTTTGTGAGTTTTCTGTTTGTTTGTATAAATGTAGCACAACTTTGAGAAATAAGTCACAAGCATTTAAAAAAAGTTAGAACAGCATATTCATTTTTTTATTTTTCTTAAGTAAAACAAAATTTGTAGTGACCTGTTGAATACCCTTATCCTTTCTCATGCTATTATTTTACTAATCCAAGCCAGTTACATCATCTAGGCCAGAGGTGTCCATCATTTTCTGCAGCGAGGGCCACTTCTTTTTAGTGAAAATCATGGTGAGCTACTGAAGGCTAAACAACTTGCCCATTGTTACCAGACACCCCCACACACAGCTTCATTGACTTTAAGCCTAATATCCACAAAGCCAGATGCTGTTGTTTGAACCAAAAACTATGACTAACGGCCATATGAAAGGGCTGTCATGTGTGCAATTGAGACTGCGGTCTTTTGGGATGCATGAACATGTGTGCATATGAATGGGATGTATTTATATGGGTGAATGAGAGCCTGTGTTATATGTACTTACAGCACAGCACAGAACATAATGTTTGCCATATGTGGTACCATTACATGTATAACCCAAAAATACAATTAAAAAAAACAATTGTGATATTTAAAGTGTAGAAAAATAATCTGCAAAAAAATTCATAATTTGGGACATTTTTTCTCATTTAAAAATATGGTGGTATTTTTTCCATTATACATATGGCATAGTGTCTACTGGCCACTGGGAGTAAGGGGCCTGCTGTTTGTAAATGCAACACTTTGAAATAGGAGAAAAGTGAAAACAAATGTTAACTTAGTCATGAAGGTAACTTCCCATCTTAATTTTCTGCAATTTAAAATCATACAGAAACATCCTTTTGTTCACAGCTCCAATACTGAGTTGACCAGGACCTTTATTTAAGAGCTTTATACCTCAGTGCTTCAGTTGTTCACCTCTGTGACCTAGTCCCACCTTGGGTCATAAATCTGACTGAGCGCTATTCATTACCAGGCCCTGCAATCTCCCGCCTGATGATAATCATTTAAAAGAAACAGAGCCTTCCCTTAACTTCAAAAGGAAAATTTGACCTTGTGCTTATTTAAAATTGAACTCAAGGCTGTGAGGTACTCTGAAGGTGTCTGAGAGCTACTGGGAGCTGTGATTGACTGGCTAGAGACACCTGACCGAGGATGAGTGATTACTGACATAGTACAAATAGCAAAAATCTTTTTGATTTCATAGATCAAAAGTATATACATATGTTAATTTGTATGGCAAATATAATATATTTTCTAAACTAAATTAATGTTAGATTTGTAGATTTCAGGTGAAATTGTTACAATAGCACACCCACACAAATATATTTATATGTAATAATGTGTCCAATCCGGCATACCTAGCCACATCCACCAAAGGGGGTCGGTGCAAGTTGCGGTTGCCGGCAGCCACTAACAAGGACAAAAGTAAGGCACCACGTGTTGCATGAACCAAGAAACATGCACTCCAAGGCTTGTTCTTCATGAAAGCTTGTTTATTGTCAATGCGTTTTGATCTCAACTGAGATCTTCTTCACAGCCAGTACAACAAATAAGTGCACCACCACCTTTAAAAACTAATGAAATTCATCACAGTAGAAGTCGTAGAGAGACGTTTGCCCATTCTACTAAAAGAAAGACTACATTCCATGAAAAAATAATTTGTCCATTTAACATCAAATAAAACAAAATATTGCCAATAAATTATTACAAAAATATTTGAACATGATTCTTGATAAATATAATTTCTCATTATAATTACAACTCACGTCCTTGCCATGCACAGTTTTCTTATCAATACTTTTATTGCAAATGTTGCAGTGTTAATATCAAAGATGCCATACAAGATCTAATCAATTATATATTATGTGGAGTAATTATCTGTGCATGGTGAAGGCGCAAGTTATAGTTATCTTAGAGTGCAAGTTATAGTTACTTAAAAGAACTCTAACTATAACTGCTGAATTTATATGGTTTTATTCAAGTAAATTCAGAACCTATAACGTCCCTGTAACCTCTGTGTTTTTTCATTGAATTTCTCTGTTTTTTTAATGTAAAGCAATTTTAATTACTATGCATTATTACAACCCTAGCCACGCACGCCTGGTTGGTCACAGGGCCTGGTCTGCACCAGGCCTTACAGCAAAGCCCTTATAACCACCCAACACCACTCCACGCACGTCCTTTGGCTGTGGGCAGGTTGACAACAGCGCCTGTCTCTGTCAGTGGATCTGTGAGTGGGTGCATGAGTGTTTGAGTGAGTGTGAAAGTGGGTGTGTGAGTCTGAGTGGGTGTAAAGTGGTGCATGAGTGTCTGAGTGGATGTGTGAGTGGACGCATGAATCTCTGAGTGCATGTATGAGTGAATGAATTAGTGTATGAAAGAGTCTGTGTTCTTTCTTTCAAATTTTTCCATACTTGTGAACATTTGTGAATTTTTGTGAATATCACGCATGGTGATGCAAAATTAGTTTAAACTCATAATTTGCACATCAATACACCTATATCCCACCCTGGGTTCAGGGTACCTTCACCCTGACTCCTTATGTCACTTTCAATTTAGATTTTTACCCCCCGGGCAGTGTCCAGTGAAATAAAATGGTGTCCACAACTTTGTAGTCAGGTTTCAGTCAGCCAATTGCAACCCTTCTTTTCACATGCATATTCATGAAAAGTTCATGAATTATTCACGGGAAGAGATATACATTTTTTTTCTTCAATAGCAATAAAACTACTAAACAGATTCACATCAAATAAGTGAAAGCATAATCTTCTTACCAACAACTAGCTTTCTGCCAAATTTGATGTAATTTCGTCCAGTGGTTCGGCCTGCAGTCGTGTCTAAAACATTGTCCAGAAATTAACATGGGAAAGGCAACCTTTATTGAGCCCCCTTTTTCTTGGCCCCCGCTGAACGGATCACCCCAAACCTTTCCATGGAAAACAAAACCTTTTTTTGGAAAATTTTGTGAAGATTCGTCAAATGATGTGGTAAACAGGAGCAAAAGATGAGGAGGTGTTCTTGGCTGCAGTGCTAAGAGGCAAATCAAAAAAATGAGGGACAGGGAGATTAATGGTCCAGTGTATGGCCTCCCAAATCTACTTAATACAAATACACTGTTCCCCAGAAAAAAGAAGAAGAACAGAAGGCAACCCTTTTGCTAGATGCAAGTGTCCTCACACATCCAATTGGAAGTCATGCTTCATCATCAGGCAAGCTCATCGTCAGACCGGCTGTGCAATGTCTGACGGGCACTCCTGCATAGACAGGAGCACAGTCACAAATAGGTCCTGTGCTGGGGAACGCCATCTCTAAATGACTATGCTTTCCTCTTGGCTCATGATTACCTATGAAGCCAGATCCTAGATGTGGGACGGTCGACCCTTGCAATAGACTAGCCTGACATGCAGTTTATTTGTAGTTAGTGACTGAAGTTTAATTAGACTGACAGTTTGTGACACATTGAGGTCTTGAGATTGAATCAATAGGAGAAGTGTTTAATATAGTTTTTTGGTCCTGAAGAAGTGTCAATGGATTCATATGGACTCTTGAGACGCAAAACATGTTGACCCTGTCTTCAGGGGTTTAAGATAGTTCCTTACCCCCTGCCTTCACTTGTATTATGAGAGTGTCTGAGCATTATCTCATTCCACACTATCCTTTCTATGTTTTTATTGCTTTGGCCATGACCCTTTCTTGATCATTAAAGTTTGGTGTCCTGTTCAGGTTTTTAGCTAATTTTAATTCCTTTTTTCTCTCTCTCCTACTTTTTGTAGTGCCTGTAGGTGGGTATTGATCTCTCTACGTTTTGTTTCATTATGGTACAGTGCAACTGAGAAAAGATCTCCGGCAAAGAGCCCTCTTACAGAGGTGCCCGCCAGACATTGCAGCGCCGGTCTGACGAGGAGCTTGCCCGATGATAATGCATGACATCCAATTGGATGTGTGAGGGCACTTGCTTCTAGCATAAGGGTTGTCCTGTGTTCTTTTTTCTTCTGGGGAACAGTATATTAGTATTTGTATTGTGTTAAGAGACGAGTCAGCTTATTTTGAAATGCAACGTATAATTACACATTGTGCGCACAGTCGTTAATGGAGATGGACTCATCCACTGGATTTTGTACATTGTTGCAATACAGGTTAGCCTGTGACTGTGTCTGTCATGGAGTTTTACACTCACCCCCGGGTCAACTTCTGTAGATGGCTGTCTGGTTGCAAATGTCCTAACTACGAGGTCAGACGTCTACCATTTTAGATTGGGAAATAGTGTGTTTGTGAATTTGTAAGGGTGTCACCACCACTCGAAATAGTGGCTAGTTTGTTTTCTTAAGCGAGAGGCTAATATTACTCATTTTTAAAACAAAAACGTATTATGTAGTGCGCTACTGTGGTTAAATGCGCAAGCTTCTCGGTTTTGTTTATACTTCTGTTGACTGAATTTTTGGTAGAAAAAAAAAAAAAATGTATACTTAATACAATGAAAATGTATTATGTACACATTTTCTGAATAACAATATCAGTAATGAATGTTGTGTACAGATATGTTAAGAAAACAACTAGATTTTTACAAGTACATGACATTTGTGTTAAACATCAAAGAAAGGGTTGCAAATTTTAGAAAATATTTCTCTATTTTTAAAAACAGACATATGAACCAAGGAAGAGGCAGAAGATGACACCCTAATTTTTTTTTACCATTTCCAGCCCTTACCACCATGGAGGAACGGGATGTTATTAAAACATTGAGATTGAATAGTGCTAGACATGGCATCCTTGGCATGGTTTCCCCTCTCTTTTTTGCCTCTGCTTCCTGTATTTTTGACTGTGTGCTAGATTTCGTTTTTGCTGGTTTTGGTACTCTGGGCACTTTATCACTGCTGACCAGCATAAAGTGTAAGCGCTTCCTGTATAAATTGTGATTATGATTGGTTATCCCTGATTGGCATATTTGATTTATTAATAAGTCCCTAGTAAAGTGTACTACAGGTCCTCGAGGCATGAAAACCAAATGCTACCAGTGGGCCTGCAGCACTGATTGAGCCATCCACATGAGTAGCCATGTAGATATGTCTCAGACCAGCAAATGTACTCACTTGCCAGGCCCAAACCTTCCTTTTTACTACATGTAAGTCACCCTTAAGGTAGACTGTAGGTAGCCCAATGGGCAGGGTGCAGTGCATTTTTAAGATAGGACATGCACTGGTGTATTTTACATGCCCTGACAGTGAAATACTGTCAAGTTTGTATTTCACTATTGCAAGGCCTATCTCTCCCATAGGTTAACACGGGGATTGCCTTTAAATATCTTTTAAGCACAGTTTCCAATTAGAAGCAGATAGAGATGTGGAGTTTGGGGTCTCCGAACTCATAATTTAAAAATACATCTTTTGATAAAGTTGGTTTTTAGATTGTCTTTTTGAAAATGCCACATTTAGAAAGTGGGCATTTTCTTGCTTAACTATTCTGTACCTCTGCTTGGCTACTGAATCCATGCCTGGGTCAGACTGACAGTTTTGTGAATTCACTCTAGACAGTAACACAAAGGGAGTCCTGCATATCCTAATGAGTCTTCCAGGACTAGAGTGGGAGGGAGGACCTGTCTCCTGCACTGGAAAGGGCTGTATCTGCAGCCTCATACTACAGTCTCCAACCCACTAGAGTGTGGTTGGTACGCAGCAAGGAAGAGGCTGGGTCTTGTGCACTACAAAGACTTTCCTTTGAAGTCTGCCTACTTCATAAAAAGAAATGAGTATAAGTAGTGGACTGAAAACCTCAGACTTTTAGAACACGTCTGGATCAAGAGGAATGTCTACCAAGGAGAAGAGTTAAAGAGCTGTGAGGATGAGTACCACCCCTTTGCCTGTGAGTGTGCTTTGGTGGGTTGGCCTGCAGTTGCTGCTTCTGCCTTTGAGAGGACAAAGACTGGAATTTGCTGTGTTTTCCTACTTGTGAAGTGTCTCCAGACAAAATCTTCAACATCACCACATGGGCCTGAGGCTGCTTGTCTGTAAATCGATGTATCACTCCCCTGCAAGGAAAGAATCCACGCATCGCTTACCCGATGGAGAAAGAATCAAGGAGTAGACCCATCGCCTGCTTTTCCAACGCATGCTTGCCACTGTGGCTTTATTTTTTACGCATACCACATACTTTGTGTTAAAACAACGCATCCATTGATTCTAATAGATTAAGACAGTTTTTACTTTAAAATTTGATATCTTTACTTGTGTTTATTAGATTCTAGTGATTTTGGTCTTGTTTGATTGAGATAAATATTGGCTATTTTTCCAAACTGGTGTGGAGTCCTTTTGTAGCATTTTCACTGTGTTACTGTATGTGTTTGTGCAAATATTTTACACATTGCCTCTGAAATAGGCCTGACTGCTTATGCAAGGGGGTGAGCAGGGGTTATCTGAGTGGTGTATCTCCCTTACCCTGACGAAGGCCCATAACTGGACAGGATATAACTGACTGCCAACTAGAGACCACATTTCTATCAAATTGGCAAACTATTATTATTTTTTGTCATTAGCTGGAGCCAGACCTTCTGCCTCACAATAGGAATCCCCCATTAATAACAGTTATTGATGTCATAGTTAGGCTCACATTTCAAACGTACAAGCGTACAAAACCATAGAAATTCAGCTGTTATAGTTAGAGTTATTTCAAGTAACTATACCTTGTGGCCTAAGGTAACTATAACACATGCTCTCACCATGCACTGCTAATTACCCCACATATTACATATAATATCAATGTAATATTTGCAGTGAAATTATTGAGGAGAAAACTGTACATGGCGGGGGTGCCAGTTATAGTTACCTTAGAGGATGAGTTACAGTTACTTGAAATATCTGTCTCTATAACAACTGAATTTCTATGGTTTTGTACATTTGAAATGTGAGCATAACTATAATGCTCCTTTAACTTTTTTTTTTTTTTTAAAGGAATTTCTATGTTTTTTAAAATATTATACTTATTAACAATAACATCCCTGTAACATTTGTTTTTTGTCAGTGAATATATATTTTGATTGACTGAAAGGAAATCAAGAGCCCTGGATAAAGGCCTTTAGGGGGTCCCATATTCTATTCTTAGTGCCCTCTGTATCGATCTCTCTATGGGTCTCCTGCAGGGCCTCTGCAATGTGTGTTACATTCTTCATTTTAAGCAATAGGTTTTCACCCAAATCCCATCTACCCTCCTGCTGACTAGAGCTAACTAGAGACCCAAAGAACTATCTGCCATCAGGGTATTGTCAGACACTGTTCTAATCTCAATATCTGCTTTGAGTACCTTTTCCACTGAGTGAGGAGAGCCCAGGAGACAATTCAATTGAGCCTGGTGTACAGACAAAAAGAATGAAAAATAGCTCTCTGTCGAATGCATGGCTGTCCACATGTCCATCTGTCCAATGTCATGAAGGAAAGATTAACATTCTTTTTGGAGCTCACCCGTGTTTCCTATTCTTAGAACTGACCTGTCTGCCCTGTTGCCCATGATAGCAGTGAGGTATTCTCTTAATCTTGTCAAAGGATTGCACAACCTGAGGTGGTTTTGATGCATGGAATCTATCCTGCCCTTCACTGGGTATTTGTGTAGACTTTATCAGAAATGTGTATTTTCTCATCACCAATCTATGAGCTCAAAAGTAAAATAGTCACCCCTCCATTCTTCTTCCTGTGGGAGAAAAGTTGTTGTTGCAGGGACCACTGGATCATAAATGGGAAAGTCTTTTTTGAGCAGTTGTGTCTCTGGTAATGAGCAAATATGACTGTTTAAGTCCAACAGGAGCACAAACACTGCAAGTCTCTTGGCTGGGTCATTGAGTCCTCTTACATTTAGGCTCATGATCTTAAACAAATCTCCCATTGTAATATTTATTGAGGAATTTGGGTAGATTATATAGAGCTGGTAGGTTATATAGGGCATTGTGTCAAAAATAGCTATCATAGCTCCATTCATTAATTAGATCTTTATTTCAATCAAAAAAGGCCAGAAAAGCACAATACAAAAACAATAAACAGAGACATGCAACCACCATTCACAGATAAAACACTTAGGCCCTTATTACAAACAAGGCGGTATACAGCACACCGGCAGAGGTGGCGGTAACATCCGCCAACAGTCGTGCGGTCTGGACCGCAAAATAATGAACCACTTTAAACACAGTCAGCCTAAAAACCATTAACTGCCAGCAGGGGAGTGCCTACAACGACGGCAGAGCCCACCCACAGTCCGACGGAAAGGCCCTACCCACCCATCAAATAATGAAGCACTAGACCGCCATCAGTTCAGGGGCAGGAACCACCTCCATGCAGAGCCAGGTGGAAACGGACCAAATAAAAGGAAACACTCACCGGAGGCACACACAACACGCTGAAGTAGAAATGGATAGAGGGTTGCAGATCATGCCAGCCCTGCTCTTGCCATATACCTCCACGTCCGAGACTGCCGACGAAGACGCAACAGTAAGTACCGCAACCTACTAAACAAGGGAAGAAAGGGCACAGTTACATACCCATACACTCCACCCACCCCGCAACACACCCACAACCCTTTACAACAGCACAAGCCATACACCCCACAGCAAGAGGTACTTACCTGACACAAGGCAAATCCAACCTGCCCAAAGTACACACATGTGCCCAACACCTCCAACCAAGGAAACGATGAACCACGGATCCTGAGTGTGCCATAAACAACACTGGCCACACATGAATTTTTATTCAGCTCAATGAGCAATATAAGGCCAATGGCCAGTCCAGAACATGTAGTCCGATGGGTCAAATTGGCCCCAACTTGACTCCCACAGGTGCAAAGGTAATCCACCTCATATGGGCAACAATGGGGCATCCAGGCACCTCAGCGAACAGGGGCAGGGGATGGTGGGGGTGGGGACTTACAGCTGGGAGGGGGGCTTGTCCTTACGTTTGGATGGTGGAGGGGGCTTGGATCTGGACCTTGAGGCAGGTGGAGCAGACTTGCCCTGGGCTGCGACAGATATTCCAGGGCCAGCATGGGGTCTCTTGCTCACAGGGGACGTAGCACGGGAATGGGAAGGGCGGACATGGGTCGGCTGTGACGTGGGAGGAGTGGACAGGGCAAAGAGGTGGGCACATTTAGGGACAGGACGGGGTGGCCAGTGGGTTCGAATAGGTCTACACGGGATAGGAAAAGTTTCTTAGGGGCAATTGGGGTGGACCTGGAGGAAGGGGTGGGAGTGGAGGTAGAGGGAGTGGTTGTGACAGGTGCAGGTGTGTGTGACGTGGGTGCAGGTGACTGGACAGTATGCTGAGGTGTGGCGGATGTGTGATGGGTGGGTGTTTTGGTGCGTTTGAGTGTCTTGGGAGGAGGGGGATAGACACAGTGGGACAAGACAGGCTGGCAGGCGAAATGTATGTTGTCTGGGTGTCTGCTAGTCTGGTGAGTGTGCTGCATGTGTCAACTAAAGTCGTTGTGGTGAGTGCAGGTGTGGTGTTTGGGGTGCATGAATGGATGTCTGATATTGTGGTGCCTGCAAGACTACGGTCAGCAACATTGAATGAGGGTGCAGTGCCTGTGGGTGAGTATGAAGAGGGGACAGACAGGGAGGCGGAAGAGGTGGACACACTGGGGGAACTTGATGTTGGTGTGTGTGCATGTGTATTTTGGCTGTGTGTATGCCTGTGGTGGGAGGTGTGGTGCTTGTGTTTTGAAGTGTGCTTCTTGTGTGTTGAGGTGTGTGCCTTCGCGTCCGAATGTGTGCTTTGGACGGGTGAAGGGAGTGGGGTGCTGGAAGGGGTAGAGGTTGTTGGAGGGGCGACGGGATGACAAGGGACACTGGCTGCCGTCAAAGAGGAGGCCAGAGACTGAAAAGATCTCTGTAGGCCAGACTCTGCTCCGTGAATGCCATCCAGATAGGATGCTGCACCTCTGATGCTAGCCCCAGGATGGCATTGATGATGGTGTCTGCCCTATAGATATGTTTCTCAGGAGATCAATAGCCTCCTCTGTGAGGGCAGCAGGGCTGACTGGGGCAGGAGATGAGATGCCTGGGACGAAGGAGACGCCCACCCTTCTGGGTGAGCAGACACGGCAACTCGGTGTGGAGAAAATGGGAGGGTGGTGATGGTATGCGGTAGCGGCAGATGACACAGAAAGGGTGGGCCCACTAAGGTCCGCCACCGCCAGGGTGCTCCCATCGGAGGAGGAATCAGAGTCACTACCTCCAGTGGTAGTTGCCACCCCCGTGGTACTCCCCTCACCCTCCAACCCACTGATCCCCTTGGCATCGGACGGTTCTGCCTACGTGGAACCGTGGGCTGCTGCATCCCCACTTGCCAGTGCCTCAGCTCCCTCGCCAGATGATGCTGATGTGCACAGACAACACAAGAGAACAGGGATGGGGAGACAAAACATGAGAGACGATTTTAAATAGCTGAATGAAGGTACATAAGTGGTTCACACATACACCCACCCTCCAACTTTCAGACAATGAAGCACCTGCCGCTATACACATGGCTATGCCTATGACTAGTGGCCACAATCCTGATCTACAGCCATCCCCCCCAGCACTGAAGGGCCTGAAGTCCTGCAGATCTGACCCTAATAAACCTACTCCACATAGGGGCCATTATGTAGCACCTGCTATGGTGGTCATTGTGGCATTGTCCAGTTTCCACTGCTCCATGGCCTCTTGGTGGTGTGCTACCTGCATCCTTTGACTCTGCTCCAAGGTGGACACTATCTGGGCCAATCTGTCCTGGGTATGGTGGTATGCTCCCAGGACCTCAGAGATCACGTCCTGGGCTGCAGCATCCATCCTGTTGCCTCCCCCCTGGGCCACTGATGCCCGCCCACTGGGCCTAGCTCCCTTTGTCTGTGTCCTCTGCACAGGTCTGGCGGTACCACTTGTACTGGGGTCACCGTCTTCCTGCCTGTTGGTAGGAGATGACTGTGGCCTCTGTCCATGTGTTCCACCAGTCTGTGGTCTGGATGCACAGGTATGTGGCCAGTTGCCCTGGGTGGGACTGCTGGATGGTGACAATCCAGGGCTGTGTGAAGGGCTAGGGTGCTTGTCAATGTCCAGGGTTCCATCTCCAGTGTCCTGGGTGGTGCCTCTGTCTCCCTGTGGGGCACTGCCACTCCTTGTCCTATCCGTCAGGGTGGCATGGGTGGTGGTGCCGGTTGGGGGGAATGGACATGTCTGTTACAATTGCATGATCGGATGGGGTGCACAGGTCTGGGCTGTTTTGTGCAGGTTTTTACACTTTGGGGGCATGCAGGGTGCTTTTGTGAGATTTGCATTGCATTTTGTTTAGGGTGTGGAGGTGCATAGTGGGTGGTTGAGTCCCTTTGTGATTCCTTGCAGGTCCTGTTAGTGGGTTTGTGGGCATGCAGGGTGAGTGGGTGTTGTGATTGTGGCCTGGGTGGGGTGGTGGTCCTGGTGGCTGTTGGAGGGGTGTGGTAGTGCATGCATTACAGGTGTGATGGATAAGGGGTAATTGTAGACAACTTACCCGAGTCCATTCCTCCAGTGAGTCTAGTGAGTCCCTCAAGGTGCAGGATGGCCAATACCTTTTCCTCCCAATCAGTGTAGCCAGGTGGTGTTGGTAGAGGTCCTCCCCCAGTCTTCTGGACTGCAATGTTGTGCCGGGATGCCATGGACCTCACCTTCCCATGCAGGTTGTTCCATCTCTTATGGATGTCATCCCTCGTGCGTGGATGGTGTCCCACTGTATTGACCTTGTTCACTATTGTCTGCCATAGCTCCATCTTCCTGGTGATGGGTGTGTGCTGGACCTGTGCCCCGAATAATTGTGGCTCGACCTTCAGTATCTCGTCCACCATGGTCCTTAGCGCCCTTTCTGTGAAGTGTGGGTGTTTTGGGGGTGCCATGGTGTGTGTGTGAATGGTGTCTTGTGTAGTTCTAGGTGAGGGTGCTCTTGTGTGGTTGGGTGTATGTATCGTGTATTGTGGCATTCGGTGTCTGCTTCTGGGGTTCTCTGTATCAGTTGGCCTAATATCGTTGCAAAGGATTGTGGGGTTTGTCTGTGAGTGTTTTATAGTGTTGTGGATGTGTGTCAGGTGTGTGGGTTTCGAACTTGCCAATGTGTGCATTTCTTACTGTTGGGTCCACTTGCCGGCCGTGGCGGTCTGTACCGCCAATGTTCATTCGGCTTCCACTGACCACTATAGTGATTTATGCATCATTATTTGGAGGGCGGGAAGTTTGTGTGCTCAGCGGTGGCGGGTGGGAGGTCCAGCATTTCTGCCGACATGGTCCTGGGGGTGACTGCTGGTAGGGAGATTTTTGTTGGTTTCTGATTTTTGCATCATTACATGGCAGGTTTCTGTTCACCGCCAATGGCGGTCTTCTGTTCGCAGTCGCCACGGCGGTCAACGGTGTTAACCGCCGTGTTCATAATGAGGTCCTTAGTGTCCAATTTAGATCTTGTGGGACTCCTATTATCCCTCTGCAATACAGTTAACAAGTACTTCGCCAAGCAGACAGAATCCCTCCTGCCATACATAGATGTGCGCAGGCTGACTCTCTATCCGTGTCGAGAGAGTGTTTTGTGTCGAGTAAGCATCTCACTGCTGCCAACGTGGCGGACTCCTCTGCTAGTGACTATTACTACATCACTTTCAGAGTGGTGGGATTGTGCTGATCATATTTAGATTTCACAGTTGTGCTGGCATTGTCCTAGTGGCAGATTCCTGATGGATGGATTCCTACGCGGCCATTTTCAACAAGGTACCATTCCTGTGGCAATTGGATAGATGCTAACATCACATATCTGAGGTGTTTTGACTAATTTGGATCACCTGCATATCACCCTATAAAACACACTCCATGTCAGAACATGATCCTTTGCCATTCCAATCCAGCATTGTCAAGCAGAAACTTTGCCAGCGTAATCAGTTTTTTTTATTTCTCTGTTTCTGTTCCCTTTTTCTCCTTTCATTTACTTTCTTGTGGGTTATAATTACTATTTCATTTTTATATAGTGGAAGGAAGGGAAAATCCCTGTTTTACAGAGGGAGAATTGTCAGTCATGGTGGATGAAGTACAAAATACAACCATAGCTCAGAAAGGGCAAATGTGGGCCAGGATAGTTGAGATGGGGAATTCTGTAGCAAACAACCTGTGCACACAGGAGGAGAGTAGGAAGAGGTGGAACGACCTGCTGGGGAGAATGCATTCCCTGGACTCCAAGTATCACCTGGAGGCCCAGAGAACTGATGTGGTTTTCCAAGCTCCCTTTACAACTTTTTCCCTGGGAGGAGAAGGTCGTGCAAATCCTATATCCTGAAGGCATGTCAGGAATCCTTGATGGAGTGGAGACTGTTAAGTTAGACTTTTGAATGTGTCACTAAACCTAAATGCATTTTTTCCTTTCAATGTATCTGTTGCTAGTGTGTTTTGCACCTTAATTAAACAAATAAATCCATATATAAATTAGTAAGATTTTTTTTTTTCAGCAAATATGTAGCATTATTGTTGTGGCTCTCATTTTACTAATGGTCAATATATGTTGGTAACATGTGTGCTTTTTATTGTGGATTATTTGTTGTTTGAGCCTTATTTGTTTGTTTGAATGTATTTTGTTGTAGTTAAGATAACAGAATAACAGATTCCAATCTCCATTTAATTTCGCATGAAGTTCTGGTGCTTGCAAGTGTTTTTCACTTAATAACATATTTCATACAGTATCTGTTTGATAAAGTAAATGTCAGTTCATCTTTATTGTGTATATTTTAGTAGGTATGTTCAAGTAACAATTTTGCAAGTATTGTTAATGTTTAATTTAAATGTCTACAAGTATCATGACACCTTGTTCTTGTTTAGTGAAAATAATATTGCAAAGTGATGTTGGACATTCTGGGGGTCATTCTGACCTCGGCGGTAAAAGGCTCTTACCGCCGGTCAGAAGACCGCCATTCTACTGCCGCGGCCGCGGTAAACCGCCACGGTCATTCTGACCCACAACTGCCAAACCGCCAAAAACCCGACATCCACGGAAGGCCGCCTCATCAGCGGTCAGCGATAAACTGGAGATGACCAAACCTCCACCGTCACGCCAACACAAACACGCCCATGCCATTACGACCCACGAATCCACGCGACGGTCTTTCAAACGCGGTATTCCATTGGCGGTACACACCGCCGCGGTCAAAATACACACACCCATACAAAACACAGCCACATTGGACAATTCAAAATACACACACCTGATACACATACACACAACACTCCCACACACCCATCACCATATAAAACACACACCCACATCACCCACAAACCCCCCCAAATCGAATTTCAGAGACAAGGCGCAATACACAGAGAGAGAGCACAGGGAACGCAAACCACAACACACACAGGAACCCAACATCATCACCCACACCACATCTACGCACACATCACCACACACCACCACTCACATCACCACAAACACCACCCCACACCTCATCCACACCAGCCCATGGCTCCCCAAAGACACCCCAGGTTCTCGGACCAAGAACTCAGGGTCATGGTGGAGGAAATAATTAGGGTAGAGCCCCAGCTCTTCGGCACACAGGTGCAGCACACCACAATAGCCAGGAAGGCGGAGCTATGGCAAAGGATTGTCGACAGGGTCAACGCTGTGGGACAGCATCCCAGAAATCGGGAAGACATCCGAAAGCGCTGGAACGACCTACGGGGGAAGGTGCGGTCAATGGTGTCAAGACACAACATCGCTGTGCAGAAGACTGGCGGCGGACCCCCACCCACTCCACCCGAATTCACAGCATGGGAGCAAGAGGTCTTGAACATCCTGCATCTTGAGGGCCTCGCTGGAGTAGGCGGAGGAATGGACTCTGGTAAGTCTAATCTCAACTACTTCACCCCCCCAACCACCAGCATGCCAACCCACACCCCCACCCTCACCCCCAAGCCCCCAGCACACATCCTCCCTGCCAATGTCTGACCAGCACAACCCACCCAACCCAACACCAATCCCTGAATGCCAACACAAACCATGGACACCCATCACCTAAGCATGACCACTGCACATACCCATTCCCCCCCACAAACCACCCTCACAACTCCTCCCACAAGGGAATGCCAGCACTGGGGGACAAGGGCCCCCACAAATCGCACGCCATGGCACACACAGAAGCAATAACCATACTCTTTTACCCCTGCAGGGCCCGAACGCCAACACACCGGCCAGGAGGGTCCAGATTTGTCCATCCCACCCCCAGAACAGGCCCCCAGTGATGACAGCAGCTCTGTCGACCTAGAACCTGATGACCAGCCCGGACCATCGTGGAACTCTGGACAGTCGGTTCCCCACACACAGACACAGGCCACAGCAGACCCAACCCCCTCTGGGAATACCAGCACAGCTCCCACCCAGCGGGCCCATGCCTCTGTCTCCAGGACGCGTCAATCAGCGGTGTGTCCGCCACTACAGGGCACCCAGGCTGACCCACCACCCCAACAACAACAGGGACCTGGGGGCAGTGGTAGTGGGCACACCGTCCAGGGGACAGAGGCCCGGGGAAACAGGGGAACTCGGAGGGCTGCTGTGCGAGAGGGGGGGGACCGGCCCAGGAACCCACTCTCCAAGAGGCCCTCACCACCATCATGGGAGCATACCATAACTCCCAGGAGACGATGGCGACGGTACTGGCCAGGTTCCAGGAAATCCAGGCACAGCAGGAGGAACGGTACATGGGGTTTAGAGACGAACTCAGGAACATTGGTTCCGCAATGGGGACCATCGTCCTGGCCCTCAACCAGATAGTCACCACATTGCGGGACCATGTGGCACTCCAAAGGGCCCCTGTCACTAGCCCGGACCACGAACAGCCTACCACCTCCGCCGGCGCTAGTGGACAGGAGGCCCCCAAACAACGACAGGCCACCAGAACCCCACCTCCTGCTGAAGATCAACCACCCCGCAAGCGGAACCTGAGATCACACAAGAAGACAGAGTAGGATGCCAAGACCCCCGCCAGCATAAGATACCCCCTGATGTCATCCCACTGTCCCACATTGTCACCCTGTCAAACCTTAAACAGCCCCTGCTCCATCCTTCCACAGGCATTTGGACAATGCACCTGTGAGACTGAGAACTGGACTCTGCCATGGACATTACTCCACCCCCACCCATCACTGTTTAACTATCATGGACCTATATGCAGCACTTAAAATAAATCACCAATTGTACTACAAAAATCAGGAGTCTGCTTGTATTCTTAACAAATGTATTACACATAACGTTGCAATAATGTTCAGTTACATTGTGATGACAACATACCAATGTCAATAAGCATTAGTCCATGGGCAAACAAAGCAGAAGTCACGCTGTGGGTCATACAGCTCTGAAAAGGGAAGGGAAAGTCAAAAATCAGTTGAAAGGAACGGGGGGGAAACACAGACAGTAGAGAGGAAGGAGACTGTAAGTAAATGTAAAATGGCGTGGGTGATTCTTACCTGTGTGCTACTGAAAATACTGTTGTATAACTGAGTCCCTGTTGTCCGTGTCGTCCCCGTCGTCTTCCTCCTCTTCACTCTCCACAGGCTCCACAGCTGCTACAACACCACCATCTGGACCTTCCTCCTGCAGGAAAGGCACCTGGCGTCGCAATGCAAGATTGTGAAACATACAGCAGGCCACGATGATATGACACACCTTCTTTGGTGAGTACATTAGGGATCCACCTGTCATATGCAGGCACCTAAACCTGACATTCAGGAGGCCGAAGGTCCGTTCTATAATCCTCTTAGTTCGCCCATGGGCCTCATTGTACTGTTCCTCTGCCCTGGTCCGGGGATTCCTCACTGGGGTCAATAGCCAAGGCAGGTTAGGGTAACCAGAGTCACCTATTTGCCACACACGGTATCTCTGTAGCTGTTCCATCAAATAAGGGATGCTGCTATTTCGCATGACATACGCGTCATGCACTGACCCAGGGAACTTGGCATTTAGATGGGAGATGTACTGGTCAGCCAAACAGACCACCTGGACATTCATCGAATGGTAATTTTTTCTATTTCTGTACACCTGCTCATTGTCTTTTGGGGGTACTAAAGCCACATGGGTCCCATCAATGGTCCCAATGATGTTGGGGATATGTCCAAGGGCATAGAAATCATCCTTCACAGTGGCCAAATCACCCTCCTCAGTGAAAACAATGTAGCTCCGCATGTATTTCATCAGGGCAGACAACACTCTGGACAAAACCTTTGAAAACATAGGCTGAGACATCCCTGATGACATGGCCACTGTTGTCTGAAAAGACCCACTTGCCAAAAAATGGAGTACTGACAGCACCTGCACCAGAGGGGAAATTCCTGTGGGTTGGCGGATGGGGGACATCAGGTCTGGCTCCAGATGGGCACACAGTTCATGTATAGTAGCTCGGTCAAGTCGGTATCGAAGAATAATATGTCGTTCTTCCATTGTCGACATGTCCACCAGCGGACGGTACACAGGAGGATTCATCCTTCTCCTCGCAAGTCCCAGCGGACGGTGCCTAGGAAGGACAACATGGAGTACAGAGTCAAGCAACCCACAGGTACGTTCACACAGCTTGCACAGTACACAAATCGCTATGCATTGAAAGGCTTGTATGAGTGGCAATGCAAGGCCTAGGCCTGTGTGACGCAGTAGTAATTAAGCCATGTGGTCCATTGTAATGGCGGCTGCCTGACCTGAGAAGTGTGACAGTGGGATGTGAGGTCAACGCGCTGGCGTGGCACACCGTGGCGGTAGGCGGTCAAAGACCGCAGTGCGAAGGCGCATTGGTTAACATTGAACCCTATGGGTATCAGGAACAATGACGATGTGCGCCGGCGGTCGTACCGCCGCGGGCGTGACTGCCATTTTCTATCTGCTTAATCACTCGAGACCTGATCATCCACAGGAGAGGACCTATACTGCAAGTGCTGCTGTGACCTCGGTCTGGAAGAGACAATGGCTGCTGCGAGTGGGGAAAGGGCCCCTTCCATCACTTCAGAAGAGTTGGAGAAACTTGTGGATGGGGTCCTGCCCCAGTATGCGCTACTCAACGGTCCTCCAGACCAACAGGTAAGTACACTGGGTGCACGTTGAATGGGCTATGCCTGGGTTGTGTATGGGGGATGTAAGATGGTGGGGTGGGGAGCGAATGAGGAGTGCAAGGCACGACAGATGCGAGCATGTGCCACATGGCAAGGTTGGGGAGGGGGGGGCAATCACATCTAACATGCAGAAATTTTTTGATTTTTCCTTTCCCACCCTGTACATGTCAAATAGGTCAGCGCCCATCAGAAAGTCGACATTTGGCGTGCCATCGCCAAGGAAGTCCGGGCCCTGGGGGTCCACAACAGACGGGGCACCCACTGCCGAAAGAGGTGGGAGGACATCCGCCGCGGGACCAGGAAGACCGCTGAGTCACTGCTGGGTATGGCCTCCCAACGTAGGAGGGGTGCCAGTCGTACCTTGACCCCCCTGATGTCCCGGATCCTGGTGGTGGCCTACCCCGATTTGGATGGACGCGTGAGGACATCACAGCAGACACAAGGGGGTGAGTACCAGCACATTCTGCTATATTTACGTGCAGTGGAGGTGTCTGGGTGGGGGAGGAGGGCTGTGGCTGACTTTAGGCCAGGGCGCTTTCTGTAGTGTAGTCCCCTCCTTTAGGCATGGCCCTGTGCCCCCGCCCCCCACCTCTGTAGGGTGCCAAGTACAGCAATCCATGGTCCAGCATCACCCATGTGTGCATTTGTTGTCCATAGACCTGTAGGCCTAGTCACAAGTACTGAGTAGTGTACCCCGATTGCGCGGCGTAGTGCTGGAGGCTCCTGTGTCGGTCCTCTCCGCCAACGGTGTTGACAATGCATGCACTCAATCTGTCTTTATTTCTCCCCCACCCTTTTTCTTTATCTTCTTGTGCATGTGTGCATTAGCATCATCAGGCGGAGGAGAATTGGCATCGGAGCACGAGGGAGCTGCAACTCACAAGGCCCCGGTGGGCCATGCTACAGACACCGAGGTCACCAGTGATACGGAGGGCGAGGGGAGCTCCACAACGGGGACCCGTGGTGACACCAGCGACACTGACACGTCCTCGGAAGGGAGCTCTCTAGCGGTGGTGGCAACATCCGTGCCCCCCACCACAACAGGTACAGCCGCCACCCAGCGCACCAGCTCCGCCCTCCCAGCAGCTCCTCAGCCTTCGCTCCGTGCCCGCTTGCCCAAGAAGGCGGGCATCTCCTTCGCCCCAGACACCTCAGGCCCTGCCCCAGTTACCCTGCTGCCCTCAGTGAGGAGTTCATTGACCTCCTCCAGACCATCATTTTTAGGCAGTCTACCCTTTTGAATGCCATCCAGGGGCTAGAGAGGGAGGTGCATCGGAGCAATGCATACCTGGAGGGCATTCATTCGGGTCAGGCTGCCCATCAACGATCGTTCAATGCTCTGGCCTCAGCACTGACGGCAGCCATTGTCCCTGTTTCCAGCCTCCCTCTTCTAACTGCCTCCACCCAGTCCCAGTCTCCTGTTCCTCAGCCTATCCCATCCACACCATCAGACCAGCCTGCACACACCTCAACACCCAAGGGCAGCTCATCCAGACATAAGCACCACAGATCCCACAAGCATTCACCCAAGCAACATCCAGATGCAGACATGGCAACAGTCACTACCACCTCTGTGTCCCCCTTCTCCTCGTCTCCCTCCTCCCTCCCTGTGACGTCTCCACTCACACCTGCATGCACACCACCATCAGCCAGTACTTCCATCACCAGCACACCCTCCAGTACAGTCCGCACACCTGCAGTCACCACCCCCACTGCCATTTACATGTCCCCTGTGTCCTCTCCCACTGTGTCTGTCACACCCTCTTCCAAAACACACAAACGCAGGCAGCCACCCACACAACAGCCAACCACCACACGACAGCCTACGTCACAAGCACCTGCACCCATAGACAGCACACCTGACTCTCCTACAACCACATCCTCTCCCTCCACTCCCATACCCACTGCACCTACCCTTCCCATTGCTCCTAAAAAACTTTTCCTCTCCAAAGTTGACCTCTTTGCACCACCTGACCCACCCCCTCCATCTGGTAAGAGTCCGAAGAGCACCTCAGCCACCACCAGCCCTGCATCAAGTCTGACCATTGTGCACGGGTTTTGGAGTCCACCCTTTCCCAGCACAGATACATCGGCCATCAGCAAGGGGACAGCCAGCCCCCCCCCCTGGAAAGAGAACCTGTAAGACCAAGGCCGCCGTGAGAAGGCTAACACGGCTGCCCCCAAGGAGCAAAGTCGTGGCCCGTCACCTGCCACAACATCAAGGGGAGGCAAGGGCCAGAGAGCCTCATCGAAGGAGGGCAAGGGCAGCAGGGCGGAGAAGTCAGCCACCAGGGGCGCGGACAGGAGGGCCCCACAAGCCCCATCCCGGGTGTGACGGAGGACACCCACGGGCCCAGGACTCCGTCACAGGAGGGTCCAGCAACTGCACGGTCGGAGGGAGACTAAGCAGGGAGTCCTGGCCAGGTCTGGCTCCCTTGATAGACAAAAAAGGCACCGCTGAACAGGTCCCCGCCGTGCAGAAAGACACCGCTGAACAGGGCCCCGCCGTGAAGACAGGCACCGCTGAACAGGGCCCCGCCGTGAAGACAGGCACCACTGAACAGGGCCCGCCGTGAAGACAGGCACCGCTGAACAGGGCCCCGCCGTGCATAAAGACACCGCTGAACAGGGCCCCGCAGTGAAGACAGGCACCGCTGAACAGGGCCCCGCCGAGAAGACAGGCACCGCTGAACAGGGCCCCGCCGTGAAGAAAGGCACCGCTGAACAGGGCCCCGCCATGCAGAAAGACACCGCTGAACAGGGCCCCGCCGTGAAGACAGGCACCGCTGAACAGGGCCCCGCCATGAAGACAGGCACCGCTGAACAGGGCCCCGCCGTGCAGAAAGACACCGCTGAACAGGGCCCCGCCGTGAAGACAGGCACCGCTGAACAGGGCCCGCCGTGAAGAAAGGCACCGCTGAACAGGGCCCCGCCGTGTCAAGCACCGCTCCGCTGGGCCCCGCCGTGTCAAGCACCGCTCCGCTGGGCCCTTCCTGTCAAGCACCGCTCCGCTGGGCCCCGCCGTGTCAAGCACCGCTCCGCTGGGCCCTTCTTGTCAAGCACCGCTCCGCTGGGCCCCGCCGTGTCAAGCACCGCTCCGCTGGGCCCCGCCGTGTCAAGCACCGCTCCGCTGGGCCCTTCCTGTCAAGCACCGCTCCGCTGGGCCCTTCCTGTCAAGCACCGCTCTGCTGGGCCCCGCCGTGTCAACCACCGCTCCGCTGGGCCCTTCCTGTCATGCACCGCTCCGCCGGGCCCTTCCTGTCAAGCACCGCTCCGCTGGGCCCCGCCGTGTCAAGCACCGCTCCGCTGGGCCCTTCCTGTCAATCACCGCTCCGCTGGGCCCTTCCTGTCAAGCACCGCTCCGCTGGGCCCTTCCTGTCAAGCACCGCTCCGCTGGGCCCTTCCTGTCAAGCACTGCTCCGCTGGGCCCCACCGTGTCAAGCACCGCTCCGCTGGGCCCTTCCTGTCAAGCACCGCTCCGCTGGGCCCTTCCTTTCAAGGACCGCTCCGCTGGGCCCTTCCTGTCAAGCACCGCTCCGCTGGGCCCCGCCGTGTCAAGCACCGCTCCGCTGGGCCCTTCCTGTCAAGCACCGCTCCGCTGGGCCCTGCCGTGTCAAGCACCGCTCCGCTGGGCCCTTCCTGTCAAGCACCGCTCCACTGGGCCCTTCCTGTCAAGCACCGCTCCGCTGGGCCCTTCCTGTCAAGCACCGCTCCGCTGGGCCCCGCCGTGTCAAGCACCGCTCCGCTGGGCCCTTCCTGTCAAGCACCGCTCCGCTGGGCCCTTCCTGTCAAGCTCCGCTGGGCCCCGTCGTGTCAAGCACCACTCCGCTGGGCCCTTCCTTTCAAGCACCGCTCCGCTGGGCCCTTCCTGTCAAGCACCGCTCTGCTGGGCCCTTCCTGTCAAGCACCGCTCCGCTGGGCCCCGCCGTGTCAAGCACCGCTCCGCTGGGCCCTTCCTGTCAAGCACCGCTCCGCTGGGCCCTTCCTGTCAAGCACCGCTTCGCTGGGCCCCGCCGTGTCAAGTACCGCTCCGCTGGGCCCTTCCTGTCAAGCACCGCTCCGCTGGGCCCTTCCTGTCAAGCACCGCTCCGCTGGGCCCCGCCGTGTCAAGCACCGCTCCGCTGGGCCCTTCCTGTCAAGCACCGCTCCGCTGGGCCCTTCATCTCAAGCACCGCTCCGCTGGGCCCTTCCTGTCAAGCACCGCTCCGCTGGGCCCTTCCTGTCAAGCACCGCTCCGCTGGGCCCTTCCTATCAAGCACCGTTGGACCATTGACAGTGCCGGTTCTGTGTCGAGCTGGTGTTCACGCTGCACTCTGGGCACCCTGCCTCCTCCATGACCAGTGGAGTCTGTAATCCACTTGATGGACTGTGGCTTTGCACTCCCCAGGATGGCACAGTGGGCAATCCACCCACTGTAGAGACTTGAGAGACTGTGGCTTTGCACTCCCCAGGATGGCACAGTGGGCAATCCAGCCACTGTAGAGACTTGAGAGACTGTGACTTTGCACTCCCCAGGATGGCACAGTGGGCAATCCACCCACTGTAGAGACTTGAGAGACTGTGGCTTTGCACTCCCCAGGATGGCACAGTGGGCATTCCACCCACTGGACAGACTTGAGAGACTGTGGCTTTGCACTCCCCAGGATGGCACAGTGGGCATGGTGGCCCCTTCGTGGATCTGGCGTCGTGGACTCCTGTGGCTGAGGTGCCCCCCCTTCCATTCCCCCTGAGGTGCCTGTAGTTTTGTCATCTGATGCCCCAGCAGTGTTCTCTCCAATGGACTCAGGTCTCCTGTGTGGGCTGTGCCCATGTGTTTGGTAGACATTGGCCCACGGACTGTGGATATTTGACACACTGAGCAGGACTTATTGACAATGTATATAGCTTTCGCACTGTTCATTATTTTTGCTTTGATATTTCATGACGATATTTTTCCATGACTTCAATGAACCTAATTTATACATAAATTTTAATTAACATTTTTATTATGTCTGTGCATTTTTCAGGGGTGTTTGGGGGGTGTCACTCAGTTGTTGCTCTGCATTGGTATGTTGATAGTTGGGGGGGGGGGCGTATGTGTGTGCCCTTAACCTTTCCTCCACCCCCCTCCTCTGTGTCGTAGGTGCAGTACTCACTGTTGTCTTCTGCACCGGAGTTCGTACTCGTGGTAGATGAGCAGGTAGACAAGAGCTGGTAGGATGTTTAATTCGGGTTCCATGCTGTCCTCCGACCTCGTGGAGTGTGTATAGGTGAGCGTTTTCCCGTTCGTATTCTGTTTCTGCCGTGTTTTTATCGGCGGGGCTCCCGCCCCGGAAAAGGTGGCGGATTGGTGAGTTGTGATACTGTGGGCGGTACATTGTCTGCCGCCTGTCTGTTGGCGGTGACCGCCGCGCTGTTTGTCTGTCCCGCCGTGGCGGTCGGAGTGTTATAGTGGCGGGCTGTGTTGGGGGTTCCCGCCAGGGTCAGAATTCCATTTTTTTTACCGCCTGCCTGTAGGCGGGTTGTCTGCCGCTTTATCACCGACCGCCAGGGTTGGAATGACCCCCTCTGTCTTTTCTTGCATATATGCACATTTTTTAAAGCGTTATATATTTATCAATCTATTTTATTCTACACATTAAAATGTCATTATTTTGTAACATTTTGCATGTTGTTACTTTCTTGTTATTTGACCATTTGGAGTTTGAAGGTCCAACCGCCAGACTGCCATGTTGGCAGTCCTGAAAAGACTGCCATGTTGGCAGTCTCCCATACTACCCAATGACGAGTTAACCGGGCAAAACTGCCGACCCCCAACCAAAAAAAGGCAGACTGCCTGTGGCGCAGCAGTCAGGAAAAAGGCAGTCCGCCGTCACCTCCCTGCCAGCCCCCTGACCAACTACTGAGCATATTTCATGCACGCAGCCACCTTTGCTGTCCTTGAATGACGGTCAGCCAATGGTGGTCTGAACCATGACGGTTCACAGTCTGCAAAGTAAGAGACAACTGCACATTGTTTGAATTTAATAGCAACACAGCTGACACACATTGCCACACTGGACACACCTGCAAAGGAGACTATAAAACATACCCCTTCACACACCACAGTCCTTTGCATCTACACTACAATACCCAGAAGCCAGAGCACCTATATCTTGAGAGCATATAGATTAAGCACCCCAATTTATTTAATCAAAACATAGAAAACCCTGCACACACCCTTGACCATTCACCCCAAATTGCACCTCCCCTGTTAAGCAAGTCCCTGTCACCTCAATTTGATTTTTTTCATCACTGTGTCACATCTTTAAAATCCCCATTTCAAAGATGAAGAGTTAACAGTCATGGTGGATGAAGTCGTGAGTAGAGCCTCAATGGTTTGGAGCACAAGTCCAGCATGCTCCCCTCAGTATGAAAATAGATATGTGGGACAGGATAGTCAACAGAATTAATTCTGTAGGCTCCACCGCATGCACAAGGAAGGACATTAGGAAGAGGTGGCATGACCTCAAGGGCAAGGTCCATTCCCTGGTTTCCAGGCACCAGCTGCAGGGCAAAAAGACTGGCGGTGGCCCTCTCAGTGCCTCATTACAACTACTAACCTGGGAGGAGGTCTTGGCCATCCTTCATCCTGAGGGCTTGACTGCAATACCTAGAGGAGTAGAATGGGTAAGTTACACCACTGAAAATGTCACAAAAAGGACATGTCATGCATGAACATAAGTCACCTTTTCCCCAGTTGCTGTCACTCCACTCTCCAGCCGAGTGTTTACTTGTCCAAAGACTACTTTTTGGCAAATCACAATTGAAGTGTACTCACCCGGGGAGATGACATTGGTACAGTATGACTACAACTCCCAGCAGACACTGTTCTTGCAACTACAAACATTATCACAGTGTTATCATGATATTAGCCATCTCTATTAACAAACATCAAATGAAGTGGACTCATCTGGGGGGATAACGTGTACAGTGTATGTAGCACAGAGAATGACATGTCTGCAACTAAAGCAGACCTTGGGTCTGTGACTCCAAATAACAGCATAGACTTCACAGGACTAAATACAGCTGTCTGTAATCACTCCAATGCTATACACTCACCTGGGAGGATAACATTTGTCAAGTGTTGGGTAGTAGAGAGAGTGGCCGTACTGCTAAGGCCAGGTGACACTATTTCAGGGACAATAAATTCTTACCAAAATACCCCTGTCTCTCAATTGATGTCTACTTGCCTGGGAGGATCCCATCTGCCCAGTGTGTGAAGTAAGGGGACTAAGCTGACAACATCTCACAGTAGGCCCTGTTTCTCTTACTCCAACCACCAGACTAGTGCAGTGCACTCCTGCCCAAATACCCCTGTTTGTCAGTTCCAAAATGTAGTTTACTCAACTGGGGAGATATCAACTGTTTAGTGTGTGAAGTATAGGGGCCGGGCTGACTACAGCTAACAACAGGCCTTGTTTCTGTCACTCCAATCTCCAGACCACTGCACTCCTGCCCAAATACATCTGTTTGTTAACTCTCAAATGAAGTGTACTCACCTGGGGAGATACCATTTGTATAGTGTGTAAAGTATAGGGGCTGGGCTGACTACAGCACACAATAGGCCCTGTTTACGCCACTACAACCACCAGACCAGTGTTCTCATCTCCACATACCCTCATTAGGTAACCCACAAATTAAGTGTACCCACCTGGGAGAACAGCTTTGGTGAAGAGGGGAAACAAGAGGAAGTGACATGAATGGGAAGGCCAGGAGGCACTGTTTCTGAAACTACAAACACAAGCCCAGGGCTCACTGACCAACATGTCCTTGTTTATGAAATCCAATTTGTAGTTCACTCACCTGGGATGATAGCATTTGTCAAGTGTTTGGGAGTAAAGGGGGTGACCTGACTTCAACTGACCTGACTTCAACTCCCAGGAGGCCCTGTAACTGTTGCTTCAAAAACAAGACCACTGGTTACTTGTCAAAATGCACTTGCTTGCTAACTCTCAATTGTAGTTTACTCACCTAGGAGTGACCAAGATAGAGATCATGCTCAACTCAGAGATGTGTCCACCTACCTATCTCCATCTTGACATACTAACCCAAGATGAAACTAGTGAAGACAGGAAGGACACCGTACCCAGTGTGCCAAAAAATTAGCTTCAAGGACTCAAGTTGCATCCCCAGAATGGCAGTGGCAGGAGACATATTTACACTGCACTCACCACATAATCACTCTAGTCACATATAGAAGAAAGGCCCTCGTTACAACCCTGGCGGTGGGTGATAAAGCGGCAGTAATACCGCCAACAAGCCGGCGGTAAAAAAAAATGGAATTATGACCACAGCGGAAACCACAAATATAGACAGCCACTTTAACACACCAACTGCCATGGCGGTAGCAACAAGCACCGCAGCGGTAACCGCCAACAGCCAGGTGGAAGACAATGTACCGCCCACTGTATTACAATAGGCCTATCCACTACCTTTTCCGGGGTGGTACCATGGACAACAAAAGCATGGCAGAAACAGATCTCAGAAGTTAAAGGACTCACCTCTGGAGACTCAGGGAAGAACCACTACGCCATGGAGCCCGAACTGCAGGTGTTCCCCATGCTGGTCTACCTCCTCCTACACCACGAATACCAACGCCGGCAACGATGTCCATGATGAGTACTGCTGCCTAGCACACAGGGGAGGGGGGAGGAAAAAGAGAGTGACACACATAAGTGAGAGACAACAACCCCACCCCAAACAACATACACACAAACAGATGCAACACCATTATACATCCACCCCTTACCCCTCAGGAATAATACAAGGACAAAAGGAAGTGATTGAAGTGAGTATAATAAGATAAAATTCTAGAAATACATCCTCAAAATTCAAAACAGTATTTACATATATACAAATGGAGGGACACTGCCCAGTCCATAATGTCCGTGGGCCACAGGGCCACATCACATAGGACAAGGCCCCACCTTACTCCTGCATCAACACGGAAAGAACACTGCTGGGGCATCAGGTCAAAAATACACAGGCACCTCAGGGTAACAGGGAATGGGAGGGCACCTCAGCCGGAAGATGGTACAACACCACTTGTCCTGGAGGGGGCAACATGCCCCGTGCAAAGTCCTGGGGAGTGCAAAGCCACAGTCTCTCAAGTGGGTAGTCTGCCCACTGCTTGGTCCTGGGGAGTGCAAAGCCAGAGTCTCTCTAGTGGGTGGTCTGCCCACTGCTTGGTCCAAGGGAGTGCAAAGCCACAGTCTCTCTAGTGGGTGGTCTGCCCACTGCTTGGTCCTGGGGAGTGCAAAGCCACAGTCTTTCTAGTTGGTGGTCTGCCCACTGCTTCGGCCTGGGGAGTGCAAAGCCACAGTCTCACTAGTGGGTGGTCCACCCACTGCTTGGTCCTGGGGAGTACAAAACCACAGTCTCTCAAGTGGGTGGGTTACCCACTGCTTGGTCCTGGGGAGTGCAAGACCACAGTCTCTCTAGTGGATGCCTTCTTCCACTGGTTCTGTAGGGGGCTTTGTGCCCAGTGTGCTTCATCCTGGCAAGGAGGGGGTGAGTGGATGCCTTCTTCCACTGGTTCTGGAGTGGGCTTTGTGCCCAGTGTGCTTCATCCTGGCAAGGAGTGGGTGAGTGGATGCCTTCTTCCGCTGGTTCTGGTGGGGGCTCTGTGCCCTGTGATGCAGATCTTGGGGAGTGCAAGGTCACAGTCACTCACCTGGGTGTCAGACCCACACAATTTGCAGTGGGCAGTATGCATTACACTCCATAGAGGCAGGACTACACATTGCCCGCCGGCGGCGACGGGTGCTCAGTGGTGGCAGTACCAGTGCTGGCAGTGGTGGGGGGATGCTCCAGCCCATCCCCTGCAGCCTCGGATGGCTGCCCACTGTGGCTGCTGCTGGCAGTTGCGCTGGTGGTGGTGCTGGTGGCGGTGCAGGTGGCGGTGCTGAGGGCAGTGCTGGGGGCGGTGCTGGCAGTGGTGGGGCAAGACTCCAGCCCATTCCCTGCAGTCTCAGATGGCTGCCCACTGGGGCTACTGCTGCTGGCAGTGGCGCTGGTGGCGGTGCAGGTGGCAGTGCTGATGGCGGTGCTGGTGGCAGGGCTGGTATTGGTGGGAGGAGGCTCCAGCCCTTACCCTCAGGCTCAGACGGCTTTACTCTGGGGCTTCTGCTGCTGGCAGTGGTGCTGGTGGCGGTGCTGGAAGTTGTGGGGGGAGGCTCCAGCCCATCCCCTGCAGCCTCAGACAGCTGCCCGCTGGGGCTGCTGCTGTTGGCAGTGGTGCTGGGTTCGGGGCTGGTAGGGGGGGCTCCAGCCCTTCCCCTGCAGCCTCAGATGGCTGAAGCGCCATGGTTGGTGTTGGGGACTCAGATTCAGTCACAGCACCAGGCCTCGATTCCCTTCCTCCTACAGGGGAAGGCCCTTTGCCCTTGCTGTCTGGTGGTGCCTCCTTGCCCTTGTAAGCTGGAAGTGCCACCTCGCTCTTCCTCTTATAAGATGGTGGTGCCTCCTTGCCCTTCCCCTTGTAAGATGATGGTGCCTCCTTGCCCTTGGCAGCTGGTGGTACATCCTTGGCCTTCCCCTTGGCAGCTGGTGCAGGCACACTGCCAGTGCTGATGGGTGTTTCCTCTGAGCCTCTCACACCTGCAGTAGCTGCCGAAACTACAGTGGCCGTGGACTGGGTGGCTGAGGTGCTAGCCTGGGTTCTGCCCACCTTGGCCCGACGTGAAGGACAAGAGTTGGTAGGAAAGAGGTCAACGGCAGAGAAGAAAAGCTTCTTAGGGATACTGGGGTGGGAAGAGGGTGAATGTTTGGGAGTAGAGGAAGAGGGAGTGGTTGTAGGAGGTGTCTGTCTGCTGTGTTTGGGTGCACGTGCATGGGCTGGATGCTGTTGTGAAGTTGATGGCTGTTGGGTGTCTAAGTGCTTGTGTACTTTGGGAGAAGTGGGCACAGACACAATGGGAGAGGACACAGGGGACGTGTGCATGGATGTAGGGGTGTTGACTGCCAGTGAGGGGCGTGTGGTGATAGGCGTGAAGGGGATGGATGCAGTGGGTGTGGATGTAGTGCATGCAGGTGTGAGTGGAGATGCTACTGGGAGGGAGATGGATGACGAGGTGAAGGGAGACACAGTCGAGCCAGTGCATGTTGTTATGTCAGCATCTGGTTGGTGTGAGTGCCTGTGGGATGATGTGTGGTGCTTGTGTTTTCCTGAGCCACTCCTGTGTGTTGTCTTGGGTGCATGCTGGTCTGAATGTGTGCTTGGGAAAGGTTGGGGTTCAGGGGAATGGGATTAGGTAGAGGAAGTTGGAGGGGGGAGGCTAGATACAGGAACAATGACTGCCATCAAGGAGGAGGCCAGAGTCTGGAATTATCTCCATTGGGCCTCCACGCCAGAGTGAATGCCCTCCAGGATTGCATTTGTATGTTACAAATGCCATGCCAGGCCCTGGATGGCATTCAGTGTGGTTGACTGCCCAACATACATGGATTGCAGGAGGTCAATAGCCTCCTCACTCAGGGCAGCAGGGCTAACTGGGACAGGGCCTGAGGTGCCTGAGGTGAAGGAGATGCCCACCCTCCTGGGTGAGCGGGCACAGGAAACATGCTGAGGGGCTGCTGGAGGGCAGTGCTGGTACGGGGGTGGCGGCTGTACCTGTAGTTGGGGTGGCCACAGAGGTGCCTACGACCAGCAGGGAGCTTCCATTGGAGGAGGTATCACTGTCAGAACTGTCCTCTCCTGTCTCCGCCATGGCGCTCCCCTTGCCCTCCGTCCCACTGGTGCCCTCACCGTCGGTGGATTCGGCCACCTGGGCCATGTGGGATACAGCTCCCTCTGTCACCGGTGCCTCTGCTCCTCGGCCAGATGATGCTAATGCACATAAGGACAGGATGACAAAACAAAAAGGGTGAAGAGACAGAGGATACACTTGGTCAGTGGTAGCAACAACACCACCGTTGGAGTACACAACACACGGGGAACAGCCCTACGTGCTAGGCAATGCACTACCAGTCACAATGCCAGTCACCATGCCATGGATAGTAATACCTAATGCCAGTTGCACATACCTGATACCCACAGAGCCCTGCCCAGTAGTGGATGCCTACTAGCATGGTTGGAGGTGGAGTTCATCAGCCCCTGCCCAACATGGAACCTACCCTGCAATGTCCATCCTGGCCTTAAGGCACCAACAGGCGCACATCCCTCACCCAGAGACCATGCCACCACTCTCAAGTAGTGTATCGGGAACTGTACTCACCCCCTTGTGGCTGCTGTGATGCCTTCTAACACCTATCCCGCTCCGGATAGGCCACCGCCAGTATGCAGAACATCAGGGGGGGGTCAGGGTTTGACGGGCACCCCTTCCTCGTTGGGAGGCCATCCCCAGCTGGGCCTCCGCTGTCTTCCGTGCCCAGCGTCTCAGGTCCTCCCACCATTTGCGACAGTGGGTGCTCCGCCCGCCATAGATCTCCAGGGTCTGCACGTCCTTGGCAATGGCACACCATCTACCCTTATTCTGATGGGTGTTGACCTGCAGAGGAAATACACATAGAAAAAGGGTATCAGTCATACCGTCCAGCCTGTTACACTAATGGCCCACCATATCCCTCCCATCCCCTTATGCACATACATTGCCCACCATATATGCAGCACGCAGCCCAGCACCCCTCAACCACCCCCTTACACGAGGCCCTCACATACAGCACTCCTTGCATTCATGCCCCATGCATTGTGCTCACAGTGTACTCACCTGTTGGTCTTGAGGCCCATACAGCATTCAATACTGGGGTAGTACCCCATCCACTAGTCTCTCCAACTCCACAGCTGTGAAGGCAGGGGCCCTTTCCCCATTGACACGAGCCATGGTCAGTTCCAGGCACAGGTCACAGCAGCACTTGCAGTGTAGGTCCTCTCCTGCTGAAGGTCAGGTAGCAAGTGAGTGAACAGATAGAAAATGGTGGTCATGTCTGTGGTGGATGCGTACCGTCACCACCAGCGTACATCACCATTAGATACTATAACCCATAGGGCCAATGTTAACCAATGAGGAGTTGCATGGCGCTACTCGATCGCCTCTAGCAACGGCGCACAACGTCAGCGGCATTACCTCATTTCCACCTGTCCACCCACACAGGACAGGTGGCTGCCATTTCAGGGGTGGCAGGACACATAAGCACCATTTGGGATAATACATCAACATACTGTTTCTGTCACAACATGCAATGCACTGTACATTTAGGAAATGTTAAATACTGACCACTGCTCATTGTTTTGCCCCCTAGATTACAACCGCTAAGGATGAATAGGAGATGGAGACATCCCCTCGTGTACAGGCCCCTGGTGGACTTGGCAACAATGGAGGACAGCCACATTATCCTCACCTACAGACTTGACTGGGCCACAATCCAAGAGCTGTGTGCCCAATTGGAGCCAGACCTGATCTCTGCTATCTGTCACCCCACTGGAATCCCCACTCTTGTGCAAGTCCTATCTGTGCTCCATTTCTTGGCAACTGGCTCCTTCCAAGTGACAGTGGGCGTGGCAGCAGGAATGTCTCAGACAATGTTCTCAATAGTGCTGACCAGAGTGTTGTCTGCACTGATGAAAAACATGCACAGCTACATTGGTTTCCCCCAGATGGAGGATATGGCCACAGTGAAAGCTGACTTCTATGCAATGGGACATATCCCAACATTATTGGGGCAATAGATGGTACACATATTGCCTTTATCCCGCCCAGAAATGAACAGGTGTTCAGAAATCGAAAGAGCTTTCACTCCATGAATGTGTAGATAGTGTGCCTATCGGACCAGTACATCTCTCATGTCAATGCAACGTATCCTGGGTCTGGACCTGATGCCTTTATCCTGAGGAATAGCAGCATCCCAAATGTGATGGCTCAACTCCAGAGGCACAGGGTGTGGCTAATAGGTGAGCCCATGGTCCCCACACAGTATATGTTGGTGTATGGGGGTGGCCCTAAGGGTTAGTGTCTGGCAAAAAGGTATCCCTCGGTATTTGCAGGTGACTCTGGTTACCCCAACCTCTCATGGCTACTGACCCCAGTGAGGAATCCTGGAACAAGGGGAGAGGAACATTACAATGAGGCACATGGGCGAACAAGAAGAATTATACAGCAAACCTTTGGCCTCCTGAAGGTGGTTTCCTGTACTACTCACCCAGGAAGGTGTGCCAGATCATCGTGGCATGTTGCATGTCGGACAACCTTGCCTTACGTCTCCAGGTGCCTTTTCTGCAGGAGGATGAGGCTGGAGATGGGTGAGTGGCAGCGGTGGACCATGTGGGCAGTGATGAAGACGAGGCAGAGGATGAGGATGTGGACAAAAGCACAGCAATCATTCAACAGTACTTCCAGTGACACACAGGTAAGACATTGTAACTTCACCTTCCATTGCAGTTTTGTATTGTACATTTTCACTGGCAGGCTGATATTCCCACTACTATTGCCACTTACTGTAGCCTTTGACATGTCTATTTACAGATATATGTGCCCCACTCTGGCTCCTGGTGTACTGACTGCAGCCAACTACAAGTTATACCTAAGTATACATTACTGTACAGTTGAATTGCAATGTCTGCAGATTGTGAAATTAATATATAGTTCAATCACTTGACAGACTCAACACTTGTATTTTTTACTAGGATGTTTATTCATGTGCTAATAAGTGGATGGGGTATTGCTATAGACTGGGGGGCAGGGGTGGTATAGGAGAGTCCATGGTAGGGTCCAGTCTATTTTTATCACAGGTGCATTGTCCAAGGGGGCATAGGAAGTGGTGCAATGCTAGTTCAAGGTGGACAGGGTGAAAGAGTGGGACACAAGGGTGACAATCAGGAGAGTCTTATTTCCTGGCGGGTATCTTGGCAAAATTCTCTGGCTTCTGCCTGGATCGCAGGGACCATTTGCGGGGTGGTTCTCCTTCTGCAAGGGGTGGGGTGCTGGTGGCCTATTGTTTCTGTGGTGGGGCCTCCGGTCCACTAGCGCCAGCAGAGTTGAAGAGCTGTTCATTGGTTTGGCCAGTGTCAGGGGCCCGTTGGTGTGCCAATGCCTCTCTCATGGTGTTGGCCATGTCACCCAGCACCCCTGCAATGGTGACCAGGGTGTTGTATATGTCCCTCAGGTACTCCCTGATCCCCAGGCATTGTCCCTCCTGCAGCCACTGGGTCTCCTGCAATTTGCAAAGCAAAACACAAATGATGGACGGTATGCGGAAACAATCAAACATTCACCCCCAGTCACAGATCTGGGTTTAATCCATCGTTCTTTTGCTCACCATGCCACCCCAGTTTAGATCCAGCCATATGCAAATCAGTCTTGACCCTGTTCATCATGGGAACAGCCCAGCCCGAACTGCCAGGCCAGGTCCTCCCTGGACCGGAAACAAGCATCCTGGGACCGGTTTCAGGGTTTCATCCTTCATCAGCCAGGCTAGCTTGAATCCAGTGGCATAGTGAGCCCGGGACCACGTTTGGGCATACCCGGCACACTTATTGCAGCAAAAGCAAAGCAAAACACAGTGGGCCTGATTCTGACCCTGGCGGTCTATGACCGCCAGGGTGGAGGCCGGGGGTAGCACCGCCAACAGGCTGGCGGTGCTACATGGGCAATTCTGACCGCGGCGGGAAAGCCGCGGTCAGAAAAGGGCAACCGGCGGTTTCCCGCCGGTTTACCCCTGCCCAAAAGAATCCTCCATGGCGGCGCTGCAAGCAGCGCCGCCATGGGGATTCAAACCCCCTTCCCGCCAGCCTGGTTCTGGCGGTTTTAACCGCCAGAACCTGGCTGGCGGGAACGGGTGTCTTGGGGCCCCTGGGGGCCCCTGCAGTGCCCATGCCACTGGCATGGGCACTGCAGGGGCCCCCTAACAGGGCCCCACAATGATTTTCAGTGTCTGCATAGCAGACACTGAAAATCGCGACGGGTGCAACTGCACCCGTCGCACCCCAGCCATTCGGAGCCGGCTTCATCTTTGCTGGGGCTTTCCCGCTGGGCCGGCGGGTGATCTGTTGAAGATCGCCCGCCGGCCCAGCGGGAAAGTTAAAATGGTCCCCGCTGTCATTTGACCGCGGGGTGGTGTTTGGGCGGTTTCCGCCCGGCGGGCGGTGCCCGCCGCCCACCGGGGTCGGAATGACCCCCAGTATCTGTCCCAATGGTGGTATGCTCCCAGGATGTTGCTGAGTGCCTTGTGGAGAGTCGGTTCCCTGGGCCTGTCCTCCCCCGTCGCACAGCAGTTCTCCCAGCTTCCCTGTTGTTCTGTGCCTCTGTCCTCTGAACCGTGCGCCCACTGCCCATGACCCCAGGTCCCTGATTGTCCTGTGTTTGTGGGGTGTCCTGGGGTCCCTGTAGTGGTGGATACACTGCTGATTGATGTGTCCTGGGGACAGAGGTATGAGCCCGCTGGGTGGGTGCTGTGGTGGTGTTTCCTGAGGGGGGAGGCTCTGTGGTGGTATGGGACTGTGTCTGGGTAGCCGACTGTCCAGAGGTCCCTGATGGGCCAGGTTGGTCATCCTGATCCAGGTGAGCAGAGCTGCTGTGATCACTGTGGGCCTCTTCTGGGGGGGGGGACTGGATGTTGCTGGCACCTCCTCTCTGGTGACATTGTGTGGGGGACCTGTGGGGATGTAATTGCAGTGTTATTGTTTCTGTGTGTGACATCTTGTGCATGGGTGTGTTGGCCTCTATGGTTGTGAGTGCCCTTTCAACTTTGCCTTGTGTGAGTAATTTTGTGGGTTAGGTGATTCTCTCTAGTGTGCCTGCTGTGGTGATGGGTGTCCATGCAGGGCTGTGAGTGGTGTACATGCATTGGTGTTGCATGCAGGGCTTGATAGTGGGAGGGGTGGGTTGGTATGGTGGGGTGTATGTGAGGTGGTGGGGTGATGGGGTGAATGTATGGGTGGGGATATGCAATGACATGCAGGTAGGGGGGAGATAGTAATAGAGATTTGACTTACCAGAGTCCAGTCCTCCTGCTACTCCTGCCAGGCCCTCAGGATGCAGTATTGCCAAGACTTGATCCTGACATGTTGTTAGTTGTGGAGGAGGAGGTGGCGGTCCACCGCCAGTCCTCTGTACTGCTATCTGGTGTCTTGCTACCACGGAACGCACCTTCCCCCATAGATTGTTCCACCTCTTCCTGATGTCATCCCTTGTTCTTGGGTGCTGTCCCACGGCGTTGACCCTGTCCACGATTCTCCACCATAGCTCCACCTTCCTAGCGATGGATTTCAGCTGCACCTGTGATCCAAATAGCTGTGGCTCTACCTGGATTATTTCCCCCCCAATGACCCTTAGCTCCTCCTCTGAGAACCTGGGGTGTCTTTGTGGTGCCATGGGTGTTGTGTGAGTGGTGTGTGAGGGTGTGTGGAATGATGTGTTGGAGTGTGTGCTGTGAGGTGCACGGATGGTGTATGGATGATGGTGTTCTGTGGCTCTCGTTCTGTGGGTGCTTGTAAAGATCACTCTTCCAAGTCTTCTTTTGACATCCAGTTTTATGAATAATCAGTAGTACTGTGACACCTTAAGCAGTTCCACCATTCACCCTTCGCACCTTCCAGTCTTCACTAGAGCTCCTCCTGTCCCAACTCCCACTGTTCCATCTGACCTCACTGTTTACATCATGACATTCCACCCTCCACTAAGCACTTCATTATAGGAGATTTCTCCACAGTGCTCTTGCTGTATCTCTCTCTAGTGGCAATTATTGTTAGTCGTAAAAGGTTGTGGGTAGTGTGTGTGT
Organism: Pleurodeles waltl; assembly: GCF_031143425.1. Taxonomy (NCBI): domain Eukaryota; kingdom Metazoa; phylum Chordata; class Amphibia; order Caudata; family Salamandridae; genus Pleurodeles; species Pleurodeles waltl. The sequence goes on from NC_090450.1 coordinate 281,333,056, forward strand.
GTGTTTTATAGTGGTGTGGGTGTGGTGTGTGTATGGGTGTCAGGTGTGTTTTATTCAAATTGTCCAAAGTGGTGTTGTTTTGTATGTTTTTGTGTGTGTATTTTTTGAGCGCAGCGGTATGTACCGCCAATGGTTTACCGCGGTTGAATGTCCGCCGTGGTGATTCGTGGGTCATAATATTGTGGGCGTGTTCTGTTGGCGTAATGGTGTGGGTTTTGGTACCACTAGTTTATCACTGACCTTTGGGCTGGTGGACTTGTGTGTGTGTGTCGGTATAGTGACGGCTTGTTATGTGTGGGTCATAATATGGGTAGCGGTATACCACCGCGGTTGCGGTATGTTGGCGGCAGTCAGCATGGCGGTAAGCGGGACTTACCACCAATGTCATAATGAGAGCCAAACTCCTGCCTCTACCTGCATTTCAATCAACTGGGCCACAAAATGGCTAAATTATTATTTTCCTGTCTTGCTTGCCCTGGTGGCAAGATGTCATTTCCAGGCCATCCTCCAAGTTGCTTGGGTCAAAATGAATTGCCAAACTTCACACATGTTAAGTCAAAACACCCAATATTATGGTCACTTGACACACTTGGCTCATCTGCAACTTAACTTTGAAGAAGGTCTCGGCTCACTGCAACACTAAACTGTTGCAAGTGGATGTCACAATACAACCAATAACATTGCACATTTCACATCATCAGGTCGACCTGACACTGGGCACACAGAGGCCATAGAAGAGATTGCCACCCCCTGGATGAAGCTGTCAGTGAGGACAGCACTCCTGGACTGCTGGACGTTGAGGACACCCCTAGCTCATCTGGGCAAACTAGTCAGACAGCTACAGTGAGTCTCACTGTGCCCACATCAACACCTCCCAGCCCAGTTGCCTCCACATCTCAGGCAGCCATTTACCCCCAACCTGTGTACCAAGTTCAGTGTCGACAATCGCATGCCCCCCAGTCCTGGATCTAGATTTGCAGCACAACACTTCGAACAATGAGGGTTCCGGAACAAGTACGAGTGGGCAACCTGGTGCAAGGGTACAGGCCTGTGGGGCTGGTGTGCATGGGAGGGATGCTGTTAACCAGCAGCGTGAGTCCACCGGGATGCCGTCAGACAGGACTCCATCAGCCACGTCTTGGGAGTCTATCTAGAGTCCCAAGGGATGATGGGCCAGGTAATGTTTGTACTCCAGGAAATGAAGCAGCTATAGAGGGACATGCAACGGAACATGAGGAGCAATAGGAGGCCAAGAACACCAACATGGCCTCTCTAAATGGGTTGTTGAGGAACATCAACACCACCCTGGGCAGGGTTATTCATCATCACTCCATTGGTGCAGCAACACCAGGACCACTGACGTCGGTGCCAGCCACTGGAAAGGAGGCTCTGCCAGGGGAACCACCAGACCCAGACACCCCTGCCTCTGTAGCAGCAGATCCCCCTTACCCTGCAAGCAGGGACATCCAGCAAAGAATCCAGGTGGTGCAGATGACAAGACACCCACCACTGCCAGTAACTGACTTCTTCCTAAAGGATGTCGTTTGTGTGCCACACATTGACTCTGTTGACTTTTCCTAAACCACCTACCTGTTCCAATGGAGGAGTACTTTGGACTTTGGATTCCCAATGGTGTGGCTTCTATTCAGTTCATCTCATCCATCATGCCTGGCCCCTACACTGTACTTTTAAGTTCATGTCTGTCCACAATTTTTGTTTTGCACTAATACTTTAATAAATTCACCCATCACAAACTTGTTGTCTGCTTGCTTAATTTTCACGAATTGCTACGTAGAGATTTAAACGATGTGGACCATATGAAGAGGACACACGCTACTTGTGAAAGGAGGGATATGTCACAGGTACACAGTGTCAAGCTCAGGACCATAATCATTACACACCAACACTTTAGCACAAGTGTCTGGTCACACAAATAAATTTAATTCCAGAGTAAAACATATAGGATGTCCATATGTCTGGATTTTTAGAAACCAGACTGCGTAACTCATACTGAGTCACTGTACATATTCCAAGGCACATCTTCCCAGACCACACAGGAAACTGATTTGCCAGACATTGACCTGTAGAATAGGTAAACAGGGAAGTGGATGATGTCACCAGCTTGAGCCTTCTCACATTCCACACCAAAGGTTTCCAACACCGCACAATCCAAAATACAAACAGATGGTAGTACAACAGTACCTGATCACAACCCCATTATGATCCAGTCACAATGTATCTGTTGGTATGACACACACATATGTCAGTGTTGTGACACAGGCACTGTAGCCTGTAATGATGAAACACATCGACAGCTACATATAGGCCATGCAAAACATGTTTACCAATGTACAAAAATTATCTGTTTGCAATCTATGACTACATTTGTCATACCCATACGATGACACACATGATACCAGGGGCCCATCCATAGCACATACAAAACATCCAATGGGCCCATCTGACCTTCCACCGAGACACTGTGAAAGCTATCTTGGCACAGCTCTCCTACACCCACACTTTGTGACCTATATTACCTAGAACAATCCATGTCCACTTCATCTGTCCTAACAGCATCACAAACCTGCCAATCTCACAACTCTGAAATGCCCATATGAGGATGGCATTGTGAAGGTACCTGTACAAAGACAAAACAAGGAGTATAGACTTGGAATCATAATCATGCCACAAATCACATTTCATGCAACTTTGAAAACACTTACATTGCAGCGAAACAAACACTGTCAAAGCCTTTGGCTGGCCATTGTTTAGCTTTTTTGTATAAAACAAACTGCACACATTCTCACAACTACAGTCCATTGTACTGTCACAGTTATATCATCACAGGACATACTTAACACTCATGGAAGTAGACTGCCCCTACCTCTTCACCACTGTCATCCTCACTTGGCATTTCAGAAGTCTCACCGAGTGCCTTCACAGGCTGCCCCTCCACTGGGATGTGTGGGAGTTTCCTATGCAGGGCATGTTTGTGGAGCATGCAGCATGCTACAGTGATCTTACACACTTTCTTGGGTGAGTAGGGGTGTTCCCCACCTGTCCAATCAAGGCACTGAAATCTGACCTTCAGGACCCTAAAGCCTACTCCACGACCTGCTTTGTTCATACATTTGCCTCAATGAAGTGGACTACCCCTGCCGTAGATGGATTCCTTAGTGGAGTCAACAACCAAGGACAGTTGGGATATGCAGAGGTTCCTGCCAAGGAATGGGACATATTTGCATCAATGAGTCCCACACTTCATGATTGTAGCATCTGACATTGTACACAAAGAAACAGTACAGATGTCACTTACCAACCAGCCAGGCCCTCTTTGGTCGCAATTGTGACATCAGCTCGGGTATGGTAGTGTTTTGCATAATGAAGGCATCATGGACTGTACTCGAATAATGGGATACATGTGTGAAATATAGAGATCCACCAAAAAGATTGATGGATTGGAAGTTCTTTCTGTTCTGATAGACTTGTTCATTGGCATGCATTGGCACTGAGCCAACAAGTATGCCATTAATGACTCCCACCACATGTAGAGGTGTGCAAAACTATAAAAGTAAGCCTTCACATTGACTAAACCCTCATGTCAGGGAAACTGGATATAGATGTCAAGGTGTTTCAGCATTGCAGAGAGGACATCCCTCAACACCAGACTGAACATACGCTGGGGCATACCGGCTGATAGGGCCACTATATGTTGGAAGGACCCTGTGCCCAGGAAATGCAACAGTGAAATTTCTTGCACAATGGGCGGTATGCTGGTTGGATAACTAATAGCTGGCATCAGATCTGGCTCCACCTGACAACACACATCCACTATTGTTCACCTATCCAAGCAGAACAACATTATGATGTAGCGATGCTCCATGGTCTTCAGGACTGGCAGTAGATGGTAGACAGGAGGTTGATGCCTCCTCCTTCTCCAAGGGTACAAATGTGTGACAAGACATGATTTGTAACATTAGTCAGTGAGTCCACAGCAACATACGTGATGCATGCCGAGTTTATCATGTGACATAGCATTTCAGACTTCATAGACAGGGCACCCAGTACACATCCTAGCTGGCAACCACACAACAGTCACAAGTGACCAAACTGTTTTCACACACATGTGTCCACTACATGGTATTGGACCAAACTAGGACTTTGTGTAATACAATAGCCCTTTCAAATTGTGGCTGCGTCCCCTAAGTGCAAAAAAAGACCGTCGGCAGTGATGTACCATGCACTGCTGTTTAATGCCATCTGTGCCCTGCAACATGCTAAAATGTTGTTTGATGAGAAGGACCTACATGACAAGTGTATGTGAGCTTATATCACATGTTTTTAGGGCGAGACGAAGTGAAGACAGTCCAGTACTTTATGCTGCCAAAATAGCTGTTGTCTGTCCTACTCCACTGGACATTGGGAACCGCCTGCAACTGCCGGCAGAAGTCGTCATTGAGGTAGGCGGTTGCAAAACTGGCAGAACCAGCCATAGGCTACTGTTGTTGCCAGTGGCAGTTGCAGGCCAATGGCTGTGCCTGCTGGCAGTGACGACTGCATATGTGGCGGATGTGAGTGCCATGTTTTGAAGATCTACTCCCTTGACTTCTAGCAGTGCTGACAGCAAGACCTCCACTACCTGAGCTGCTGTGTACTGCCTCTGGGAGAAATCATGCCTTGTCCAGCAGGCGATAGGGCCTCTCCCTTCTTCTCTCCAGAAGCGTCGAAGAGGCTAGAGGTCCCACCCTGTATAAACAGCTTTTGGTGCACCAGAGTAGCAGTACCTCCTGTGCACAATTTTCTATGTACTTCACCATCCTTTCCCTCCTCACAGGCTAGAATGTGGCCAAGTGTGCCATGTTGACTACTCATGTGCCTGTTGTAGTCTGCGTGGCATCAATGTGATAGACAATGTGCATGTATTGGTGGCCAGTGCCACATGTAAAGTTAATTCACATTCTGTTTCATGGCTTTTTCGGGTTCCAAGATCTCACTTGTGTTGGATGTACATAACTAGGTGATATCTATTTTCTTGTGATTGTTGTAAATATTAGACAACATGTATGTGTATGACAGCATGAGCTGAGTATGCATGTTGTATGAGTCAGTTGTGAGTAATGTGAGCAAAGTGTATGATGCCACAGAGATTCATTAACCCCATCTGCCATTGATAAACTGTTGTTTGGAAGGCGTATCATGAGTCACTTTGCACTTCAGGTTGCCACACACGCATGTCAATTTGCTGTTGTCAACATGACGTACTGTCATGTATTGAAGTGATGGGAATAGAGTGTCATGTAGGTTGTGTCTGCTCAGCCTGCAGTGACCACAGCCTGTCAAATGTATCTCCCAGTAAGGGCCCTGTTGTAGGCTGGGGTAGGGTCCCTGTGACCATGTAACTGTGTCAATGTGCCCACTCTCTGTACCCCAGCAGATCATGCCATGTGGCCAATGTGGGGCTCTAGTGGCAAGTCCTGCCCAGAATGCCTCATTTCTATAATTAGATTAGCAATGGGTACAGAGGTAAGTTATTTATCAAAGCCATATGGGTACTAGGCATTATTGTCAAAGTGTGTTTTTGACTCATGACAGGTCCTTTACTCCCACAGCCCTATTGTCACCTTCTCACATGTCATACTTGTCCTGTGCAGGCTTGCATGAATGACAGTCCTACAGTGAAGACAGTGTGTTGATTCGAGGGAGGCCAGATATATGACTCAGTAGCTTGGTCACATAGTAGAAACTGTACAACGCATGCCTTTATTTGTTGAAAGCCATCTCTGTAGGATGGACATATATATCCAAAAGACTGTTATGTGGTACAGGTACATATCAAAGAAAACAACCCCCTGAGTGACATGAGTCTTCACTTGTTATGCCACATGTCCACACATGGACGGGGAAGTCACTCTCTGTACCCACCATGCCACTCCCTTTAATGTCACCCACGTGTAATGTTTGAGTTTGTACTCTGGCAGTTGGCTGTGTGGACTGTATGCAGAGAGTCAATCTAACAGAGTGTGAATGTGTTGGTCCATTCATGCGAGTTTACCCGTTTAGAAGCCACATAGTTGTAATGTGTTTCATAGTAGCTTGCTTTACAGTCAGGTTGCTACAGCATGAGCTTCATGATGTCAATAAGCTTTCTTAGTCATTGTAGGCCCTGAGCAGGGTAGTGTGTTAGTCTGCAGATGAGAAATAATAAGTTGTAGTCATATCCCTGTACTTAATGGCTTGTATGTGTCACACTTGGGGAGTATTGATAACTTAGAAAGCCCTAGCTTGATGTTTCTGACATGTATGTGACTCAACAATTTGTGAGAAACCTTGTGATAATGATCCCTTGATTTGTCCTTTGCATCCATGCAGGTCAACGCCCATCAAAAGAAGGGATTATGGAGAGCCATCGCCAAGAAGATGTGGACCCTGGGGGTCCACAGCCAGTGGAGCAACCACTGCAGGAAAAGTGGGAGGACTTGAGATTCTTGGCCCAGAAGATATTGGAGGCCCAACGGGAGCTGTCCTCTTAATGTGGGTGGGGTGCCCATCGGACCATGACGACCCTGGAGGTGGCCTATCTGGAGCTTGATGGGCATTTGAGGGCGGCCCAGCAGCCACAAAGGGGTGAGTACAGAGCATAATTCTGCCTGTCACATTGCCAAGTGAATGAGTTTGGTTCTGACAGCTCTCCCTAACTATTAGGGATGAACCATGTGTCACACAGTAGATGAGTGATTACTTGTGTAGACATTTCATGTGGTGCATGCCAATGTCCCTTACATATTGGCCCAGGGACCTAGGACACACCTGGGTAGAATCAACAAACCAATTGCTCTCCAGGGACAACATGTGGCTGGGTACATTGATCATACAACTACTGTTTGGTGTAGTGCGTGTAATTTCAATGCAACAGACCACTACTCCTAAATGTTACTAGCCAAAGGTGAGAAGGTGATAGATCACTGTCCTCAGGAATGTGTGTGGGTAAATGTGTATGTAGGCATCTGCCAGCCAGAGGCCTGTTGGCGTCAGCGTATGATGGGTGTTGCTGCTTCACTTCAGTCTGTAATGTGAAGATATCCAACATACATGTGACAGAGCTTACATTGTTCTTTGAAAGCAGCTTTAGTTCACTTTTCGTTGGTTAGTGGGGAATGCCTGTTGACATGATTTCTGTGCCATCACTGTTGCCAACATTCCTTGTACCTACATGTCAGCATGTGTCCAATTCTCTTTTTAAAACATTTATAAGCCACTGTCTCATGCATGGTCTATCTATGTTGATAGGATGATGTTGGTATTCCCTCAAATATATGTGCACGGCAAACTGTGGAATAGTACACTTACAATGGGGGTGTATTTCATGTTGTGCCACAGACACGAGTGTGTCACCAATGTTTATTGTCTGACATACATTCACCCATCATAGCATGTCATTTGGCACATACAACTGTAATGGCAATGAGGGGCATGACAGGTGTTAGCGCATCAGACCTTAATTTGTAAACTTACAAGGAGATGCGAATAGGTTGATTAACCTTTTGACTCTCAATTAAGAAATTCTTACCATAGCTCCAGTACATAATCAATAATAATTTGCAATCAATAAAATCAATAATCAATGGAGTCAGTAAATGTCACGCACCATGACCTTTCAGTCATGAATAACCACGCCTTTAGTAAGGTTTAGTAAGTTTATTTCCCTATATTAACAATGCCAAAGTCAGGTAGATTAATCTCAAAATCAAATGAAAATCATATAAAAACAACACTTGCTGTCCAAAGCAGCGGAAGAAATGCAATCTAATCAAAGCTTGAACCACAACACATTCTAGAGCTACAGTGCAAATCAATAGCAGTGTCAGTTGCGACAAATTTGTAACGTACATGGAATTCAGCAAGGTAATTCATCAATCATTAATCCCTGTAATCATCAGTCATTTAAAAGGGCACTTAACTACCATTAGATTAGCATCAGCATGTTGGGCTTCATGCAAAACAATTTAGAAACATGAATTTAGAAAAAAACATCTAACTATGTATCGATCAAAACAGCACAGTTGGTACCTAGAAAGAAAAGGCATAAAATGCATAACAGTCATGTTTCATTATATCTACCTATCCTTGGTATAGGTCAGCAAAGCAGAATCAGTTTTCGTCCTCAGGTCATCAATCGATCAGCAAAGCATCAGGCTCTCAGTCAGAGAGTATGAGCCCAATGACAAAATGAATCCCAAACCTCTCCAAAGTCTCTTCCCTAGTCTCAAACCTCGAATTCTCAAATCTTAATAATTCTCTTCTGTCACATTGTTATATCAAAGTCACCTAAACTATCCCCTAATTCCCTATTGGTCAGCTAATCGTACATTTATACTTTATCCAATAATATTTCTACATCAAATCTATAGATTCTAAAATGTGTCTATTCACATGCAGTTGATTGGTTTACTTTAAGATGTTCTAATCATCCAGCTCCTCAGGTAACAATATTGTTGCATCCTCAGCTCCAATCAGTATCTTCATTGTTCTCTTCCTGGGAAAGTACATCTCACCCACATTACATAGAATTTGTCACACTAGCGGGAGCATCATCTCCTTGCAGTCGGTTCTCACGAAAAGCTTCTGTTAAGCACTTTTAACAAGACAATGGAAATTTTACAGTTTTAATTCACTTGGTCAGCATTTGTATTAAACGCTAAGAACAATAGCTTCCGCATGAGGCCTGGTAAGACTAGGCCAAGACACTCGCTAAGTTAAGGCCTACAATTAATAAAGCTAGAGCACACTTCATAACCCTTAATATAACATATTACTACCTTAGGCTAGTACATTTTCAATATTTCATAAGTATTAATCATCAATTAGTACACTTCATGAACACCAGTCGCCATTCTTCTAGGTCACATTTTCAAATGCATGCATTCATTTTCCATGTTATTCATTTTCTACATAAACTCATTATTCAAAATACATAAACACTCATTAATAAATTTCTAATTAGAACACCTGCACTAGCACAGGCAGGCCACGAGTTTAGAATCACAATGTAAGTATCCCTGCCCTTGATGTGGCATCATGTGTAAAAGTGCACTGCACATGTGTAATGGGTAAGGTTTGTGCCCTGGCTGTTGGCCAGCATCATGGAGTGATGTTCTGTTGGAATCACATGTGGTTGGGTACAGCTATTCATCCACAGACCTCTGGGTCTGCATGACCATGGTGGAGACAATAATGTAGCTTTCAATTGGGCAACATTTTGAGTGCCTTCAACAAGTGCTTGCAGATCTCAGGGCCTCCCCAACATCCAAGGGACTAATTGCATTTACTGTTGCATCCAGAGTATGTAATTGTAAGAGATGCCAGACATTAGTGATGATTACTCTGGGGCTTGCTGATTCATTGTATTGTTGAGTTTGCGGACATCTTGCACATGATGTCTACAGTGCCCATTTCCATGCTACATGCGTGGCCTATCTGAGCAACATTTACTCTACCTCTATGACCTTGTTAAGACAAATATCACTTGGTAAAGTTTGCATTGTTGATATGTTTCCAGTGTGACATGGGTATTTCCATATCTTGTTCTCCAGGCTATTGTACTTTTGTTATCAACATGACAGGAATTTGGATCTTAATTTCTCAGTTTATGGTCATTATGCATGTGACAAAATAATGTGTACATGACCTTGTGTGGGATCTGTTGGAATGCATTTGGCATTGGCCTTCTATTGTATGCCATAAGGTAACAGGGGTCTACTCCATGGGGCGAAGGATTGAAAGTGATGGTGTTTCCTACTCGTTGAAAGGTTATTGTGATTGCATAACTTCAGCCATGCAAATGTAGCTGTCTGAGATTGTTATTTACCTGTGGGCAAATGTTGACAGTTCAGATGGCATGCATGTGTCTGGTATTATACATGATGGGCATTTCTATCTGTATTTGCAGCATCAGCACCAGCAAGCAAAGGAGATGGGGCACAGCTGAACAGGGAAGCCTCTGGTCACAGGACCTTGGGTCTAAACACCACCGACACAGAGGGACCCAGTGGCCTGGAGGGCACGGGGAGTGCCAAAGGGGGGATGGAACATCTTCTTCATCATTAGATTCTTCCTCTAGTGGACACTCCCAAGTGGTGGCAGACCCACTGGGGCATCCCCATGTACCATCCTTGTCTGCCAACCCCCTTCTTTCACTGCCCTCTCTGTTGTTCACCACCCAGTTGGCCATACCGGCTTCCCCAAGAGGGTGTGTGGCTCCTTTGCAGCAGTCACCTCCACCCCAGCCCCTATTAACCCTGCTGCCCTTAGTGGGGAGGCTACTGACCTCCTGAGAAGTATCTGTGTGGGTCAGAAAGCCATTGTGAATGCCATCCAGGGATTGGCAAGTCAGCTACAACAGACCAATGCATTCCTGGAATGCATTCATGATGCATTGTCTGGCCTACAGAGATCTTTTCAGGCTCTGGCCTCCACAATGACGGCAGCCAGTCACCCCACACGTTCTGTCCCCCCTCCACCTACCTCTTCTCACTCCAAATGCCCATTTCCCCTACCTACCCAAAGCACACAGATAGATCTATATGCATCCACATCAACACACAAGAGCAGCACACACAAACACAGGCACCGCAAAACGCACCAGCACAAACAACAGCCACCCACAGACACAACAGTCACCACTTCCCCAGACATCCCACCCACCTCCAGCATTACACACACCACATCCATCATTCCCACAGGCACTACACCAACAGTCATTGACACACCCACCACACCCATCATACCTGCAGCCACCACTCCAACAGACCCCAGACATCCACCAGAACCATCATACCCGCAAGAACCACAACAGACACACATACATCCAGCCTGCCCGCAGACACCAGTCCAATCGCCAGACACATCCACCACTCCATCCCTCAGCACATCCACCTCCCAGCCCCAAGACACACAAATACACTCACTCACTCACCCAACAGACACCCACAAAACACAAGCATACCTCCCAGAAGCACACTCCCACAACATCCACACCTACACACCAGACAACCACTCCTTCGACCTCCAAATCCCAAACCCCTTCTGGTGACCGTCCCTGTGTCCCTAAGAAAGTATTCATGTTTGACCTTGACTGTTCCCCTGTTCCCTCCACCCTGTCCCAGACCCAAGAGGCATCCAACCACCTTCCAGCTCCTTCCTTCAATCTTCATGGCCTCCCCTGCCCTACCTGAGAGCATCCATACCGCCCCCCCAGAAGAAGCCCACCCTTCGCAAAAAGTTGACCACTCCTCCCAAACCCAAGACCAACACCCCTTCCAAAATCTGACCACCCAAAGGATGATCCCTGAGGTGCTTGCCTGCCCACTTGATGGTAGTTAGGAGTCAAGTTTTGGCACAATACTGTGCTATTATGGGCAGGAAAATAGACTGGCCAACTGTCTTTGATCTGATTTATCTAGCTCAAATAAACCCAAATAGTTGTTGTTTTATTGGGTACACCTTTGTCCTGCAATTCCTTTGCTATTGTTATGTTGTGCATGAGTAATTTGTGTAATTTGCCTACTGTTGTGTGTGTCTCAGCCTGTTTGCTGTTCTTTTTGCTATTGTGTGCTGTATGTGATTTAGGGGACAGTGCTGTTGTGTCCCAGGTCAAGGGTATATGTTGACTATCTGGATATGTGGGTGTAAATGCAATTGTGATGTCATAGCATTGTGTACTGCCTGTGATGGTAAGTATGTCATCTTGTGTTGTTCAATGTGAGCGTGTATGGTGTTAGACTTGTTCCCCTGATAATGATCATGTATTCATCTGATGGTGTCAGCTTGAGTTTTGTTTGTGCAGGCATGGTGTGTGTTCAGTTGTGCTAACTTTGTTTGCAATTGACTGTGCATGGGACCATTTAGCTGTGTACCTTGGAGATAGTTACTTTAGGTGCATGTCCCATGAGTTGGAGTTGTATGTGCTATGTTGACTTGCTGTTTCACATTGTACATATACATGTCATTTGGATAAAGCATTATTTCTCCCTGAGATACATGGAAGGATAATTCCTGTGAAAATGTTGCTTGAGGGGCATATGCATAGTGATATGTGTCCCAGTGCAGAATCAATACCTGAGAACTCCTGATGGCCCCATCCCTATTGTGCAAGTATGCTTTGCATAGTGAGCTTAGGACATTTACGTCTCTGTCTATTGTGCATGCCTTTGTCCTTCTTTGCGCTGTAATGTGTGTGATGTGTGTGTCAATTGCAGGCCTGTTAAATGGGAGTGTTGTTTGTGTTCCATGCCACATTCATACATATGTGTGTTGGATGTGATGACAGTCCATGGCATGTGAGTGTGTGAGTTGTATTTGTAGGTGTGATGTTGGTGTGTTTTTTGTGTTGTGTACCCTTCACTGTCCCCATGCCTGAGATGATCAGACGTGTGTTTTTGTGTAGTGTTGCAGTGCAGTGTGAGTGCCCTGCCCAAAGGGGGTGTATTGTGCCTGTAAATGTGTCCATCATTATGGATGATTCTCCGACTGTGTACACAATGAGATGTGTACTTGGTGAACGTAGCGTGAGCCCCATTCCATGTGAACGAAAGTGAAATGATCTAATGATCTGTTGTAATGGTTGATGACACAGCTAGGCATGGGTACTTACGGTTGGTTGTGCTCACAGCACAATGGATTTTGGTCTCCTTTGAGGATCATCAGCAGTGGCAGGGCATGTGTGATGGGCTCCATGGTGAAGCTGACTTGTGTGGCTGCCTACAGGTGCCTGTCTCCCTTTATAGACCCCGTTTCTGCCTGCTGGGATGTGGTGGTAGGACCGCCACGGTCACAATGGTGTTGTACAACCTTGTAATGTGTCTGTCAGCAACGCAGGCTCTGCCAGCCTGTTTGTGCTGCCTCATGACTGTGGCAGTCTGTGCTGCCTGGCGGTGCCAGTGGAACCACATCAGTCTTTGCTCTATTGGCCCACATGACTCATAATACAGCGGTCCGACCGCCAACCCGCCACCGCCACGGCAGTTGATGGTCGACAGACCGCCAAACTCGTAATGAGGCCCGCAATTGGTTTCACACATCAAAGTATGTTGACTTTCAAAATTCATAGATGCTATGTTGTGTGCTGGATATAAGTTATATTGCTAAGAAATATTGCTAAGAAATATAGGGGGTCATTCTGACCCCGGCGGTCTGAGACCGCCGGGGCCAGGGTCGGCGGGAGCACCGCCGACAGACCGGCGGTGCCCCGCAGGGCATTCTGACATCGGTGGTTCGGCCGCGGTCAGATGCGGGAAACCGGCGGTCTCCCACCGGTTTCCCGCTGCCCTGCAGAATCCTCCATGGCGGCGGAGCGCGCTCCGCCGCCATGGGGATTCTGACACCCCCTACCGCCATCCTGTTCCTGGCGGGACTCCCGCCAGGAACAGGATGGCGGTAGGGGGTGCTGCTGGGCCCCTGGGGGCCCCTGCAGTGCCCATGCCAATGGCATGGGCACTGCAGGGGCCCCCGTAAGAGGGCCCCACAAAGTATTTCAGTGTCTGCTATGCAGACACTGAAATACGCGACGGGTGCCACTTCACCCGTCGCACCTTCCCACTACGCCGGCTCAATTCTGAGCCGGCGTCCTCGTGGGAAGGCTGATTTGCCCTGGGCTGGCGGGCGGCCTTTTGGCGGCCGCCCGCCAGCCCAGGGCAAATCCCAAAATACCCTCAGCGGTCTTTCGACCGCGGAGCGGTATTTTGGTGGGGGAACTTCGGCGGGCGGCCTCCGCCGCCAGCCGAAGTTAGAATCAACCCCATAGTTTGCAATGTTCATATTATGACTAATGCTATTGGTGAACAGTCGGAATTTCAGTCTGCTGGTCCCTGGGATGGTTTATTTCACAGTTCTCCTCTCTACTATGTTGTGTTGAATGTTTATTATATTTTATGTACACTTTCCAATGTAACTTTGTTTTCCAGGACATCTCTTAACCTTCTTTTTATTTTATTTATGTGTGTAATTTAAAATGTTTGTGTAATTTATTATAAAAATCACTAAAATGTATAATCATTCTAATAAATATCTTTTAGGTTACTTCAGTTGTAGCTTCAAGATCATTTTATGCATAATCTAGACTTTTACAATTTTGTTTGATGTTCTTCACATTAGGTCCTGCACCCTGAGTAGGGTGACAACCATCTGCCACTAAGGATACCGTCACTCCAGACCAGGAACAAGCCTTCAGTTAGGGCTCCACTCCTTCTAGTCTGGATGATAAAGAGCTGACTGGCCCATTTGGTCTGCCTGGACAGACAGCTCCAATGAGTCTCACTCGGTACACACCTACACCTCCCACCCCAACTGTTACCACACTTCAGCCTACCACGACTTCCTGTGTCCAAAGGAACATTAGCCCAATCATGTGCCCCCCAGTCCTGGCTGCTGTTGATCCAACACCATTACCACCTTCAGTTCAGCCAAGACAGTGGGATGGGGCACACTGCATCAAGTGCAGAGGATAGTGGGGTTAGGGCACATGAGGGGATTCTGTTGGACAACAAAGTGAAGCCATAGGGTTCACTGTCACCCAAGCTGCCATTGACCAAGTCTTGGGATCCCTCCATCAGTCCCAAGACATAATGGGCCAGGTCCTTACAGAGTTTCGAGACATGAGGCAGTTGCAGAGGGAGCACAGTTTACAGATTGAAAATCTAAACTCTAATATGGGCACCCTGACTGGGGTTTTAATTTTACACATAAGTGCAGGGTTCTTTCAGCGATATCTTCCCCTTTCTGTGGTCCAACAACTTCTGGGCCAACTATGTCTGCCTGAGCCACAGAAAGGGAGACCCTGCCACAAGAGGAAACACCTGCCCCCACCTTATCCCCTGCAAGTGTGGATCCAACTCCCCCTCCCTAGGAGGAAGTGTTAATCTGGGCCACCAGGAAAAGATAACAAGACCTCTACCATCACCAGCAAGAGGTGCAGAACCTAATTTCCTCTAGAGTGTGACTATCATTCACTCTGTGGACTATTTTCTGGACCCATTTATCTTTTTGATGCCAGTTGTATTTTGTGCCTTGGATTTCAAACGACTTTGGGCCAGATGTAGGAAACAGTTTGCGACTCGCAAACGGCAAAAATAGCCATTTGCGAGTCGCAAACCGGAGTTTCCTATGCAGAAATGCATTTTGCGAGTCGGGACCGACTCGCAAAATGCATTTCCGACTCGCAAATAGGAAGGGGTGTTCCCTTCCTATTTGCGACTCGCAGTGGTATGCAATTCCATTTGCGACCGCATATGTGGTCGCAAATGGAGTCGCAGTTACCATCCACTTGTCCCCATGGGACCCCTTCCCCTTTGTGAATGGACCCTAAAATATTTTTTCAGGGCAGGTAGTGGTCCAAGGGACCACTACCTGCCCTGAAAAAATACCGAAACAAAAGGTTTCGGATTTTATTTTTAAGTGCAGCTCGTTTTCCTTTAAGGAAAACGGGCACCACTTGAAAAAAACAAACGGCTTTATTAGCAAGCAGTCACGGACATGGAGGTCTGCTGACTACAGCAGGCCTCCATGCCAGTGAGTGCCCATAGTCGCTATGGGGCCGCAGTTTGCGACCCACCTCATTAATATTAATGAGGTGGGTCTTTGCGACCCCATAGCGACTCGCAGACGGTGTCGGAGACACCGTTCTGCATAGCAAATTGCGAGTTGCAATTTGCGAGTCGCTCGGACTCGCAAATTGCAACTTGCAATTTGCTTTGTACCTACATCTGGCCTTTTGTCACTATGATAATAGTTTAATTCTCCCCGATTGACTTTTAAATTGTTTTTTTTTTTTTTTTTTTTCATCCCTTTTTAGTTTATTTAGATCTGTTGAATAAAATCAAAACAAACAAAGTCAAAGACTGGTGCTGTATTTCTTTTATTAATGTGTTCATGTTTTACATTTCATCATACATTTTAAAATGTTAAATAATTAAAATGATTATTAATCATGAATAAATTACACGTAGATAATAGTTCTCACATCTTTTAAAAGATGCAAGATCCCAGCCCTGTGCCAACCCCCTGGAACTACCAAACCCTCAGTGATACTTTTATCTCTTTCCCTGTAACCTCTGTTTTTTTATATATATATATAGAGGTCACCAATAGGTAGATATAGTTTGAACCTACTTTCTTAGAAAAAGCATTTATTGTTTTGCTCATAACCTTATCACTGTTTGGTGAATTTTGACAACATTTTCCAAGAAAATATGACACCCACTTCAGCAAATGTCTGAAAAGTTTTGGGGTGTCCCATTAAGCAGGGACCGAGAATAAGGAGGGGCACCAAAACACACATTTCCCAATTCATTTTTATATGGGTGTTTGAACAGTGATAGAGTCCAAACCACTTGACAGAATTACCCCAAATTTGTAAGAAAGGTAGCTCTTGGTTCAGAAAGCACACTTTGACCCTTGTTACAACTTTGGTGGTAAAAGCCGCTTACGGCCGTGCAGAAGACCGCTAACACACCGCCGCGGAATTCCGCCATGGTCATTATGACCCACAGCCCAGAATCTGCCAAAATCCAGACACCCACACAAGTCCGCCACACCAAAGGTCAGTGATAAACTGGCGATAACAAAACCTCCACCGTCACGCCAACAGGAATACGCCCACACTATCACGACCCACAAATCCACGCAACGGTCTTTCAACCGCGGTATTCCATTGGCAGTACACACCGCCGCACTCAAAATACACTCACATATACAAAACACAACCACATTGGACAATTCCAAATACACAGACCTGATACACATACACACACCACTCCCACACATCCAATACAATATAAAACACACACCCACATCACACACAACATCCAAGCACCTCACACAATACACCTCTAAATATCACCCCACACATCACAACACACACCACCCCACACATCATCCACACCATCCCATGGCACCGTAAAGACACCCCAGGTTCTCTGAGGAGGAGCTCAGGGTCATGGTGGGGGAAATCATCCGGGTAGAGCCACAGCTATTCGGATCACAGGTGCAGCACACCACCATAGCTAGGAAGATGGAGCTATGGTGAAGAATCGTGGACAGGGTCAACGCAGTAGGACAGCACCCAAGAACACGGGATGACATCAGGAAGAGGTGGAACGATCTATGGGGGAAGGTGAGTTCCATGGTCTCAAGACACCACCTTGCGGTTCAGAGGACTGGCGGCGGACCCCCACCTCCTCCCCCAAAACTCACTACATGGGAGGAGCAGGTCTTGGCTATACTGCATCCTGAGGGCCTTGCAGGAGTAGCTGGAGGAATGGACTCTGGTAAGGCAAATCTTTACTACCTTATCCCCCCCACCCCACCTGTATGCCATCACATTCCCCCACCCTCGCCCTCACCCCCATCACTCCAACTCCTCACGCATGTCCCAATATCACAAACCACACATCCCAAACACAAGCCCTGCATGTAACACCAAAGCATGGACACCCATCACCAAAGCATGTCCACTGCACATACCCATACACCTCCCTAAAACAATATCACACAAGGTCCTACACAGAAATGCAAGCACTGGGGTACAGGGTCACCCACCCATTGCACACAATGGCACACACAGATGCAATAATCATGCCTTTACACCCCTGCAGGACCCCTACCCAACATCAATGGACAGGAGGGTCCAGACATGTCCACTCCACCAACAGAAGAGGCCCACAGTGATGACAGCAGCTCTGTCCAACTGGATCTAGATGACCAGCCCGGCCCATCTGCGACCTCGGGACAGTCGGTTCCCCTCACACTGTCACAGGCCACTACAGAGCTTCCCTCCTCTGGAAACAGCAGCACAGCACCCACCCAGCGGGCCCATACCTCTGTCCCCAGGACACGTCAATCAGCAGTGTGTCCACCACTACAGGGAACCCAGGCTAACCCACCACCCCAACAACACCAGGGACCTGGGGGCAGTGGCAGTGGGCACACGGTTCAGGGGACAGAGGCCCAGGAACACAGGGGAACTGGGAGGGCTGCTGGGCGACAGGGGGAGGACAGGCCCAGGAAACCCACTCTCCACGAGGCCCTCTCCAACATCATGGGAGTCTACCACCATTCCCAGGAGACGATGGCAACGGTACTGACCAAGTTTCAGGAGACCCAGCGGCTGCAGGAGGAACAGTATCTGGGCTTCAGGGAGGAACTCAAATCCATCAATTCCACCCTGGGCACCATTGTAGATGTGCTGAAGGAACTCGTCAACACCAGGAGGGACACTGTGGCACAACAAGGGGCCCCTGACACTAGCCTGGACAATGAACTGCCCACCGCCTCCACCGGCGCTAGTGGACAGGAGGCACCACCACAGGACCACAACACCAGCATCCCATCCCCTGCAGATGGAGAACCACCCCACAAGTGGTCCCTGAGATCCAGGACAAAGACAGAGAACAATGCCAAGATCCCTGCCAAGAAATGAGACCACCCTGATTTGCCATCCTTCTGTCCCACTTTGTCACCCTGTCCATACTTAAACTGCCCCAGCTACACTTCCTATGCCCCTTTGGACAATGCACCTGTGAGACAAATAGACTGGACTCTGCCATGGATATTCCTCCACCATCGCCCCTGACCATTTTACAACCCCCTCCACTATTTAGCACTTAAATAAACACCCTTAAATCACAAAACAATCTGGAGTCTGTCTGTGCTTTCACAATTGTTTATTTGCAATAAATGAGGGAAATAGCAACGTCCATTGTATTGTCAACATACCTATGTCAAACAGCTCTAGTCCATGCGGAAACAAAGCAGATGTCACACAGTGGGACCCACATCTGTGAAATCGTAAGGGAAAGTGACAACTCAGTGACCATACACTGGGTGAAAATGACAGACAGATGAGAGGCAGTAGAATTAAATCTGATGTAGCAGGCTGTGTTGTCTTTTTACCTGTGTCTCAATGGAAGTATTGGTGGATCACTGTGTTCCTGTTGTCTATGTCCTCTTCTTCTGCTTCCTCGTCTTCACTGTCCACAGGCTCCACAGCTGCCACAACACCTCCATCTGGACCATCGTCCTGCAGAAAAGGCAGCTGTCATTGCAAAGCCAAGTTGTGAAGCATACAGCAGGCCACAATGATCTGGCATACCTTCTGTGGAGAGTAGAATAGGGAACCACCTGTCATGTGGAGGCACCAGAACATGGCCTTCAGGAGGGCAAAGGTCCTCTCTATGATCCTCCTAGTTCGCCCATGGGCCTCATTGTAGCGTTCCTCTGCCCTTGTCCTGGGATGCCTCACAGGGTCAGTAGCCATGACAGGTTGGGGTAACCAGAGTCACCTGCAAATGGCGAAGGACAACTGTTAGACACACACTAACTCATAGGGACATCCCCAGACACCTATTCACACTGTATATGGTCCATGTCCTCACCTAATAGCCACACACGATGCCTCTGGAGTTGCCCCATCACATAAGGGATGCTGTTATTCCGCAGAATGTAAGCGTCATGCACTGAGCCAGGAAATTTGGCATTCACATGGGAGATGTACTCGTCAGTCAAACACACCATCTTCACATTCAGCGAATGGTAACTCTTCTGGTTTCTGTACACCTGTTCACTCCTGCGTGGGGGGACCAAGGCCACATGTGTGCCATCAATGGCACCTATGATGTTGGGAATATGTCCCAGGGCATAGAAGTCACCTTTCACTGTAGGCAAATCCTCCACCTGAGGGAAAACAATGTAGCTCCGCATGTGTTTCAGCAGGGAAGACAACACTCTAGACAACACGTTGGAAAACAGAGGCTGGGACATCCCTGATGCTATGGCCACTGTTGAAAAGACCCACTTGCTAGGAAATGGCGTACTGACAGCACCTGCACTAGAGGGGGATTCCTGTGGGATGGCGGATAGCTGACATCAGGTCTGGCTCCAACTGGGCACACAGTTCCAGGATTGTGGTACGATCAAGTCTGTAGGTGATGATCACATGTCGCTCCTCCATTGTTGACAGGTCCACCAGCGGTCTTTACACCGGAGGATGCCGCCATTTCCTCATCTGCCCCAGCGGACGTTGCCTATGGAGGAGAACAGCGAGCAGAGAGTCAACCAACTCTGAGGTACATAAACACCACTTAATCGGAAAATGTTTGCAAATCGACATATGGCTGTAATAGTGTTTAAGCAAGGCCTAGATATGTGTGACGCAGTGGATGGGGTCCTCCCCCAGTACACGCTACTCTACGGTCCTCCAGACAAACAGGTGAGTACACTGTGAGCATGCTGTATGGGCAATGGCTGTTTGGAGTGGTGTGGATGAAAGATAGGGGAGGAATATGGTGCGTGCTTGAAACGACGGTGAGTGCATGTGCGTCATGGCAAGGGTAGGGATGCGGGCCAATGACTGTGACGGTCCGGACGGTAATATCTTCTCCTTTTCCCCTGTACTATTCCTGTAGGTCAGACCCACCAGAAGAAGGATATTTAGCGTGCCATCGCCCAGGAAGTCCGGACCCTGGGGGTCCACCACAGATGGAGCACCCACTGCCGGAAAAGATGGGAGGACATTCGCCGCTGGAGCAAGAAGACGGCGGAGGCCCAGCTGGGGATGGCCTCCCAACGTGGGAGGGGTGCCCGTCGCACCATGACGCTCCGATGTTCCGGATCCTGGCGGTGGCGTACCCGGAGTTGGATGGGCGCTTGAGGGCATCACAGCAGCCACAAGGGGGTGAGTACACTCTCATTCAGCTGATTCAGCGCGCATTGTAGGTGTCTGGGTGGGGGAGGTGGACTGTGGGTTCCCCTAGGCCAGGGTGAATTTAGTAGGCAAGGATCCTTCTGAAAGCAGGCCCTTTGGCACCCCACCCCACCTGGGTACAGAGCTAACTACACCTAGTCAGGCTCTTGTGACATCCATGTGTGCAGCAATCGGGCATAGCCTTGTAACCCATGTCCCTGTGATTGATTAGGGAACTCCAAGTGCACGGCGTAGTGCAGGGGGCTTCTGTGTCTGTAGTGTCCACCAACTGTAGCGGTATTGCATGCACTCAACATGTCTTTCTTCTGTCTCCCCCCCTTTTTGTGGTCTTTCTGTTCTTGTGTGCATTAGCATTGTCAGGCGGAGGAGCAGTGGCACCGGAGCAGGAGGAAGCTGCATCCCACATGGCCCTGGAGGGCGACACAACGGAGTCTGAATTCACCAGTGGGACGGAGGGCGAGGGGAGCTCCACGGCGGGGACAGGAGCTGAGACCAGCGATACAGACTCCTCCTCTGATGGGAGCTCCCTTGCGGTGGTGGTCCCATCTGTGCCCCCTGCATCTACAGATACAGCCGCCACCGCCTCTACCAGCACCGCCCTCCCAGCAGCCCCTCAGCGTTTGCCCCGTGGCCGCTCACCCAGGAGGGTGGGCATCTCCTTCGCCCCAGGCACCTTAGCCCCTGCCCATGTCACCCCTGCTGCCTTCAGTGAGGAGGCCATTGACCTCCTCAGGTCCCTCACTGTTGGGAAGTCTACCATTTTGAATGCCATCCAGGGTGTAGAGAGACAGTTGCAACAAACCAATGCATACCTGGTGGGAATTAATTCTGGTCAGGCAGCCCAACAGCAAGCTTTTCAGACTCTGGCCTCAGCACTGATGGCAGCCATTGTCCCTGTCTCTAGCCTCCCCCCTCCAACTTCCTCCACCCAGACCCAAACCCCTGTACCTCAGCCTATCCCAAGCACACCATCAGACCAGCATGCACACACCTCAACACACAAGGGAAGCTCAGGCAAACATAAGCACCACACATCCCACAGGCACTCACGCAAGCATCATACACATGCAGACATACCAACATCCACTGCCTCCACTGTGTCCCCCTCCTTCTCGTCTCATTCCTCCCTCCCTGTCTCTTCTCCACTCACACCTGCATGCACTACATCCTCAGCCACTACCTCCATTACGAGCACACCCACCACCACACCCCGCTCACGTGCAGTCATCACCCCCACTACCATTCACACATCCCCTGTGTCCTCTCCCAGTGTGTCTGTGAGCCCACCTCCCAAGGTACACAAACGTAGCCACACACTCACCCAACAGCCATCCACCTCACGACAGCCTCCAGCCCATGCACCTTCACCCAAAGTTAGCAAACGTACACCTCCTACAACCACTACCTCTTCCTCCACTCCCAAACCCCCTCCCTCTACCCTTCCCAGTGTGCCCAAAAAACTTTTCCTGTCCAACCTTGACCTCTTTCCCTCACCTCCCCCACCCCTTCAGTCTCCGAGGGCCCGCCTCTCCAGGTCCCAACCCAGCGCCTCAGCCACAACATCTGCGGGAACAGTGGTGCATGTAGTAACTGGCTTCTGGAGTGTGCCAGGCAGCAGGGCAGCCAGTGTGGCAAGGAGCCAGAGCACGGACAGTCCCCCGCTTCAAAAGCAGAAAAAGTTGGCCAGTGCCCGGCGGGAGAGAGGAAAACAATCAGCCACCAAAGCCGCTCCCAGGGGTACAGTTGGGAGTGTGGAGACAGAAGCGCCACCATCCAAGGTGGGGATGGGGCACAGTAAAACTGGCAAGTCTGGGAAAACCTGCACAGCGGACAAGACCGCAACAAGCACCGCTGCCAAGGACACCACCGCCACCAGCACCACTGCCAAGGACTCCGCAGCAACAAGCACCGCTGAACAGGACACCGCCGCCACCAGCACCGATGCCAAGGACACCGCCGCCACCAGCACTGCTGCCAAGGACACCACCGCCAACACCACCGTTGAACAGGACACCCCTGCAACAAGCACCGCTGAACAGGACACCGCCGCCACCAGCACCGCTGCCAAGGACACCGCCGTCACCAGCACCGCTGAACAGGACACCGCCGCAACAAGCACCGCTGAACACGACACAGCCGTCACCAGCACCGCTGCCAAGGACACAGCCGCCACCAGCACCTCTGAACAGGACACTGCCGCAACAAGCACCGCTGCCAAGGACACCGCCGCCACCAGCACCGCTGAACAGGATACCGCCGCCACCAGCACAGCTGAACAGGACAACGCTAGTGGGCCTGCAGCACTGGTTGTTCCACCCACATAAGTAGCCCTGTAATCATGACTCAGACCTGCCATTGCAGTGTCTGTGTGTGCAGTTTTACCTGTAAATTCGACTTGGCAAGTGTACCCACTTGCCAGGCCTAAACCTTCCCTTTTCTTACATGTCAGACACCCCTAAGGTAGGCCCTAGGTAGCCCCAAGGGCAGGGTGCAGTTTATGGTTAAGGTAGGACATATAGGGGGTCATTCTGACCTCGGCGGTAAAAGGCGCTTACCGCCGGTCAGAAGACCGCCATAACACCGCCGCGGCCGCGGTAAACCGCCACGGTCATTCTGACCCGCAACTGGCAAACCGCCAAAAACCCGACATCCACAAAAGTCCGCCACACCAAAGGTCAGCGAAAAACTGGCGATGACCAAACCTCCACCGTCACGCCAACAGAAATACGCCCATTCCATTCCGATCCACGCGGCGGTCTTTCAACCGCGGTAATCCATTGGCGGTACACACCGCTGCGGTCAAAATACACACACCCTTTCAAAACACAACCACATTGGACAATTTGAAATACACACACCTGATACACATACACACAACACTCCCACACACCCAATACAATATAAAACACACACCCACATCACCCACAAACCCCTACGACAACAATAGCGACTGAAGGACAGAGAGAGACAGCACTGCTTAGAGTAGACCATCACACAGAGGCAAATCACAACATCACCCACACAATTCCCACGCACAAAACACCATACACCACCACACACACCACACTCTACAACACATACAACATCCCTCACCTCATCCACACCACCCCATGGCACCCCAAAGACACCCCAGGTTCTCTGACGCAGAACTCAGGGTCATGGTGGAGGAAATAGTTCGTGTAGAGCCCCAGCTCTTCGGGGCACAGGTGCAGCACACCACAATTGCTAGGAAGATGGAGCTATGGAAAAGGATAGTCGACAGGGTCAACGCTGTGGGACAGCATCCACGCAATCGGGATGACATAAGGAAGCGATGGAACGACCTACGGGGGAAGGTGCGTTCCATGGTATCAAGGCACAACATTGCGGTGCAGAAGACTGGCGGCGGACCCCCACCTACTCCCCCAGATTTCACAGGATGGGAGGAGGAAGTCTTGCACATCCTGCATCCTGAGGGCCTCGCAGGAGTTGCTGGAGGAATGGACTCTGGTAAGTCAAACCTTAAATACTTCTTCCCACCCCCTCCCCACCTGCATCCCAAATCATACCCCCACCCTCACCCCCACCCCCATCACACCTACTCCTTGCAAATGGCTCACCATCACAACCCACCCATCCCAACACCAAGCCCTGCATGCGACCACAAAGCATGGACACCCATCACCAAAGCATGCCCACTGCACACACACATCACCCCCACAAGCCACCCTCAGAAAAGCATCCACAAGGGAATGCCTGCACTTGGGTACACGGCCACCCACCCATTACACGAAATGCCACACACAGAAGCAATAACCATACCCTTATACCCCTGCAGGACCCGAACGCCACCACACCGCCACAGAGGGTCCAGAGATGTCCATCCCACCCCCAGAAGAGGCCCCCAGTGATGACAGCAGCTCTGTCTCCCTGGACCCAGATGACCAGCTCGGCCCATCGGGGACCTCGGGACAGTCGGTTCCCCACAGACAGCCACAGGATACAGCAGACCTAACCCCTTCTGGGAACACCAGCACAGCTCCCACCCAGCGGGCCCATGCCTCTGTCTCCAGGACACGTCAATCAGCAGTGTGTCCGCCACTACAGGGCACCCAGGTTGACCCACCACCCCAACAACAACAGGGACCTGGGGGCAGTGGTAGAGGGCACACGGTCCAGGGGACAGAGGCCCAGGAACACAGGGGAACTGGGAGGGCTGCTGTGCGACGGGGAGGACAGGCCCAGGGAACCCACTCTCCAAGAGGCCCTCTCCTCCATCATGGGAGCATACCACCACTCCCAGGAGACGATGGCTACGGTACTGGGCAGGTTCCAGGAGATCCAGGCACTGCAGGAGGAACAATACATGGGGTTCAGAGAGGAAGTGAGGAACATTACTTCAGCAAAGGGGACCATCATCGTGGCCCAAAACCAGATAGTCACCACATTGCGGGACCATGTGGCACCCCAAAGGGCCCCTGTCACTAGCCTAGACCAGGAACAGCCTACCACCTCCACCGGTGCTAGTGGACAGGAGGCCCCCACACAACGACAGGCCACTAGAACCCCACCTCCTGCAGAAGAAGAACCACCCCGCAAGCGGAACCTGAGATCTCACAAGAAGACAGAGTAGGATGCCAAGACCCCCGCCAGCATAAGATATCCCCTGATGTTATCCCACTGTCCCACATTGTCACCCTGTCCAACCTCAAACTGCCCCTGCTCCATCTTTCCACAGGCATATGGACAATGCACCTGTGAGACTGAGAACTGGACTCTGCCATGGACATTACTCCACCCCCACCCATCACCGTTTTACAATCATGTACCTAAATGTAGCACTTTAATTAAATCACTTATTGCACTAAAAAAATCTGGAGTCTGCTTGTATTCTTAACAATTGTATTAGACATAACGGTGCAAAAATGTTCAGCTACATTGTGATGACAACATACCACTGTCATACAGCTGTAGTCCATGGGCAAACAAAGCAGAAGTCACGCAGTGGGGCATACAGCTCTGAAAAGGGAAGGGAAAGTCACAAATCAGTTAACAGGAACTGGGTGGAAACACCGACAGTAGAGAGGCAGGAGGCTGTAAGTAAAAGTAAAATGGCGTGGTTGATTCTTACCTGTGTGCTACTGAAAATACTGTCGTATCACTGTGTCCCTGTTGTCTGTGTCGTCCCCGTCATCTTCCTCCTCTTCACTCTCCACAGGCTCCACAGCTGCTACAACACCACCATCTGGACCATCCTCCTGCAGGAAAGGCACCTGGCGTTGCAAAGCCAGATTGTGAAGCATACAGCAGGCCACGATGGTCTGGCACACCTTCTTTTTTGAGTACATTAAGGATCCACCTGTCATATGCAGGCACCTAAACCTGGCCTTCATGAGCCCGAAGGTTCTTTCT
Organism: Pleurodeles waltl; assembly: GCF_031143425.1. NCBI lineage: Eukaryota > Metazoa > Chordata > Amphibia > Caudata > Salamandridae > Pleurodeles > Pleurodeles waltl. The sequence continues at coordinate 281,359,199 of NC_090450.1, forward strand.
ATGATCCTCCTAGTTCGCCCATGGGCCTCATTGTACTGTTCCTCTGCCCTGGTCCGGGGATTCCTCACTGGGGTCAATAGCCAGGACAGGTTGGGGTAACCAGAGTCCCCCAATAGCCACACACGATGTCTCTGTAGCTGTTCCATCACATACGGGATGCTGCTATTTCGCACGATATACGCGTCATGCACTGACCCAGAGAACTTGGCATTTACATGGGAGATGTACTGGTCAGCCAAACAGACCACCTGGACATTCATCGAATGATAACTTTTTCTGTTCCTGTACACCTGTTCACTTCCTCTGGGGGGAACCAAAGCCACATGGGTCCCATCAATGGCACCAATTATGTTTGGGATATGTCCAAGGGCATAGAAATCACCCTTCACTGTAGCCAAATCGCCCACCTCAGGGAACACAATGTAGCTCCGCATGTATTTCATCAGGGCAGACAACACTCTGGACAACACCTTAGAAAACATAGGCTGAGACATCCCTGATGATATGGCCACTGTTGTTTGAAATGATCCACTTGCCAAAAAATGGAGTACTGACAGAACCTGCACCAGAGGGGGAATCCCTGTGGGTTGGCGGATGGGGGACATTAGGTCTGGCTCCAGCTGGGCACACAGTTCATATATAGTGGCTCTGTCAAGCCTGTATGTCAGTATGATATGTCGTTCTTCCATTGTCGACAGGTCCACCAGCGCTCTGTACACAGGAGGATTCCTCCTTCTCCTCGCAAGTCCCAGCAGACGGTGCCTAGGAAGGACAACATGGAGCACAGAGTCAAGCAACCCACAGGTACGTTCACACAGCTTGCACAGTACACGATTCGCTATGCATTGAATGGCTTGTATGAGTGGCAATGCAAGGCCTAGGCCTGTGTGACGCAGTAGAAATTAAGCCATGTGGACCCTTGAAATGGCAGCTGCCTGACCTGTGAAGTGTGACAATGGGATGTGAGGTCAATGCGCTGGCGTTGCACACCGTGGCGGTAGGCAGTCGAAGACCGCAGTGCTAAGCCGCATTGGTTAACATTGAACCCTATGGGTTTCAGGAGCTAATGACGATGTGCGCCCGCGGTCGCAGTACGCACTGCCGCGGTACACACCGCCGCGGCCGTAACTGCCATTTTCTATCTGCTTAATCACTCGAGACCTGATCATCCACCGGAGAGGACCTATACTGCAAGTGCTGCTTTGACCTCGGTCTGGGAGATACAATGGCTGCTGCGACTGGGGAAAGGGCCCCTGCCTTCACATCTGAGGAATTGGAGAAACTTGTTGATGGGGTCCTCCCCCAGTATGCGCTACTCTACGGTCCTCCAGACCAACAGGTAAGTACACAGGGAGCACGTACTATGGGCTATGCCTGTGTTGAGTGGGGTGGATGTAAGATGGTGGGGAGGTGAGCGAATGAGGAGGTCAACGCACGACAGATGAGAGCATGTGCCACATGGCAAGGTTGGGGAGGGGGGCCACTCACAGCGACCATGCAGAAAAGTGAGGATATTTCTTTTCCCACCCTGTACATGTCACATAGGTCAGCGCCCATCAGAAGATCGAAATTTGGCGTGCCATCGCCAAGGACGTCCCGGCCCTGGGGGTCCACAACAGACGGGGCACCCACTGCCGCAAGAGGTGGGAGGACATCCGCCGTGGGAGCAGAAAGACCGCCGAGGCTCTGCTGGGTACCTTGACCCCCCTGATGTCCCGGATCCTGGCGGTGGCCTACCCCGATTTGGATGGGCGCGTGAGGACATCACAGCAGACACAAGGGGGTGAGTATCAGCACATTCTGCTATCTTTGCGCGCAGTGGAGGTGTCTGGGTGGGGGAGGAGGGCTGTGGCTATCTCTAGGCCAGGGCGCTTTCTGTAGGCTAGGCCCCTCCGTTAGGCATGGCCCTGTGCCCCCGCCCCCCACCTCTGTAGGGTGCTATGTACAGCTATCCATGGTCCGGCCTCACCTATGTGTGCATTTGTGGTCCATAGACCTGTAGGCCATGTCACAATAATTGAGTAGTGCACCCCGAGTGCGCGGCGTAGTCCAGGGGGCTTCTGTGTCTGTCCTCTCCGCCAACGGTGTTGCCAATGCATGCACTCAACCTGTCTTTATTTCTCCCCCGCCCCATTTTCTTTGTCTTCCTGTTCATGTGTGCATTAGCATCATTAGGCGGAGGAGAAGTGGCATCGGCGCACGAGGGAGCTGCATCTCACATGGCCCCGGAGAGCCATGCAACCGACTCCGAGTTCACCAGTGAGACGGAGGGCGAGGGGGGCTCCACAACGGGGACCCGTGGAGACGTCAGCAACACCCACACGTCCTCGGAAGGGAGCTCCCTTGCGGTGGCGGCAACATCCGTGCCCACCGCTACAACAGGTACAGCCGCCACCCAGCGCACCAGCTCCGCCCACCCAGCAGCCCCTCAGCGTTCGGCCCGTGCCCGCTCGGCCAGGAAGCCGGGCATCTCCTTCGCCCCAGGCACCTCAGGCCCTGCCCCAGTTACCCCTGCTGCCCTCAGTGAGGAGGTCATTGACCTCCTGAGGACCATCATTTTTGGGCAGTCTACCCTTTTGAATGCCATCCAGGGTGTAGAAAGGGAGGTGCATCGGAGCAATGTATACCTGGAGGGCCTTCATTCGGGTCAGGCTGCCCATCAGCGATCGTTCAACGCTCTGGCCTCAGCACTGACGGCAGCCATTGTCCCTGTCTCCAGCCTCCCTCTTCAAACTCCCTCCACCCAGTCCCAGTCCCCTGTTCCTCTGCCTATCCCATCCACACCATCAGACCAGCCTGCACACACCTCAACACCCAAGGGCAGCTCATCCAGACATAAGCACCACAGATCACACAAGCATTCACCCAAGCAACATCCAGATGCAGACATGCCAACAGTCACTACCTCCTCTGTGTCCCCCACCTCCTCGTCTCCCTCCTCCCTCCCTGTGATGTCTCCACTCACACCTGCATGCACACCCCCATCAGCCAGTACGTCCATCACCAGCACACCCTCCAGAACACTCCGCACACGTGCAGTCACCACCCCCACTGCCATTTACACGTCCCCTGTGTCCTCTCCCAGTGTGTGTGTCACCCCCTCTTCCAAACCACACAAACGCAGGCAGCCACCCACCCAACAGCCATCCACCTCACGACAGCCTCCGTCACAAGCACCTGCACCCAAAGACAGCACACTTGACTCTCCTACAACCACATCCTCTTCCTCCACTCCCATACCCACTACACCTACCCGTCCCTGTCTTTCCAAATTGATTTTCCTTTCCAACCTTGACCTCTTTCCAACAATTGACCCACCCCCTCCATCTCGTAAGAGTCCAAAATGCACCTCAGCCACCACCAGCCGTGCATCTACTAGGACCATATTGCAGGGCTATTGGAGTCCACCAGCTCCTAGGGCAGGAACATCGGCCAGCAGCAAGGGGACAGCCAGCCCACCCCCTGGGAAGAGGACCAAGAAAACGAAGGGCCGGCGCGACAAGCCTGAGACGGCTGCCACCAAGGACAGTAGCCTTACCCCCTCACCTGGCACATCAACAAAGGGTGGCAAGGGCACCAGAGATTCAGCGAAGGAGGGCAAGGGCAGCAGGGCGGACAAGTCAGGCAGCAGGCGACCTGACCAGGAGGGCCCCACCAGCCCCATTCAGGGTGTGACGGAGGACACACACGGGTCCCAGGACTCCATCACAGGAGGGCCCCGCAACCGATAGGTCGGATGGCGACTGAGTGGGAAGTATTGGCCAGGTCTGGTTCCCTAGAAACACAAGACAAGCACCGCTGAACAGGGGCCGCTGTGAGAAGCACCACTGAACAGGGCCCCGCCAAGACAAGCACTGCTGAACAGGGCCCGCCAAGACAAACACCGCTGAACAGGGGCCGCTGTGAAAAGCACCGCTGAACAGGGGCCGCTGTGAGAAGCACCGCTGAACAGGGCCCCGCCAAGACAAGCACCGCTGAACAGGGGCCGCTGTGAGAAGCACCGCTGAACAGGGGCCGCTGTGAGAAGCACTGCTGAACAGGGCCCCGCCAAGACAAGCACCGCTGAACAGGGCCCCGCCAAGACAAGCACTGCTGAACAGGGGCCGCTGTGAGAAGCACCGCTGAACAGGGCCCCGCCAAGACAAGCACCGCTGAACAGGGCCCCGCCAAGACAAGCACGGCTGAACAGGGGCCGCCGTGAGAAGCACCGCTGAACAGGGGCCGCTGGGAGAAGCACCGCTGAACAGGGCCCCGCCAAGACAAGCAGCGCTGAACAGGGGCCACCGTGAGAAGCACCGCTGAACAGGGGCCGCTGTGAGAAGCACCGCTGAACAGGGCCCCGCCAAGATGAGCACCGCTGATCAGGGGCCGCTGTGAGAAGCACCGCTGAACAGGGCCCCGCCAAGACGAGCACCGCTAAACAGGGGCCGCCGTGAGAAGTACCGCTGAACAGGGCAAAGCCAAGACAAGCACCGCTGAACAGGGGCCACCGTGAGAAGCACCGCTGAACAGGGGCCGCTGTGAGAAGCACCGCTGAACAGGGCCCCGCCAAGACAAGCACCGCTGAACAGGGGCCGCCGTGAGAAGCACCGCTGAACAGGGCCCCGCCAAGACAAGCACCACTGAACAGGGGCCGCTGTGAGAAGCACCGCTGAACAGGGCCCCGCCAAGACAAGCACCGCTGAACAGGGGCTGCCGTGAGAAGCACCGCTGAACAGGGCCCCGCCAAGACAAGCACGGCTCTGCTGGGCCCTTCCTGTCAAGCACGGCTCCGCTGGGCCCTTCCTGTCAAGCACCGCTCCGCTGGGCCCTTCCTGTCAAGCACCGCTGGCCCATCGGCAGTGCCGGTTCTGTGTCGAGCAGGGCTTCACGAAGTCTGTAATCCACCTGATGGACTGTGGCTTTGCACTCCCCAGGATGTAACAGTGGGCAAGCCACCGACTGTTATCCACTTGAGAGACTGTGGCTTTGCACTCCCCAGGATAATGCAGTGGGCAACCCACCCACTGTATAGACTTGAGAGACTGTGGCTTTGCACTCCCCACGATGTAACAGTGGTCAACCCACCCACTGTATAGACTTGTGAGACTGTGGCTTTGCACTCCCCAGGATGGTAGAGTGGGCATGGAGGCCCCTCGAGGATCTGGCGTTGTGGACTCATGTGGCTGAGGTGCCCCCCCTTCCCTTCCCCCTGAGGTGCCTGTAGTTTATCATCTGATGCCCCAGCAGTGTTCTCTCCAATGGAATATGGTCTCGTGTGTGGGCTTTGCCCATGTGTTTGTGCACATTGGCCCACGAACGATGGAACTTTGGCAAAATGTTCAGGACTTATAGCCTATGTATATATTTTTAACTATGTTCTTTATTTAATATGTATATTTCACATTTCATATTTCACATTACTTCATTTGAGCTATAATATACTTCTATTTTAATGATCATTTTATTTTGTCTTTGCTTTATTCCGGGGGGTTTGGGGTGTCACTCTGACTTGTTGCTCTGCATTGGTGTGTAGGTATTTGGGGGGTGTGTGGGGGGGGGGGTGTATCGCATATGTGTGTGCCCGTAACCTTTCCACCTCCCCAGTGTCGTAGGTGCAGTACTCACCGTTGTCATCTGCGCCAGCGTTCGTGCTCCTGGTAGAAGAGCAGGTAGACAATAGCTAGTAGGATGTTTAATTCGGGTTCCATGCTGTCCAGATTCCTCGTGGAGTGTATAGAGGTGAGCGTTTTCCCGTTCGTAGTCTGTTTCCGCCGTGTTTTTATCGGCGGGGCTCCCGCCCCGGAAAAGGTAGCGGATTAGTGAGTTGTGATACGGTGGGCGGTGCATTGTCTGCCGCCTGCCTGTTGGCGGTGACCGCCGCGCTGTTTGTTTGTCCCGCCGTGGCGGTCGGAGTGTTAAAGTGGCAGGCTGTGTTGGCGGTTCCCACCAGGGTCAGAATTCCATTTTTTTGACCGCCTGCCTGTTGGCGGGTTGGTCGCCGCTTTAACACCGACCGCCAGGGTTGGAATTACCCCCATAGTAATGTGTTTTATATGTCCTGACAGTGAAATATTGCTAAATTTGTTTTTCACTGTTGCAAGGCCTGTCCCTCTCATAGGTTAACATGGGGCTACATTTAAATCTGATTAAAGTGTAGATTTCCTTTGGGAGTGGATGGACATGTGGAGTTTGGGGTCTCTGAGTTCACAATTTAAAAATACATCTTTTTAGTAAAGTTGATTTTAAGATTGTGCGCTTGAAAATGCCACTTTCAGAAAGTGAGCATTTTCTTGCTTATACCATTTCTGTGACTCTGCCTGTTTGTGGATTCCCTGTCTGGGTCAGTTTGACAGTTGGGCTGGTTGCACCTCACACTAGACAGTGACACAAAGGGAGCTGGGGTGTAGCCTGCATATCCTGATGAGCCATCAGTGCTAGGAGGGAGGGGAGGAGTGGTCACTCGCACCTGAAAGGGCTGTGCCTGCCCTCACACAATGCAGTCTCCAACACCCTGGTGAGTGTCTGGGGCCTAGCCTGGGCAAGGCAGGATCTCACATTCCAAACAGACTTTACTTTGAAGTAGGCCTACTTCAAAGGAGAAACTGGGTATAAGAAGGGCACCCAAAACCACAGATTTTAGAACACTTCTGGAAACAAGAGGAACCTCTGCCTGGAGAAGAGCTGAAGAGCTGAGGAGAAGTGCTGCCCTGCCTGTGACTGTGCTTTGTGGAGCTATCCTGCAGTGGCTGCTTCTGCCAGAGTAAGAGGGCAAAGAGTGGACTTTGTGTGCCTTCCATCTTGTGAAGAAATCTCCAAGGGCTTGATTTAGAGCTTGCCTCCTGTTGTTTGAAGTCTAAGGGACAGCAAAGACTTCTCTCTGCCAGCACTTGGAATCTCTGGAGAGACTCCTGCTCTGACAAGTGGTGCCCTATCCAGTCCCTGGGCCCTTGAAAGGAAAAATGGTGGAAATCCAAGGAAATCGACTTCGGACGACTCTGGACCGACGCCGCTGCTGAATCCGGGGACGCCACCTGCACCCGACAGAGTGACCTTCGCTGGAATGCGACGCTCTTCGCAGGCCCGACGCTGCTGCAGCCCCGCTGAAGTCCGCGACTCCGTGGAAGTCACCGCACCACGTCATGACCGATGCCGCTTGAAGTGCGCAGATTCAACGTTTCGCACAGATGCCGCGATCCCCGACTTCACGCAACGGCTTGTTTTTCACTCTTCACCAAAGGTACTGTACTTGGGGGTCTACGTGACTCCGTGTCCGGCGCCGCTGTTGTCGGCTTGTTGGGAACGACTCCGTCACAACGCCGTGTTAACATCTCATCGAAGCATTTTTGTTTCTAAGCGCTGTTTTTGAGTTTAATCTTTAAAATTCATAACTTGACTTGTGTATGTCGGATTTTTGTCGTTTTGGTCTTGTTTTGTTTAGATAAATATTTCCTATTTTTCTAAACTGCTGTTGTGTCATTTTGTAGTGTTTTCATTAAGTTACTGTGTGTGTTGGTACAAATACTTTACACCCAGCACTCTGGAGTTAAGCCTACTGCTCTGCCAAGCTACCAAGGGGGTAAGCAGGGGCTAGCTGAGGGTGATTCTCTTTTACCCTGACTAGAGTGAGGGTCCTTGCTTGAACAGGGGATAACCTGACTGTCAACCAAAGACCCCATTTCTAACAAAGCCCCCTCCAGAACCAGTGGAGAATGACATCCACTACCTCTGTCCTTGGCAGGATGAAGCACTCTGGGCACAAAGCCCCCTCCAGAACCAGTGGAGAGATCCATCCACTACCTCAGTCCTTGGCAGGATGAAGCACTCTGGGCACATAGCCCCCTCCAGAACCAGTGGAGACTGTTATCCACTTGAGAGACTGTGGTTTCCACTCCCCAGGATGTAGCAGTGGGCAACCCACCCACTGTAGAGACTTGAGAGACTCTGGCTTTGCACTCCCCAGGATAAAGCAGTGGGCAAACCACCCACTGGAGAGACTTGAGAGCCTGTGGCTTTGCACTCCCCAGGATGCAGCAGTGGGCAACCCACCCACTGTAGAGACTTGAGAGACTGTGGCTTTGCACTCCCCAGGATAAAGCAGTGGGCAAAGCACCCACTGGAGAGACTTGAGAGACTGTGGCTTTGCACTCCCCAGGATAAAGCAGTGGGCATGGAGCCCCCTCATGGATCTGGCGGCCTGTTGGCGGTTTTACCGCCGCTTTAACACCGCCCGCAGGGTTGTAATGACCACCTTTGTCTTATTTTGTGGAAATCTGTTCAGTAGTTTTAGAGAAATAAAAGAATATCCAAATTTGTATATACAAGGATGCAAAGGATTTGTGACCCCTCTTGATCTCATACTGAGATCTGATTGGCTGCCAATACTTCAACAAGGAACAAAAAAAAATGTATGAAATAATAAAGGGGGCCAGTGTAGGGACACTCTGACCCCTTAGCTCTGATGCTGGGGTCCCAGAGCGACCCCTTAGGTCGCTTCCCAGGAGGCAATTTTGTTATTAGGCCTTTTCTGCCCCCACTGGGGGCAGATCCGCCTATATTGATTAGGCCGATCTGCCCTCAAGTCACCCCATCCTGGATTCCCCTAGGTGTCTAGCTTTCAAAAATGCACAGGTTTTTTTTCTTATTTTTTTTTCTTACAGATAGTGAGCGACCCCTAAGGCAAGGGTCATTCCCTTAGGGGGCAATTTATTTTAGGCCATTTCTGCCAACCTTGGGGCAGATCAGCCCATTTTTCTTAGGCTAATCTGCCCCCATGGGGGGCAGAAACCACTAGACACCTGGGATTTGTTTCTTGCACCAATTTCACCCAAGGGAAGTGACCCCTTAGGTATGGGTCGCTCCCCTGGGGGGGAAATTTGTTTTAGGCCATTTCTTCCTCCCTTGGCAGCAGATCAGCCTATTTATGTAAGGTTTATCTGGCCCCAGGGGGGCAGAAACCCCACCAGACACCAGGAAAGATTTGTTTTAAAAAAAAGAGGATGGGGGTATGGCCATACCCCCACCCCAAATAAATGGGGACAAAGGTGTTCTGCCCACCAGTGGGCAGATGGGGAAATTACCCCCGATCCAGTCCCCAGGGTGGCAGAAAGCCTACTAGATGCCCAGGAATAAAAAAATAAATACTGGGCTGGTGGCTGCCAACCAGTATGGGCATGGTTATCCCCCCACCCCAACTGACGGGGGTAACAGTCTTTCAGCTCTCCCCTGCACACTAAAACATGTTATCCCATGGCAAGCAAGAGGACATTTGATTATTTTGGGTTTTGGTTTTACATTTGGGCCATGAAAACTTGGCTAACTCTCAAAATCATCCCACTTGGAATAGTGAGGGCTGCACTTTTTGGAATTTGGGACGCTGCCATGTAGACAAATCACAAAACCTAAACACATCTGAAAACTAAACATCTGGGTGAGTCCATGGTGGAGTGCTTCACATTCACCTGCACCATTTTCTTACCCACAAGGCCCTGCAAACCTCCAATTTTGCTGGAATTCTCACATTTTCCCCACATTTTTGTGATGGAACCTTCCGGAATCTGCAGTAATCCACAACATTCCTACCACCCAGCCCTGTCGCATCTATACCGATAAAAATTGTGACCCCACTTGTCAGCGTAAAAATATTTTTTCTCAAACTGCCCTTTTGGATCTGCTTTAGTTGCCCATCAATTTCAACATGTTTTTGGCTCTTCCCTGTTACAGGCATTTGGCCCACCTACACAAGTGAGGTATCATTTTGACTGAGGGGAACGTTGGGTGGTAGGAAATTTGTCCCGGTGCGGTGATCCCACACAGAAATGTGGGAAAAATGAGTTTTTTTAATGCTAAATTTGAGCTTTGCTGAGGATTTTGGGTAACAAAACACTGGGAGATTCACACAAGTCACACCTCCCTGGTATTCCATGGGTGTCTAGTTTTCAGAAATGTTTGGGTTTGGTAGGTTTCTATATATGGCTGTTGAGTCCAGGACCAAAAACGCAGGGGCCCCAGCAAAAACAGGTAGTTTTGTATGTGTCCGGATAGTGTTTTGGGGCATTTCCTTTTGGGGGCACTTGGCCTACCCACACAAGTGAGGTACAGTTTTTATCGAGAGACGTGGGGGAATGCTGGGTGAAAGAAAATCTGCGGCTCCTCTCAGATTCCAGAACTTTCTGTCACTGAAATATGAGGAAAAAGCATTTTTTTGCCAAATTTTGAGGTTTGCAAAGGATATTGGTTAACAGAAACTGGTGAGAGCCCCACAAGTCACCCCATCCTGGATTCCCCTGGGTGTCTAGTTTTCAAAACTGCACAGGTTTGGTAGGTTTTCCCAGGTGTCGGCTGAGCTAGAGATCAAATCCATAGCTAGAAACATTAAAAAAAACATCAGTTTTCAATGTAAAAATGTGATGTGTCCATGTTGCATTTCCTTTTGGGGCATTAGGCCTACCCACGCAAGTGAGGTACCATTTTTATCGGGAGACTTGGAGGAACACAGAATAGCAAAACAAGTGTTATTGCCCCTTGTCTTTCTCTACAATTTTTCCTTCCAAATGTAAGACAGCAATTAAAAAAGATGTTTATTTGAGAAATGCCCTGCAGTTCACATGCTATTATGGGCACCCCAGAATTCAGAGATGTGCAAATAACCACTGCTTCTCAACACCTTGTCTTGTGCACATTTTGGAATTACAAAGGTTTCCTTGATACCTATTTTTCACTCTTTATATTTCAGCAAATGAATTGCTGTATACCCGGTATTCAATGAAAACTCATTGCAAGGTGCAGCTCAGTTATTGGCTCTGGGTACCCAGGGTTCTTGATGAACCCACATGCCCTATATATCCCCACAACCATAAGAGTCCAGCAGATGTAACGGTATATTGCTTTGAAAAATCTGAAATCGATGGAAAAAGTTACAGGATAAAACGTAGAGAAAAAATGGCTGTTCTTTCCACCTCGATTTCAATATCATCTTTTATTTCAGCTGTTATTTTCTGTAGGAAAACCTTATAGGATCTACACAAATTATCCCATGATGAATTCAGAATTCTGTCTATATTTCAGAAATGTTTTGCTTTCCGGGATTCTGCATTGGTTTCACACCCATTTCTGTCACTAACTGGAAGGAGGCTAAAAGCACAAAAAATAGTAAAACTGGGGTATGCCCCAGTAAAATGTCAAAATTGTGTTGAAAAATGTGGTTTTCTGATTAAAGTCTGCCGGTTCCTGAAAGCTGGGAAGAGCGTGATTCTAGCACAACAAACACATTGTTGATGCAATTTTCAGGGAAAAACCACAAGCCTTCATCTGCAGCCCTTTTTTCAATTTAAAAAAACTAAAACAACGTTTGTTTCTGTATTTTTGGTAATTTCTTGGTCTCCTTCAGAGAAACCCACAAACTCTGAGAGCCTCTAGAATCCTTAGGATGTTGGAAAAAAAGGATGCAAATTTGGCGAGGGTAGCTTATGTAGATAAAAAGTTATGAGGGCCTAAGCATGAACTGCCCCAAATAGCCAAAAAAAGGCCTGGCACCTGCGGGGGAAAAGGAGTGGCTGCGAAGGGGTTAAATATATTTTAAGTATAGTTTTCCATTGGGAGCAGATAGAGATGTGGAGTTTGGGTTCTCTGAATTCACAATTTAAAAATGCATCTTTTGGTATAGTTGGTTTTCAAATTGTCAGTTTGACAATGCCCCTTAGAAAGTGGGCATTTTTTTGCTTAACCATTCTGTGCCTCTGCCTGCTTGTGTATTCCACGTCTCGGTCAGACTGACAGTTGGGCTGTTGTGAATTCCATTTAGACAAGTGACACGAAGGGAGCTGGGATGTAGCCTGCATATCTTGATAAGTCCCCTGGGCTACAGTGGGGAGAGAGGAACTGGCACTTACACCTGAAAGGGCTTTGCCTGTCCTTACACAATGCAGTCTCCAAACTCCTGGTGTGTGTCTGGGGCAAGGCCTGGGCAAGGCAGGATCTTCTGAACAACAGAGACTTTCCTTTGAAGTTTGCCTACTTCAAAGGCAGAAATGGTATAAGTTGTGGACCCAAACTACTACTGGATCCTGATTAACCTCTGCCAAGGAGAAGAGCTGAAGAGCTGGAGGAGGAGTACTGCCCCTTTGCTTGTGAGTGTACTTTGCTGGGTTGGCCTGCAGTTGCTGCTTCTGCCTTTGAGAGAACAAAAACTGGACTTTGCTGTCTTTTTCTGCTTGTCAAGTGTCTCCAAGGGCTTGGACTGAGCTTGCCCCCTGTTCTGAAGTCTTAGGGCCATCAAAGACTTTCTCTGCCAGCACCTGGACTCTCTTGCCGAGATTGCTACCATGCCAAGTGGTGCCCAATCCAGACCCTCGGACCTTGAAAGGAGAAGCTGATGGAACCAAGTCTGAAAGTCGTGCACAGGAGCCATGCAGGAGACAAATCGATGCAGCACCTGCTTCAAGGCTGAAATATTGATGCACTACCTGCATCATGGCTTGGAAATCGATGCAACAGCTGCTTGCGTCTGCCAAAATTGATGTATCATCCACGCAGTGCTGCTTTTCATCACTGTGAGCCAGAACTTCAAACGCATTATTGCTGAGTATCAAAACCACAGTGAACCTGCTCGGACCTGAGGTTGCCCGTCCGGAAATCAACAAATCACTCTCCTGTGGGAGAGAAAAACAATGCATCGTCTACCCTACCGGAGAAGAAATGACGCACTGACTCAATGTTTTATGCAAACCAAGTACTTTGTGTAAAAATAACACATCTATTGATTTCTGTGGGTTAAGACTATTTTTGCTTTTAATATTCATAACTTTGCTTGCGTATGGTGGTTTTTTACTTGTTTTGGTCTTGTTTGATTAAGATAAGTATTGGCTATTTTCTAAACTGGTGTTGTGACACTTCTGTGGTGTTTTCACTGTATTACTGTGTGTGTTGGTACAAATACTTTACACATTGCCTCTGAGGTAAACCAGACTGCTTGTGCCAAGCTACCAAGAAAGTTGAGCAGGGGTATTCCTAGGTGTGTATTTCTCTCACCCTGACTAGAGTGAGGGTCCCTGCTTGGGCAGAATGCATACAGACTGCCAGCCAGAGACCCCATTTCTACCAGTAACCTTTGCTTTTTTCAATGAATTTCTAGGATTTTTCTGATGTTAAGTAAGATGCCCATCGCAATACACTGTGAGGGGGGTTTGGATGCAGGGCCTGGCCTGGCATTGTGCTGCCTCCACCCATGCTAGCTGCTCCTGCCTCTACTCCTAGCTATCCATTGTCCAAAATCATGCCGCTCCTCTCTCATTACAGCCCTGTATGTCTGTTGTTCTGGCACTGCTTTTCCTGCCTGCCCTGAACAGTTAACTTACTGCTCCATCCACCTCCTCCCTAACTTCTGTTATCCGAGTCCATGCACTAGCCCCTTCCCTCCTGCCTGCCTTGTCCGATGTGCTGCTACTGCCCTCCATTTAGGTTGATGTCCCTTCCCTACTCTTTCTGCCCTTCGTTGCCCAATTCTATGCCCCATCATTGCCTTCCTGATTAGCCTCAGTGCTTAGCTTGCAGCCCAAAGCCTAGTTACCCTCCAATGTCTGTGTGCATGACCCTGCTTCATCCTTTTTGCCTATCATGTTCTATAGACGTGTCACTGCTCCTCCTATCTACTTTGAGTGTTCTTTTAAGCTGCCACTGCCCCTCCCACCTGCCTAGCATGGTCAGATGGCTGCTGACTGTCCCTGCCACTTCCACCCTGCCTGTTTGAAATCGATGACCGTAGACCCTACCTCCTGTCCTCCATGGCCCATTTTGCTGTCACTCTCTTCTGTCTTCCATGCTCTGTAATGCTGCTACTGCTCCTCATGCCTGCCCTGTGTGGTCTGTTTTGAAGCCCCCTTCCCTGCCTTATCTTGTCTGTGCCCAAACCCTACCCTTCCCTTCTGTCCTGCATGGTCCCATCCGCATGCCCCACCTGCTCCCTCTTGCCCACCATGGCCGTTGTGCTGCCACTACCCCTCCTGCTTGCAATGCATGGTCTTCTGTGTTATCACAGCCCCTCCCACCTGCACTGTGTTGTCAGCTTGCTGCCCCTGGCCCCCTTCCACCTTCCCTCCATTGTCTGCATGTATTCCATCACAGTCTAACTTTGCCCTCCATGGTGTGTGGTTTCCAGTGCCCACCCCACCTGCTCTCCATGGTCAGCTTACTGCTCCTGCCCCCTTGCCCTTCCTCATTGCTCCCTACTCTTTGTTCACCATGTGGAGAACCCTATCATCTCCCTCTTGTCTTGTGTGGGCCATTGTTGTATCCTGCACCCTCCCTCCCTGCCCTTCATGGTCTGCTATGCTGCAATTGTCCCTCCTGTTTGTCCGGTATGGTCAGTTTGCTGCCCTTGCCTCTTTCCCCTCTGCTCTCTGATGTCCATGTGCATGGCTCTGTCCCTTCCCTATTGCTTTCCATGGTCTGTTGTTCTGCACTGCTGTCTCCCTTGTGCTGCTGCAACTCCTGACATCTGCACTGTAAGGCCAGCTTGGTGCCCCTGCCCAACTCCCTTCTGCTTTCTGTTATCTAAGTCCATGTCCCTACCCCATTCCTCCTGTCCTCCAGGATCCAACGTACCATATTATCAACATTTTGAACTTGGTAAGAGGGATATTATGAAAAAGAAACATGGGGATTGATTTTCCCCATTGACCTACACTGAGAAGAGGAAATTTTAGGAAGAAGACAGATAAAATAAAGCCCTTTTGGGCTTAAAAACATCAGGAGTTTCTTGCCTGAAGTGGGTCTGTTGGCATGTATGGTTATAAAGCCACTGCTTCTTCGTTCTGCCCTCAATGGTTTCTTATATTGCCACAGCATTTCTTGCCTATCATACATGGTTGGATCGTTGCCCCTGTCACCTTTCCTCTGCCCTCCATGGCCCGTTTGTGGTGCCAGTGCCCCTCCCTCCTGCCCAATGTGGCCAACTTGTTACCTCTGCACCCTCTTCCGAGTCCTTGCCCCTGACCTGTGCCACACCACAGTATTCTAATGAACAACTAGATTGCTAACATTCTATATTTATTAAAAAACTGTGACACGCCTCATTTAATTTTTATGTAATAAAAACTGTAACACATAAAGCATTTCCTTCAGAAATTATAAAAATTAGAGTGTATTATTTCCATAGAACTTATTGTTAGTGCTCTAAGAAAATAAAATGAGGACATATCATCTGAGTTCCCAAATACTGACAAAGCACTTTTAAACTATTTGCTATGTTTAAGTTTTTTATCCAGTTGATCACTTAATTATATGTTTCACTTAGGGGAGAGGATATGATGTTGTTAGCGCATCAGACCTTAATAAGTAAACTTACAAGGTGACGCGAATAGGTCGATGAACCTTTTAACTTGCATTTAAGATGTTCCCACCATAGATCCAGTACATGCAGATCAATAATCAATAATTAATCAATAACATCAATAATCAATTGGAATCAATAATTATCACACACCATGACCTTTCAGTCGTGAATAATCACACCTTTTAGTAAAAGTTAGAATGTTTATTTCCCATACTAGCAATGCTAATGTCATGTAAGATAAACTCAAAATCAAATGATAGACATTCAGAAACATCACTGGCTGTCCAAAGTGGCAAAAGAAATGCAATCTAATCAAAGCTTGAACAATTAAACATTTTAAGGTTACAGTACAAAGTAATAACAAGAACAATTGCGCAAACGATATCACATACATTTAGATTCAGCAAAGGAAAGACATTGAATGTTACTCCATATAGCGAAATTTCATTACTGAGGATCTTTATCTAACACCAGATTAGCATTAGAATGTTGGGTTTAATGCAAAACAGTTTATTCAACACAAAGTTAGAAAACGTCTAACTATGGCTCTATCAAAATAGTGCGGTTGGTACCTAGAAATAAAAAAGCAAAGAGGCATAGAAAAACACATGTGTAACAATATACCTCTCCTCAAGTGGATCGGCAAGCTAAGATAGTCTTCGTCCTCATGGCATCAGTTTGGTCAGCAAGGCATCAGAATTCAGCACCAAAGTTCAGAAAACACAAAGTCTTCAAGCATTAAAGTTAAGCACATCTCTCTTCAAGTCGCAAATTGAACAAAAGCAGTGGTAAAAGCGCAATGGCAGCTTTTTCTCAGTGTAGTCCGGTTAAGTTAGATTTCCCAAAACTACTTCCCAAGTCCCTATTGGTCAAGGGATCGCATGTTCAAATTTTGTCCAATAAAACTACAACTTCAAATCTATATTTAATACTAGTACCCAGTTCACATGCCGCTGATTGGCTTCTCTTGTAATGTCCTCATCATCTGGCTCTTCAGGTAACAATATTGTTGCAACTTATACTCCAGTTAGTGTCTCTATTGTTCTCTCCTGTGAAAGTCAGTCTTACACACATTACACTTATGGGGCCAGATGTAGCAAAGGTTTTTACCCATTCTGTGTCTAAGGGAAAAAGTGTTCATACATATGGCCCATTATGTTACATTTAGCAAGAACAGCATCTTGCAGCAATTGGTTCTTATGAGAAAGACTTTTAGCTACGAGCACATTTGGTGAGCACAGTGGAAAATCACAATTTAAGTATTTAACCAGACATTTTATTAATCGGTTTAGAAATACAGCTTGACATGAGGCCGTGCAACCAGGCCAAAACCTCCGCTGAGTTAAGGCCTACAATTAATAAAGCTAATACATAATGCATAACCCTCAATATGATATTCTACTATATTATTCAAACATAAGCTCCAAATTTCATATTAATAAGCCATTAATAAGTATACTTCATGAACATTGGCAGCCACTCACGTGAACACATTTTGAAATGCATGCATTATTTTTCTCTATATTAATACATTTTCTATGCAAATCCATTACTAAGAACACATGAATATTCATTAATATTTTTATTAAAACACCTGCTCTAACAATGTTATGGCCACAGCTGCAGACTTTGGAACTGGGGAACCAGGTTCAAGTTTCAGTGTCAGCTTGACATCCTGTGATTCTGGGCAAATCACTTAACCTCCCCATGCCTAAATACAAAATGAATGTGTCTTTGTGCAATGTACTTGATGCTCATGTAAAGCACTCCAGTACCTTCAGGTCAAGTCTGTGCTATATAAAACTGCAAAATAACAAAGAAATTAAGTGTTTTGCACACTTCTGTCATTGGGCTATACTTGGACTACAATTGGGTGATACTTGTGCTACATTTGGGCTCTTTTTTCTCTGTTGTCCATCTCAGGAGAATTTGTTGTTATGAAGTTCCCTAATCACATTTATGGCAGTATCCTCAGTAGAGAATGCTTTCAGTTTTTGACTTCAGTTCCATCAAGATGGCATCCAGATGTTAGCACTCCAGGTCCTTATTAGAACACTTCAAGATGCTGATCACCTGGTAGTTAAATGGCAGTCTGCTGCTGGCATTGAAATCATATGTTTAAGTCTGCATTCCGGAATGAAATTCCACTTCATGAAAAAGAAGATATTTGAGAACTGACTTAAAACATGTCACCAGTTTTCTTTCTACAGCGCTAACTTTAACTACTAAGACAAAATGAACTCCCTCATTTTGTTCCTTTCTAAATTAAGGCCCATGTTTATGGATTTTCACGCAAGACTGTGTTAGCACAATCTTGCGCCAAAATCCATAGCTCCTGCTAGCATCATTCCAGTGTGCCAGCCGGGTGCCATATTAATGGAATGGCGCACGGTGGTGCAAAGGATAGGCTAGCGTCTACAGAAAAGACACTAGTGGGAGGGGGGATGGCGTGAGGGGAAAAGGCGTTAGTGGGCCAGGAATGACCCTAAGCTGGTTAGCAACAATAAATATGCGCTAACCAGCCTATCGTCATGACTCCTGTCTAGTAAAGACAGGAGTCATGCCCACCACCCCTATGGCCAGCACAGGGGACCAGTGTCTCCTGGGCATGGCCATCATACCCAGTGCTAGACAGGAGTCCCCATTTAAGGGGCCCCCAATGGCGCTGAAAAAAATATACTTACCTCTACTAACCCAGGATGGAGTCCCCCATCGTATGGCGTCCCTCTGGTGTGGGTGGGGGTGTTCCTTGTGCTTGGAGTGGGCACCCATGGGCCCATTCCAGGATGTTTAGCCATGGAAATGGGCACACAGGTCCCCTAATGCCTGGTCAGACCCAGGCATTAAACAATGGTATTTAGCAGCCTAGCACCATTATTTGGGTCCGCCTACTCTGTGCATGTCATTTTGCACAGTAGTATAAATAAGCTGTTAAGTTAAGGTGTTAGCGTGATATTATGGACGGGAACGCCTACCGTGCATCTAATTAGCACAAGGTAGTTTGCCGCATCATGTTTTATTGAGAATGAAAAATTTCCTACCTATTGAGAAGGAAAGTTTCAATTCTATTAAGGACGCAGAGGCGGGGATTATGCATTTCTTTCTTCACTTTAATTAATCAGTAAGTTCAACATAAAGAATAAAACACAACCCTATATACCCTATGGTTTATAACAACAGTATCGATTGTAACCCTGGGGTCTGGAATGTATTAAGATATCTACATGTCCATGGTACAGGATGCTTCATAAATCTACTTGTCCTGTAAAACAAATCCAATTGCCACTTTGGTGTCATGTAGTGTGGCAACAAATTATGGCAACAATCCCATAATATAAGAACTCTCATAAAAAGCCTCTCTGGTTATGCCAGGGGATCATACCTGTAGTAGGGTTTGCATACTAGCAATTCCTATGTTTTGCCACCTTTTCACAAATCTACATACTGGGACTGGAGGTAGGAGTAGGCAATAGTTTGAGGGTTGGTATGTCCTTTTGACTCAATGCAAACCTACTAACGTACATGTTTTAGGGGTTTTCACCAGCTCTTATCTATTTTTTTCCCATACTGAGAGAGTTTGGAAATGAACTCCTGATAATAGCAGAAGTAAAACTTCTTCTGGGGTTGGGGAAAAAGTGGTTGAAGGACAAGTGAACTTGTAAACTCAACAGATTTTTTAGCAATTCCACACATACTTATTTGCTTGTGCTAAAATGCAGTTCACAAATAATTTCTATGAGTATGATTTCCTGGCCTACTTCTGTAAATTCTTGTTAATGCATGAAAGCCGTGTGCAGTAATGCATGGACATATTCCATGGGTACACCTTTGAGTCTTTCTTTAAGAATTAGGGGACATAGTTATAGGCCCCTAGCGCCATTGTGCGCCACATCAATATAATTTATTCTGATGTTAATCTGGCAAGAGCAGGCGTTAAAAGGAGCCTTCCATTCTTTAGAATGGGGCCCTATGTACTCTGCAGGAGTAGTGCCAATATTTTGGCTCTACTCCTGCAGAGTACATCAATAGCATCATGAAAAATGGCACTATTGTCCCCTACCCTGCGCCCTGGTGCACGGTATTTTAAATACGATGCACACATGGTGGCGGTAGGGGGTGCTAAGGGGTGCTAAGGGGTGCAGGGAAAGTGGTGCTGCATTCAGTGCAGCGCCACTTTCCATAAACCAGCCCCTAGGTCCCTAATTAGGTCAGTCATGTGCCAAGACCTGTTGTTTTTATTAAAATTATCTCCCTCTCTCTCTCGGCTAGCTTCACTGAAAGTGACACCACTCTACTGTTTCATAAGAAGTATATGGGCACACAGAGTAGTTTTGTTCAGTGTCAGGAACTACAGTGGCAATGCTGTTGGAGACTGAAAAATGTTTTTACTTTTTGCCAATTTTAGTTACAATGTTGAGGGCCTTGCAGCTCCCATGACCACCGATGTCAGATATATCGGCTTTGCCAAGGCTTGTTTATTTTCATCTTTCCCATAAACTTGTCGAAACTGGTTACACTGATTTTCCATTATGAATATCTTTTGGGAATAGTACCATGTGCCAACACATTTTACAAAATGATGTTTCCAAGAAATGGTATCCAAAATTTCACAGTAGTTTAGTCAAATGTTTTTTCCCTAGTCACATTTGTTTGGGAACATTTTATTTTGATAGCAATGAATCTTCAATCTTGCTTTCAAGCTTCTGAAAATATTTCTGGGAGCATTGTACGTGGCCTCATGTTGCCCAAGCGTATATCATTTTCTTAGAGTGCTCACCCTATAATAAAGGCTTTGCATTAATAAACCATAAATACAAGTTTGGACAGCATTAACATATGAACACAAATATTACCTTAACTGCAGACAGACTCCTTCCCTGATCCATAATGTAGTATTGTAAACTGGTAGCGAAGGAGTTGTCCTGCAGGGATTTTGGCCTACTTGTCCCAAAAACAAAATAAATATGAAAACTTCTTGTCCTTGATCCCAAACAGTATGTCCTGGGCATCGGGCTATATGAATTCCACACCCCTGTAACTAATGTCCAATCCTATATCAGTCTGATAGTCCATATATATCCACCGCTCCCAGAGTCCTTCCTTGACTTCACTGTGGTCGGTTAAGTTCAAGCACCATCAGCTCACCATGATATAAGTTCATAACGTAATTTATTGAAACCAGTCTCAGTTTTATTTTCTATCTGAGAACTGCTTGTAACTCATAACATCATCCAATATCCGTCTTAGCATAAGAAGAGCTTACAGTCCTGATATGAGTAAACAATAATGAGTAGGTCATACAATACAGTAAATTGAAGCACAATACCACCTCTTAAAACTTGCCCTTACTTATGTTTTCCATCAGGGAGGGGGGTCACATCTCCACTGTGTCGGCTGGGATAATCCTCGCCTCAGTGTCCTTAATAGAACTGAAACTTATTTCTTGATAGCTAGGACATTTCTCAATCTATGTCAGGACCGGAGGCGAGGATTATGCATGGTCAAAGCTTCCTTACTACCACAGCAGCTACTTTGTGAATTGGTTTAAAATAAAAAAGTTTAAATGTAGATTCAGATGACCAATCAGCTGCACTCATAATATCCTCCAATCTACCACCCACTTGTATTGCCTTGGAAGCCATGACTCCTCTTCTGGAATGTGCCCCAAAGAACTACATTGATTCCTGCCTCTGTCATAATCCACCTTACCCACCTTGTAATAGAAGGGGAGGATACTGCTCTAAATGTTTTCTTGATGGAAATTAGCAATTGTCTTTCCCTTGGTGGTCGGCATTCTGCCGTCATTTCCTCATAAGCCTTAAGGCACCTGACCACACATAGCTTAGGCGAACTCTCAATAGCTGGGTACGCTACTGACTTGGTATTGCATTTGGTTTCCCCAGATATTGTAAAAGTAACTCCTTCTGGTGTAAACACTGCAGCTGTAATGTCTAGAGCCCTAACATCAGATACTCTTTTACAGGATATAAGGTACAGCATCATAGCTAGTTTTGCAGAGAGCTTTTTCTCAAAAGGTATTGGTTATCCTGCTACGAAGACAAGAAACATAAAACTATATTAACATCCCAGAGACCTGAGTATCTAGGTTCAGGGGGTCTGGGCATCCTGATGCCCTTAAGCAGCTTGCAAACCCAAGGATGGTGTGTTGTGAAAAGGAGGGTGACCCGCCGATATTGCTGACCTAAATGAATTTACCATGCAGTAGGATAAGCCAGAATCAACCAATTCCGCCAAGAAAATTAAGATATACGTACCTTGGGGCCCCATGGGATCTAGGTGTTACTCTCACACCAACAAACCCATTGACTCCAGACGGAGCTGTACCTCTTACTAGTCCCAGGGGCCTATGCCTGGTGGATGAATCTCTCAGCCCCTTCCGAAAGTCTGATGTCTTCCTATCTGCATCTGAAATTCTCCACACCATGAGTTTCAGGGTGCGATTGACTCTGTGGGTCCAGAAATACCAGAGGAAAATCTGGGCTTGGGTAGTCGCAAGAGAGTTTGAGCAGTGTGGGGAACCATGTCTGAGATCTCCACAGTGGGGTTAACAGCACCAACAATGCCCTCTGACTTCGCTCTTGATCCCGCACTCTTGGTATCAGCGGAAAAGGAGTAAAAGCCTAAGCCTGTTCCGGTTCCCATTCCTGCAAGAAGGCATCCACCGCTGACACCCCTGGATCCGGATGCTAACCGAAGTATGTTGGTAGTTTTGTGTTCAGTCTGGATGCAAAAAGATCTACTGAACACGGACCCCCAACGATCCATGAATGCCCGAAGACCTTACTGTCCAGCTGCCAGTTGCTTGTATCCTCTATATGCCTGGAGTTCCAGTCCGCTAAGGTATTCTGTGACCCCAGAAGATACTCCGCTGTCACTAAGCTTTGGTGTTGGAGGCAGTAATGCCACAAGTCCTTGGCCAGTTCCGCTATCACTTTCAAGCGAGTGCCCACTAAGCAATTTATGTATTGAACTTCAGACACATTGTCCATCCTCAAAAGAATACAGCAGGAGACCCTGTTCCGAGTCAGGTACTTAATCGCAAGGGATCCCCTGTGGAGTTTCAGGCAGTTAATGTATATTCTGAGTTCTGATAGAGTCCATTGGCCCCCCATAGAAATCTCTCCACACCTGGCACCCCAACCCTGCCGGCTGGCATTTGATTTCATGATGAGGTCCGGGGATGATCCAAAGATTCCGTTCCATGCTTCTATGTGGTCAATCCACCATTGTAGTTCCATCAGCACCTCCGTGGAGAGGGATATCATTTCAGAGTATGTTACTACCTGCCTGAGGTGCGAAGCCTTCAGCCGTTGCAGGGCCCTGTAGTATAGAGGGACTAGGAATATGGCTTTGATTGAGGACAATAGCAATCCTACTATCCTGGCTTGCTGTCTAAGGAAGATCCTGCCTTTCCTCAGAACCTTTCCCAGTTCTTTCTTGATTATGGTTAACTTTGAGCTTGGGAGGTTGAGGGAGGCTGCGTTGGAGTCTATGAGGAAGCATAGGAAGGTCATAGTCTGAGAGGGGGGATAACTTTGACTTCTCTTGGTTTATTACAAACCCAAGATCCTTAAGCAAGACTATAGTCATGTTCACACGAGATAAGAGTTGGGATTTAAGACTAATCAATCAGGAGGGTATGGTCTAAGTAATATATTAGTCTTCCCCCTGTGTCCTGAGGTGTTCCGCTACCAGTTTGAGGAGTTTCGTAAGGCTTCATGGTACTGACGAAAGTCTGAACGGGGGAGATTTGAATTTGAACACTTGCTGTCTCCAGATGAACAGTAGAAACAGTGATGTACGCATCCATGAGGTCCACACTTGGACATCCCTGAAGGAGGAGATCCCTGAGTAGGTGGATGCCCTCCATTATGAAGTGCCTGTACACCACCCATTCATTGAAGGCACATACATTTTTGACCAGGTGGTATCCTTTGTCCTTCTTTTCCACCAGGAAAATAATGCTCAGGAACCCCCCCCCCGGGTGGAGTATTTACCTGCCAGTGGCTCCTTTTGCTTGGAGCTCCTGCACCTCTGTATCAATCAATGTCTCTTCGAGAGAAGAAAATTGATTTTAGCTGTCTCCTGCACCAGGGTTCCCATGAACTCTATGTGGAAACCCTCCATAGTCTGTAGTACCCAGGCATCTGAGGTGATAGTCGCCCATCTGTGGGCAAACCTCCTCAACCTCCCCACTAGTGCTTCAGTGAAAGAAGGGGTAATGCTTACCTTTAGGTCCTCCGGGGCGTTCGCCCCACCACGAGGTTGCGACTGGTTCTGTTCTTCTCTCTTCTCCAGTTATGGAAGAACGTTCCCTGTCAGCCATCACACCAACCATTGTTTCTTTTAGTTGAGCCACCGCTGGGGCTTTGGAAGTTGGAACGGCCGGAGGAGCGACCCCCTACCTCTTCCATCTGTACCAAAAACCTTCCTGGGGAATAACTTTTTGATTGAGGTCTGCGGCTTGTCAAGCGATCAGAATGTCACCATTAACTTCCCCAACTCCTTCACAAAGGGGTTGCAAAACAGGTGTCCCTGTGCAATCTCCAATTTTTCAGAGTTGGAGAGCTTCCCAAGTTTTGGATCTAACTTAATTAGTAGGGATTGCTGCCTCCCGGCTGAAATATTGCAATTAGCATTGCCCAAAAGGCACACTGCCCTCTGGGCCGATCCTGCCACTATGTACATGGGAAGGTGTTTCCCCTTGTGCTACTCTGGTTCGGCCAATTGCATGATCTGTGTGAGAGGCCCCCTTATTCTAAATGTTTATCCTGACACACCCTCCAGGAGTTGTCAGTGCCCTTTTAGGGTTCACAACTTTGGATCAATATCTGGTGTAGCCGCCAATTTGCACTCCAATGTAGGGCAAGGGCATTCTACCCTTAGTAGGGCTTGCACCTACTTGTTCAGAGGCTGGCGAATCTTGCTGGCCACCTATTCAGCGACATTTTGGTCTGGTCGCCACTCAGACAACCTAGGATGAAAAATAGCCTCTGGATCGAACATGTCCGAAGTGGAAGTGTCCCCTACGTCGGGGTCTGGTGTGTCCGAAAATAGGTGCTAGGGGTGACTGGAGTCACAGTCCTTATCCGAGGACTCATTCTTGTCTCTGTCAGCCTATCCCTGAATGGGCAACCCTGCATCAGGGTCAGTCATAGGGGTGACCTCGTCACCAATCTCACGGGCCGTTCATCCCCAGATAGGGTGCATTCTTTAACATACACGTACTCTTATGGAAGGCTTCAATGAGATGCTCAAAGCTTTCCAGGAGCCCCTGGTCATGTTTGCATGGTTTCTTGAGAGCCACTGTGTTGTTGTCACTAGGGTCAGCTTCCTTATCCCCAAACATGCCAGCCCCTGTAGAGACCTGGGCTGTCAACTTGGCTACACTCTCTTGTATGGGGGATAGTGCTTTAGCTATGGCCTGAGAGAGGAGGACATCCAGTTCGACCAGAAGACAGCGCTCAGAGGGGCCCTCCATAGACATAGTGGGGGAATATTCATGGTCCTGTCAGGTCTGCATAATCCAGAAGGTGTGAGCACACAGGGAAAAGGAACAAACTTCTGTCCCAAAACACAAAACGCCCTGGAGTTAAAACAGGCAGCCCCCTCGTTGGCTCTTTAGCCAGCCCTAAAATTGCCCTGTGGGGAAACTTGCCTGAGGCAGTAAATGCGGGGACGGGCCTGAGATCAGGCCTAAACATTCCACTATCAAGTACTGTGCGAGGATTTGAAAGGGGTAAGGAGCTCAAGTCACACTTTCTATTGAGCTTCTACCCCTTAGCACATCATGCGAAGCCGATAGATCGTTGCTTAACCCTGCGCGATTTAATTGTTTTTGCTATACCGGGTATGGGCCTCCGATGTGGCGTGAAAGAGCACCCTCTAGTGGACCCGACTGGAAACAAAAAATGAATCTGCGCTCGAGCCAAAGCCTGCTGCGTGGCAGCTACACATTGGGAAACAATAGCACAAAGTAAATTTGACGTAACTAGGCAACGTTATACAAGCACACAACACCAAAAATCCCACAAACTACATTTAATAAAAAAAGGAAGGGAGGGACTCAACTCACTCTCTGAGCAGTGAAGAAAGAGTAAGGACTCGGAGAGTGGTGAATATATAAATATGGACTATCAAACTCATATAGGATTAGACATTGGTTACCATGGATACTGCTGGAATGAACCAGGGGATATATAGGGGGTCATTCTGACCCTGGCGGCCGGTGGCCGCCAGGGCCACCGACCACGGGAGCACCGTCAACAGGCTGGCGGTGCTCCCACGAGCATTCTGACCGCGGCGGTTCAGCCGCGGTCAGAAGCGGAAAGTCGGCGGTCTCCCGCCGACTTTCCGCTGCTCGGGGGAATCCTCCATGGCTGCGGAGCGCGCTCCGCAGCCATGGGGATTCTGACACCCCCTATCGCCATCCTGTTCCTGGCGGGTCTCCCGCCAGGAACAGGATGGCGGTAGGGGGTGCCGCGGGGCCCCCTTAAGAGGGCCCCGCAAAGTATTTCAGTGTCTGCCATGCAGACACTGAAATACGCGACAGGTGCAACTGCACCCGTCGCACCCCTGCAACTACGCCGGCTCAATTCTGAGCCGGCGTCCTCGTTGCAGGGGCATTTCCTCTGGGCCGGCGGGCGCTCTTTTGGAGAGCGCCCGCCGGCCCAGAGGAAATGTTAGAATGGCCGCCGCGGTCTTGTGACCGCGGTGCGGTCATTTGGCGGCGGAACATTGGCGGACGGCCTCCGCCGTCCGCCAAGGTTAGAATCAGGCCCATAGTGTTGTGTTTTTTTTCTTTACATTGAACTTTGATCTTGCTGATTAATTAAAATGAATTTTAAAAAAGTGCATAATCATCGCCTCCAGTCCTGACATACAACGTAGAATGCCAGACTTCATTCTCATATGGCTGAGAAAGATAGTATGAATTTACAGAAAATATGCTCTCATTTTTCTTTCTGGAGCACCTTCCATGACCTCAATAGGAAAATCATGAGATAACAGTTTTCTCTCAAACATGATTCATGAAATCCCAGCAGGGTAAAATCACCTTAGAAAACACCACAATTCCTAAAATTAGAGTGGTACCATCAACCAATGATTTATATTGTAACAAAACATTGTAATCACCCTTTATAAGATCTCCTTTTTGTGACCCACAAAACCTGCAATTCACTACAATGCATTTCAATGGGGTGCTATCATGTATATTAGTCCCAAGACAGCCAATCAGATCTCACCATGAGATCTGTACTTAGGCTCCGCCCAGATATACAAATTTGCAAGGGTGCCTGTACTGCAGGGCATGATTGTTTATGTGCAGGAAGGTATCCCTTCCTGCACATAAACAATCAATAATAGTGATTTGTTACTTCTATGACTTCTGCAGAATGCAGCACACGTAGAAGTAGCAAATCCTCATTATTCAATGATTGTTTAAGTGCAGGGAGGGACACCTACTAGTGTTTTGACTGTTAAACCTTCCTAGTGATGAAACTTTCACTTTTCTTTCCAATCACATGTGTGTGTTGACTGCCATAGGTATGTCTGGAAGCATCATAGTAAGGAATCACCTATGACTTAAAGGTTAAGGTCACAGACGCTCACTCTGAAAGTTGACCGTTCTACTCCAGGTGTGTCCACGGTCATTTTCTTTCTTTCATTTCTTTTAAACTTCAATCGTTTAAGGTTCATACTGAAAGGTGATCTTACTCTTTTTAATTGACAAATACATTGTCTGTTTCAATTTGTCCAGAAATATCTCATTCTAAGTGTACCATTCATCAAAGCCTGAAAAACTCTCTATCTCTTTCCCTCTCACTCTCTTTTCCTCTCTCTCGCTCAATTTCTTTCAATCTTTTTCTCCCACTCACACATCCACTCAGACTCTAATGCACCCACTTACAGACTCACTCAGACACTCGTGCACCCACTTTCAGACCCACCCAGACCCTCATTCCCCCACTCACAGCTACACTCATACCCTCACACACCTACTCACAGACCCACTCAGACACTCACCCACATCCTCACAGACCCACTCAGACTCTCACACACTTACTCACAGACCCACTGAACCCCTCATACACCTACTCACACACTGACAAATTCTACTCACAGACCCACTAAGACCCTGAGGCACCCATTCTCACACCCAGACAAACACTCTCACAACCACTATCACACCGAGATACCCCCATGTAATACCTATTTTTAAACCCAGAGAGACAGTCCTGCAGCTAACCCCATGCAAACATGGCCAAAGGCAGTGTGATGCATGGGGTTGGGTTGCTATAGAGTTGGCTGCAGGCCAGACCCTACTGCTAACCGCTACCACCCATGGCCGAAAGACCTACGTGGCAGTGGTTGGATTAATGTACAGTAATGAAAATTAGTGAACGTTAAAAAAGCCATAGAAATTCACTGAAAAAACAAAGGTTACAGGCACAATATAGTTAGGGAATAGAGTTAAAAAACAATAGAAATTAATTTTAAAAACCAAAGGTTACAGGGACATTATATTTAGACTCACATTTTAAGCGTATACCAAACTGTATTCCACTTTATGCCCTTACACTACACTGTACAGCCCTCTTCTCCACTCTATGCCAGTACATTCCACTCTGCAACACTCTGCCTCCACTGTAAAACACTCTACTCCACTGTACCACACCTTTCCCCACTCCAATTTGTGAAGGTTTACCCAACTCTAGGCTACATCTTTCCACGCTAATACACACCACTTTACTCCATTGTGTGCCACCCCACTCCTCTCTACTCCATCCCACTCCACTTCAATGTACGACATTGCACTCTAGGGCATTACACTCTATGAAACTTTCCTCCACTCTACTGTACACTCTCCACTTAATGACACTCCACTCGAAGGTCATAGATTCTATGATTTGAAACACATTTTTCTTAAAAAACACTAACATTCAATGAAAAGAACATACATTAAACCATAGTAACAGTTAGGAAAACTTTATTTATTTTTTCTATAGAAACCAAACTTAAACTAAACAAACATTAGAAATTCTAAAGTCATAGTTATACCTTACACCTATTATTTATGCACCATCTTTAAATTACTATAACTGTATTCATGCTTTCTATGTAAACCAAACTTAAACTACACAAAATGTCAATATTATACTTATACCTTAAACTATACATCACCTTCAAATTATTATAACTCATGCCCCTCCACAGTGTATTGAACTTGGTAGCCACACTACATTAACTATAACTTGTCACTTAACCATACACTGTGTTCTAACAAATGATTTCACTTGCTATGCCATAGGTGTTGTTATAAATGCTATGTTTTCAGTTGCTATAACTGATATAGTATGAAACGTTATAAGCAGCACATGTAGAAGGTGGGAGTTATAGCTAATAAAGGCGGTCATTCTAATCTTGGCGGGCGGCGGGAGCCGCCCACCAAGCGGGAACCGCCAGAAGACCGTACCGCGGTCAAAAGACCGCGGCGGTCATTCTGAGTTTCCCGCTGGGCTGGCGGGTGACCGCCAGAAGGCCGCCCGCCCGCCCAGCGGGAAACCCCCTTCCACGAGGATGCCGGCTCCGAATGGAGCCGGCGGAGTGGAAAGGGTGCAACGGGTGCAGTTGCACCCGTCGCGATTTTCAGTGTCTGATATGCAGACACTGAAAATCTTTGTGGGGCCCTATTGGGGGGCCCCTGCAGTGCCGTTTATATTTATTTGAAATGTAGCCCAAAAAAGCTATGCAATAAATAGCTCATAACATATTTAAAATTTACTTATTTAAATATATTAAATTAAATTAAATTACTTTTCAGAAGTTTAAATTAAAAGAAAACCAATCCATAGGAACCACATAATAATTAACAACTATTACTAGTAGTAAAATTACACTTGTAGTTTATGAATACCAAGAGAGGAGTAAAAATACTACAGCAAGTGTAAACTTACACAAAAGTAAATGGTTACCTTTGTGAATCAGGCTTGAAGTTTGTTAAAACCAAAAGTAGAAAACTTAGGGCCAGATTACGACTTTGGTGGTCCGTTGACCACCTTGGTGGCTGCCCGACTGCCATAGGGTTGGCAGTCGAACCACCATATTACAATGTATGCAGTTCCATAGAGGAAAGACAGCCGTGGTCCAGCCAGAACCGCCAGGCAGTGCAGACTGCCGCTGTAGCTAGATAGGCCAATGAAGCTGTCGGAGCCAGTGTTTCTGCCGGACACATTACGATGTTGCCTTCTGTCGATGTGTTGTGGTGGTCCAACCACCATGTCCCAGCTGGCAGAAATGGAGACTTTAAAGGAAGGAACTCAGCTGCAGGCAGCGTCACACGTCCTGTGCCACAATGGAGCCGATCACACAAGTCCTGTCACTGCTGCTGCTCATAGATCGATCACAAAATCCACACTGCATTTGTCTGATGATAAGAACAAACACCTAACCGTGGTCGAAAACTCACCAACAGATCGAGGGTCTGCAATCCACCTGGTATGCAGGTTACCCTATGTGGACAAAGTACACTAGTCATTGTGTTCCAGGTCAGAGTTGTCCACAAAGAACGACCCATTCACAGCCACATGACACCTGCTTTGGGCAGGTCACTGACACTGCACTGCCACACTCCACTAAAACACGTTTGCACATAACAGTTTCAGGAACAGTGAAGTGTACAGAACATTGCCACACAACATCAACACCACATCAACATCACACATAATTAAACTGATAACCTCACATTGCTCACATGCCATGGACTGTTGTGAGATTGAAGAAACATATGTATGGATGCATCATGTAACACAAACACCCCTTCTAAGCAACATCCCTGTAATGGACCCACATATATCATCCACATTGCAACACAATGGGAGGTCAATGGATGCAAAATATTTGAGAGACAAATATCCAAAGCTCACAATATAAACAATACCTTCACAATAGGGATGGGGGCATCAGGAGCACTACTAGAAGGATGCTGTCCTGGGACACATTTCACTTTGCACATGCCCCTAAAACACAATTTGCTCATTAACTGGCCCTTTATGTATCTCAGGGACAACCAATAGTAGAGCCAAGAGACATGCTTAGCTGTCAAATGTGTACGTGCAAGTCAAGAAAGCAAATACACTCACCCGGTACACTGATGTGTCTACAAGATACACTAGCTACTCCATTGACAGAGGTAGGAATTGTACAATGGGGGCAAATAGTAATTAGGGGCTCTGTGATTCTTTGGAATCCCTATCTGATGCAACAAATGCTAGGCTATCCAGGTTCAAGTATATAGAAATTAAAAGCTGGGTACAAGGAGAGCCTGAGGCAGGGCTCGTCACGGGTTGGGAAAGTGAAAATATAGGCACCCGGAGATTAAAGAAAGAAGTCTCAAGGTGTTACTGGGCATTAATACAAGCCGAAGATGCTTCTCTTCCATTACCCGTAGAGGTGTGGAAATCTGATCTCCCAGCACTTGCCCTTCCCCATCTTTGACAGGCATCTATGAATATACTTTGTTCTGTGGCGAAATCTGCCCCCTTAAGGAGGAATCACTTGTTCACTACGTACAGGGCCTATTGGACTCCCCGAAGGCTAGCTAGATTAGGACTTTAAAGGAAGAGCAACTGCCCGAATTGCGACCTAGAGGGTGCAGATGATATACACTTTTGGGGGCAGTGTGCGGAAATTCAAATCTTCTGGGAAAAAGTGGGCAAGATGCTTTTTCCATCATAAATAGATGAAGAGATAAGCCTACCAATGCTCGTATTTGGATTATATGAGGGATTTGGGAGGAGCATACACGATACTTTGGAGAAACCTCAGGCGCACCTTTTTTTAACTTGGTGTTTACAGCACAGCGGGACATATGTATTAAGTGGATTTCTAGATTTCCCCCAACTCGTACTGACTGGTTATTGTTGGTGACTTTGGTTGTAGTAATGGCTCGGTCAAATGTCGGAGAATGTGGTAACCTTTTCTGGCTTTTACAGAGCTAAATTTTCTCATTCCTAGACTGGGGAGACATAACATGAATAAACCTTTGGCATGTGAATATGGCAAGACTCCAATGATTAATTATTTAGATGTAATAGAGAGGAGGTGATGTTGTGGATAAGTTCTTACTCCCTCCCCCTCAGACCTCCTCTCCTCAGGTTGATGGAGGCTGCTTTTCTGGTGTCAACTCTTGGGTTAGGGATCAGAGTGAGGTAGAAGTGTTGTGTGATATGGTAGTGGTGGATATGTATGTGTGTGTAGGGGTGGTGTCTGGTTATTGTGGATGTGGTGGCTGTATTTGTGGGTATTAAGGTGGTATCTGAGGGTATGGTGGATGTGGTGTGTGTGTTTGTGGGAGTTGAGTTGGTGTCTGGGGGTATGGTGTCTTAGGTGTGTGGGCTTTAGGTTGTGAAGTGTTGTCTGGGGGTATGGTGTGTGTGGTGGATGTGTCATTGGGTGTTGGGGTGGTATCTGTGGGTATGATAACTGTGGTGTGTGGGTCAGTGGGGGTGGTAGGGTGTCTGTAGGAATGGTGGTTGTTTTGGTGTCTGTGAGTGACTGTTGATTGCTTGCATGCTGATATGTCTTGTGGTCTTTGTCTTTATGTGTGCTCCTTGTGTGTGTTGCAGTGTGTACATGCTGATATGTCTGTGTGCTTGGGGCAGGTAGTTGAGTAGGAAACATGGATTGGGAAGCAGTAGGTTGTGGGGGGAGGGTTGTGGGAGGTGGATGGGTGCCATCAGTGAGGAGGCCAGAGCCTAAAAAGATCTCTGTGGGCCAGATGTGTAACTATGAATGCCTTCCAGGTGCATACCCATCTGCTGGAGCTTGCCACCCTGCACCTGGATGGCATTTAGAATGGCAGTCTGACCCACAGTGAAACTCGCCAGTAGGTCAATAGCCTCCTCACTTAGTGCAGCAGGGGCAACCGGATCAGGTGGTGAGGTTCCTGGGGTGAAGGAGATGACCACCCTCTTGGTTGAGGGGGCACAGCCAACTGGACGGGAAGCAACAGGGAGGGTGGCGATGAAACTGGGAGTGGTGGAAAAGGATTGAACAGGAGCATGTCCTGATGGGACCACCATCGCTAAGGAGTAGCCACTGTAGAATTAGAAGATGACGAGGTCGATCCTGTGTCCTTCATAGCACTCCCCTTACCCTCCGGGCCACTGGTTCCTTCCGTGTCAGTGGTGTCATGACTGGAGCTTCCGTATCCAGAAGCTTCCCCACTTTATCCTATCCCATCCCCTTTGCATGCCTGGGATGATGCTGAAATTATAAAGAGAAATAGGGTCATTACATTTTCCTGATCATACTTGACCAACAGCTGTGAATATTAAGCATTACCATGACACACAGTAGCCCCCAGCAACAAGCTCCACCAAAGTGGCTCCTATATTTGCCACACCATATGCATGCATGCTACATGAACGGACAACAATTGGCGCACAGGAAATTTGGAATCAGAGACAACTTTAATTGCATGGATGAAGTTGTGCAATCATAGTGCTGATTCAACAAGTAGGATACCTTATCACCTTTAATGGTTTGCGTTATGTAGCATTCCACAGTTATCTGCTGTCATACAATAGTAGGGCAATGCCAAGTTTATTTACACAGATCACGCAGAAGGTCATGCATCCATCTAATCTTCACATGCCCAGTATCGAATCATGAAGAAATGATGGACAAAAATCCAGCCATGTTTCTGACAGAACTACAGTAGCCTGAAGAAGGTGACATGGAATTACCCATATCACACTGAAAACACATCAGCAATGCTCACTTCACTATATATAAATTATCCTAATGAATTCATGGAGGTTGTACTAATGTTGCTCAGATTTATAACACATCTTGCTCGGAAATGCACACTAAAGACAACTGGTGCAAAATGTCAGGGAGATGTGTCTACAAAATCCACAACACAATGAATCATCTAGCCCCAGTGATTACTCCTCTCTTGATTGGTATTCCTGACAATTACATACTCTAATTGCATTTGTAGAAGTCAATAGTCTTTTGAATGTTGGAGAGGCCCAGGGATTCTCAAGTACTTGTAGAAGGCCCTCACCATGTGGCCCAATGGGAAGCCAAATCACTGTCTCCATTTTTGTCATGCAAACAGAGATTCCCTTGGATGAATGGTTGTACACAACCACATATGATTCCCACATGACTGCAAGTCACTCCATGATTCATGCCAGCACTTAGGTAGCAAACCTTCCCCATTTCACTTATGCAAAGCATTTTGCTATATGATTCCACGTCAATGTCATTAAAACGCACATTGTGTGTAAAAACTTTAGTCCTACCTGCCATGTCCTTAATTGCTACTGCAGTTGTACATGCCAAATAACATGCAGTGATGGGTGACGGTATGTGTGAGCCACCAATCAATGATGACACCCTCCTGTCTGTGGCACCACATAGAATGTAGCCCCATGAAATATGTCCAATTCCAAACACATGCTGGCATGCACACATATGTGAGGGAATTCAGGCATCATCCCATGAAGACAGGTAGACCATGCAGGAAACAGCAGTAAAAATTATTTGGCAAAAGTGAAAGGAACAGATGCTAGCATGTAGGCACAAGGAATGATGGCAACAGTGATGTCAACAAAATCATGTCAATGGACATTCTCCACCTATCAAGGGAAAGTTTTGCCCTGTGACTGCACCTAAAGAACAATGTATGCTCTGTCACATTTATGATGGCCATCTTCACATGACAAACAGTAGTGTGACACTAGCATTTGTGACACACTGAAGACAAGTGGCCTCTGTGGAGGCAGATGCCAATATACTCCCTTGAGCAGACACAGTGATCTATTATTTCATGTTGTTTGGGCTGTCCCGCTGAGGAGTAGTGGACTGCTGTGAACAAATTACACCTACAACAACAAACAACATGACCTGATTGATCGCTGTACTCAGCCATGTGTTAGCCCTAGAGAGTAAATTGGTTGTGGACTGTACATGGTTGTGTCCTAGGTCACTGGGCTAATAGGCAATGCACATCAGCATGCACCAA
This sequence comes from Pleurodeles waltl, assembly GCF_031143425.1. Lineage (NCBI taxonomy): Eukaryota > Metazoa > Chordata > Amphibia > Caudata > Salamandridae > Pleurodeles > Pleurodeles waltl. Next base: position 281,393,566 of record NC_090450.1, read on the forward strand.
CTTCCATACCTATGCATACCTATGCAAACAGTTACTCATCTTGTGTGTAACACATGGACCATCCCCAATATTCGGGGGAGATGGCAGAAACGAACACATCAACTTGGCAATGTTACAGGCAGAAATATGCCCTGTACTCGCATCCCTTGTAGATCCTGTACTTCCCTCAAACACCCATCAAGCTCCAGGTAGGCCACTGCCAGAATGCGGGCCATTAGGGGGGTCTGGCTTCGACGTGCACTCCACCCATGTTGGGATGACAGCCCTAGCTGGACCTCAGTGATCTTCTGAGCACAGCATCTCAAATCCTCGCAAGTCTTGCAACAGTTGGCGCTCCGCTGGCTATGGATCCCCAGGGTCCGTACCTTCTGGACAATGGCTCCCCAAACCCCCTTCTTCTGATGGGTGTAGACCTGTATGGATACAAGAGACAAACCAAAAGGTTACAAACACAGGTGTTTGCCCAAATGTTTGTGTCTCATACATGTCAGAAACACCAAGCTCAACTTGTCAACACACCACAAGTGTAAAGCAAACATGTTTATAATAACAGGTCCATGACTAAACACTTTTGGAGCCATCTGCAGACTATCCCACTACTGTGCTTGTGGCCTACATTGGCTTAGCAAGCCTACTGACATCAGGTAGCTCAGGCTCAAGCAATATGTACTATGACACGAGTCACAATGAAACACTACACACCACTATGACCTTCTGAAGGGTAAACTCCTTGGACCTGATTGGACAGATACATTTACACTCTACAACATTGACTCACCATATAGAGTCTGTACAGGCAACTACTGTAATATAGACTTCACCCCTAAGACTTGAGTGACAGTGAAAGGGCTGCCATGGTGGGCAGCGAAAGTCTCTTCCCTGTGCATGTGTGGACATGTGGCCTACCCAATGTTGACTCACACCACTTCAGGGTGGGTTTCTGTGGTATGTACCTGTACCACAGAGCACACTTTTGACCATATATGGCAAACCTACATTTAACATACAGAGGTATGTTTGGTCTAATTTCTGCCATATAACTAAGCTACTGAGTCACATGTCCGGATCCCCCTGAAATCTACACATTATCTGCACTGTTGGTCAATTGTTCAATATACATGTACCGGACAAATATGACTTATGTGAAGGTGACAACAGAGCTGTGGGAGAAAGGGCCCTGTCATAAATCAATGACACACATTGACAGTGATGCAAAATGCACATATGTACTAGTTAGGGATTTACCTCAGTGCCCATTCCTGATCTAGGCCACGGACTGAGGCATTCAAGCCAAGGTTTTCCACCTGAGCCTCATATTGGCCACATGCCAGGATCTGCAGGACTACAGGTAGTAGGCACAGTGCCACAGTTGCATAGCCAGAGTAACTCTACCCCAGCCTGGACTATTTCCCATCCAGGGAGATACATTTGAAAGGCCCTGGTCTTTGCAGGCTGAGTATACATAACCTACATGACACTCACATTTCCATCACTTCCAAGCATGACTCTACATCACGAGGACATCATCAATGTTTCTTGTGTGGCACTCAGAAGGGCATAGTGAATCATTATATGCCTCTCATACAACAGTGTGGCAAGGCCAGATGTGTGATTAAACATCTTTGGCACAATACACATTACTTACAAGATCCTCAAATGACTCAAACAGTATGCATACACAGCACATGCTGTCATGCACATACATGTTGTTTGACATTTACAACAATCATATCCATTGTGTTTTTGTATGGTGTAAAGTCCCCTTGCCTAGATATATGACTGCAACAGAAGGATGAGCTAGACCTTAAAACACATCACACAACACAATGTGACTGTGGAATACATAGAGTACCTTGCTCCACTACCTGCACCACATACATCCCATTGATGCCACAAAAAATGTGACAACAGGCACACAACAAGTCTAACTGGCACATAGGGGCTCATTGTAGCCTGTGAGGAGGGAAAGGATGGTGCTGAACAGAGTCAAATGTGCCTATGAGGTGCTTACCTGCTTCTCTGGTGAGCCATAGAGCTGACTATACAGGGGAAGAACCTCATCCACGAGCTTCTGCAGCTTCTATGGAGAGAAAGCAGGGGCCCTTTCACCTGCTGGTAGTAGAATGATTGCTCCCAGAGGAAGCACCAAGGAGCTGACGTGGTGGAAGTGTTGATGGCAGCAGTGTTAGGAGTCAAGTGAGTGAATTTGCAAAGCACAGCCTACATGTACTCACATATGGAGTCATCACCACCGATGATCACTGCCATTGGCCCACGGCCACCGCAGGCAACAATGTTAGCCTATGGCTGTGTGTAAAGCAGTTGAAACCACCCACCAAGTGGACGATTTCTGCCAGTGGTCGAGGTGATTCCTAATGTCCAGTGCAGTAGGTCAGGCATCCGCCATTTTGGTGGTTGGAAAACAGTTGTGGCCCCTGAAAAATGTGTCACAACACAAATATATGTGTATGATCATCACCATTACCGTAAAGGAGCCTTGATGTGTTGGCTTCTATAACACAATCAATAGTGTAATGTGTTGCCAGTCACAGATGGCATAAAACAGGGGTTTGCGAATCAGCGCCGGTGAAAGTATTTTTTGCGGCTTGTATCAACAGTCAGATTTAGTGGGGCACATGAGGAGCAGATAGTTGGGTGATGTCCAAATTCATGTTGTACACACATGTAAAGGTAGCGATGGGGTCACATTTGGACCTTGAGTAGTACACAGTTTGTATGTGTAGTGGGTGTAATGTTATTCCAGTAATTCCTGCATTATGAAATGGACTTTTGTTGTATACATCATGTATGTTTGTGTGCACACATTTACTAATGATCCAACTCATCTGATGTCACAAATAGGTACCCTGGGAGAGGGAGGAGGTGACAAGCTCCAGTCTACCTTCCACAGTCAGACCTTCAAACCAAGGAAAAACGTCACATAATAAAACTGTTCTGTCTGAATTGGCAAATTAATGTGGAGTGATGTCGTCAGTTAGAGCCCGACATAATGCTTGAAAATAGTAATCCAAGATGCATACCACCCATTGTGAGAGTCATGGCAGTATTATACTTCCTGGCCACAGGGTCCCTTCAACATACAGTAGCCATATCTGGTGGCATGTCACAAACCTATGGGCAGTGGTGTGTTAAGAGACTTGCTACCAGCACTGCTGAAACCCATTGACAGCTATATCAGGTTCTTCAGATGTGAGGATGTGGCCAGTGTGAAGGATAATTCTATGGTTTTGCTCGCTTTCCAAATGTGGTGGGAGACATTGATGGGACACATGTTGCCTTGGTGTCACAGTATCCCAATGAACAATTCTATTGAAACTGGAAGAACTTTCATTCTATCAATGTGCCAGTTGTCTGCTCGTCAGATCTCTGCAGCTCAAATGTTTCTGCCTGGTTCCCTGGATCAGTCCAAGATTCCTTTGTAATGCAGAACAACACCATACTGCAGCTGATGTCACAACTGCAACCAGAGAGGGCCTGGCTGGTTGGTAGGTCACATCTGTCCTGATTTGTGTGTACAATGTTAGGTGCTACAGTCATGAAGTGAGTGACTAATTGTGGCACCCATGTCTCTTTCCAAAATAGGAGACTCAGCATATCCAAATTGTACTTGGTTGTTAACACTGCTGAGGAATCCAACTACGCCAGGGGAAGTCCACTTCAAAAAGGCTCATGGAAGAACACAGGGGGCAGTGGGGCAGGTGTTTGGGCTCCTGGAGGCCAGATTTCACTGTCTGGACAAGACTAAGGGAGCCCTCCTCTACTCACCTAGGAAGGTGTGTCAGATCGCCTTAGCATGCAGCATGCTCCATAACATAGTCCTGTGGAGCAATATCCCTGCATCCCAGAGGAAGGGGAGCCTGCGGTGCTACCGGTGATTATCCTGAAATGCCAAATGAAAATGATAGTGGTGAAGAGGAAGGGGCTGACTTGCAACAAGATCTCATCGACAGCTTCTTCTCATGAGTGTACGTATGTCATGTGATGTCATGACTTTGACTGTACAATTAACTGTAGTTGTGAAAAGATGTGCAGTAAATTCTTGGAAATAGTTAGGGAGCTGATGTTCAGGCAAAATCAGCCAAAGGGTGTTTGATGAGGTAGCTTTGGACACATCCACATCTTGATGATGTTGCTTTGTTTGTATTAGATTTATTGTAATGTACTTTGTTTTCCAAATGCTTGCTATGTGACTTGTGTCACATGTATGCTTTCAAACCTATACTCTTTGTTTTGCTCTTTATTTAGGTACCTTCTCCATGACATCTTATGTGGGTTTTTCAGAGCTGTGACATTAGCAGGTATGGGATGCTGTTCAGACTTACGAAGTGGTCATGGATTGTTCCAGGGAATATAGGTCACAGACTTTGGGTTTTGAAGACCTGTGCCAAGACAGCTTGCACAGTGATAGGAAGGAAGTTTAGAAGGCTCCGTTGGACTTGTTCCTTGTCGTGTGGTGGTCCTGATGCATCATGTGTGAAATCATGTGGTCAGAAAATATGTAGTCTTAGGCCAAAATTATGTTAGTTTCCGTTTACATTGGCTAAACTCTCTTTTTTATGAACTGTATGTAGCTGTTGATGTGTTTCATCATTGTAGGCCATTTGTTTGTGTCATACCACCAGATGGCAAACCACTCAATTGTAATGACCCTGTGATCAGAAACTGTTGTACTGCCATCTGTCTGAGTCTTGCATTATATGTTGTATTACTTTTGTGTGGTAGGTGATATGGCGTCAACTGATGACATCAACCACTTTAATGTTGACCTATTTATACAGGACAATGCCTGATAAATCCCTTCCTTCCCTGGTCTGGAGGTCTGTACCTGTAAATTTGAACATTTACCCAGTATGATTCAATCATGTATGATTTGCTGTGTTGCAGACATATTGAAAGCCTGCGCACTGAACAATGTAATGCAATTTCTTCTTTGACAAGACACTTGTATGTATGTGTTTTTGTGGAATGTTGTATTCCTGAGCTGGACACTGTGTACATTCAAGATATCTCTGCTTGCACAGGTACCTTGGATCATCATCGTGTGGAATACATGGTCTGGCATATCTACATGGCTAAATGTGAAATTAAAGTCAGCAGCCAATGAGCTTGTGACAGGTGTTTTTATTTCAGTGCACAAACATAAATTAAAACTGGGACATGAAGGAAAATTAAAGTAAAGTGAAGGAGTCAGTCATGGTGGATGAAATTATTGGAGTAAATGCCACACCATTAGAAGTCCAAAGTCCAGAGTACTCCTTTCATTAGAAATGGAAAGTGGTTCGGGATCAGTCAACAGAATGAATATAGAGCACACAAGGGAGGACATTATGGAAGCGGTCACTTGCTGGCATTGGTGGGTGTCTTGCCATCCTCACATCCTGGATTCTATGCTGGGTGTTCCTGTTTACGAGGGGGTACCAGCTGCTGCAGAGGCAGAGGTGTCTGAGGAAGGTTGTGCCTCTGGCAGGGCCTCCCTTCCTGTGGGTGACACAGATGTATTTGGCTCTGATGTAGTTGCCACACAGGAAGAGGTAGATGTTGAGAAAAAAAGCCCTGCTCAAGGCGGTGCTGATTTTCCACAGTATCCCTTTTAGGATGCCCATGTTGTCATTGTGGGCATCCATTTTGTCTGTAATGGCCCTCTGTAGCTGCTCAATGTCCCAGAGTTCAGTCAACAATTGGTCCATCACGCTTTGGGACTCCTGATAGATCTCCAAGATGTGGCTAATGGTATCCTTGCCAACAGCATCCCCAGTTGCATCACTGTTCTGGCCCACAACATCCCTCCCATGCACACTACCCCTGTGAGTATGTCCCTTTGGCACAGGGTGCCCTCTCCACTCACTGTCAGGAGTGTCAAGTTCAACCTCAGGACCCAGGACTGAGGGCACCAGATGGTTGAAACAGTGCTCGGTACACAGGTTTGGGGGCCCATCATTGCCTGGGATGTTGATGCACCAGGGCTGGGAGATGACATTGTGGGCACAGTGACATTCACTGTTGCCACCTGACCAGGTTTCCCGGATGGGGCAGGACCATCCTTCATGTCCACAAGTCCAGGAATGTTGTTGTCATTGAGGGCAGATCCAGTTGGGGAATAGGAGTCTGTTGGGTGGCCTCAGTGGGCCCAGGTGCAGCTCGACCTGTTGATGAAGGAAGTACATTGTTAGTGGTTGAAGTGTGACATCAACCTCCTCAGCTTTTGTGTTACAGTAAGCAGAGACATTGAATATTCGTAAGTTCTATGTGAGTCTTTTGTGCCATGTTACCATGGTATTGGAGTATTTTACATGACATGTGCAAAGCTTTCCTAAACTATTAGACTCAAGCAGCTCATGAGATGTGCAGATCAGTTGCACATTGGATGATAGACTGTAAGTGATATCTTACCAACAGTGAAGTCACCACAGTGTAGAATCAGCATGTGCTTTTGACCATTTGGAGGCCTAGTTGAGTAAGATACATGCAAAAACAGGACTTTTCAGTATATGTCACTGCAGTCATCATGTGTGCAGTGCTATGCCAATGTATTTGCAGCTTAAGGTCTTAGGAGCACTTGGTGTACACACTTGGCAAAGTGTAATTCCTGTCCTCAATAGTGTAATCTTGGGTATCAGGTCATGATGGAGCTAGGTAGGCAGAAACATCTCTGAATTGAGCATGATCTGTATATTGCTCATTCGTAGGTGGGTAGACTTCAATTGAGAGTTAATACACAGGGGTAATTGGGTGAGTAAACACTGGGCTGGTGGTTGGAGTAACAGAAACAGGACCTGCTGGCCTTAGCAATCAGATCACTCTGTTTACTTCTTACACTTGACAAATGGTATCCTCCCAGGTGAACACTGGGCTGGTGGTTGGAGTTACTGATACAGGACCTCCTGGGAGTGGCAGTCAGGTCAATCCTCTACTACACACAGTATACACATGGTATCCTCCCAAGTGAGTACACTTCAATTGAGAGTTAAGGCACAGGCATAACTGGGCAAGTGAGGACTGAGCTGGTAGTTGGAGTTACAGAAACCTGGCCTCCTGGCATTAGTAGTCAGATCACTCCATCTACTTTCCACACTTGACAAATGGTATCCTCCAACGTGATTACACTTCAATTGAGCGTTAAGATACAGGGGTAATTGGGCAAGTGAGCACTGGGCTGGTGGTCGGTGTTACAGAAACAAGGCTTCCTGGGAGCTGCAGTCATGTCACTCCCTCTAATACACACATGAGCCAATTTATGGGCATTACATATCTGTATGAAGACTGCATTTAGGTTTGAGCATGCATTTACATGTTGAGACATACCATGGATCCTTGGATTTTTTTGATATTGTAAGATTTACAGGCACCATTTCGACATTTGGCACTTAATGGACCTTGGTAGCTGTGATGTTGGGTCCAACAATACACACTGACAGTGTTAAAACTCAGATTCTCTGATTATTGAATGTTGGTTAAGAACATGAACAAGACAGTGGCCAAAGCTGAGGTGTGACCATGCAGGACATTGCAGTTTTGTTAAAAATGTTGTGTTGTAAATTACTAGACTCCTACTCCCCCAAGTATTCCTGCGAAGCCCTCAGGATGCAGGATGGCCAAGACCTTCTCCTCCCAGTGAAAGAGTCTTAATGGGGCAGTGGGAGGGTCACTGTTAGCCTTGTTGACCTCCAGCTGCTGCATGGAGGCCAGGTAACAAGACATTGCTCTCAGGTTGCTCCACCTCTTCCTAATGTCCTCCTTTGTGCACACGGTGGTGCCTACAGCATTCATTCTGTCGACGATTCTTTGCCACTGTTCCATTTTCCTACTGAAAAGAGTATGCTGGACTTGGGCTCCAAACAAGTGAGGCTCTACTCTTATGATTTCATCCACCATGATTCTCAACTCATCTTCCGAAAAACAGGCATTTTTAGAACGTGATATGGTGGACAACTAAAGTGGTTGACAGGGACTTAATTAACAGAGGAAGTGCAATAGGGAGTGGTTAGAAAAAAGTGTGCGGAAGGTCTTAAGTGGGTGGTGAAAAAAATAACAGGGTACCTGATCTAGTTTAAAATGAGGAAATGGTGGTCAGTGTTCTTCAGAGTGCAGGGAAATGCAAAGGATTGTAGTCTGTGAAGGGGTGTGTTATATAGTGTGATTTGCAGGTGTTTCCACTGGGCCAATGAATGTCGGCTGTGTTGTTTTTGTGTTGAGCCAATAAGTACTTGTCGGGTACACTGCTGAGCGAGGATTGCGGCGGTCGGCCAACTGTGTTCGTAGGAGGCTCTGCAGTTGGCAGCGGCACTGACAGCGCTGGAGGTCGAACTGCCTACAAAGGAGACCGCCACGCCACTGAGGGTTTGCCTTTTTTGTTTGGCGGGTGGCGGTTCTGCCTTTATAAATCGTAATATGATGTGCTAGGCACTGCTGGTACAGTGGTCTTTTTGGGACCACAAACATGGTTGTCTGGTGGTCCGACCACCAAAGTCGTAATTGGGCCCTTAGTCTAAAATATAATCTTGCTCAATAGTGTAAATTACCATTGTGAATCAGGCCTAATTGCTCTAGAAAAGGAGGCATCTGTACCACAGTGCCAATACACCAAACATTGGAGCTTTTCTACAATAAAGGCCCTAAAGAAAGAAATCCCAGCGCCAGGCTTCACTAAACTGCTGACATGATAAACAGGTGGCCTAGAGGAAAAACGTTCTGTACCCGTTTGCCAATCCAATTAGCTCCTCCCTCCCAGGTCTCACGTTTTTTAAGAGACCCTGAGTGGATAACGTCATTTTTTCCACAGCTGCAAAGTGAGTTAATGTTGTGTGCAAGTTTTGAATACTTAACCCAGTGCAGTTTTCACTCTAGGATATGCAGTTTTCATTTTACTATTATACAATTTAGCATTAAACACCCCACCATGAAATGAAATTATTCATAAACAATTTTGGTGAAACAATTTGCATAGAATAGCTAAACAGGTTGGTCTTCTGACATGAAGATTCATATTCCAGCCTTTGGAGCACATTGGGTTCTGTCATTTAGGCCTTGTCCTGACGTGGCTTATTCCCCTTTTCCAATTCACTAATGACTACGCCACACATCTCTACACTATGCACTGTTCCACTGTTCAGACACATACGTTGCACTTTCATCCATGCATCTCAGTTTTGGTATGAAGCGCTCTTTCCATTTAAGAGAATGCATTCTCAAACGAAAGTCAGCAAATGTGCATTTTTCATGTCCAATTCCCCTGTTATGTTGGTCTTAGCTCTTTCTTTCATAACTCTGCCAATGCATTCCTACCTTGATCTTGGTCCCATGCTATTCATGCTAACACCCACACTCGACTTTTTTAATTGTTTCAGGCTTAGCCTGCAGTATCCAAGCTATTGAGACATTTCCGAGACTCCCAAAGATCTTTGTTAATGTATCTTAACTCTGGGGCCTTGCTAGAATTTAGCACCATCATTGTCTTGCCAGTATGACGAAGAGGTTTCCACCATTTTGTTTTTTTTAAAGTTTTTGGAATAGGATGATAGCGACTCTAAGTACAGTTTATTTCCATAGTCGTGGCAAGATAGAACTAAAGTGATGATGGTATGCAGATTGTACAGGAACCCTAGGTATTGGAAAAAAGGTTTCCATGCCGTAGAATTGAATTTCCTAATATTATTCATAATCACTTCCACATTGATTCCAAGTTAGGTTTGAAGTGGTTCCTCAGTATTCTCTGATCCATGGCTCAGAGACATTGGTCTAAATCATTCTTAGTCATTGAGGCCAGTCAGGTTTTGCAGTTTTAGGACAATCTGTATACTGTGGCCTAGTTGTTTCACCAAAATACAAGAGAGTGGTTAGTTGATTCGCTTGAATTAATCTCAGTCAGTAATAATCACTCTTGCTGCATTGCACTCATTAATGATTTGCTTATCGCATCATTGCAGAGATGCTTCAACAATATGTAAGTCAGCCTACGTACTGGTCCGATGGAAAAGGTACGATATAAACTGCTCGGTAATATCTCATCTGATTGGGAACAAAAGCAACTTCAGATTGATTTTAGTCTTTGAAGATCCCAGCAGTGAAGTGCAGCTATGGCACAGTGAGCTACAGGACCAATGTCTGGGTATACTCAGCATACATAGGATATTTCACTGAGCAGAACTTTAAAGAGATGGTGGAATGCATTATCTCAGCGATTGGTGCTTTCTTTATATGACATATCAGTCCATTCTTTTCTTCTCTATGCCACAACAGACAGGAAGCAGATCACATGCAAATCAGCCATGTTCCTGATCCAGCAGTAAATGTCTAGCCCAAACATGCAAGTGTAGTTGTTGCAGGTTATCTTAAAGGACTGCATGAGGACCAGCAGACAACCGGGGCAGGCACCGAAAAGGAGTGGACATATGATTGATGCATAAAGTACTGTAGAATCACCGCAAAATGATATATTATGCTATATGGGGTTATATGACAGAACCACGCATGGCTTAACAACACGGATGAAACCACAATCGCATCTTAAACACGCATGCCTTTACCACACACACCTTTACAATGAATTTCATTGTAAAAGCATGCTTAGTAAAGGTGTATTGGGAACGCAATGCGTGGCTGTGTGATACAACCCCCCAGATCCCTTTGCCCCTGCCCTAAACCATAAAACCTCTCCAGTCCGAAAAACGACTCAAACCTGTTCTGAAAACTACCTCGACCCCCTGCCCCCACTCAAATCCCTATAACCTACCCACCCTGTCTTTAAAACTACCCAAACCCTGCCCCAAACCCTAAAAGCTACCATGCCTGACCTAAAATCTACCCCGTCCTGTAAAAAAAAACGACCCCAACCCCCGCAGTGAACTCTAAAACCTATCCAACCCTGTCCTAAAAACTACCCCGATCCCCACACCACCCTAAACCCTAAAACCTACCCTGTCCTCAAAACTATCCCACTCTGTCCTAAAAACAATCCTGACCCTCACCCTGAACCCTAAAACCTAGCCCACGCTGTCCTAAAAACTAGCCAGACCTCCACCCAGCCTTAAACTCTAAAACCTACCCTGTTATAAAAACACCCCACCCTGTCCTAAAAACAGCTCCGAGCCCCTGCCTCCACCCTAAATCCTAAAACCTACCCTGCCCTAAAAATAATCCCTGTCCCCATCCCCACCCTAAACCATAAAACCTATCCTGTTCTTAAAACTACCCCACCCTGACTTAAAATGACCCTGACTCCCCACCATGAACCCTAAAACTTACTCCGCCCTGTCCTAAAAGCTAGCCCGGCCCCAACCCCACCTTAAACCCTAAAACCTACCCTGTTCTTAAAACTCCCTCACACTGTCCTAAAAACTACCCCGAACCCCTGCTGCCATCCTAAACCCTAAAACCCACCCTGCCCTGTCCTAAAAACTACCCAACCCACATCACACCCTAAAACTTACCCTGTCTTAAAAACTCCCCACACTGTCCTAAAAAAGACCCGAACCCCTGCCCCCACCTTAAACCCTAAAACCTAGCCTGCTCTGTCCTAAAAACTACTACAATCCCCACCCCACCCTAAAACCTAAAACCTACCCTATCCTAAAAACTACCTCACCCTGTCCTAAAAACTACCATGCCTCGCCCCACTCTAAACCCTTAAGCCTACCCCGCCCTGTGTTTAAAACTAACCTGACCCCATCCCCAACCTAAACCCTAAAATCTACCCCCCTATTGTAGAAACTATCTCAACTCTCAGCCCCTCCCTAAACCCTAAAACCTACCATATCCTAAAAAGTTCCCCACCTTGCCCTATAAACTCGTCGACCACCTGCCCTAAACTCTAAAATGTACCCTGTCCTAAAAACTACCCCACCCTGTCCTAAAAAATACCCGACCCTGCACGGAACCCTAAAACCTACCCTGTCCTGCCCTGAAAAAAAAAAAACGAACTCCACCCCATCCTAAAACCTACCCTGTTCTTAAAACTATGCCACCCTGTCCTAAAAACTACCCTGACCCCCTACTCCTACCCCCAACCTAAACCCTAAAACCTACCCTGCCCTGTGCTTAAAACTACTCCGACCCCACCCTCACCCTAAACCCTAAAACCTACCCTGTCCTAAAAACTACCCCATTCTATCCTAAAAACTACCCTGCCCTCCCACCCCACTCTAAACCCAAAAAAGTAACCCTACCCTGTCCAAAAAACTTCCCTGACCCCCACCTTAAACCCTAAAACCTACCCCACCCTGTCGTAGAAACTACAGTGACCCCCACCACAATCTAAACCCTAAAACCTACAATATCCTAAAATCTCCACCACTGAGTCCTAAAAACTACCCCAAACCCCTTCCCCCATTCTAAACCCTAAAAACGACCCTGCCTGTTCTAAAACCTGCCCAACCCTGTCCTAAAAACTAACTCAACCCCCCCTTCCTAAACACTAAAACCTACCCTGTCCTAAAAACTACCCACCATGTCCTAAAAACTTCCCTACCCCATCCCCACCCTAAAACCTAAATCCTACCCTGCTCTGTCTTTAAAAATATCCGGACCCCGCCCTGAACCCTAAAACCTATCCTGTCTTAAAACATAACCTGCCCTGTCCTAAAAATTACCCTGAACCCTTGCCCTAAACACTAAAGCCTACTGTGTCCTAAAAACTACCCCACCCTGCCTGAAAATGACTCAACCCCCTCCCTGTACCCTAAAACCTATCCTGCCTTGTCGTAGAAACTACCCCAATCCCCACCCTGACATTAACTCTAAAACCTACCCTGTCATAAAAACGTCCCACGTGTCCTAAGAATTACTTCGCCATGCCCTAAACCCTACAACTTACCCTGTCTTAAAAACTACCCCTCCCGGTCCTAAAAATTACTCCGACTCCCATCCTCCCTAAACCGTAAAACGTGCCCTGTTCTAAAAAATCCCCCACCCGTTCCTAAACACTAACCCGACCCACCTGCCCCGCCCCAAATCCTAAAACGTACCCTGCCCTGTCCTAGAGACTTCCTGACCCCCAACCCTGCGCTAAAACCTAAAACCTACCCTGCTCCATCCTTAAAACTATCCCAGCACCGCCCTAAACCCTAAAACCTATACTGTCTCAAAACATAACCCGCCCCGTCCTAAAAACTACCCTGAGCTCCTGCCCTAATCCCTAAAACCTACTGTGTCCTAAAAACTACCCCACCCTGTCCTGAAACTAACTCGACCCCCTCCCTGAACCCTAAAACCTATCCTGCCCTGCCATAGAAACTACCCCAACCTCCACCCTGCCATAAACTCTAAATCCTACCCTGTCGTAAAAAACGCCCCCTCCCTGTCCTAAAAACTACTCCGACCCTCTCCACGCCCTAAATCCTACAGCTTACCCTGTCTTAAAAACTACCCCACCCTGTCCTAATAACTACCCCAACACCTACACTGCCCTGAACCCTAAAACCTAGCCTGTCCTAAAAGCTCCCTACCCTGTCCTAAAAACTACTCTGACCCCCTAGCCCTGTCTAAAACTCTAAAATTGACCCTGCCCTGTCCTAAAAACTATCCCTGCCCCCTCTGTAAACCTTAAACCCTACCTTGTCCTAAAAACTACTCCACCCTGTCCTAAAAACTACCCCAACCCCAACCCCATCCCCTGCCATAAACCCCAAAACTTATCCCACCCTGTCCTTAAAACTGCCTGACCCCCACCTGCCCTAAACTGTAAAACCTCCTTTGTCCTAAAACCTACCCCGCCCTGTCCTAGCAAACGCCCCGACCCCCCAGCTCGCCCTAAACCCTAAAACTTACCCTCTCCTAAAAACTTCCCTACCCTGTCCCAACATCTACTGCGACCCACACCATGCCCTAAATCCAAAAAACATACCATGTCCAAAAACTACCCTGACCCTCTGCCCCCATCCTAAAACCTAAAAACTACCCTGCCCTGTTATAAAACTTGCCCATCCTTGTCCTAAAAACTAAATCGACCCCTTCCTTAATCCCTAAAACCTAGCCTGTCCTAAAATCTAACCACCCTGCCCAAAAAACTTCCCGACCCCCCACCCTCACGCTAAAACCTAAAACCTACCCTGCTCTCTCCTTATAATTATCCTAACCCACCCTGAACCCTAAAAGCTATCCTGTCCTAAAACATAATCCACCCTGTCCTGAAAACGACTCAACCCCCCGCCCTGAACCCTAAAACCTACTGCACTGCCGTAGAAACTACCCCTACCCCACCCCATCACAAACTCTAAAACTTACCCTGTCCTAAAAATGCCCCCACCCTGTCCTAAAAACTACCCGAACCCCCACCACACCCTAAACACAAAATGTCCCTTAATTTAAAAACTACGCCACCCGGTCCTAATAACGACCCCTACCCACACCTTGCCCTGAACCCTAATATCTACCCAGTTCTAAAAACTCCCCCAGCCTGTCCTAAAAACTACCCACCCCCCCTGAACCCTATAAACGACCCTGCCCTTTCCTAAAAACTACCCCACCCTGTCCTAAGAACTACCCCAACCCCATCCCCTGCCCTAAACCCTAAAATTTACCCCACCCTGTCCTTCAAACTAGCCAACCTCCCACCCCTGCCTTAAACCCTAAAACCTAGTTTGTCCTAAAACCTGCCCCGCCCTGTCCTAGAAACTACCCAACACCCACCTCACCCTAAACCCTAAAACCTACCTTTTTCCTGAAAACTACCCCAGCCTGCCCTAAAAAAATACCCAGACCCCCCACTCCCCCTCTAAACTTTGAAACCTACTCTGTCCCAAAAACGACCCCACCCTGTCCTAAAAATTACTCTGACTCCCATCCACCCTAAACTCTAAAACATAGCCTGTCCTAAAAACTCCCCCACCCAGTCCTAAAAACTAACCCGACCCCCTGCCCTAAATCCTAAAACATACCCTGCCCTGTTATGTAGACTTTCTGACCACCACGCCTGCGCTAAAACCTAAAACCTACCATGCTCTGCCCTTAAAACTATCCAGACCCCACCCTAAACCGTAAAACCTATCCTGTCCTAAAAGATAACCTATCCTGTCCTAAAAACTACCCTCAACCCCTGCCCTAAACCCTAAAACCTACCCTGTCCTAAAAACCACCCACCCTGTCTGGAAAACAACTCAACCCCCCGGCTTTGAACCCTAAAACCTATTCGCCCTGTAGTAGAAACTACCCCGACCACCACCCCGCCATGAACTCTGAAACCTACCCTGTCGTAAAAACGCCCCACTCTGTCATAAAAACTACCCGCCACGCCCTAAACCCTAAAACATACCCTGTCTTAAAAACTACCCAGCCCTGTCCTAATAACTACCCTGACCCCCACCTCTCTCTGGACCCTAAAACCTACCCTGTTCTAAAAACTACTCCACCCTGTCCTAAAATCTACCCTGGCCCCATCCCCTGCTCTAAATCCTAAAACTGATCCCACTCTGTGCTTAAAATGACCCACCCTCGACCCCCCACCTCGCCCTAAACCCTAAAACCTACCCTGTCCTGAAAATGCCCGAACCTGTCCTAAAAACTACACCAACCCCCACTCCCACGCTAAACTTTAAAACGTACCCTGTCCCAAAACCTACACCACCCTGTCCTAAAAACTACTCCGGCCCATCCGCCCTAAACCCTAAAATGTACCCTGTCTTAAAAATTCCCCACCCTGTCCTAAAAACTACCTGACCCCCGTCCCGCCCTAAACCCTAAAACCTACCCTGTCCTAAAAACTACCCCATGCTGTCCTAAAACTATGCCGTCCCCCTGCCCTAAACACTGAAACCTACTCCACCCTGTCCATAAAACTACCCGACCCCCACCCTGAACCTTAAAACTACCCTGACCTAAAACCTATCCTGCCCTGTCCTAAAAAGTACCCCTCCCCAACCCGCCCTAATCCCTAAAACCTACCTTGTCCTAAAAACTACCCCACCCTGTACTAAAAATGACCCAACCCCCGCCCTGAACCCCAAAGTCCACCCCACTCTGTTCTAAAGACTACCCAGACCCCCCACCACATCCTAAACCCTAAAACCTACCCTGTCCTAAAACCTTCCCCACCCTGTCCTAAAAACTACCCAGACCCTAGCCCTGAACCCTAAAACCTACCCTACACTGTCCTAAAAACTCCAGGACCACCACCCGCCCTAAACCCTAAAGCCTACCCTGTCCTAAAAGCTCCCTCACCCTGTCCTAAAAACGACTCTGACCCTAACCCCCAACCTAAAAGGTAAAGCCTACCCTGTCCTAAAAACTATCCCGTCCTGTCCTGAAAACTACCCCAACCCTCCTCCCTTGCCCTATACCCTAAAAACTATCCTGTCCTAAAAAATACTGCACACTGTCCGAAAAACAACCTGACCCTTCCCCTGAACTTTAACACCTACCCTGCCCTGTCCTAGAATTTACCCCGACCTCCACCCCACCTTAAACCATAAAACCTGCCCTGTCATAAAAACTCCAACATCCTGTCCTAAAAACTACCAGCCCTACTCCCACCCTAAACCCTAAAATGTACTCTGTCCTAAAAATGACCCCACTCTGTCCTAAAAACTTCCCCAAGTGCTGCCCCTACCCTAAACCCTAAAACCTACCCCAACCTGTTGTTAAAACTACCCCGACCCCTACCCCACACTAAACTTTAAAACCTACCTTATCCTGTCCTAAAAACGACTCCAAGCCCTTGGTCCTGTCCTAAACCGTAAAAATATACCCGGTCCTAAAAAATACCCAACACTGTCCTAAAAACGACCCTGACCTCTGTCCTGAACCCTGAAACCGACCACAGTGTCCTAAAGAGTACCCCACCCCCCTGCCAAGCACTAAACCCTGAAACCTAACCTGTTCTAAAAACTCCCCAATCCTGTCCTAAATACTACGCACATCCCCTACCCCCACCATAAACACTCAAACCTACCCTGCCCTGTCCTTAAAACTACCCCACCCCCGCCCTACCCTAAAGCCTACCCTGTCCTAAAAACTATCCCACCCTGTCGTAAAAACCATCCCGACCCCCTGCTCCAAACCCTAAAATCTACCCTGCACTGTCCTTAAAACTACCCGACCCCACCCCCACCCTAAACCCTAAAACCTACTTGCCGCGTTCTTCTTCCAACTGTTCTTTCTGTGTGCCTGCATGGTTCAGGGCAAACATGGGAACGCTTGTGTGCTTTTGGCCTGCTTGGCTCCAGCCATGTTGTTCTCCTATGTCGAGGTAAATTATGCTATTTCTCTCAGAAAAGTAAGAGGAGATCCAAGTATTATTGGGGAATGGTGGTTTTTGAATCCCAAGGTTCTCTGGCCTCATTAGGAGACTTGGTGGAGTTGTCAATAAAGGTGGACAGATCCAGCAGAAGGAGTGCACCTATTGTTCAGTTATTTTGGTATGCTTCTAGCTGAAACTGGAGTGAGAGTTTAGCACAAAGTGGTTTAGGCCCATATTTTTAATTTTTTAACGCTGTATTTGCGTCATTTTGTGACGCAAAAGTGGTGCAAACTTACAAAATACAATTATATTTTGTAGGTATGCACCGCTTTTGCGTCAAAAAATGATGCAAATGCGGAGCAAAAAAAGTATAAATCTGGGCCTTAGTTTTTTCTCTTGCCTATCGGTAGACTAGAAGTTAATTACTGCTTTGACTGTTGTTCTTGTAAGAGAGGGGAAGTGGCCAACAAAGAAAATGAGTTAACAGTTGCTCCAGATGATGGAGGTTTCTGTTACTATGTGAGTCGAGGCATTGAGAACACTGTATCAACAAAATAGCTAGTTTAGGTTTTTGAGACATGTTGGTAGACGTTGACAGCCTCTGATTATATTAGAAGGGTCCTTGATTAGTAGAGGTTCTTTGCATCTAACAGATGTTCAAGTCTCTCAAGATACAAAGAGTTTCAATTTATGCTGGTTTTGAAGCTAAGTGTCCTACAATGGGGTCACAGAAGGCTTGTAAAGAGGAATATTAGTGACAAATCACTCTGAGTTGTGTATTTCTTTGAGGATCTTATTTAGTTCCTTCAAAGGGATTTAATTTTGTTAATATACTGTTTATAGTAGAGTCATTTTGGCTTCTTTTTGGATGATTTGTAGATACTGTTGTCCAAAGGAGTCCTATTTTGTTATTTTGGTTGTTGGTTTCATTGATTGGTGTTGTGATATGCTGAATGTTATCTTAACACTTTTTAAGTCTTCACTGTGCCAGCGATCCTATAGTAGATGGTAAGGCTTCATGGACATCTTGAGAGCTATCTGTTGAATTTTTTAGAAAGCCATCACAAACCCAGACACAGCTAAATTAGACCCATTCATATTACAAATGCCCAAATGTAGCCTTAAATGTGTATTCAAGGCCTCAAATTCTCACCCACAATTCTCTCTCACTACTCACAACTCCAAATGCCTTGGTAGAACTATAGTTTAAAAATTCCCACATGCATTCAAATCAAGTAGAGCAAGAGCAACATTAGTGTAAGAGTCCCTCACACCCTGAAAAATAATACATAATAGACAACAACAGTGCCAGCACCCATTCTGGTATCTAGGCTAGGGCTATCATGTTGTGTTAAACTTTACTAGCTTCCAAATTTAGAAGAAACTGCTTAAGACTGTTTATAATACTTTGGGTCAGAAATAATTGTAAGAAACTGCTTCAATCACCCCAACAGAAATCACTCATCTTTTGATGATTTTGTGCATCTTAAAATGATCAGTTTCCATTACCCTCTCAGTCATCTCTCAAGGGACAAATCAATTATTTGCCATACCACAGATGACACCGCCTATTATATCTAAATCAGAAACCTGCCTGAATCTGTGGGCAAAGAATAATTCTGCTACCCCTAGGTGATATTAGTAGGGTGTGACTGAAATATGAAAGTTAGTACCATTCTTGCTCCAAATTTACTCTCGGGCAGTATGGTGTGTTTTGCCTCATGTTCAAACTAATTTTCTTATTTGGAATTTTAAAAGTAATTCAAGTGAGCTTTGGTCTATTTCAGACACCAGGGAGCTTTATACGATATATTTCACTGACCACACCAGCATTACAAAACACTTTTTTGTGATGGAGGAAAAATTTCTCTGATCCAAATGCATTTCAAATGCTTTTAAATCTCACTATGATTAAAATAGAATAAATATACCAGCTAAATTTGTGAAATGTAGGGGTTCAGGTTGCTTGAAAAAATAAATAAAAAAAGAAGCCATACAAGAGGATTTCATTTCCCACCACCCATCAGCAAAGGATGTGACATCACTGGATTGCCCATCATCCACCTTGCACGAGAAGTGACATCACTGAATTTCCCATCATCTACCAGAAACAGGAAGTGACATTACTGTTTTTTCTACCACAACCACCCTTTTAAAGAAGAAGCCAGGCAAGAGTACTTCATTTTGCATGATCCATCAGCATGGAAAGTAACATCACCGAATTTCCCATCATCCATCTGGACAGGAAGAGACATTACTGGTTTTCCCACCAATATGCCTTTAAGAGAAGAATCAAAGTAAGAGGACTTAATTTGCCACCACCCATCAACACAGGAATTGACATCAGTGGATCTCCCTTCATCTACCTGCGGAGGAAGTGGCATCACTGAGTTTCCCATCATCCATCTGGACAGTAAGTGACATTACTTATTTTCCTACCAAAACCACCTTTAAAAGAAAAAACCAAGAAAGAGGACTTCATTTCCCCATCATTTATCGGCACAGGAAATGACATCACGGCACCCTGGACTCTTTCCGTCCTCCCAGGACCTACTTAATAACAGCTGCATAGTCAATGCATAACGGATGTGCAGTGACTGCACCACTGGTGCATTAGAGGCAAGCCTGCCTGTGCCCATCCACGCCTGTGCCATTCCCCGTACTAGAAACCCTGGTCTGATTGCTGCCCATACTCTGCAGCACTCTGTAGGTTACTGGACCCTGAACGCCATTCCCACCATCACTGCTGTGCTGTACCTCACACCATGGTAGGAGCTCTCACCTGTCCCCATGCCAGTTTCCCAGCTGTCACCCACCCACCAACACCCCTGCAAAAATACTAACAATGTTTTCAACACCTCCTCCAAACACACATACCACACAAGAATCAACAATGCCTAGATTTTCAGCCTACGCCCAGGCCCAGGTGCAGAGCTCTGCTCTGCCAGCAGAGGTTTCAGAATTTGGTCACCTTGAGCTATGCAGAGTAGCACTGAGTTCCTGAACTCCGCCTTCCAGAGCAGACGGAGTTTGTTTGCGCGTGCAAGATTTGTTTGTGGCACTCGCTCGCAAGCGCCACAATACTATTGGGCTGCTAATGAGTGTGAATGCATTCTGGAGTAGATTCTTTACTCGAGATGCTTGTAAATCTAGTCAAAAAGAGATTTTTCACTGGTTTTTCTTCTTCAATTGACCCTTCAAGTTGTTTTTTAGTGTGAGAAGACTTTTTTTCTCAACAGGAAGGAAGTGCCCCAGAGACTCCAACTTCCTTGTCCTGTCTAGCAGACTCCTCCCAGTGTTTTGTCCATCCCCTGGTTACTTTTCACTTGAGTCCATGGTGGAAGGATCACTCTCTTTGTCTCCTGGATGTACCTATGGATTTAAGGACATTGTTTTGTGTGAAATCGCACAAGTAAGTTAATTACTATTGTATAAGGCTGTGTTTGTTTGCTTGGGCCTGCACCAGTATTTCTTTGTACTTTAATTTGGTTTTGAAATTTTAAAGTGGTGGGTGGCATGGAGTTTAGGTATGAGCCTGGTTATTATTAATTATGATTTATTTTGCATTTCATTGATTTTTCATTTTTTGTAAAGAAAAATTGTTGCACAGCTCAGTACATGCTCTGCATGTTCGTAACATTTGCAATATTATTTTACAACCGGCCTTGTAACCAGTAGGCCAGTGCTAGTAGTTATCATTGCATGAAATAAATGTTTCAGTGGTATATGTTTTCAAAACTTAATTTAAGGCACAGGTGGCATTGGATTAAATAAAAAATATTGACTACTGTTTCCATGTCAATTTTTTTGCAAAAGTGTATATTTTGTGGGTTAATATTTGATGGCATAGGAGGATGTGTCTTGTTGTGAATTTTTTATCGCTCAGTTGATTTTCATGTTTTGCATCGCTGAAATGATGTTAGTCACTGTTACTATCATACCTCCTTATGGCCGGTGTGTGTGTGTGTTTGTCATCATCCTCCTTTTGTCTTTGTTCTCCATGCTGTGTGGCCGGGGCCATTTTGTGTAATCTATGTCTATAGGCTTGCATGTATTTTTTGTTCTCGGTGTCTCCTTGTTCACAGTTGTTGCTTGACCATGTGTCTGGCGGACAGTTTCTGCACCCAGCCAGTGTGCCTTTGCCATAGGCATGCATGTGTTCTTTGTTCCCCATGCCTCCTTGGTTGTTGTTGTTGTTGGTCGACCATGTAGCTGGTGGCCATTTTGTGCATCCAGCCAGTGTGTCTTTGTCATAGGCTTGCATGTGTTCTTTGTCCTCCTTGTTCCTTCTTGTTGTTGTTTGACCATGATGCTGGCAGCCCTTTTGTACATCCAGCCAGTGTGGCTTTGCCATAGGCTTGCATGTATTCTTTGTTCCGCATGCCTCCTAGATCCTTTTTGTTGTTGTTTGACCATGTGCCTGGCAGCTATTTTGTGCATCCAGTCAGTGTTTCTTTGCCATAGGCTTGCACGTGCTCTTAGTTTTCATTGCTCCCTGTTGTTGTAGTTTGAGCATGTGCTGTTGGCCATTTTTTGCACCCAGGCAGTGTATTTTTGTCATAGGCTAGCATGTGCTCTTTGTTCCCCATGCCTCCCTGCTCCTTATTGTTGTTGTTTGACCATGTGGCTGGTGGCTATTTTGTGCATCCAGTCAGTGTGTCTTTGTGATAGGCTTACATGTGTTCTTTGTTCTCCTTGTTGTTGTTGCTTGACCATGTTGCTGGCAGCCATTTTGCACATGCAGCCAGTGTTCCTTTGCCATATGCTTGCATGTGTTCTTTGTTCCCCATGCCTTCTTGCTCCTTGTTGGTGGTTTTTGACCACGTGGCTGGTAGCCATTAGGCTCATCCAGCCAGTGTGACTTTGCAATCCTCTTACATACCAGTGTATAGAGATATGCTTGATGATCATTGTAGTATATGTATACTAAAAGAATATGATTTTGATGAACATTGCTTATATTATTTCCTTTCCTTTTTTGCAGTCTTTATTTTGTGCCTCATTTGTCCTTTCCTCAGAATAGTTTTTTCTTCTTGTCTTCCCATACAAACATTGACAATTATTGATCATTTGTTCTATTTAAGTTTATAAGTTAAGTTTTTTATTTTAATGTTTTATTTTATTTTTTCTTTCTTTCTATTTTTTTTAAACATTTGTAATTTAATATTTAATTTTATATTACATTTCTTGTTTTTCATTTTAATTTTTATAATAATTTTCTTAATCTTTGTTTTCGATTTTTTAAATTTGTTATTCATTCAATGTATTTAATCCTGCATTTAGTCTTGATCCATCCATCCACCCACTATAAGCGCATAGCCGTGCTACAACATTCAGTTTCTTTAGGTGTATAATGACATTGCCTACTGGACATCCTGGCTGCAGTGCACTGCAGATACAACAACAGCATATATTTTTTTTAATGATTATTCCATTTCCCCTGCACCACTTTGCCACCATAGATTTTCAAAGGATTATTCTATTTTACATGCACCTCTTTCTGATTACCACAGTTGTTTCCTTTAAAACAGATGGAGATAAAGCAAAATGTTATATCTGCACGTTGTGTTGACTTATTTGAAATGAAACTTTATGGTGTGGTGGTGTGGTTTGACTTTACAATGTTTGATTAAATTGGTATTTATTACATATGTTACCAACCACACTAATATTGTAGTTGTCTGTACCACTGCCAACAACAATGTCATGTTTCACTAACTATATGTTTTCTCCCAAAAGACCCAAACTCTGCATTGGCTTGTGTTCAAATAGCAGATCTTAAGTCCAGTGCAGAGGCGAAGGCAAAAGAGAACGAGCAAGTGGCAGCATCAATGACACTTCAGAGGATGTTCCAGGCATATCTGGATAACCCAAAAGAGGTATTTGTGGATCAAAACCCATTGGTGTATTTGAATTGGAATGTACGCTAATGACCACAGCTCAGCAGGCTTGCAATAAAATATCAGGCCTGTCCTGTAGCCAGTGTGTCTGCTGAAAGTGTGTTCAGTGCAGCTGGTGCAGCTGTTACATTGAGAAAGACCAGTCTCTTACCTCAAAACGGGAAGAGATTAACCCTGATCAAAATTAACCAGCTTTTTATACCACCTGATTATACCATTCCCGAAACACCACAAAAGGAGGAAAAACATGATTGGTCATAATCAAGTATGTTTGTTGACCAACTTTTGAGTGAACAACCTGAGTTTGAGAACAAACTCTACTTCCCAGACTGAGTATGCCAGTGCCACCATAGAACTGTTAAATTATTTTTCATTTTCTTTCCCAAAAAAGCTAGTGTAACATTATATTTGTGCTCACCATTTTTTAGTCATATATATGGCCAGATTGGAGTTGGATCCGTGTGCAGAGAAGAAGCCCCCACATTCCTTTTAAGACATTGGAGACAATGCCTGCCTCCCTCAGATGTCATTGGCTATCATCTCTTTACATCATCTAGCAGGGCTACCCAGAAGATCATTGATTAAAAGACTGCCACTGCTAATGCCACATTCCAATGTGTTGCTACCATCAAAGAGGAGATAATATTTTTTATCAACAACCATGCTTGGCTTGGAAGAGGTAACTACTAACTATTGCACCAAAGAGTGGATATATTGAGTGACTGTGAGTGATGGTTGATGATGTATGTGGTGACTGACAGTGAGGGAAGGAGTTCAACAAATGTGTAAACTTGATTTCAATGATTTGCAATGTTTGGGGGCTGATGGGTGATGATTTTTTCCTGAAAGTTATTGGCCTTTCAAACTTAGCGAAATTGACTTGAAGGGTCCAGTCATTTTTTCTGGTTCCTCAGAGTCCAGATCAGACACTTTAGTTACCAAACACAAATCTACACAAATTACTCCAATTCTGCTTCTCTATTTGTTCTTCAAAAGCAGTGCACTACACAGAAGTACTTCGTTCGGTTTGGGACTGGGATGGATTTACTCACAATCAGGAGGAGGTTGGAAGGACTCAGAGTGGGACTACATCAACAGCTAGAAGGAGAAAGTTACCAAATTCAAAGAGAAACCATGATGATGGTGAAGACTCTGCGGCCTAGTACTCACTCTGCTCTGTGGACTGGAGAGAGGTGCAATAATATGGAAAATGCTGTGGAGTGTTTGTTGCATTACTGGCTCAAATGTAAAACTCCTCTTTCTACTCTTGCTCTGCCTATGAGACTTTTTGGTACACTCCTGGCTCTTCATGAAGCTTACATTGCTTCTTTTAGTCATTCTCCTTTACTCTATAATAATACAGTTACTGTTTTTCAATAAGAAGGCCTTCTCCTAGCCCCTTCCTTCATGAACAAAACTTGGTGAAAGCTCAGCACTCCAGCTTACTACCGGATAGGTTCAGTCAGGCACCTGGGGGAAAAAGGTAATTTCAAGAAGAATAGAGATGCGTCGCCCAATTTGGAAATAACAGTATAATTTTCCTTTTAATAATCACAATTTTTTTTAACTGGGCACGTTAACTTCAATCCTGGATAATTTGTATTTTTCAAACCCAGAAGACATATCATTTAGAAATATACTATCTTGGGTCCCTCTGGGGCAGAAGGACTTTTTGCAATACATTTAACAGTACAGTGTCATACTTATTTCTCCATCATTTCCTTCCATAACATATTGATGATGGTATGCTGCTCAGCACCCCAATGCATATTGTCTTTGTTTCTTTTGTGTAGTGTTTGTCTTTGTCATACCTTTCCTCAAATCCCCTTTCCCATCCATTCACCAAACCCCTAATGCTGTTCCCTGGACTCTGTGATTTATTGAGGTGTGACTTAATTTTACACCATAAATAAATTATACACTTGCTGTGCAGATGTGGTGAATGCAACACATACTCACTTCATGACTTTCTATTACCTGAACAATGTTCCACACCAGACCCATTAACATCATCACTAAGGGTTTGTTCGCGTAAATGCTTAAACTTGTCCAACTATTCCTGACTCTGAGACCACTTATCCTGACTCGAGGATTTCATTTCCTAAGTTTAGTTTTTATTAAATACTAGCTCCCCATTGCTCAGAAGAAGTTAATATTGCTAGTTTGGATTATCATAAAACATTGTTGTTGTTTTTATGTCACATACTGTCATTGTGGTAGTTTGGTCTCAGTCTTCCCAAAGTTAAGATATAATTTATGACCCACTAACTCTCTGTTTTCTTTCAACCTAACTGATAGTGATGGATAACCCTTTGATTAATCCTGCAGTTGCTGTTTGCATAGGTAGGAGTGCCATCTTGTGTCTTCCCTGTAAGAACTCTAGCCTGCTGCTACTACTACTACCAACCCCTTAAGATAAGATGCCCCCCTTGAGAAAACTCTGCAGTAAGAAGACTGAGGAATAAGCCCTCACTTCATCTATCCAGATCAGAGAAGAACAATGGACTAAAGTGAACTTGTTTAATTAGTAATTAGCTTCTACTGAAGATGTTGCTTGTGTGTACCTAGGTTTATGTAGGTAAAATAGGCAATGGCAGTAATTCCCTAGTGGTCAATATAGTTACAGAGTGTAGTAGAGCAAAGGAATAAGTAAATGACATACACTTTTTTAGCAGATTTAAAATACAGGCTAAACTAAAAGGCAGTAGTGCAAACTAAAACACCAAAATAAATATGTGCTGTCTAAATGAAGTCAAATAAACTATCCCCATTTACTTTATACAACTAGAAACCTACCTTTTCAACCCACAACAGGCCTACCCCTCTCCCCAAACAAATGACCCTGTTCCCAAAATGTCCAATGAAAGCCCGAAGTGAAACCCAGTTGTAACTCCCTCCCTACCCTCTCTACCCACCACAAATCCTTCCCACCAAAACAAAAAATAAAAAAGGGCTTAGAACAGGGCATTGTCTATTTTGATCCTGAGCTAGTCCAGCCAGGCTCTGCTCTATCCTGCCAAGCTACAGCTGCTGATGTGCTTTAGCAATGACCTGTCAGAGTTGGAGAGGGCAACACCAATTCTAGCCAGGGCCCCTGACAGCTGGCGATGTAATGACCAGGAGGCTGGATGCTGGGGGTGGCATGCTGCTGAACCTCCAAGACCATCAGCTGATGGTATTATGCCAGGAAAGTCTCCAGCCTCTGCCGCTGCAGACAGGCTGCTATCTCCTGCCTGATGAGTGGTGCTGGTGGACTAGCAGGAGTAGCTATATTGAGAAAAACTAAAAGAAAAAAGACAAATAGTAAACAATGTTCTGGTCAAGCACTTGTTTAAAATTAAGTAGTGGGTGGTACAGTGGCAGTACATTGCTGGCCCCCTAGGGACATTGGAATTTGTTGTGAATATGATTAGGGGAGTCACAGGGCTAATTCTATTTGTTTATTCACACATGTCTCACATAAAAAGCACTGACTGTCTAGTAGAAAAGAATTAAGACAGAATAACACCAGATTAAAAAAACACTGATTTCATATTTTTCTTTTAAAGGCTTTTTTAGTAACTAAACAGACACTTTGCATGGCAAAAACAAATAAATTACCTATTATTTATGAGAAAGGCATCATGCACTAAGCACAGGGTACAAGTTGTTGTGCTAAATTAATGGAGGCATGCTAGCCAGCACTTCTGGTACTTCACTACTGTCTATAGCTGGGGCAGCTGTAGTTGACAATTATCTATATTTAATTCCAATTGCCCTGCTCTTCTCCAAATGTCTTTCACTTTCTACCCTGGCTCTAAAGAGGGAGATGAATAATAATAATAATCATAATAAATAGGATTCTACATTACACATGTCATGTATTAAAGGCACATATTATTATCCGGTCTGTCGTAAGTAGACGGTGGGGAAAACAATGCACTTCACTACAGGGAAAGGAACGGGCTATATAGATTGTCTTGGGCACGTTCATTACAGAGTATTCCTTATGCCAAGCTTGAAATCAAATTAGGCACTTAGGGCCAGATGTACCTAGAAAGCAATTTGCGACTTGCAAATTGCGAGTCCCTGCGACTCGCAATTTGCAAGTCGCAAATTGCTATGCAGTACGGTGTCTCAGACACCGACTGCAACTCGCAATGGGGTCGCAATGACCCACCTCATGAATATTCATGAGGTGGGTTGCAAATTGCGGCCCCATTGCGAGTATAGGCACTCGCTAACATGGAGGCCTGCTGACGTCAGCAGACCTCCATGTTAGAGACCTGCTTTTAAATAAAGCAGTTTTTTTTTTTTTAAGTGTAGCCCGTTTTCCCTAAGGGAAAACGAGCTGCACTTAAAAAAAACCCGAAACCTTTAGTTTCGTTTTTTTTCAGGGCAGGGAGTGGTCCATTGGACCACTCCCTGCCCTGAAAAAATATTTTGGGCTCCAGTCACAAACTGGAAGGGGTCTCATGGGGACCCCTTCCAATTTGCGATTGGGTTACCATCCACTTGAAGTGGATGGTAACTGCGATGCCTTTTGCGACCGCATATGCGGTCGCAAATGGTATTGCATCCCAATGCGACTCGCAAATAGGAAGGGAACACCCCTTCCTATTTGCGAGTCTGAAATGCATTTTGCGAGTCGGTAACGACTCGCAAAATGCATTTCTGCATTGGGATACGTATTTTGCGACTCGCAAACTGCAAATTTGGCCGTTTGCGAGTCGCAAAACATTTGCTACATCTGGCCCCAAGTCCCTCTATACTCACTGGCCTTGCCCAGCACCACAAATTATTTCCAACAAATTAATTCAATAGGCAGTAAGGAAAGGAAACTTGACTCACTCTACTGCAGGTTAAGGTAGAGGTATTAGGCGGGCAAGTAGAGCTTTTGTTATAGACTAGAGGGTTATCACTGATCATCGATTCGTCATGTGCCTAAGCTTTGGCTTATTCAGTCACTGTAAGAGACAAAAGTCTAAAGGGAAAATCTGAACCGGCTTAGAATAAATCTGTTATGGGAAACCATGAAATATATTTTGGAATCACTTCGCATGGCCATAAAAATGTGGATCATGCAAAGAATGTTTTTTTCAATTGTTTTGGTAGGCTAGGATGGAAAAACTTAGGTAAGAATAAAGGAGTGAAATACTAAGTGGTGACTGAGTGAGTGAAGGGAAACACACCTGTGTGTTCGGTTTGAAATGGATTGAAAACTTTATAAATGCTGCGTTAACTGAAGCAGAGGCACAATGCACAGGCAACACTGCAGTAAGGAATTGAACCATAATGCACTTCATCAGTCATGGGTGGCAAATGCCATAGGCAGGGAAGGGGTTGATGAATGATGATCAGTGGGATATATATCTATCTTGCTTAACAAATACAGTGAGTCAAGGGATTCGAACAAATATTAAAATACACCCCGCTTTGAACCATAGCTTTGACAATTAAACAAATCAAAGTGAGCGAAGTAGGTGAGCAGCATGCCTTCTCCAGAAGAGCTCCCTTGTTCATTTATACAAGCAATTACTCAATCATCCTTTCATTCTTCCTTCTATAGTGACCCATAGCCATCATGATTTAAGCATTACTTTCTCCCATCCAGTCTTTCACCAAAATTTCCAATCCATTATTCATCAATTTAGTATCCACTCTTTCTTTCAATCATCCTTTCACCCATCCATTTACCCAATACTCACCCACACATCTTTCCACCCACTCATGCATGCTTTCCTTTCACTCATTTCACCTATCCTTTAACGTACATTATGTGAGCTTCTACCAAGTTGTAGCTACAAGAGGCCATAACTCAACCACCACTGTAGCTTGTAAAGCAGGGGGTTCACGATTACGAGTTATGCTGCTGCTCTTGTAGCTGGTGAGAATAATGGTAATTGTCAAGAAGCAAGCAATGTGACTTACCACCACATGTCCCAGCTGCTGCTTCTCTCCATTCAACCAAATCTCCTCCATCAGAAGCAAATTAGCCAGCGGCACTCTGTGTGGCTGTGTGACATTATACATTTTTTAGTTGCCAGATACGCAGTCCCTTAAGTTTTTTTAAAAATAAAAAATACAACCACAATACATTGCTACAGTTTGGTTAGCACTGCAGTATCTTCTATTACAAATATCACTTTGGGCATTTTGTTGGTCCACAATGTTAGAAAGGCCAGGTAGTCAAGCCAACCAAAAACGTTTTGTAATAGAAGGACAGAGCTATAGCCTAAGATGAGGATGACTCTGAATACTTGAAGCACAATGAAGGGGTGGAATAATAATGGTCAATGAAAGACACATGGTTTTGGTTGGCAAAAGCAACAAGACCTCATGATTTCCAGCCTTGCTGCACTGTCATGGGAAGTGCTGGTTTACTGTATAAATGAATTACACAGAACAACATTGGGTGTTAATCAGGGTGGTCTAAGAGCATGGCCAATCTCTTGTTAACGGTTAGAGCATGAGCAAGAACAAGAAAGCCTGATCAACAAATATACATTGTGAATATTACTTAAAATACTAGCTTACTTGGGCTTGAAATCTTCACAGTAGACAGAAGAGTCCCAAAAATCTGTTCTTAGTCT
Source organism: Pleurodeles waltl (assembly GCF_031143425.1). Lineage (NCBI taxonomy): Eukaryota > Metazoa > Chordata > Amphibia > Caudata > Salamandridae > Pleurodeles > Pleurodeles waltl. Next base: position 281,423,226 of record NC_090450.1, read on the forward strand.
TACAGTACCAAAATATATATAGGGCAGAGTGAAAGATTACCACCACAGCAGAAGAAGCCTACAGACTAGTACAGACTGGAGATAAAGTCAGCTACCCACAAGAAACATAAAAAAAAAAAAAAAAAAGATAATGCAGGAATGACAGAAATTAAACAAAAATTTGATAGGGGATTGGGGAAAAAGGAGACAGTATAAAAAAATAAACAAGGCAAAATTAAAAGTAGTATAAAAGTGGGCAGAGGTAAAAGTTAGGAAAATACTAACAATAAATAATAAGACTTACTGGGGTGAGCAGAACTCTCAGCAGTGGTGCTGTTGGGTGGTGCCTCCTTCTCCCCAGCTCTTCCAGAACCCACCTAGGTGCTGCCCCTCTTCTTGCCCTTGGATGCTGATGTAAGAAAAAAAGAAAAGAAAACAATAGATTAGTGGTACAGTTAATCTCCCCAAAATTATTATAACAGGCAAATGCAATAACATTTTACTTATCTAATTAGTTCACCTAAGGTCCCAGTATCAACTATTGTTGAGTTGGCTACACTAATCCTAAAATCCCTGTTCCAAATGTCCTTAACAAAAACTGCATTTGGAACTAATGCTTTGCAATGAATGATATTTTATTCTATTCTCATTTCTCAACCCCCTTGATGGACCAAATCAGTCTCCCTTTTTTGCAATGCATAGATGCATACTAGTAATACACATCACTGTGAAATTGCTAGAGATACTTTGAGTTACATAAAAGTCACAGAGAATGCTAACTCACCAATATCACTAATTCATTGTGGTGACAGGAGGATAGAGGAGTCTGCATTGCAATGGCTTCTTAATTAATCAGCCAAAATGAACATTGACAGGTATGATTAGGTCTTGTTGAGCACCTGTCTAGCTCAAACTGGATCACATTATAATATTCTTAATGTAAACTAAACATAACTTACCTCTGAGTATGATTAGCATGCTATTCAGAAAAAAAGTTAACATTGCAGAACACATACACAACAAAAACTATAATTAATACTCACCAAGCCCTGGAATGTCGAAGCCTAGCACGTCCAGCTGATCCGCCTTCTGGTCAAGGATACCTGTCCAGTGGTGCGTTAGCTGATGGGTGCTATGCTAATCCTAGACGTTGTGTCGCACATCCCTGTGCACCCTCTCCCAACACAGCCGACGCTCCCACAGAGGGTATCCACTGCCAGGCCTGCTGCCAACATAGAGGGGATGTAGTGCTGCACATATAGTGCTGCCACCTCCACCTCATAGAAGATTGGCCGGGGCTGCACCCCTTGGTGGCGTTGCTGTTCACAAGGTAGGTAGCTGCTGCTGCTGGCTGTTCAAGAGGGGCCTGTTACTGCTGCTCCCCTGGTTGCTGCCTTGCTCTGCCATGGCACTGGGTGGGTAAAGAAAAGAAACATAGGAAGGAAGGAAGGAAGGAAGGAAGGAAGGAAGGAAGGAAGGAAGGAAGGAAGGAAGGAAGGAAGGAAGGACGGAAGAAAGAAATAAGGAAGTAAAGGCAAAAATAAACAAAAATACAAAAAGTGACAAAAAAATGAAAAAAATGAAAAAAACATAAAATACTCAGACAAAGAGACAAAACAAATCAAACAAAAAGACCAGCTTGCTGGCATACAGAAGACCTCCAAGACACTAAACAACACTGTAAACAACTAAAAAGAAAAAGGAGAGGTAGCCACGACACCACCGACAGAACTACCTATAAGGCTACACTCAGACGCAATCACCAGCAAGTTAGAGACACCAAAACAAATCACTAGTGAACTGCATCGAAGGAGCACAAACAGCTGCAAGGAGATCATCTTGTTTGTCTAGGTTTTTAAGTCACCCTCAGCCACTGTCAAAAACATTGATGCCACCCAACTACTTTGCAACAACCTCTCTAACTTCTTCGACAGCAAAATCACAACCATCTACAGCACTGTGCACACCAACCCAACCCCAGAGAACTCATTGCTAACCTAACCACCACCAACCAAGACGGCCACTTGAACGAATGGACAACCTTTACCAGAAACGACATGCAGACCATCCATTCAAGGGCCCCAACTGACACATTCCCCACCACATCTACACCCTGGGAACATCACAAATCAGCACAACCCTAACCCACATCATCAACACCTACATCACGTTCTCCACTTTTCCAGATGTATGAAAACTTGCAAAAATCAGTACCCTCCTCAAAAAGCTCAGAGTTGACCAGAATCAACTGAACAACATCTGACCCATCTCCCTGCTCCCTTACCAAGCCAAAGTGATTGCGAAGGTCATTAACAAGCAACTTACAACCCACCTCTAAATTCACGATCTTCTAGACAACCCACAAACAGGAATCACAGCACTGAAACAGCACTCATCATCATGGCCACCAATGACATTCAGGACATCCTGGACCGAGGAGAAACAGCAGCCCTCATCCTGCTCGACCTCTCAGCGACCTTCACCAATTATTCCCATAACACCCTCTTCAGAAGACTCTACAAGACTGGCATTCAAGGATCTGCTTTCAAATGGATCTGTTCCTTGCTCAAGGGAAGAACCCAAAGGATTAGTCTGAGATTAAGAAACTGAAATGCAGTGTCCCATTGGGATCGTTCCTCAGCCCTATCCTTTTCATCATATACATAAAACCACTTGCCAACTTCATCTGATCACAAGACATCACTGTCATCTCCTATGCCAATGAGACCCATGTTATCCTCTCCCTGACAGACAAGACAAACATCCCCACCACAAGACAAAAACCATCTTCACCAACTGCATAACCATGGTAGCATATTGGATGTGAACCAACTGCTCAAAGCTCAACTCCAACAAGATGGGAGTACTGGTCTTTGGAAACAAGACCTCCATGTGGGATTCCACCTTGTGGCTGTCAGAGCTAGGACCAACTCCCACAGACCACGCATGAAATCTAGGATTCATCCTAGAGGACAAGCTCAACATGGCGGCTCAAGTCAACACAGTGTGCACCTCCTGCTTGCACATGTAATGCCTGCTGACACAGCTCTTCAGTTGGTTACCTCAGAACTCCAGACGCATAGTCACACAAGCACTCATCACCAGCAAGCTGGACTATGGAAATACACTCTACACTGGGATCTCCAAATAACTCCTCTACAGACACCAGACTATCCAGAATGCAGCCGGAAGACTCATACTTAACCTTCTGCATTGCACCTGCATCACACCACACCTCAGGAAGTTTAGCTGGCTCCCCAGTCACAAGAGTAGCCAAATCAAACTTTTCATGCTTACATACAAAGCCCTACCAAATACAGGAATGAAAAGCTGAACAGCCACAAACACTTTCACCAACCCACCAGATACCTAAGATCTGCCTCACTGTCACTGGCACTCATGCCCACATCCACAAAAGCAAAACTGGAGGTCCCTCATTTCCCTACATCGCACCCAAAACATGGAACAACTTCTGGCAATACATCAGACGCTAGTTCTCACTTCTTGAGCTCCATAAGAAGCTGAAGACCAGGCTCTAAAAATAAGCAATTTGGGACCAAACACCTTTATTTCTTGGCCAAGCACCTGGACACCCTTTCAGGTGAATAGTGCACTATACAAATCAACAAAATATAGCATATCTACATCTGACTACTGCAGATGTGCCCCTCTTGTCCTGTTAAGGATAGGCGCAACAAACCTGTAAAAATGATTCTGCCACCAAGAGTCATTTACTTTCTCCAAGCTCTCTGTTGTTTTTGGTTCTTAAAATTCATCTGACATGGTAGTAGAACTAGGTTAGCCTACAGATATCAGCTTCCTGAATTCTTAGATAGTTTGGTCCCTTAGATTTTCTAGTATATCATAGAGTGTTGTAGCTGTATGTGGTTATTCAATGGTCCTTAAGGAAAATATATAAACACTGGACTTACGTGAACCGAGCAATAACAGGAGGAACAATTTGGGACTTAGGGCCTGATATTGAGTTTGGCAGAGGGACTACTCCATCACAAACATGACGGATATCCTGTCACCGTAATACGATCCCATAATTACCTATTGAGATCGTAATACGGCAAATGGAATATCTGTCACATTTGTGATGGAGAAATTCACTTGAATGCTGAAGCAAACAGACCCCTAATACTTTCATCTGCGCACCTTAATGCACTATACTATCAATATGGGATTTTCATACCAAATAATATGAATTTACCAACTCTCTGTCCACGCTCTATGATCTCCTACAATTCTTTTACTCCAGGAATTAGAATCAGGCCGATTCGACCAATGGAGAACCAACAACTGCCTTATTACCTCAGAAGTGTATAAAGGCCAAAATACAATATAATTTCAGGAATTCAAAAGAAAATTCAGACTTGGCAAAAATGAGCGCTTCCACTATATGCAATTAAGATACTGGGTCATACACCCAGCAGTAAAATCTGCAGTCACTAGGGAATTTACCCCATTCGAAAAATGTGTTAGAACCATGTATGACATGGTAGGGTAAATAAGCATTTTTATATAATCTACTATTAAATTGCATTCCATTGACCTTGCTGCCTTATAAAACAGAGTGGGATACTATATTGTACTAGGGGTGGAAATAACTGAAGAACCATGGAATAAGATCTGGCAAGACATTTTTAAAAACTGTCACAGCATAACGGGCAAGGTAGCCCATGATAAGGTGGTTATGAATTGGTATTTGAATCCCATAAAGCTGAATACATTTCACCAACAATCCTGCGTACTATGCTGGTGATGATGCAGGTTACATGGACACTTAGGGCCTGATTTAGATGTTGGCAGTAATGCTCCCATCATCAGCTTTTCGACTGAAAACCTGTCTGCTGTTGTGACGGTCCGCCTGCCATAGTTAGATGTTGGTGGTCCCCTAGATGAAAGCCCACATTGGAACCGCCACCTCTGCCAAGAAACATCACCCACATAAATGGCCGGAGAGGGAAAAGTGGATGCCATGGGGACCCCAGCCAATGGGTAGGTTTGTGGTATCTGTTGTGTATGTAAGTCAGCATGTGTATGTGTGTGTGTGTGGATTGGCTGGATGAGGTGGAGGGAGCAGCCAGTCCTAGCCTCCTCATCCAAGTCATTACCAATACCAATGTTCTAGAACTGTAAATTGGCTTTGGAATTACAGAGAGATGCTTGGAATGCAAGCCTGATTAGCATAGTCTGGGCGGGACTTGCATTTTCAGCACTCCTTGTGTTTCCTGTTTCAACTGTGACTGGGATAAGGACAAGCAAATGTACTCACTCCACAGAACAACACATGCTAAATTTGCATCTTTGCATGTACCCTCCTTATTGCACAGAAATCTGGATACTTCTTTCTTACAAAAGCACATTTATTTTAGGTCTGGCTTCACAGTGCAGATATTTGTGACCAATTGCTATCAATTCTTTAAAAAATCCCAAAGTGGGCTTTGGTTCCTACCATAGGAGTATTTCTCTCTCACTTCTAGCTACTGACTGTTTGGTGTGCCATTATGAAGTGCTTGCATTGCAGTGTATAAAATACTTTTTACATCCCAAACATACAATAAATAATGACACATTAAGTTATTTACAAATATTTATTTGATTTTTGGATGCACTGTATATGGAAACCAACTGATTTTAGATTCATTTTTCACTGCAGCAGGCTTTTAAAAAATATTTTAGTGAGAACTCACCATTGGCGTTGTCAATTTTAAAAAAAATGTGTTCTTTATTTTATTGTGGAGCAATATGCAGAATAAGGGACCCTGGTGTTTTACCTTTCAGACTTGAAGTTCTTGAATGTACCTTTTACCCTTGAAAATAGAAATAGTGTGCTTGATGTTGGGGGTTGTGGAAAAATCAACGTTTTGAAAGAACTACATTTTAACATTCTGCTGTTGAAAGTATTAGTTAAACTGTTATCTAAGTTGCCATTTTGCCTCTACTTTCATTGAAAAAATCAATTTGAAAATGAATTGAAGACTACAAGGGGCCATGTGTTCATTGGTACACAGTGAATAATAGATATATTATGATGTGAACTCATTGCTAACCATTTTATCAGCCTTCCAAAAACAAAAAGTGCATAGAAAATACTGAGTGTTGGGATCTCAGAAGTAGGTAGTAGGTCACATTCACATTCTAAACTTTACAAGGCTCATGAAGACTGCCTTCTCCCACCAAAGCAGAGGTATAGTACTCAAATTCAATTACTAAATAATCAACTAGGGGCCTGATTACGAGAGAAGGAGCTATTTATTTTACTGCATAAATAACAATACCCCAGGGTACATTATTTATTGGTTGCAATAAATACATCCTTTTATGGGTTTTTCAGGAATAACATGTGGATTCTGGTGTTTAACATACCAAAATCTGCACGATACAGTTAATACCATATACTTTTCTCTTGTTAAATTGCAGCAGGTTTGACTTTTCCCAAATTATACAAAAGTAAAGGTACTTATAGCAGCTGATATTTATCAGATGGGCTACATACAAACAAACTCAAAATGTAAACAGCGCTTTATGCACAGATCAGCAAACAGAGCACCAAAATTTAGATTTTCCTAGCCTTGGTGTCAGAAAGGCTAGATTTTATTAAAGACACAGAGGTGAGTACTATGCAGTCTTTTCTTGCTTTATTAAAACAGCAGCCAAGCAAGAACTACCTTTCCCCCCCAAAAAAACATTAGAAGTACTTGATGACATCACAATGGGAACAGCCAATATGGCGTGGATTAATTCAATAATTGTCTTGATTGCGAACAAGTTCTTTTTTATTGAAGCTAGTAAATCAAAGAGGTGTAGAAATAAATAAAAGAACCAAATAAAAGGTAAGTAACATGGTGAGCAAGTCTGTGAAGCAGTTGCCAGGAGGTAAGGATCATCAGGGTGACCCAAGTAGAAAGATTCATGGAGATTCTTGTATCGTGTGTAGGCAAAAACAAACCAGCGAGATTAGGAGGAAGCAGCACCGGAGGAGGTTGCTGGTAGTGTAGAAAAGAAAATCAGGGAGGGTTAATAAAAACAGTGGTGTGATAATGCTCTGCTCCATGTCTTTAATAAAATCTAGCCTTTCTAACACCAAGGCTAGGAAAATCTCAATTTTGTTACCCGACCGGAGGTTCATATTATGCATGTTCAAAGCGTTGCAATAACAGAATCAGAGACATGTGAAATTGGTTTAACCCCTTCGCTGCCAGGCCTTTTCCCCCTCAGGTGCCAAGCCCTTTTTTGGCTATTTGGGGCAGTTCACGCTTAGGCCCTCATAACTTTTTGTTCACATAAGCTACCCACGCCAAATTTGCGTCCTTTTTTCCAACATCCTAGGGATTCTAGAGGTAGCCAGACTTTGTGGGTTCTCCAGAAGGAGGCCAAGAAATTAGCCAAAATACAGTGAAAAGTTCCTTTTTTTTCAAAAAAATAGGAAAAAGGGGCTGCAGAAGAAGGCTTGTGGTTTTTTCCCTGAAAATGGCATCAACAAAGGGTTTGCGGTGCCAAAATCACCAGCTCCCTAGCATTCAAGAACAGGCAGACTTGAATCAGAAAAACCAATTTTTCAACACACTTTTGGCATTTTACTGGGACATACCCCATTTTTACGATTTTTTGTGCTTCCAGCCTCCTTCCAGTCAGTGACAGAAATGGGCATGAAACCAATGCTGGATCCCAGAAACCGCAACATTTCTGAAAAGTAGACAAAATTCTAAATTCCGCAAGGGGTAATTTGTGTAGATCCTACAAGGGTTTCCTACAGAAAATAACAACTGAAAAAACAAAATATTGAAATTGAGGTGAACAAATCTGCAATTTCTCTCTACGTTTTACTCAGTAACTTTTTCCTGCAATGTCAGATTTTTGAAAGCAATATACTGTTACGTCTGCTGGACTCTTCTGGTTGCGAGGATATTTAGGGCTTGTAGGTTCATCAAGAACCCTAGGTACCCAGAGCCAATAAATGAGCTGCACCCTGCAGTGCGTTTTCATTCTATACTGGGTATACAGCAATTCATTTGCTGAAATATAAAGAGTGAAAAATAGCTATCAAGAAAACCTTTGTATTTCCAAAAAGGGCACAAGATAAGGTGTTGAGGAGCAGTGGTTATTTGGACATCTCTGAATTCCGGGGTGACCATACTAGCATGTGAATTACAGGGCATGTCTCAAATAGATGTCTTTTTTACACACTCTCTTATATTTGGAAGGAAAAAATTTAAAGAAAGACAAGGGGCAATAACACTTGTTTTGCTAATCTATGTTCCCCCACGTCTCCCGATAAAAATAATTTCTCACTTGTGTGGGTAGGCCTAGCGCCCGCGACAGGAAATGCCCCAAAACGCAACGTGGACCCATCACATTTTTTTAAAGAAAACAGAGGTGTTTTTTGTAAAGTGCCTACCTGTAGATTTTGGCATCTAGCTCAGCCGGCACCTAGGGAAACCTACCAAACCTGTGCATTTTTGAAAACTAGAGACCTAGGGAAATCCAAGATGGGGTGACATGTGGGGCTCTGACCAGGTTCTGTTACCCAGAATCCTTTGCAAACCTCAAAATTTGGCTAAAAAAAGACATTTTCCTCACATTTTGGTGACAGAAAGTTCTGGAATCTGAGAGGAGCCACAAATTTCCTTCCACCCAGCGTTCCCCCAAGTCTCCTGATAAAAATGATTCCTCACTTGTGTGGGTGGGCCTAGCGCCCACGACAGGAAATGCCCCAAAACGCAACGTGGACACATCACATTTTTTTAAAGAAAACAGAGGTGTTTTTTGCAAAGTGCCTACCTGTAGATTTTGGCATCTAGTTCAGCCGGCACCTAGGGAAACCTATCAAACCTGTGCATTTTTGAAAACTAGAGACCTAGGGAAATCCAAGATGGGGTGACATGTGGGGCTCTGACCGGGTTCTGTTACCCAGAATCCTTTGCAAACCTCAAAATTTGGCTAAAAAAACACATTTTCCTCACATTTTGGTGACAGAAAGTTCTGGAATCTGAGAGGAGCCACAAATTTCCTTCCACCCAGCGTTCCCCCAAGTCTCCTGATAAAAATGATACCTCACTTGTGTGGGTGGGCCTAGCGCCCGCGACAGGAAATGCCCCAAAACGCAACGTGGACACATCACATTTTTTTAAAGAAAACAGAGGTGTTTTTTGCAAAGTGCCTACCTGTAGATTTTGGCCTCTAGCTCAGCCGGCACCTAGGGAAACCTACCAAACCTGTGCATTTTTGAAAACTAGAGACCTAGGGAAATCCACGATGGGGTGACTTGTGGGGCTCTGGCCAGGTTCTGTTACCCAGAATCCTTTGCAAACCTCAAAATTTGGCAAAAAAACAAGTTTTCCTCAGATTTCGGTGACAGAAAGTTCTGGAATCTGAGAGGAGCCACAAATTTCCTTCCACCCAGCGTTCCCCCAAGTCTCCCGATACAAATGATACCTCACTTGTGTGGGTAGGCCTAGCACCCGTGACAGGAAATGCCCCAAAACAAAACGTGCACACATCACATTTTTTTAAATAAAACAGAGGTGTTTTTTGCAAAGTGCCTACCTGTAGATTTTGGCCTCTAGCTCAGCCGGCACCTAGGGAAACCTACCAAACCTGTGCATTTTTGAAAACTAGAGACCTAGGGGAATCCAAGATGGGGTGACTTGTGGGGCTCTGGCCAGGTTCTGTTACCCAGAATCCTTTGCAAACCTCAAAATTTGGCTAAAAAAACACTTTTTCCTCACATTTCAGTGACAGAAAGTTCTGGAATCTGAGAGGAGCCACAAATTTCCTTCCACCCAGCGTTCCCCCAAGTCTCCCGATAAAAATGATACCTCACTTGTGTGGGTAGGCCTAGCGCCCGCGACAGGAAATGTCCCAAAACACAACGTGGACACATCACATTTTTTTATAAAAAACAGTGCCTACCTGTGGATTTTGGCCTCTAGCTCAGCAGGCCCCAGGGGGGGCAAAAATGGCCTAAAATTAATTTGTCCCCCACCCGCCCAACCCCTCCCGGGAGCGACCCTTGCCTAATGGGTCGCTCCCCATAAAAAAAATAAAAAAAAACACAAAACAAACATTTGCCCTGGCGCCTAGAGGTTTCTGCCCCCCTTGGGGGCAGATCGGCCTAATAACAATAGGCCGATCTGCCCCCAGGGGGGACAAAAATGGCCTAAAATAAATGTGCCCCCCCACCCCCTCCCCGGGAGCGACCCTTGCCTACGGGGTCACTCCCCCTGCGTGACATTGGCGCCCAAAAAAAAATCCTTGGTGCCAAGTGGTTTCTGCCCCCTTGGGGGCAGATTGACATAAAATCGGCCAATCTGCCCCCAAGGGGGGCAATAATGGTCTAAATACAATTTGCCCCCCAGGGGAGCGACCCTTGCCTAATGGGTCGCTCCCCATCTCCAAAAAAAAAAAAAAAAAAAAAAAAACACAAAACAAAAATTTGCCCTGGCGCCTAGAGGTTTCTGCCCCCGTTGGGGGCAGATCGGCTAAATAACAATAGGCCGATCTGCCCCCAGGGGGGGCAAAAATGGCCTAAAATAAATTTGCCCTCTACCCCCCAACCCCTCCCCGGGAGCGACCCTTGACTACGGGGTCACTCCCCCTGCGTGACATTGGCGCCAAAAAAAAAATCCCCAATGCCAAGTGGTTTCTGCCCCCTTGGGGGCAGATTGACCTAAAATCGTCCAATCTGCCCCCAAGGGGGGCAGAAATGGTCTAAATACAATTTGCCCCCCAGGGGAGCGACCCTTGCCTAATGGGTCGCTCCCCATCTCTAAAAAAACAAACAAACAAAAAAAAAACACAAAAAAAAAAATTGCCCTGGCGCTTAGAGGTTTCTGCCCCCCTTGGGGGCAGATCGGCCTAATAACAAAAGGCTGATCTGCCCCCGGGGGGGCAGAAATGGCCTAAAATAAATTTGCCCCCCCACCCCCCAACCCCCCCCGGGAGCGACCCTTGCCTACGGGGTTGCTCCCCCTGCGTGACATTGGCGACAAAAAAAAAATACCCGGTGCCTAGTGGTTTCTGCCCCCTTGGGGCAGATTGACCTAAAATCGGTCGGAAATGGTCTAAATGCAATTTGCCCCCCAGGGGAGCGACCCTTGCCTAATGGGTCGCTCCCCATCTCTAAACAAAAAAAAAAAAAAAAAAAACACACAATTTTTTTTTACCCTGGCGCCTAGAGGTTTCTGCCCCCCCTGGGGGCAGATCGGCCTAATAACAATAGGCCGATCTGCCCCCAGGGGGGCAGAAATGGCCTAAAATAAATTTAACCCCCCACCCCTGGGGAGCGACCCTTGCCTACAAGGTCGCTCCCCTTGAGTGACGGCGCAAAAAAAGATCCCTGGTGCCTAGTGGTTTCTGCCTCCCTTGGGGGCAGATTGACCTAAAATCGGCCAATCTGCCCCCAAAGCGGGCAGAAATGGCCTAAATACAATTTGCCCCTCCAGGGGAGCGACCCTTGCCTAAGGGGTCGCTCCCATCTCTAAAAAAACAAACAAACAAAAAAAAAAAGAAAGAAAAATTTGCCCTGGCGCCTAGAGGTTTCTGCCCCCCCTGTGGGCAGATCGGCCTAATAACAATAGGCCGATCTGCCCCCAGGGGGGCAGAAATGGCCTAAAATAAATTTGCCCCCTCACCCTCCCCGGGGAGCGACCCTTGCCTACAAGGTCGCTCCCTTTGCATGACAGCGCAAAAAAAAGATCCCTGGTGCCTAGTGGTTTCTGCCCCCCTTGGGGGCAGATTGACCTATAATCGGCCGATCTGCCCCCAAAGCGGGCAGAAATGGCCTAAATACAATTTGCCCCTCCAGGGGAGCCACCCTTGCCTAAGGGGACGCTCCCCATCTGTAAAACAACAACAACAACAAAAAATCCCCGGTGCCTAGTGGTTTCTGCCCCCCTTGGGAGCAGATCGGCCTAATTACAATAGGCCTAAAATAGAACAGAAATGGCCTAAAATAAATTTGCCCCCCAGGGGAACGACCCTTGCCTAGCGGGTCGCTCCCCTTACGTGAAAAACAATAAACAAAAAAACTCCCTGGTGTCTAGTGGTTTCTACCCCCCTTGGGGGCAGATTGGCCTCATAAAAATAGGCCAATCTGCCCCCAAGGGGGGCAGAAATGGCCTAAGTATAATTTGCCCCCTATGGGAGTGACCCACACCTAAAACACAAAACAAAACACAAAAAAAAGGTATCCCTGGTGTCTAGAGGTTTCTGCCCCCCCCGGGTGGAGATCGGCCTAATAATAGGCCGATCTGCCCCCAGTGGGGGCAGAAAAGTCCTTAAAAAAAATGCCTCCCTTGGAGCGACCCTTGCCCAAGAGGTTGCTCCCTTATGTCACTTTTAGAAAGAAAAAAAAACATCCCTGGTGTCTAGTGGGGTTTCAAAAGCCGGATTGCAAGCAATCCGGTTTTTGAAACCCTGGGAGAGACTTCAAAGGGAAGGAAATACATTTCCTTCCCTTTGAAGCCTCTCCTTGCCTCCCCCACGTGATCAAAAGAGAAATGCTGAGCATTTCTCTTTCGATAGCTTCCAGCGCGATGGGGGAGGCTCTGTGATTGTCAGCGCGTGCTCACGCACTGACATCACAGGGGGAGTGGGGGGGGTCGGGGGTTGAAGGGAAAGGGATTCCCCTTTCAGCCCTGGCCTGGGGGGGTGGGAGGGCGGCCCTCGGGGGTGCGCTAGCGCGTCCCCCGACGGCCGGAAGCAGTACGTAATGGTTATGTCCATGGCGCCACACGGGCGCTGCCATGGACGTAACCATTACGTCCATGGTGTGGAAGGGGTTAAAGTATTTACATTGGACCAATCTGCAGATTTGTGAATGTCATGTAAAGAAGCAACTGCCCAGAAAGCCAAAGAAGCCATTGCTCCTCTTGTTGAATGGGTTCCAAAAGAATCAATGTTAATTCAAGCTGAGGACATGATCCAAAAGGCTAAGGTTGGAGAGTGAAACAGGATTGTGGGATTTTTTAAAACAAATGAGTAACTGATTAGAAGAGGTGGATCTCAAATCTGCAATGTGAGTATCATACGATTTTAAACAGTTCCCAACACACACCACTTGGGTTGAGAAGGGAAAAAAGGATAATGAATCATAAACAAGTTGGTTTTGGTACATCTGTGAACCTGAAAGGAAACACGACGAGAAGAGTAATGGAAAGAAGACGCATCTCAAGCTCTAACATCTGAAACATGTTTTAAAGAAATTAAACATAAAAGCATTGTTAACTTTGCAGAAAGATGCTTAAGTGAAAGTGATACATTGTCTTGCAATGCAATAAATAATTTAAACACCAAAGTGACATCACACATTTTGTTATATTTAGGAATAGGAGGGTTGCCCAATCTAACTCCCTTTAAAAGTTGACAAATTAAAGGATGTTCTCTGATGGGTCTGCCGTCCACTCTGCAATGTTTGGCTAAAATGTCTTTATCTATAAGTGTTAATAGTACAATAGGCCTTGCCTCGAGAAGCTAAAGAGGCTAGGAAATGTACTACAAGAGTTACATCTGCTGAAAAGAGGATCTGAATTCCTGTCCATACACCAACTACACCAGGTGAGCCAGGTTGATCTGTACATTTTTGATGTGCCAGGTACCCAAGACCCTTGAATGAGTTTGATAGCCTCTTCAGGATGACCCAAAATCCTCCAGGCAATCGGAAGAAGAAAGCCTTCTAGAATTATGTTGTGCTGATGACCCAGAGGATTGAGCAGTAAATCGGGAAAATGAGGAACCCAAATGGGGAAGTCTAAAGCCATCTTCAACAGAGCTGGATACCAAGGTTGTGCTTGCCAAAACAGAGTTATTTATACCAGGGAAGCGTCCTGTCTGCGAGTCTGAGCTAGGACTGATGCAATTAAAAGAAAGGAGGAAAAGCATACAGAAGAGTTTTAGGCCATAATTGAAGGAAGGCATCCATAGCTAAAGCCTGAGGATCTGGTTTCCAACTGAAAAAGGGGGAAGATGGGAGTTGAGTCGAGAAGAAAAACGATTGATTGCAATGCTGCCGAAGATGGAAGAAAGAGAATTTTGCAGTTGTCAATCACTTGAGTCCTGAAGATGTCTGGAATACCAGTCTGCTACTACGTTTAATTTCCCTGGAAGATAAACTGCTCTGACTGAGATATTCCTGTGAAAACAGTACTCCTAAAGATGTTTGGCGAGATTTGCCAGAACCTTGGACCTTGTACTCCCAAGATGATTGATGTATCTGACAGCTGTCAGATTGTCTATTCGCAGAAGAATGGTGCAACTGACTTTTTCTTTTGTAGAGGACTGGATGATAAAGGAACCTGCAAGCATCTCCAAACTGTTGATATGCAAGAACAACTCCCTTTGAGACCCTGAGCCTCCCTTTGAGAATTGACCACATCTTGTGCCGCAACCTGTCTGACTTGCATCGGATTCTAAGACAAGATCTGGGGCAGCAGAGATATAACAAGACTGGATTTGAATAGGCAAGCCCTTGTGAAGATGACAGATTTGTAACCTTCAAAGGGGTTGATAATGAAGACGGCCCGGAAATTTAGTCTGAATTAAAGAAGCTAGAAGACCTACTAATCTTGCTTGAGACCTCAGAGAGAATTGAGAAAGAGTTTAAGAATGACAGATCACCTTTTTTTATGAGACTGACCTTGTGTTGAGGAAGCTGAAGAATAGAGCGAGATGTGTCTATCAAGAAACCCAGATATTCTAACTGTTGGGCAGGAATTAGAGCTGACTTTTGGATATTGATGAGAAAATCTTAAGGAAGAAGAAGATCTTGGCAAAGATGCAAATGAGAAAAAAGAAGATTCTTGTCCTGGGCCAAGATAAGAAAGTCGTAAAGGTGAACAATTAGACACATTCCTTGTGCTCTGAGAAAAGCCACAATTGGTCTGAGAACCTTGGTGAAACACCAAGGAGCTGAAGAGAGACTGAAGGGAAGAACCTTGTAACGATCAAAGAGATTCCCCCATTGGAACAGGAGATATGTTCTGTGAAAGGGATGAATTGGAATAGTGAGGTAAGCATCTTGAAGGTCTAGTCTAATCAACCAATCATTTTGAAAGAGAATATCCCTGAGATGGAGAGCAGTCTCCATTCTGAAATTATGATACATTAGGGAGTTGTTGAAGATTTTGAGATTTGAAACAAGTTTACATTTTTTGTTCTTTTTCTGAACCAGAAAAATGGTGCTGAGAAACCCGGAGGGATCAGAAGAGATTGGTTCTATAGCATGTTTGGAAAGAAGTGATTGTATCTTGTTGTGGATGAGGAGATTTTGATCTTGAGAAAAAAAGAAGAGGGTAAGGGAGATGAGATTAAACTGAAAGTTGGTAAGACCCTATGAGATACCTTTGAACTGACTGAATTACCCAGGAAACTGTGTGGAGAGAAAAACATGCATTTAGAAATAGAGCCAATCTGCCTCCAATGGGAGAAGGCCAGAATTGGGAACTCTTACCTGTGAATTGTTCGACTTTGTTTCTATATCCCCTAGAACTGAATCCTCTGAAATGACATACATAGAATTGAGGCTTGTATCTGGTACAGGTATCAATTTCAGTTTGCTGGTCGAAGGAGCCTATGTTGGGGTACTGACCCTTGTAATAGCAGCCGGCAAAGCGACTCCTACTTTGCCGGCCTTGGCGAAAACCAGAGATGAGAAAATCTCCCTTAGAGAAAGTTGGGTCTTGGCCATAGTAGCAAATGTAGATATGTATTTCCCTAACTCCTTGATAAAAGAATTGCCAAACAATAGTCCCTTAGCCAAGGGACCCTATTCCTTAGAAGCAAGAGAACCAAGTTTGGGATCAATTTTTTGCAACACACTCTTCCTTATCTCCTGAGAAATATGAGCATTTGCATTGCAAAAATTCAGCCAAATTCAATATTCTGGGAGAAGACCCACCAAATCCAGCATTCTGTCCTGACAAGTGGACCAGGCTCTGTGCACACTTTTCTGGGGTCTTTACTGAAATTTGTGAAGAACATCAACATATTGGGGTCAATAATAGGGGAAGCTGTGACATTGTTGGGTAGGGAAGGGCGGGGACACTCAGATTTCAATATAATTCTGGTGGTTTTATCTGAAAGATTACACAAGTCAAAGGAAACGTTATCTGCTACATGTTATGCAGGGAACCATTCAGTAGAATTGGGGTGGTGAATGAAAGAGAGGTTAAACATAGGTTCTCCAAGGTGTTCAACAAGTTCTTGAGACAGTGAGTGAGATACTGTCATCGGGAAAAATGTTTTGCCTTTTTTTCAGAGGTCCAGGCAACCTCTGTTGCTCAGCACATCATCATCCTCATCAGTGTCTCGTAATTGGGATACGTATAAAGGCGAAGAAGGGTGCCTGACATAGAAACCTCTCCAATGGGAGGACCAAATTTCACTGAAAAGCCTTTTTCAGACCCATTAAGGGAAGCTTCATCTTTGTTGCTCTTTATAGGGCATTCATTGGAGAAAGAAAACATTTTGGAAATAGAAGCCTCTAGATATTTGGAGATGTCCAGCATAGAGACTGAGACAGCCTGCTGAACAGAATCTGTGAGAAAGGATTTCAAAGTATCCTTTAAAAGTTGTGTCTCCTTTTCTTCTGGAAGAATGAGTATGAACTTAAATGCAATATAGATTGACAGAGTAAAAAATAAATAGGAAAAAAATAATAAATAGGAACACTTATTGAATGAGAGTAGGGAAAAACAGAAGGAAAGGGTTAAAATTCTGAAACAAAAATTAATTCCCCTTAAATTGCAACTCCCCTATAAGGGAAAGAGGATGGGAGGCTAAAAGGATGGGATTTAACTAAGATATTCCCACCACTGACAGACTGAAGCGAGAGCAGAGAAAAAAGAAAGGCCGACCTCAGGGAGGAGTACTGACACGGGACTCTGTCTGAGACTGAGGGAGAAGCAGTGGAAGCATGGAGGAGGTGCAGCGGCAAATAGAATGTTTGGGGGACCTAGCAAAGGATAGGAAAACTTCAGAGAAGCATAGAAAGCAAGAGTGACCAAGCACGTTCTGTAACAGTAGACTGGAACTTTTATGTTGATGCAAGCATTTGTGAAAGCGCAAGGGAAGAGCGGGACAAAAGCACACAAGGATGCAAAATTTTAATGAATATATGCAAGTAAGGTTAATATTTTGACTAAATAAATAAGCACTATGATAATATAAAAATGACTAAACATTGGAAAGAAATTGAAAAGTACTTATTTTGACCGCCAAGGATTTGTTGTTCACCGTCAAGATAATTATTGGATAATTATTGGATTACTCAATGTCCTATTGGCTGTTTCCATTGTGATTTCATCTAGTAGTTCTAATGTTCTTTTTTTCTGGGAAACGTAGTTCTTGCTTGTCTGTTGTTTTATTAAGGAATGAAAAGACTATATAATATGAGCCTCTGGTCTTGTAGTAAAATCTGTATGATACAGCAAATACTTGCTAAAATTTAATGAAAGTTGAGCTATTTAACACATCTGATTATTATTGAATGTGTTACATAGAAACATATAATTTCAACCTATGTGCAAACAGAGCTTTAAGTATGGATCTGAAAACAATAACCCACTGGTAATCAGACCCTAGGTAGTTTAAACACTTCTGAAAGTCAGCTTTCCTTTCCCCCTTATTCTGGGTCAGTAGATTCTACCAGAACCCTTTGAAAAAAAACAAATTTCCACAGATCATGGATGTCAACTCACTGAAGTGCCAGAGCTGGCAATAGTGACATAACATACCCTTCAACAATAATTTCATCATAGCATCTTTGACCCTGAATCTTCCCAGGAAATGTGGTAGCATGACCTTAATCCTAATGGCATGACAGTAGTTGACATTGCTGAAGGTCAATAATTACTGTATGATTACAATAACACAACAAAGTCAAATGTTTGTTTTAGATACCACTCATGTTAAGGCGCTGACATGGTCTTTGAAATTGGTGGGGTGTAACACTTCCCCTGAGCTGTAGTAATCAAGTGAGTTAATCTTAATTATTTTCAAATGTCTCCAAATGACAAAAATTACCTTCATTGTTCCATGGTCAGTATTTTGTCATGGGTGACTTAATGCCAAAAGTACAATAAATATGCCAGTTCCAGAATGTTGCAGTTAATGCCATCAATATATCATGGGTGATTCATCTGTCCAAAAATTACTTGTAGTATTTTAATGTCAGAGTTTTGTCATGGTTGCTCCCACCCCTACACCACGAATGTCCTCCCTTATGCCAAGAATTTCTTCCAGTCTGCAAGCACTAGGATTTTGCAATGGGTGCCCTCTAGCCATGGGTGCCTCCTAGCCAAGAATGTTGTCAATTGTGCCAGCACCACAATACCAAGGATTATAGCAAGTACGTCAGTGCCAGTACAGCATTTCACAATGGATGCCGATTTTGACAAGAATTACCTGCACTGTGACAGTATTAGTATTTAGTCATAGGTGCCTGTCATGAGAAGAATTGCTTCGAGTATGCCAGAGCCAGTATTTTGCAATGTGTCTCTATATGCCAAGAATTATCTTCAATATGTCCAAGGCCAATGACAGATTAACAAGCATAACACCATATTCTAACTCATAATCACTCACTCTCATTTATTTTCGCTCATGCTCACTCGCTCATCCTGTTTCACTGACTTGCATGTACTCATTCAGTCTCACACTCTCTTACTCTCACTCATTCACTCTCACACAGTCTTATTCTGACTCACTTGTATGTTCTCATTCACTCACATACAAACCCTTCCGCTCACAAAAAAACACTCTCACCCACAAGAATGAACATAACATCAATTTTCAAAAATACTTTGCTCAGCTGGCAGTGAAGATCTAGAACCAGATCCTGGTGCTTAATTTTTTTTACCATTATCATTTACTTTTAGTGTGATTAAATATGGCCAGAAATTAATAACGTCGGAGCCCATAGACCCTAAGAAATTGGCTCTGATATTGCCACCCTTGAGACCAGGGGTTGCAAAGACAGTGGCATGGGTCACAGCAAGCAGCCAGAGCTCACTGCTGCTCCCCCTGGTGGCCCCTAAATTACATAATTGGCAGGTAAGCAGGACTCTTCTACAATGTTTACTTTGGAAAACAAGCATTTGTAATGGGTCTCGCATTTGTTCGAGTTAGAGCTATTAACGTTGTAAATTCCTAACTGGACTTTTCTTGCCACATAGATTAAAAATGAAAAGCAAAACAGTTGACATGAGTGAGTCGATTCAAAGCACCATAGAAAAAGAAGTTTGCTTGCAGTCAAACGTATCGGCAAATGTGCAATTATCAATGTAACACGGTCGATGGTCAAGGCGGAAACAAAAGTGCCCCAGGGAGGGCCAAACATAAAGCATTTACCAATGTCAACAAATGATTTGTGAAAAGCAAGCCCATGAATGTGTGATAGTGATGGGTGTGAGGTGGGTGTGATTAGAAGCCCACATAAATGCCAACATATCAGAAAAGCAGTGCTTGCAAGCTGCTATACTGGACCTAAAAATTGTGGCAGCGCCCAAAGATTTTCTTCGGATGCCGTCGGCTTGTACTGCCTAATGCGAGAATTGTCAAATATCAAAGTTGCCTAGTCTTTTTCCCACAGCATGCCCCTTTGTCCAGTCATCCTGCACTATCTGTCTCTTCATCTCAATACTGCTTGTTGTTTTTCATCCATTACTTCCTCCATCTGTCACTGTTTCTCTAGCTTTCTTTTCTTTTTTCTTTCCCCCTTTTGCTCTTCTGTCTGGTCAAAGTAAGAAGATGAAACAAGCATTTGCATTTCAATGGGTCTCGCATTTGCTCGACTTGAGCTATTAGTGTTGTAAAGTCCTCACTGGACATTCCTTGCCACATAAATTGAAAATGTAAAGTAAAACAGTTTACATAAGCATGTCAATTCAAAGCACCTCAGCCGCTGTGAGCGTGAATGTCTAGAAAAGATCACAGCTGGGATGATAGGCAAACCAGAGGAGGGGCCATCAAAACTACCCCAAACCCCCATTCCCACCCCTAAAAAGAAACAACAAAACTACCCTGCCCCCCACCCTGCCCCTAAAAACAAAGTTACCATGACCCTGACCCCTAAACACAAAACTACCTCAACACCCCCACCCTGTCCCTAAAAACAAAATTATCCCAACCCTCCACCTCCACCCCTAAAAACCAAACTACTCCCACCTCACCCCTATAAAAAAAATTACCCCGACTTCCCACCCCCACCCCTTAGAAAATAAAACAACCTGCCCCATCCCTAAAAACTACCCCCAACCCTGCCCCAGCCCCACATACCTGATTGCGTCCTCTCCCGATGCACTCTCCCTTTTTCTCTGCCTTAACCATGCATGTGTGTTGTTCAGCACATGCGTGGTTACGGCAGAGAAAAAGGGAGTTGTTGACGCAAGCGTGGTTCCGCTTGAGATAACAATGTAATCGTTGTTCTGGATGTTTCCTAGAGTGATGTAGTGTGATGGCCAACAAAAATGTTCACTTATTGAAATTTACTGGGAGGGAAATCAACACACAAAGGAGGGACATTTCACAAACTGCCCCATTCAAAATGAAGCATTTCAAACAAGCACACCAAAGAATTAGCAAGAGTGGGTGTGGTTAAAATCCTACAGAGAGGTTACAACAGGCCAGAGCGCTCTTGCGCCCGACCCTGAAAAAGACCCATTTGACAAAAACGAGCACTGGCGCACACTACAAGGAATGATAAGAACAAATTAAGGACTGGGCTTCAAGGGCCGAATGGAGTGCAGTAATTGGCAAACCACTGCAAGTCTCTGAACGTTTGAGCTTCTTGACAACACCTCAACATATTCCTCCAGGCTTATACAATGAGAGACAGTTTCTCCCACTGATGAATGTCTTGAAAAAAACATAATTGCCAATGTCAGGTAACTATCATAGTAATCAGTTAAAGCCAATGCAAAAAATATAGATGTATCATCCATATGCATTTTGTCATGACGTCTGCTTGGTCAAGATGTAGGGTATCCTGGTGACACCCTATGGTTAACTGTGCCATCACGTAGCAGGACAGGATCAGGCCATTTTATTCCAAAAGGTTTTTAATTTGCACAGAGCATAGAACCCTGAAAAGGATCTTCAATAGTTAGTTGAGACTTTGATTATCAATAGTACTTTTATGGGTAGTCAGTTTAGTTGTAAACTCTCACAAGATCTCAGTGGCCATATTTGTTTGGCCAGTTTTTAAATCAGTCACTGTTCTATGATTTCACATTGCAACTCAGGGTCCTGGCATGAGTAGTTCCACTGTCATTAACAACTATACCTGTGGAACCACCACAGCATCACATGAATGTCCAGTAGGTGATTAAGACAGGGTAACCACCTAGTGAGAGGTCTCACTTTTTGGGTTCAGGGCGATATACATTTTTAACATTTAAGTTAGAAATGTTTAGGGCCAGATTTTCAAGGCCCTTGCCCCCCTTAGCACCACATTTGCAGCAAAAGTTGTCATGCAAATGTGATGCGAATGGGCCACTACCATAGCACCATATTTACAAGGTGGTGCAAAATAGTGAGCTAACACGGTTTTACTGCCCATGTTAAAATACTAGTTGCACTCCATTTCATGGCCACTTGGTCTCTCCAGAATGTCACTTGTGATATCATAGGAATCTTCCAGGCAAGGTAGTCTTGATACTTGCATCACGTGCTGAGATCCATCAACAGAATATTTCATCAGTTTATTACCATGGCACTGTAACTGGAGAAAAGTCAAAAGGTGACAAGGAACTCTGCACCTTTGTCCACTTCCCTTGTGGCTAAGGTGCCATCCATTGGAACAATGTGGAACTCCAGGCACTTCACCACAGGAAATATATTTTCACAAACATATGGCTGGCACTACATTATCGTGCAAGCTGTTTGCAAGGGCTGAGGTTGACACTGATATGTACACTGTCTTTCCTGGAGGCACACACAGCAGCTTCTGTCAGTCATCTCTTGCACCTCATTTGGTTTACCAAGAGTTTTGTTGACATGTGACTCATAGGTAAGCTACAACATTTTACACTGAAGCTACTTGTGCATCTAGGAGTTGGCATCTCTCAGTCACTACAACACAATAGTTACACATGACTTTTACAGCCACTGCATGCATGTGTGCAAGCCGCAGTACATTTAGATCAGAAGCATGATAAAAAAAATATGTCTTTGTTTCAGATGATGCCGGAAGTGTTCTCTCACCCCATCTCCTCACATTCTATAGATGTCCAACTATATTACATCAACAAAGGTACAATATGGCACACGCATGTCCACCACCCATCACTGAATGGACTTTTGGTAAGTTGCAATTTATTTGTCTTGACTGTTCAGAAAGGTAGCTCCTGTGCTCCTCAGAAGTTGTGTGAAAGATGAGAGTAGTCTGTTGTGTGTTGCACAATATTGCAGGGTTGTGCGAAATTCACATAATTTGCTTTTGCATTATTATGTGAAATATAAGCAAAATAATACGTATTTACATACAATGACAATCCATAACTTTGCACTATATTTTAGTATGAAATGCGTCTCCCCATCAGTTTTTGATGCAAGGACACATTTAGACAAAGCACCGCAAACCACAGCCACTCACGTTCTGTTGTTTGTGTCTGTTAGCAGTAATTATTTTACAGTGAATGGTACTATTTGTGCTAAATTTTAACAATTAATTGTGCGAATTTACATAAATTGGTGTATTGGGAATTTCACATAACAAAAGTAATGCGAAATTCCTGAAATTACTTGAAATTTGCCCTGGTTGAAATTTCGCTATCTGATGGGCTTTATATGTATATCTGTATATTACTCAAGATCGACAGCCACATCAATGTTCCTATGGTGGGACAGAGAACTGAGGACAAGGTATACAGATATGGAGTTGACCAGTAACGCATTTTTCACTTGAGCTGTAAGTTTGATTGTGGTATTTACAAAAACACTGTTTAGTCAGTGACGAATGACTGGCTAGTACTACATTTATCATAACATCCTTTTATAATATTGTTTTACTAACAGATTGCCACAGTCAAGCATGGTATGCTGTATTTCTAATTACATTTACACTTTACTTTTGCTGAAGCAGATGTCTTAATTTGAATTTTTTAATGAATATTTACGTATTTTGAATAATGACTTATGTAGAAAAATGAATAACATAGAAAAATAATGCACACGTTTGAAAATGTGACCTCGAAGAATGGCCATCAGTATTCATGAAATGTACTAAATTATGATTAAAACATACAAAACATTGAAAATGTATTAGATTAATGTAGTAATATGTCATATTAAGGGTTATGAATTTGGCCTAGTTTTGCCAGGCCTCATGCAGAAGCTGTATTTCTTAGTGTTTAATACAAAATGCTGACAGGGTGAACAACTGTGAAATACTCATTGTTTTAATAAAATGCTTAGCAGAAGCTTTCCAGGGGAACCTACGGACAGGAGATGAGGTCTCTAGTAATGTATCCAAATTTGTGTAATGTGCATGAGATGTACTTTCCCAGGACATGAACAATAAAGATACTGACTGGAGACGAAGATGCAACAAAATTGATAGCTGATGAGCTGGATGATGAGAACATCGTAAAGCAGACCAATCAATGACATGTGAACTCTGAAATATTAGAATTCATATATTTGGTATGTGGACATTATTGGACAGAGTAAAAATGTTCGATTAGTTGACCAATTGGAAATTGGGGAATAGTTTGAGGAACTTTGATATAACAACGTGACAGAGGGAACATAGACAGATTGTGAGACAAGAGATTTAGAGTGACGGTGGGAGAATAGGAGATTTGAGATTCTGTCATTGGGTTCATACTCTCTGACTGAGAGTCTGATGTTTTGCTGATCGATTGATGACCTGAGGATGAAGACTGATTCTGCTGCTGACCCATACAGTGGATAGGTAGATATGACAATGACTCAATTCTATTTTTATGCCTTTTCTTTCTAGGTACCAACTGCGCTGTCTAAATACTTTCTTTAGGTAGATGTTTTCGAAATTTGTGTTCTAAATTGTTTTGCATGAAGCCCCACATGCTGATGCTAATCTGGGTTAGTTGAGGTTATTCACATGACTACTGAAGAATTGTAGAGACAAATGGTTGACAAACTATCTTGCTGAACTTTATGGACATCATAGCCTTGCTGAAATGGCTTTATTAATGTTTTGTGTTGATGCCTTGGAATGTGTTTTGATTCAAGCTTTGATTAGATCATGTTTTCTGCTACTTTTTGATTAACAAGCATTATTAAAATAGTTTGATTTGAAGTTGATGATTAAGATTTCTGACTTAGTATTGTTAATATAAGGGAAATAAACCTACTAAACTTATAATTAAAGGTGTGGTTATTCATGGCTGAAGAGCCATGGTGTGTGAAATTTACTGACTTCATTGATTATTGATTAGACTAATGTTTACTGATTATTGTGCATTGATTATTGTCTCTGTACTGAACTATGGTAAGAACACTTTAAACTAATCAAAAGGTTCATCGACCTATACGCGTCCCCTTGTAAGTTTACTTATTAAGGATCGAGGTGCTAACACTTTCACAATCTTTCTAACATTTTAACTTATAGCATCAGAGTAAGATCACTCAAGTAGAATGCAAAAGTATTTCAATAAACAATGTTACACTTTAAATAGATACATCAAGTCAAAAAACACTTCTGGCAACAATAATTGTCTTTTCCTTTTATTTTTACATTTTTCCCCATATGAGGTTGTGCCGTTCGCATGCAGAGGTCTCTACCTAGTATGTGAAGCCACAAATGCTTTTCTGTGAGGGACTACCAGTCCCAGGAGCCTTCAGGGCAAGTAGGTCCCCTGCACCAATGCCTGCAGCTGTGCCTAGTGCTCAAAAGCGCACCTTGAGTCCTGCGCCATGGGGAGCCACAAACGATGTGTGAGGGACCACCAGTCCCAGGAGCTTTCAGGGCAACCAGGAGCCCAGCACCATCGCCTGCACCTGTCCCTAGCGCTCAAAAGTGCACCTTGAGACCTGTGGCATGGGGAGGAAAAACGGTGTTCTGTGATGGACTACCAGTCCCAGGAGCAAGCAGGGAAAGGAGGAACGCTGCACTGTTGCTTTCACCTGTGCCTAGCGCTGAAAAGCGCACCTTTAGTCCCGAGGCACAGGAAGCGCCAGGGCAAAGCCCAGTCCAGGAGCGGGCCTCTCTGCACCTGTCAGACCCTGGAGGAGGGTGGGCAGGCCACCCCTCTAACATCTTGCCTAAGGACTTGGCCTAACTGTACTATATTGCTTTTGCTGCAGTAATTATGCTTTCTGTACCTTTTGAGGCCAGGTAGTCAGCATTCTGGCCATATGAAAGTGCTTTTTTAATTTGTTTGAGGTGGGGAGAAGTAGTTTCAATATCTGCTACTACTCACAAAGAAAGCGCCAGTATGGGTAAAAGAAAGGCCGTTGATGGAGCACCAGGTACAACTAAGCCAGAGAAAAAATCTCTGAAAACTACAGGAAATAATTGTGTGATGGACAATATAGACAATATTCTTGTTGAATGTGTTGATATTCTTAACTCCCCTCTACCCCATCATCGGAGGGGTTGCCTTTGTACACCAGCTCACAAATGAGTAGAGATCACAAGCACGTACCCCCAGTGTTTGACAAAGTGAAAGCTAAGATCTTTGTGAGGCACAAAACCCAAAGTAAGCATTCTCAAACAACACCCTCATATTTATGTGATTCTGAGGCTTAGTTGCTACACCAGGAAAGCCCTGCCTTCGGGTGTAATGATCGGATTTCTGTATTGCATATTGATGATGGAATTGATGAAGGGGAGGGTGCAAACAATGAACAGAGTAAACTGGGTGAGCATCAGGACACCCAGAAGGTCCTGGAAAGCTTAATGGCCATTATCGCTGAACTGAGGGAAGAAGTTGGTGCCCTCAAGAAAGATATCACAGTTCTGGAGAAAATAGTTGGGGAGGTGGTAGTTCAAAATTCAATTGTAAAGCTAGAGAGGGTTGGTGCAAAAAGGCTACAGGGGCATTCATTTACTCGGAAACCATGTCAGTTGCTTCTATTGCACCCAATTCTCAGCCTCAATCCCGATTCCAGAGTGAGCACCAATTCCCAACCCTGCCCCTCTCCCCAAAACCCCTGAAGAAATCAAAAGCTATTGAGGTGTGTGTGCTGCTTGGTGTGGTGATGCTGTTGGTAGGTGTTGGTGCAGTGCATGAAGGTGTGAGTGTGGACGTGACTGGGAGGGTGGTGGAGGAGGAGGGGGGAGACAGTGAATGCAGTGGATGTTGTTGTGTCTGCAACTGTCTGGTGTTTCTGTGAGTGCTTGTGGGATGAAGTGTGGTGCCTGTGTTTGCTTGTGCCACTCTTGGGGGTTGTCTTCTGTGCATGCTTGTCAGCATGTGTGCCTGGGATGGGTTGGGATTTGAGGAGACTGGGACTGGGAAGTGGTAGTTGGAGGGGGGAGGGAATAAACAGACACAATGGCTGCCATCAGAGAGGAAGCCAGAGCCTGAATCAATCTCTGTTGGGCCTCCAATCCACTGTGAATGCCCTCCAGGAATACATTGCATTGCTGCATCTGGGATGCCAGCCCTTCAATGGCATTCACAATGGTTGATTGCCCTACAGAGATGGATCTCAGGAGGTCAATAGTCTTCTCACTCAGGGCAGCAGGGCTGACTTGGGCAGGGCCTAAGGTGCCTGGGGTGAAGGAGATGCCCACCGTCCTGGGTGAGCAGGCACGGGCAACTCGCTGAGGGGCTAAAGGGAGGACGGTGCTGGTATGGGGGTGGCGGCTGTACCTGCAGCTGGGGTGGCCACAGAGGTGTCCACCACCACCAGAGAGCTCCCAACAGAGGAGGTATCTGAGTGTGTGTTGTTACCCCATGTCTCTGCTGTGGTGCTCCCCTCGTCATCCGTCCCACTGGTTCCCTCGGTGTCGGTGGACTCTGCCTCCTGGGTCATGTGGGATGCAGCTCCCTCTGTCACCGGTCCGCCTGCTTCTCCACCAGATGATGCTAATGCACACAAGGACAGGATGACAGAATAAAAAAGGGGGGAAAGACAAAGGGAACACTGGGTCATTGACTGCACCAACACCACAGTTGGCATTCACAGCACCGTCACACACAGGGATCAGGCTTAAGCACTATGCATTGCACTGGCAGTGATAAGGCTAGATGCTTAGGCAAGATGAGGGCCACACACCATCAACTGCGCCGCTCCTGGTACCCACAAAGTCCTGCCTCAAATGGAATGATAACAAGCTAGGTTACCTGCATTTGCTGTACACCCATTACCCTTGAGTTGACCCACGCTGCAATGTCTGGCCTGGCCATAGGGACACCCACTAACTCACATCCCCCACCCAGATCCCACTCCACCTGCCAAACTGTGGAATGATACCCACTTTAAACACCCTCTTGTGGCTGCTGTGATTCCCTCAAGCACCCATCCAGCTCAGAGTTGGCCACTGCCAGTATGCGGGCCGTCAGGGGGGTCTGGTTCTGATGGGCACCCCTTCCTCATTGAGAGGCCATCCCCAGCTGTGCCTCTGTGGTCTTCTATGCCCAGCGTCTCAGGTCCTCCCACTGTTTCTGACAGTGGGTTCTCCGCTTGCCATAGACCCCCAGGGTCCATACGTCCTTGGCGATGGCACACCATATTCCCTTCCTTTGTTGGGTGCTGACCTGCAGAGGCAATACAAACAGGAGAACACCATTAAAGAAACAGTCCAGCCTGTCACACAAATGGCCCACCATACCCGTTTGCAACACCATTGGCACACACATCGCCCGGCGCAAACCATGTACACCATCACAAGACATTCCCCGGTCCCCGGTGACACAATGCTTGCACATATCTCCATGCATCCTTCCCACATGCATCGTGCCCAATGTGTCCTCACCTGTTGATCTGGAGGCCCATACAGCAGTCCGTACTGGGGTAGGACCCCATCCACCAGTTGCTCCAACTCCTCCAAAGTGAAGGCAGGGGCCCTTTCCCCGGTCACAAAGACAATGGTGAGTTCCAGACACAGGTCACAGCAGCACACACAGTGTAGGTGTTCTCCTGTTGAAGGTCAGGAAACAAGTGAGGAATCAGATAGAAATGGCGGTCATGTCCACTGCTGTGTACACCGCCACACCCGGCGCAGATCCCCATTGGCCACTGTACTCCATAGAGCCCCATATTATCCAATGAGAAATTGCAAAGCGGTGCAAGACAGCCTTCCGCCATGACGCCCAACGTCGGCGGAATTACCTCACTTCCATCTGTCCCTACATACAGGACAGGCGGTTGCCATTTCGGGGGGGGGGGACAACAGTCATATCGAAATTAAGTGTGTCACAGATTAGATTGGCACATACCTCGCCATTAACACTGTCCCATTACATAAGTGCACCAAGTACACTGAAGGTGTGGTTCCATTGTTCCAATTGTGACAGCCTACTCACTCTTGTGTCCCTTAGATACCTACCGCTGCGGATGAATAGGAGGTGGACTCATACCCGAATGTACAGACCCCTTTGTGGATTTGGCTACACTGGAGGACAGGCACATTATACTCACCTATAGACTGGACAGGGCTGTGTGCCCAATTGGAGTCAGACCTGATATCATCTATCCATCATCCGACTGGGATCCCCCCTCTTGTGCAAGTGCCATCAGTGCTCCATTTCTTGGCAACTGGTTCTTTCCAAGTGACAGTGGGTTTGGCAGCAAGAATGTCACAGCCAATGTTCTGAGTCATGCTGGCAAGAGTCTTGTCTGCCCTGGTGAGACACATGTGCAGCTACATTTCTTTCCTCCAGGTAGAAGATTTGGCCACTGTGAAGGCCAGATTCTATGCAACGGGCAATATCCCCAAGATTATTGGGCAATTGACGGGACACATATTGCGTTTGTCCCCCCCCCCCCCTCGCCAGAATGAACAGGTGTTCAGAAATCAATAATGTTTCCACTCACTGAATATGCAGATGGTATGCCTGGTGGACCAGTACATCTCTCACATCAATGCTAAGTATCCTGGGTCGGTGCATGATGCTTTTGTTCTGAGGAATAGTAGCATCTCAAATGTGATGGCCCAGCATTCCAAATTTGAGGAACATGGTGTGTCTAATAGGTGAGCCTTGGTCCCCACCCACTCTAACTTCAGGTCTTCCCCCCATAGGATTGTGTGAGGCTAAATGTGGTCCCTCAATACTTGAAGGTGACCCTGGCTACCCAAACCTGTTGTGGCTGCTAACCCCTGTGAGGAATGCCAGGACAGGGGCTGAGGAACGTTATAATGAGGCACATAGGTGAACCAGGCGGCTCATCGAGAGGACCTTCGGCCTCCTGAAGGCCAGGTTCAGGTACCTCCATCTGACAGGTGGATCCCCGTGCTACTCACCCGGGGAGGTCTGCCAGATAGTAGTGGCATGCTGCATGTTGCACAACCTGGCCCTCACACGGCATGTATGTTTTCTGCAGGAGGAGAAGACTGGAGACCCCCCTGTGGCAGCAGTAGACCCTGGGGGCAGTGAGGATGAGGAGGTTGAGGATGAGGATGAGGATGAGGACAACAGAACATCAGTTATCTGTTACTACTTCCAATGACACACAGGTGAGAAAGAGCAACCATACATTCCTATGACTATTGGTGTGTTCTGTGTGGCTGTAGCATGATGGCATTAATTTCCTTGCATCTCAACTTACTGTCACATAAATTGTAATTTTACAGATGTTGGTGATGTAACGACTGTTTACTGATGTGTACTCATGTGTACTCATGTGCTTACTACAGACAGCTACAGGTCATTTTTTCTATGCTCTCACAGTGTACAGTTCATTTGCACTAGATGTGACTGTTTCCATAAATGCAGATTTTCAAAACATAAAACACTAGCAGTCAAGTTCTGTTCAAGGGTGTTTATTGTAGTGTAAGAAATTGAGGGGAAAGTGCAATGGAATGGGGTGTTGATGGAGGAAAGTCCAGGGTATTGATCCAGTCTGTTTGAAGCACAGGTGCAGTGACCAATTCACCATAGGAAGGGGAACAAAGGCAGTTTAAAATGGACTAGGTGAGAGTGTGGAACACAAGGGGGACAATAACGAGATTCTCATTTTCTGGCAGTGGTCTTGGCAAGTGTCTCTGGCTTCTGTCTGGGTCGCAGGGAACATTTGTGGGGCGGTTCACCTTCTGCAGGGGGAGGGGTGCTGGTGGCCTATGGGTCCTGTGGCAGGACCCCCTGCCCACTAGCTGCAGCAGAAGTTGAGGGCTGTTCAATGGACTGGCTAGTGGTAGGGTCCTGCTGCAGTGCTGTTGCCTCCCTCAAGATGTTGGCCATGTCTGCCAGCACCCCTGCTATGGAGATCAGGGTGGCTTTAATGGCCTGCAAGTTCTCCCTCCTGCATGCTGTCAAAGACCTGGCCCATCGTGTCCTGGGAATGTTGGTAGGCTCCCAGGATCTCAGAGAGTGCCTGCTGGAGAGTCGATTTCCTGGTCCTGTCCTCCCCCTGGCACACAACAGGCCTCCCAGTTTTCCTGTTGGTCTGAGCCCCTGTCCGCTGAACGGTGTGCCCAGAGTGGGAACCATCACCTAATTTCTCACCAGAAGTGCCAACAAAAGTCTTGTCTTGTTCAACTAGCATTTTAACTAACAGTTCTCTAGAGGGATTCTTCCCTACCCCTAAACCTCTTTCTACACAGACACTCCTTGCTGCCTTCCAGCTTAGGTGGTCATAAGCAGTCTTGGACAGATCAACAGTTTGGCCTGTGCCAGACATTATAGAAAAGGTTTAAAGGACAGAAAAAGAAAGAAAAAGTGTTCAGAACTTTTTAAAGGACAGAAAAAAAAACTTTTTAAGAACTTTTTGAAAGTTTAGAGGTACTTTTCAGCACTTAATAAAAGAAGTGAGAGGAGAAAAGCAAAACTTTTTGGTTAGGTGTACATACACTGAACTTGTTTTTTATATTTTTCTCTTATGAAAAGTACAATGACAAAAGTGGTAAGTAGTTGCAAAGTACTTATCCCACCGCTGCACAACCAATGTAGGAGGCTGGACTGGCTTGTAGTGAGTACCAAGGGGTACTTACACCTTGCACCAGGCCCAGGTATCCCTTATCAGTGTAGAGGGGTGTCTAGCAGCTTAGGCTGATAGAAAAGGTAGTTTAGCAGAGCAGCTTAGGCTGAACTAGGAGACAAGTGAAGCTCCTACAGTACCACTAGTGTCATATGCACAATATCATAAGAAAACACAATACACAGATATACTAAAAATAAAGGTACTTTATTTTTATGACAATATGCCAAAAGTATCTCAGTGAGTACCCTCAGTATGAGGATAGCAAATATACACAAGATATATGTACACAATACCAAAATATGCAGTAATAGCAATAGAAAACAGTGCAAACAATGTATAGTCACAATGGAATGCAATGGAGGTACATAGGGATAGGGGCAACACAAACCATATACTCTAGAAGTGGAATGCGAACCACAAATGGACCCCAAACCTATGTGACCTTGTAGAGGGTCGCTGGGACTGTAGGAAAACAGTGAGGGTTAGAAAAATAGCCCACCCCAAGACCCTGAAAAGTGGGTGCAAAGTGCACCTAAGTTCCCCAAAGAGCACAGAAGTCGTGATAGGGGAATTCTGCAGGAAAGACCAACACCAGCAATGCAACAATGATGGATTTCCAGACGAGAGTACCTGTGGAACAAGGGGACCAAGTCCAAAAGTCACGATCAAGTCGGGAGTGGGCAGATGCCCAGGAAATGCCAGCTGTGGATGCAAAGAAGCTGCCACCGGATGGTGGAAGCTGAGGATTCTGTATGAACGACAAGGACTAGAAACTTCCCCTTTGGAGGATGGATGCCCCACATCATGAAGAGTCGTACAGAAGTGTTTTCCCGTAGAAAGACCACAAACAAGCCTTTCTAGCTGCAAAGCTTGCGGTTAGGGTTTTTGGATGCTGCTGTGGCCCAGGGGGGACCAGGATGTCGCCAATTGCATGAGGGGACAGAGGAGGCGTCCAGCAAGACAAGGAGCCCTCTTAGAAGCAGGCAGCACCCGCAGAAGTGCCAGAACAGGCACTACAAAGTGGAGTGAATTGGTGCTCACCTGAAGTTGCACAAGAGAGTCCCACGCCGCCGGAGGACAACTCAAGAGGTCGTGCAATGCAGGTTAGAGTGCCGGGGACCCAGGCTTGGCTGTGTACGAAGGAAATCCTCGATGAGTGCACAGGAGCCAGAGTAGCTGCAAAACACGCGGTTCCCAGCAATGCAGTCTGGCGTGGGGAGGCAAGGACTTACCTCCACCAAACTTGGACTGAAGAGTCACTGGACTGTGGGAGTCACTTGGACAGAGTTGCTGAGTTCAAGGGACCTCGCTCGTCGTGGAGAACCAGAGGACCGGTGATGCAGTTCTTTGGTGCCTGCGGTTGCAGGGGGAAGATTCCATCGACACACAGGAGATTTCTTTGGCGCTTCTAGTGCAGAGAGGAGGCAGACTACCCCCACAGCATGCACCACCAGGAAAACAGTCGAGAAGGCGGCAGGATCAGCGTTACAAGGTCGCAGTATTCGTCTTTGCTACTTGTTGCAGTTTTGCAGGCTTCCAGCGTGGTCAGCAGTCGATTCCTTGGCAGAAGGTGAATAGAGAGATGCAGAGGAACTCTGATGAGCTCTTGCATTCGTTATCTAAGGAATTCCCCAAAGCAGAGACCCTAAATAGCCAGAAAAGGAGGTTTGGCTACCTAGGAGAGAGGATAGGCTAGCAACACCTGAAGGAACCTATCAGAAGGAGTCTCTGACGTCACCTGCTGGCCCTGGCCACTCAGAGCAGTCCAGTGTGCCAGCAGCACCTCTGTTTCCAAGATGGCAGAGGTCTGGAGCACACTGGAGGAGCTCTGGGCACCTCCCAGGGGAGGTGCAGGTCAGGGGAGTGGTCACTCCCCTTTCCTTTGTCCAGTTTCGCGCCAGAGCAGGGCTGAGGGATCCCTGAACCGGTGTAGACTGGCTTATGCAGAGATGGGCACCATCTGTGCCCATGAAAGCATTTCCAGAGGCTGGGGGAGGCTACTCCTCCCCAGCCCTGACACCTTATTCCAAAGGGAGAGGGTGTAACACCCTCTCTCTGAGGAAGTCCTTTGTTCTGCCTTCCTGGGCCAAGCCTGGCTGGACCCCAGGAGGGCAGAAACCTGTCTGAGGGGTTGGCAGCAGCTGCAGTGAAACCCCGGGAAAGGCAGTTTGGCAGTACCTGGGTCTGTGCTAGAGACCCGGGGAATCATGGGATTGTCTCCCCAATACCAGGATGGCATTGGGGGGGAAATTCCATGATCTTAGACATGTTACATGGCCATATTCGCAGTTACATTGTGAAGCTATACATAGGTAGTGACCTATGTATAGTGCACGCGTGTAATGGTGTCCCCGCACTCACAAAGTCCGGGGAATTGGCCCTGAACAATGTGGGGGCACCTTGGCTAGTGCCAGGGTGCCCACACACTAAGTAACTTAGCACCCAACCTTTACCAGGTAAAGGTTAGACATATAGGTGACTTATAAGTTACTTAAGTGCAGTGTAAAATGGCTGTGAAATAACGTGGACGTCATTTCACTCAGGCTGCAGTGGCAGGCCTGTGTAAGAGTTGTCAGAGCTCCCTATGGGTGGCAAAAGAAATGCTGCAGCCCATAGGGATCTCCTGGAACCCCAATACCCTGGGTCCCTCAGTACCATATACTAGGGAATTTTAAGGGTGTTCCAGTATGCCAATGTAAATTGGTAAAATTGGACACTAGCCTGTTAGTGACAATTTGGAAAGAAATGAGAGAGCATAACCACTGAGGTTCTGATTAGCAGAGCCTCAGTGAGACAGTTAGTCATAACACAGGTAACACATACAGGGCACACTTATGAGCACTGGGGCCCTGGCTGGCAGGGTCCCAGTGACACATACAACTAAAACAACATATATACAGTGAAATATGGGGGTAACATGCCAGGCAAGATGGTACTTTCCTACACCACTGCCACTGACCCCAGGTCCCTGATTGTCTTGGGGGCCAGGTGTAGATTGAGGACCCTGTTCAGGTGGGCACACTGCTGATTTACATGTCCTGGTGTCAGAGGTGTGGGTACCGTAGGTAGGTGCTGAGGTGTTGGATACTGATGGGGGAGGCTCCTGGTGGACTCTGAGTGGGCTTGGGTGACCGGCTGTCCAGTGGTCCCTGATGGGCCAGGCAGGTCATCCAGATCCTGAAGTCCAGAGTTACTGTCATCACTGGGGGCATTTTCTGTTGGGGGACTGGATAGTCGTGGCACCTCCTCTCCGCTGACATTGGCTGGGGTACCTGTGGGGATGTAAGTGATGTATTAGGCTTCATGTGTGTGACATATTGTACATCCCTTGTTTCCCCTCTATCGTTGGTGTTGCCCTCGCACATTTTGTTTGTGTATGGTGATGTATTGTGTGATTGTTAGTTTACCTATGCTGTGCATGCTTTGGTGATGGGTGTCCATGCAGGGCTGGGAGGGCTGTTCATGCACTGGTATAGCATGCAGGGCTTGGCATTGGGGTTAGTCATATGTGTAGGTGCAGTATGTGGGATGTGGTTGAGCGATTGGAGTGAGGGTGAGGGTGTGAGATGGCACGCAGGTATGGGGGTGATAAGTGGTAATATTGACTTGCCAGTGTCCAGTCCCCCGGCTACTCCAGCGAGTCCCTCAGGATGCAGTAATGCCAAGACTTGCTCCTCCCACGGTGTGGCTGGTGGGGGAGCAGGTGGGGGTCCACCGTCAGTACTCTGAATGGCGAGCGGGTGTCTTGCTGCTAAGAAACATACCTTCCCCAGTAGGTCATTCCACCTCTTTCTGATGTTGTCCCTTGTTCTTGGATGTTGTCCCATGGTGTTTACCCTGTCCACGATTCTCTGCCATAGCTCCATCTTCCTGGCAATAGAGATCTTCTAGATCTGTGCTCCAAACAACTGTGGCTCTACCCTGACTATTTCCTCCACCATGATCCTCAACTCCTCATCTGTGAAACAGGGTGCCTTTGTGGGGACATGGGTGTTGTGTGGTGTGTGTTGGTGAGAGTGTGTTGAGTAATGTGGTTGAGTGTATGATGTGGGGTGCTTGAGGGATGTATGGGAAGTGGTGTGTGTGTATAGTTGTCGTAGTGGTCTTGGTGTCAGTCTGGTGGCAATGATTTGTATTTGTTAAGGTTAATGTGGGTGTGTGTTTTATAGTGGTGTGGGTTTGTGGGTGTGGTGTGTGTATGAGTGTCAAGTGTGTGTCTTTAGTATTGGCCAATATGGTGTTTTTTTGTATGTGGGTGTCCATTCTGAGTGAGGCGGTATGTCCCACCAATTGTTTACCGCCATTGAATGTCCGCAGTGGGGATTCATGGGACATAATGTGATGGGCGTTGTTTTTTGGTGTAATTGGATGGGTGTTGGGACCACCACTTTTCCACTGACCTGTGGACTGGCGGATTTGTGTATGTAGCTGTATTCTGTTGGATTGGTGTCTGTGTGTCATAATATGGTGAACGGATATTCGCCACTGCGGCGGTATGTTGGTCGGCCGTCACCGGGGCGGTAATTTGGGTTTACCGCCAATGTCATACTGAGGGCCTTAATGGTTTTATTATTTTTCTATTATTGTGTTCATGTTTTTAAAAAAATGCTTTTATGATCCTTGTGTTAAAAATAAAGCTTACAAAGAAAGAAAGGATGGGGATTGGAGACTGCTGCATGTAGAGGAAAGTCCCCTATTTTTGGGTCAGGCATCTTTCCCTACAGCAACAAAAAGGAGATAACATATAGGAACAGGATGTTGGCAATTTTTCAATCATTCTGAGTCATCCTCTCACAAGAAGACCCTCATTTTTCATCCTCTTGTCCTTTTGTTATTCTAAACCCACATGACTTAGAGAGTCCCAGCTTTACTGAGGAAGAATTGAACATCATCCTTGATGGGGTCTCTCAAAGTTACTCTCAGTTTTAACGGGGTCCAGAAATCCAGCTGAGCACAGAAGCACAGGGCCAAGTTTGTCAAGACATCAAAATGCCCTGCAGTGCAGTTAGTGTCCATAACTGTAAAGGGAATGAGTGCTGAAAGTATTGGGAGAACCTCCATCACTGGACCAGGGTATGTAGTGAATACCTATCTTGTTTTAATGGGAAACAGGAGTAAGCTTAACCTTCTGGCTTGCAGACCTGTGCCCCCATCACCTAGTGACTTTTAGCCTACTTAGCTTGCTCTGTTTTAGTGCAAATATTTAATTATATGTTTCCAAGATGGCTGCATTGTTTCTAGTTAGGCCAATGTTTTAGTTTCATATTATTAGTGCCACCGCACTAAGGCGTCACTATCAAGTGACAAGGATAAATATACTGTAGGTAATCACATTAGGTACTTTCCCTCTTCACACCTTTGAGGGAATTGTTTACATAAATTGCCATCCCAAGTATGTCTTGTTGTCTATTGTTTGGGAACAGACCTACATCAGGGGTCCAAGCCGATCGGCATAAATGCACCTCACATAGACAGATAGTCTGAGTGATTCCGACCAGATGCCATTGCTGCTATTGATGCTGCACAGCACCTTGACGCTGACCCAGTCTTTGTATCCCTACAGAGTCAGAGCTAGAGACCTCATTCCACGGTAACAAGGGATGAGGGGCTCTTCTCATGGACATGGCATTGGCAGGTTAGGTTTAACATACCTAGCTCTCTTTAGGTTAGGTTTATCATGCTAGGGTATCAGGACATATTTCATATCTCATGTCCCTTCATGTTATTGCAAGATGGTGGGGGTCTTTGTATTAATGACTCTCGTGATCACAATTCTGTTTCTTGCATTATTCATTATCCTTATCATTGCAGCCTATGCAACTTATCATAGATTGCAGTTTTGTTAACAAAACTCTATTCAAACTTTACTGCATCTCTCTAATTCCCTTTGTTTGACTGAGACATGTTGTTCATGTGACAAAAGGGTAATCTCCGTTTAACCACGACACTCCCTGAGATGTCACACTCTAGACTCCATGCGCAAAGGCTGCCACAAATCACCTTTTCCTATTTGGGTTTTTGTTGAGGTGCTGCTTGTGAGCTGGGAGTGTTGGAACGACAGTTGAAACTTGTTGTAGGACTGGCATAGTCGCCTATAAACATAAGTACTGTCATCCTTAAACCAGCAGCCTTGCCTAGAGCAAGAGTCAGACTACAATATGGCGCAGACAATGATAGTGTTTAGGAACTAATTTACGGATACCCTGACTATCACTGTCTCACATACAACAGGTACCCTTAGTACCATTATACAGAGATGTTCGTGTTCTTGGGGAAGATCCTAATCAGCTGTACGGGGAGCACCTGATCAGGCTGTAGGTTGTTTGAGCTCGAACTATTAAAAGGACTTTTCTCTCCACTTGGTGTTCCTCCTCTTTACCAATTTCACAATATGGCTGATGCAATAGACATTCCTGAGAATGCCAGACAACGATTAACTCTCCACCTAGCAGCGCATGGCTTAACAGATGAGGGCGGGGATATTTCATTCATAGTAGAAGCTAGTGAAGCTTACCAGACAGAAACATTCTACTCTTAGGTCACCTTTCGGGAGGAAGACCAAAGATTATTCACATTCCGCACATACACAATTACAAACGTACCTCAACGGTACCAAGCATACAAGTATCTTGAAATTCCGATTACTTATCAAGAACATCAGAGCTGGTTTAATGGTGCCCTAGCACACCTAATACAATCCGTGAGATTATGTCACCTAAGGTAATAAAGGACCAACGTGGCCTGTGTTTGCCACATACACACCTCACCCATGTATACAAAATATGCAGGCAGCTGATCTGCGAAATCTATACATTGAGATAGTAACACTATATAGACGACTTGTTCAGTTCGTAATGCGAACTCTGAACACTACACCAGCGAGTCCAGCACCACCAGCACCTGCTGGTTACCAATTGGCCACTACTGTGATCAATCTACAAACAGTACATTCTATTATGGGTAAAGTACCCACAGAACGAGAAAAAATCCCATTCTGGACAGCCCAGAAAACTAATCAGCTGGAAGCCGTGTTTCCACATACGGGACCATGGGAAAAACATAGAATTCTCACAATGTACTTGCCTTTTGGGATGGTTTCCTCGGTGAACAACTGCGCCACATGGGTAACAATCTTCTCTGCAATTTATACTACCACACATGGTATCCAGACACTTGCCAATTGACCGGAAGTGTCAAAACAAATTCAGAATGAGCACAGGGCTGCTCCAGCCCTAGATTTGGGGGTGATACTAATATGTAACTTTGACGCAGTCTCCTCAATCATACTCAGTAATATTAAAGAGGATGCAGTAGCACTGGCTATACACCAGCACCTCCGAGAGATTCCACATTTGGACTGGGAGAAACAGCTACCGAAAATTATTTCGGACACCTATACCAGTATAGGACGGATGGTTTGGAAGCCAAGCAGAAAAAGCGTGAAATGCAGAGTACCACCACCAAGGAAGGTACTAAACAAACACAGGAGGGTTCTAAAAAAGCTGGGATAAACAAAAACAATTTCAAGATGGACGAAATCAGAAAGCAGATTCTCAACACTCAGAAAAAATATAAAAGCTCCTGACAGATATACTGATTTATGTCCCTCTCGTTCCTTTCTGGACGCACCGGAAAGACGAAGCGAGAGAGAGGGCCATCCAGATCGACATCCTGAATACATGAAACAGAAGAAAGACTCACCACAGTCTTCAGACAAAAAGGAAGACACGTCCGCATAACAAAAACAACAGTTTAAAAAGAAAAAGGTGGCAACACTGTCAATTAAAAATGCTAGTACACTTGAGAACATTGCTGAAGAACAAGACGCGGGCAGTGACAGTTAGACAGCGCAGCAAAGGTCATGATATGTAGCCAGAGTCTGAAATATCATCTGGATGTGAAGCAACTGGTGTTTACATTGCAGTTGAGACTGCGGATGGGTGCATCCTCCCACCCAACAGGGTTTATGATTTAAAAATCCAAATTGAGGAGATGTAGAGCGCACCATTGCTGTGATATTCTGGGATGAACTTAGTTGTGATATCCTGCTGGCTGAGAGGGACTGGCCACCTGAGCACGTCCATAAGCTCCCACATGCCTTCTTTCTCTGATCTTGTTTTAAAAGCAGTAAAACAAGCCTATGATGTCAATTGGGCTTTGGC
Organism: Pleurodeles waltl; assembly: GCF_031143425.1. Classification (NCBI taxonomy): domain Eukaryota; kingdom Metazoa; phylum Chordata; class Amphibia; order Caudata; family Salamandridae; genus Pleurodeles; species Pleurodeles waltl. The sequence continues at coordinate 281,462,444 of NC_090450.1, forward strand.
GCAGGCACCTGAGTTATACCGCAATCATGTAGGATGGGACTAGGACTCACCTTGTAATGTAATACCTATCAGGTCTACACCCCAGCCTCAGCCACAATATCCAGTTAAACATGAAGCTAAAGCTCCGGTGAGGGACATCCTCACTCAGCTCGAGTACCAGGAAGTAATTGAGACCTGTGTCTCTGCAATGAATAACCCATTATTCCCATTGCAAAACCAGACCATTCTTCTAGAATAGCCTTAGATTACAGACATTTAAACAGTCATACACGTACATACACTATACAAAACTCACATAGCAGAGCACTAACTAATTACATAGGGCCTCATTACAACCCTGGCAGTAAACACCGCTTACAGCCGTGCAGAAGACCGCCAACATACTGCTGTGGCCGCGGAATTCCGCTACAGGTATTATGACCCACAGCCCGGAATCCGCCACAATAAAGACACCCACACAAATCTGCCACACCAAAGGTCAGTGATAAACTGGCGATAACAAAACCGACACGGTCATGCCAACAAGAATACGCCCACACTATCACGACCCACGAATCAATGCAGCGGTCTTTCAACCGCGGTATTCCATCGCCGGTACACACCGCAACACTCAAAATACACACACACTTACAAAATACAATCACATTGGACAATTCAAAATACACACACCTGATACACATACACACACCACTCCCACACACCCAATCCAATATAAAGCACACACCCACATTACCCACAAACCCTTGCACCAGAAATTTGAAAGCAGGCCTGAGAGAGACACTACCTAAAACAACACCAGCATCCACAGACACACAACGCCATCACTTACACAACATCCACGCACCTCAAACAACACACACCAACACACCCCCTCACACATCATAACTGACACCACCTCACACATCACCCATACCACATCATGGCACTTCAAAGACACCCCAGGTTCTCTGAGGAGGAGCTCAGGGTCATGGAGGAGGAAATTGTCCGGGTAGAGCCACAGCTATTTGGATCACAGGTGCAGCAGACATCCATTGCTAGGAAGATGGAGCTATGGCGTAGAATTGTCGACAGGGTCAACGTAGTGGGACAGCATCCAAGAACACGAGATGACATCAGAAAGAGGTGGAACCAACTACGGGGGAAGGTGCATTCCGTGGTCTCCAGACACCAGATTGCTGTACAGAGGACTGGCAGTGGAGCCTCACCTCCTCCCCCACAACCAAAAACATGGGAGGAGCAAATCTTGGCAATAATGCATCCTGAGGGCCTCGCAGGAGTAGCAGGAAGACTGGACTCTGGTAAGGCAAATCTTTACTACCTTATCCCCCCCACCCCACCTGCATGCCATCACATACTCCCACCCATACCCTCACACCCATCATCCCAACAACCCACAGATACCCCACCAACACAACCTAAACATCCCAAAACCAAGCCCTGCATGTAACACCAATGCATGGACACCCATCACCCAAGCATGTCCATTACAGAGACTCACTCATGCCCCAAAATCACCAATCACACAAGGACCAAGCCAATAATGCAAGCCCTGGAGTAGAGGGTCATCCCCCCATTGCACAAGATGGCACACACAGATACAATAAATATGCATTTACACCCCAACAGGACCCCTACCCAACGTTACCGGACAGGAGGTGCCAGATATATCCAGTCCCCCCACAGAAGAGGCCCACAGTGATGACAGCAGCTCTGCACAACTGGATCAGGATGACCAGCCGGCCCATCAGGGACCTCAGGACACTCAGTTACCCTGACACTCTCACAAGCCACCACAGAGCCTCCCAACTCAGGAAACACCACCACAGCACCCACCCAGCGGGCCCATCCCTCTGTCCCCAGGACACGTCAATCAGCAGTGTGTCCACCACTACAGGGAACCAAGGCAAACCCACCAACACAAGAAAATCAGAGACCTGGTTGCAGTGGCAGTGGGCACACTGTTCAGGGGACAGAGGCACAGGATAACATGGAAGCTGGGAGGACTGCTGTGCGACAGGGGGAGGACAGGCCCAGGGAACCCACTCTCCACGAGGCTCTCTCCAACATCATGGGAGCTTACCATCATTCCCAGGAGACGATGGCAATGGTACTGGACAAGTTTCAGGAATCCCAGTGGCTGCAGGAGGAACACTACCTTGGGATCAGGGAGGACTTGAAGTCCATTAACACCACCCTGGTCACCATTGCAGGGGTGCTGGCAGACCTTCTCAACACCAAGAGGGACACAGTGGTACAACAAGGGGCCCCTGACACTAGCCTGGACGATTAACAGCCCTCCACCTCCGCTGGCGCTAGTGGACAGGAGGCACTGCCACAGGAACAACAGGACACCAGCACCCCACCTCCTCCAGATGGAGAATCACCCCTCAAACAGTCCCTGAGATCCAGGAACAAGACAGAGAACATTGCCAAGACCCCCGCCAGGAAATGAGACCCCCCAGATTTGTCACCCTTCTGTCCCACCATGTCACTCTGTCCATCCTTAAACTGCCATTGCTCCACTTCCTATGCCCCTTTGGACAATGCACCTGTGAAACAAATAGACTGGACTCTGCCATGGACATTCCTCTAACATCCCCCTGCCCATTTTACAACCCCCTACACTTATTAGCACAGGAATAAACACACTTCAACCACAAAACAATCTGGAGTTAGTCTGCGCTTTCACAAATGTGTAATTGCAATAACTATGGAATATAGCAATGTTAATGTACTTGTCCACATGCAAATGTAACACAGCTGTAGGCCAGCAGTAAACATAGCAAGAGGGCACAAAGTGGGACCCAGATCTGTGAAATGGAAAGTCAAAGTGACAAGTCAGTGTCCATACACTAAATGAAAATGACAGACTTATGCTAGTGCCAACAATAGAATGAGATGTGTGAAGCAGTGACATCTTCTTACCTGTGTCTCACTGGAAGTATTGCATGATGATGTTGTTTCGGTTGTTGATATCCTCTTCTTCTGCCTCCCCTTCTTCACTGTCCACAGGCTCCACAGCTGCCACAAGACAACCATCTGGCCCATCCTCTTGCAGAAAAGGCACCTGGCGTCGCAAAGCCAGGTTGTGCAGCATACAGCAGGCCACGATTATCTGGCACACCTTCTTTGGTGAGTAGTATAGGGAGCCACCTGTTTGATGGAGGGAGCGGAACCTGGCCTTCAGGAGGCCGAAGGTAGCGTTCGATCACCCTCCTAGTTCACCCATGTGCCTCATTGTAGCGTTCCTCTGCCCTTGTCCTGGGATTCCTCACTGGGGTCAGTAGCCATGACAGGTTGAGGTAACCAGAGTCACCTGCAAATGTCGAGGGACAACTGTTAGACACACACTAACCCTTAGGGACAGCCCCATACCCAGACAGCAAATGGAACTGTGTGGGGACTTTAGGCTCACCTATTAGCCACACACGGTGCCTCTGGAGTTGCCCCATCACATAAGGGATGCTGCTATTCCTCAAAATGTGAGCGTCATGCACTGAGCCAGGATACTTTGCATTCACATGGGAGATGTACTGGTCTGCCAAACACACCATCTGCACATTCATCGAATGGTAGCTCTTCCGGCTTCTGTACACCTGTTCATTCCTGCGGGGGGACAAATGCCACATGTGTACCATCAATGGCACCAATGATGTTGGGGATATGTCCCAGGGCATAAAAGTCACCTTTCACTGTGGGCAAATCCTCCACCTGAGGGAACACGATGTAGCTGCACATGTGTTTCAGCAGGGCAGACAACACTCTGGACAACACGTTAGAGAACATTGGCTGCAACATCCCTGATGCCATAGCCACTGTTGTTTGAAAAGACCCACTGGCCAGGAAATGGAGAACAGACAGGACCTGCACTAGAGGGGGGATTCCTTTGGGATGGCGGATAGCTGACATCAGGTCCGGCTCCGACTGGGCACTCAGTTCCTGGATTGTTGCACGATCAAGTCTGTATGTGACTAGGATGTGTCTCGCTTCCATTGTCGACAGGTCCACCAGGGGTCTGTACACCGGAGGATACCGCCATCTCATCGCCTGCCCCAGCGGACGTGCCCTATGGAGCACAGCGAGCAGAGAGTCATCCAACACTGAGGTATCACAATCTGTTATATGCAGAAACTTTGTTAATCCGCAATGTGCTGGTATCTGTCTATATTCCCGGCCTAGATAGATGTGACACAGTTAACATCCATCCCATGTGGCCTCCTGAAATGGTGGCTGCCTGACCTGTAAGGTGGGACAAGGGGATATGAGGTAACTGCGCTGGCATTGTACACCGTCGCGGTAGGTGGTCGAAGACCGTGGCGCAATTCTGCATTGGTTAACATTAGGCCCTATGGGTCCCAGGAGCCAATGGCAATGTACGTCGGCGGTGACGGTACGCACTGCAACGGACGTGACCGTCATTTTCTGTCTGTTTCCTCACTTGATACCTGACCTTCAACAGGAGAGGAACTACACTGCAAGTGCTGCTGTGTCCTGTGTCTGGAAGCGACAATGGCTCATGTGTCTAGGGAAAGGGCCCCTGCCTTCACTTCGGAGGAGTTGGATAAACTAGTGGATGGGGTCCTCCCCCAGTACACGCAACTGTATGGTCCTCCAGACAAACAGGTGAGTACACTGTGAGCATGCTGCATGGGCAATGCCTGTTTTGAATGGTGTGGATGCAAGATACATGGGGGGGCTGAGGCCTGGATGTGCGGATGGGGAGTGTATGTGCATCAGGGTAAGGGTGGGAACTGAGGGGCAATGATTATGACGGTCCGAACGGGTAAGTAATTTCCTTTCCCCCTGTACCACTCCTCTAGGTCAGCGCCCACCAGAAGAAAGGTATTTGGCATGCCATCGCCAAGAACGTTCGGACCCTGGGCGTCTACCACAGACGGAGTACCCACTGCCATAAAAGATGGGAGGACCTGCGCCGCTGGAGCAAGAAGACAGCGGAGGCCCAGCTGGGGATGGCCTCCCAACGTGGGAGGGTTGCCCGTCGCACCATGACCCCCCTGATGTTCCAGATCCTGGCGGTGACGTATCCGGAGTTGGATGGGCACTTGAGGGCATCACAGCAGCCACAAGGGGGTGAGTACACTCTCATTCAGCTCACTCTGCGCGCATTACGAGGTGTCTGGGTGGAGGAGGTGGGCAGTGGGTTCCCCTAGGCCAAGGCAAACTTGGTAGGCAAGGTCCCTTGTGAGGCAGGCCATGTGGCACCTGAAACCCACTAGTGGTAAGAGCCATCAACACCTATTCAGGCCCCTGTGACTTTCAGGTGTTCAGCAATTGGTCTTAGGCCTCATACCCCATGGTCAGCTGAAATTTCTAGGAACTGTCAGTACATGGCGTAGTGCAGAGGGCTGCTCCCTGTGTGTTGTGTCCGCCAACGGTAGTGGTGCTGCATGCACTGAACATGTCTTTTTTCTGTCTCCCCCCCCTATTTGTGGTCTCCCTGTTCTTGTGTGCAATATCATCATTAGGTGGAGGAGCATTGGCACCGGAGCAGGAGGGAGCTGCAACCCACTTGGCCCTGGAGGGTGAAACAACCGAGTCTGAAGCCACCAGTGGGACGGAGGGTGAGGGGAGCTCCACGGCGGGGACAGCAGCAGACAGCAGTGACAGCAACTCCTCCTCTGATGGGAGCTCCCTTGCGGTGGCGGGCACCTCTGTGCCCACCGCATCGACAGGTACAGCCACCACCCCTCCTACCAGCACCACCCTCCCAGCAGCCCCTCAGCGTGTGTCCCATGCCCGCTCACCCATGAAGGTGGGCATCTCCTTCGCCCCAGGCACCTCATTCCCTGCCCCAGTCAGCTCTGCTGCCGTCACTGAGGAGGCTATTGACCTCCTGAGATCACTCACTGTTGGGCAATCTACCATTGTGAATGCCATCCAGGGTGTTGAGAGGCATTTGCAACAAACAAATGCATACCTGGAGGGCATTCATTCTGGGCAGGCAGCCCAACAGAGAGCATTTCAGGCTCTGGCCTCATCAGTGATGGCAGCCATTGTCCCTGTGTCCAGCCTCCCCCCTCCAACTTCCTCCACCCAGACCCAATCCCCTGTACCTCAGCCTATCCTAAGCACACCATCAGACCAGCATGCACACTCATCAACACACAAGAGTGGCTCAGGCAAACATAAGCACCACACATCCACAGGCATTCACACAAGCACCATCCCCATGCAGACACAGCAACATCCACTGCCTCCACTGTGTCCCCCTCCTCCATGTCCTCCTCCTCCCTCCCTGTCTCGTCTCCACTCACACCTGCATGCACTACATCCTCAGCCACTGCCTCCATCACCAGCACGCCCATCACCACACACCGCTCACGTGCACTCACCACGCCCACTACCATTCACACATCCCCAGTGTCATCTCCCAGTGTGTCAGTGAGCCCTCCTCCCAAAGTACACAAATGCAGGCACACACCCACGCAACAGCCATCCACCTCACAACAGCCTCTGGCTCATGCACCTTCGCCCAAATTCAGCAGACGTATACCTCCTACAACCACTACCTCTTCCTCCACTCCCAAACCCCCTCCATCTTCCCGTCCCAGTGTGTCAAAAAAACTTTTCCTGGCAAATCTTGACCTCTTCCCTTAACCTCCCCCCCATTCTTCCCCTAGGGGCAGGCTTTCCATGTCCCAGACAGGCACCTCAGCCACCAAATCCCCAGGCACAGTGGTGCTAGCAACTGCGGGGTCATCGAGTGTGCCACCCATCAGGGCTGCCAGTGTGCCACGTAGCGAGGACAAGGACATTTCGCCACCTGGCAAGGTGAAAAAGGTGCCCACATCCCGGATGGAGAAGCCGAAAGTACCAGTCACCAAGGGCTCAGCAAAAAACATAGGGGATAGTGGCAAGACAACTGTGGCACCATTAAAGCTAGGGAAGGGCCAAAAGATGAAGAGCAGATCAGGAGAGGGCATGGTGGCACCTTCTGAGGGACCAGTGTCACACTTTCTGTCCACGACCACGCCAAACTGTACGGCGGCGAACACCGGTAGCTGCCCCGCCACCACAACCGCCACCTGCACCGCCACATGCATCGCCACCTGCACCGCCCCCGGCATTTCTACAGCCTCAACGACAGTCCCCAGCCTCCTCCCCAGTGGGCAGCCATCTGAGGCTGCAGGAGATGTCCTGCTGTGTCCCTCAGCGGGTGCTGAGCCATGCTCCACCACCAGCACCGCCGCCAGCACCGCCGTAACAGACACCGCCGCAAGCACCGGCCCGCGGCGTCCTCAGACAAAGGCACCACCGCTGACATGGCTACCATCCCCAGTGGTCAGTCATTTGAGGCTAGAGGAGAGTCCTGGACCCTGGGCAGCTTCCATGAGGCATTTCTTTCATCACTGTTTGCACCTGCAGATGGAAAGCGCAGCCGCAGCAGTGTGGGGTATGTCGCTGCCTCCATGGCGTATCATGCTACCTGAACCTCGCAAATCTCATGGCACGCACACCCAGGTGAGGGAATTGTACCGGCCACACTGCACGTGGAGCACTCTGGGCACCAGGCCCCCTCCAGAACCAGTGGAGAAAGGCATCCACTACCTCAAACCTTGGCAGGATGAAGCACTCTGGGCAAAAAAAAAACTCCAGAACCAGCGGAGAAAGGCATCCACTACCTCAGTCCTTGGCAGGATGAAGCACTCTGGGCACCAGGCCCACTCCAGAAGCAGTGGAGAAAGGCATCCACAACCTCAGTCCTTGGCAGGATGAAGCACTCTGGGCAAAAAGCACCCTCCAGAACCAGTGGAGAAAGGCATCCACTACCTCAGTCCTTGGCAGGATGAAGCACTCTGGGCACCAGGCCCCCTCCAGAACCAGTGGAGAAAGGCATCCACTACTTCAGTCCTTGGCAGGATGAAGCACTCTGGGCACAAAGCCCTCTCCAGAACCAGTGGAGACTGTTATCCACTTGAGAGACTGTGGCATTGCACTCCCCAGGATAAAGCAGTGGGCAAACCACCCGCTGGAGAGACTTGAGAGACTGTGGCTTTGCACTCCCCAGGATAAAGCAGTGGGCAACCCACCCACTGGAGAGACTTGAGGGACTGTGGCTTTGCACTCCCCAGGATACATCAATGGGAATGGAGCCCCCTCGTGCAGCAGTGGCATTGTGCGTTCATCAGGCTGAGGTGCCCGCCCTCCCCCTGATGTGCCTGTTTATTTTCGATCTGATGCTCCAGCAGTGTTCTCTCCGTTTCCAGTCAAGTAGCATGTGTGGGCCTCGCCCAAGCATTTTGGGCCCAGTGGGCCACGGACAGTGATTAGTACACTATCCGGACTTGTGAAGTTGGTGTACATATTTGTATATACTGAATTTTGACTTTTGACTAATGGATTTTTCTTGATTACAATTGTTACAATAATTTCCTTTTGTCCTTGCATTCTTCCAGGGGGTGTAGGGGTGTATATGTAATGTTGCTGCATGTATTTGTGTGTATGTTATGTTGTGTGTGAGGGTGGGGGTGTTGCGTGTTGCATGTGTGTGTCACTCTCTTTCCTCCCCACTCCCCTGTGTTGTAGGTGCTGTACTCACCGTGGTCGCCGCCGACGCCGTTCGTAGTATTTGTGGAAGAGGAGGTAAACCAACATGGGCAGTACATGTAGTTCGGGCTCCATGGCGTCCTGGTTCCTCGTTGGGTTTCGAGAGGTGAGTGTTTTCCATTCTGTGTACTGCTTCAGACGTGCTTTTGATGTCGTTGGTTCCGTCCCGGAAAAGGTGGCTGATAGGCCTTTTGTAATACAGTGGACGGTACTTTGTATCCCCCGTCTGTTGGCGGTGTCCGATGCGCTGTTTGTTTCTACTGCCGTGGCGGTCGGAGTATTAAAGTGGCTGTCTATGTTGGCGGTTTCTGCCACGGTCTTAATCCCATTTCTTTTCACGCCGGCCTGTTAGCGGTATTACCGCCGCTTTAACATTGACCGCCAGGATTGTAATGAGGGCCATAGTGTGCAAAAAATACAAAACAACCTTGGATATCTCCAACAGTTTTTTCTGCCAGAATTTAGCACACAAAGGTTGGAACCTGAGTGCATTCTCATTTGGATCACAAAACCACTTATGCCATTTGCCCCCAGGCTACAAGAAGAGCCCAGGGCTGTTCTCAGCCCGTGTAACATCAATATTGCATGATATTGATCCCGAGGCATTGGTCTATGTGGATGAAATCTATCTCACAGATCATGACCTCACCGTTCATCTTGCCAATGTTGATCGGATCATTTTAGGATTCGCAGCCATTGGTTACAAATGTAACTTTAGGAAAAACTAAAATAGCCTTTCTCAGCATATTGTTCCTGAGACACGAGCTATCAAATGAGGGGAAGAGCCTGGCTCAGCACTTTCTACAAAAATGTGCTCAACTAATTTCTGACTATGACCAACGTATCCAGCCACTCTATGACTTATTATGCCCTTATTTTTCTAGCAGACACTGGACACTGGACAGTTGAACATACATACATCCTTAGGGAACTGCAACAGGACATGCTAGAAGCAAAACACTTGCACACCTGTGACAACAAAACAAATTTCAGAATAATTGTTGGTGCCATTGGGTTCACTTATTTCATCTTTAACAAGGGTGACACGGTGCTCACAGCTTATAAATCACATTTATACTCTAATGCTGAACAACATTTTGCACCCACATAAAATATTCTAACTGCAGTTCAGATGGCTGTCATTAAGGGGAGGCCACTTGCCCAAGGGAAACGCATCATTGTCGATACCCCGGTGCGAGCCTGTCACCAAAGCAAGCGTTCCTAACGCTAAAGCATTACATCCACGCTGGATTCAGTGGGCTACCTACCTGACTTCCACCGATGTAGATTACATCTTTGAACCAAAAATGAAAACACAGGAATTTCTCCAATATGAACAGGAGTACCCCGCTCCTCTAGATATTTTGCCACTTGACAGATACCATGCCGTCATTTACACTGATGGTTCAACACAACCAGCCATAGTTACCAAACATCAATACTCAGCCGCTTGAGCAGCCGTGAGCGGAGTCATGAAGGATGGAGTTTCCCACCATCACAATACTTACACACAGAAGAGGGCTGCACAGCTCAGCTAGCTGAACTGAAAACCCTTATACTAGCGCTAGAACACACAGAGCCAGGATTACAGACTTTGATCGTCTGTAATACTGCGTCCATTCCTACAGTGATTATCTTAATCATTGGCAATTGAACGGATTTAAAGATTCCAAAGAGAACATCATAAAACACAGAACTCTGTGAGGGAGGGTGGCTGATCTCAAGGATAAGCTATCTTCTGTCCATGTAGTACATACATAGAGTCACCAACGTGTAGGAGTACATGTTATCAGCAATACTTTGACTGATGAAGCGGCCAAATGTGCAGTAGGCACGGCTTCTGTGGTTGCAGTGACTCATTCTCAGACGAGATTGGATAAAGAAATTTTGACTGCCAGGAAAGCTTTAGCTAAAGGCAAGACTCTTCCAAAAGCATAGCCTACAAAATACTCTTACCACATCAGTGCACAGAATGTTGCCTAAGCAACACTTCCTGGGGTTGGAGATCGAGCGATCCCCAACCAAGACCAGAGATTAGATCTCATCAAAGCAGCACAGAGGGTGTTGCATATGCTCATTCTGGTATTTCAGCCACAGTTACACTCTTACAGAAATGATTCTGGTGGCCAGGTCTATACAAACAGACAAAACAATACCTCCTTTGTTGTGATATTTGCCAGCAGAGTAAGGGCTCCAACATCAAAGACCCACCACAGACATCCCTCTTAGTGTCCAACAGGCCACTACAATGTGTGTACCTGGACCACTGTGGTCCCCTACAACCTGATGTTGCATACAAATACATCCTAGTCGCTGTAGATTCTTGTTCTAGATTCCTGTGGGTATGGCCTCAGCAGTCGGCTGATGCTCGAACTGTTATCAAAGAGTTGCTGATCTTTATCGGCACATATGCAGTTGCAGCATTCCGTTTGGACCAGGGCCCTGCTTTTGCCTCTAAGACATTCAGGAATACCATGGGGACGATGGGTGTTAAACTCCATTACTCCTCACCATACCATCCCCAGGGAAATTCGGATGTGGAGAGGAGGAATCATGATCTAAAGCAGTCCTTAACAGCTAGAGTAGTAGGTTCGGACCACAGTTGGATTTATCACTTCTATGGGGTCTAGAGAGCACTGAATAATCTGCTAGGAAGGTCCTTGGGGGGACGTACCTCCTATGAGGTTCTCTTTGGGATACCTATGTATGTCTCAGATCTTGATGGCCCTGGTTTGGTGCCAGCAGATGCACCCTTTGACATAAATAAACCTCTCACTGTCTTACAGGAGCTCAAGCAATTTAATGATGATAAATCATCCGCCAGTGCTGCCACTTTGGGAATAAGGGATTTACCAACAACTTCTATTGGCTAGATTCCTACAGTTGGGGATCTGGTTCATGAGAAGATTGCTGTGAAAAAGGTATTCGTCCATCCTGCAGAGCAACGGTCCCAGTCCTGAGAGAACAAGGTACCAGAATTGTCATCTTACCACCGCTGCATGGTTCCAAAGCAAACAGATCTATTTCACTGACGACTTCAAAACTTCACCATGTGGACAAACCTACACAGTAGACCCAGAGATCCCTTGTGTAGTTCCCGGTCCCCTCTGACTACCCAACAGGACATACTTCTTCAAAGCAGAAATAACAACACTACTTCGGCCTACACAAGCATTTCCACTGATGCTACACGTACCTCCTCAACCGTGGGGAGGGTGGAAAATGAGCTCTTTCTGATTGCTGTTACCACTTCAATGACAACACCTGTCCAAGATTTGGCTGTTTTCTACACCAACACAACACAAACTGATGACATAGTCTACCATAAACCTCCACTTGAAGTGGATCCATCCACCGTTAATGCACGTGCTCCTTTATTTGCAGAGACTGCTTCCGGTTACTTCATCAACATTGATGACTTTTCTTCATATTCATCCACTCCTGTGATTGAAAATGCTTCAAAGACACATAAGGTATATCTATGGCTTAAAAAGAACTATTTAATTCAACCATGGAACTATTTCTGGTTCTGCTTGGCATTTTGTTGCATTATTTCTTTGGATTGGTTTTGTGACTGTTTTCTTTTTGCTTATAAATGTTCATTACCTTCCTGAACACTCCTCTGTTGAACCTTTGGCTGAATTCTTAACTCCATATCATTCCTCACATAATGTCTGAAGAGACGTGTCCCTTGTGAACATTTCAGCAGTACCAATTTCTGATGGGATTGTGTGGGATAAAGTTCCATTTCATATACACAGGCCTAGTGAGGTCATTCAAATTCCATGTGTATTTGAAATATCTATGACTGATGTAATTACACCTGGTGTTGTATATGATGATTGGGATGTCCAGTCAGATGATTCAATGGTAACTGAAATTAAGGACTATTCAGTATTTGAAAGTGATGATGTATACACTAATACAAAGAATTATGGAGAAATGCTCTGCTGTAACAACTGGGGACATTACTACCTGCACCATGCAACTAGACACTGTTCAATATTCAACTACACACAGTGGGAACGTTGTTCAACACCACCTGTGGGGAGCCCAAAACATTACACATATTTTTCTGGGCATGACAAAAAAATCCAGGGTCATATCATTTCAAATTACCTCCTTCAAAAATTAGGAACATTTTCCTAACTGACACAAAGCTGATTTATTCAGATTCCTTTGTTTCCCGTCTTGCAGTGGAAGGTTATGAATACTGGAATAACACTATTGACGTCAAAAGTGTACGGGGAACACAAGATTGGCAAATACAAGGTAGGAAAGCTTTGTTTAGAGCATGCTTTATTCTTCTGCAAATAATCTTTTTGAATGATACCATTCAGCAGGCATCTTGTCTGGGGTTAGCCGAAAATGAAATAAATAAATATGCCAAGTATCCCCACATTGGCAAAGTTTAATAACAGGCAATTCTTCCTGAATGTCACTGAGGAAGAACTAGATGCAGAGGTTCAGGCTGGTACCTATAACTCTTCACTTTCTAGTCCCGGCAGGTGGTTAATTTGGCCAATAGACACAAATGGGTGTCAGGCACATTTGGTGAATTCCTCATGGGGTTTCAAGATTAGGGGGCCAGACCCTCGCTTTGTTTCAGATCAACACACTGGTATAGTTACAACATGCTGGCCCTCATTACAACCCTGGCGGTTGGTGATAAAGCAGCGGTAATACCGCCAACAGGCAGGCGATAATCAATATGAAATTATGACCACGGCGGAAACCACTCAGGCAGACAGACACTCTAACACACCGAAATCAACAGGCACCATGGCGGTAAATGCCTACAGCCAGGTGAAAGACAATGTCCGCTCACTGTATTATGACACAAAATCCGCCACCTTTTCTGGGGCGGTACCAACGACATCAAAACCCTGGAGGAAACACTGCACAGTAGGGAAACGATTCACCGCTGGACACTCAAGGAAGAACCACTCCTTCTGCTCCACTACTAACACCAAGGCCGGCGAAGACGACCACAGTGAGTACTGCCGCCTAGCACACATGGGAGGAAAAGGAGAGTGACACACACGCAACACACAACACTCCCACCTCCAACACCATACACACAAGCAGATGCAGTAACATTGCATATTCACCCCGTAACCCTCAGGAATAATGCAAGGACAAAATGAATTGATTAAAGTGAGTGCAATAAGATAAAATACTATAAATATGTGCATCCAAATCAACAAGTATATACATATTTACAAATGTAGGGACACTGCCCAGTCCTTAATGTCTGTGGGCCACAGGGCCACATCACATAATCCAAGGCCAACACAGAGAGAGCACTGCAGGGGCATCAGGTCAAAAATAGCCAGGCACCTCATGGGGATGGGAAATGGGGGGGCACCTCAGTCTGAAGATGGTACAATGCCACTGGTCCTGGTGGGGGCAACATGACCTGTGCTTGGTCCTGGGAAGTGTAAGGCCACAGTCTCTCAAGTGGGTGACTTGCCCACTGGCTCTGGAGGGGGCAACTTGTCCTGTGCTTCATCCTGGGAGTGCAAGGCCAAAGTCTCTCAAGTAGGTGACTTGCCCACTGGCTCTGGAGGGGGCAAAATGCCCTGTGCTTGGTCCTGGGAGTGCAAGGCCGCAGTCTCTCAAGTGGTTGACTTGCCCACTGGTTCTGGAGGGGGCATTGTGCCCAGTGAGCTTCATCCTGTGGAGGCTGGGGTGAGTGGATGGCTTCTTCCAGTGGTTCTGGAGGGGACAATGTGCCCTGTGATGCAGATCTTGGGGAGTGCAAGGTCGCAGTCTCTCAGCTGGGTGTCAGACCCACAGGATTTGCTAGGGCCAGGCCGCACAACAGCCCATGGAGGCAGGAATACACACTGTCCGCCGGCGGTGATGGCTGCTCAGTGGTGGTTGTGGTAGTGCTGCTGGTGGGGCTGCCAGTGGTGGGGGGAGGCTCCAGCCCATCCCCTGCAGCCTCAGATGGCTGCCCACTGGGGCTGCTGCTGCTTGCAGTGGTTCTGGTGGCGGTGCTGGTGGGGGTGCAGGTGGCAGTGCTGGCAGTGGTGGGGGGGAGGCTCCAGCCCTTCCCCCGCAGCCTCAGATAGCTGCACCACCATGTTTGGTGGTGGGGGCTCCAACTGAGTCCCTGCACCAGGCCCCTTGTCTCTACTGCCTGCTGGTGCAGGCCCCTTGCCCCTCCTTCCTTCAGCTGGTGCTGCCTCCTTGCCCTTCTGTCCTCCAGCTGGGGCTTCCTCCGTGCCCTTCTGTCCAGCAGATGGGGTTGACTCCTTGCCCTTTCTCAAAGCACTTGGGACTGGCACTCTGTCCGTCTGCCTTGCTGTTGGCCGGGATCCTTTCCCACCTGGAGTCGTTGGGACAGTACTGTGCCCGTGGACTAGGTGGCTGAGGTGCTTGCCTGGGTTTTGACCACCCTGGCCTGACATGAAGGATAAGGGGGAGGAGTAGGGAAGAGGTCAGTGATGGAGAGGAAAAGCTTCTTAGGGACATTGGGGCAGAAAGAGGGAGATGTTTGGAAGTATTAAAGTGGCTGTCTATGTTGGCGGTTTCTGCCACGGTCTTAATCCCATTTCTTTTCACGCCGGCCTGTTGGCGGTATTACCGCCGCTTTAACATTGACCGCCAGGATTGTAATGAGGGCCATAGTGTGCAAAAAGTGTTTGGAAGTGGAGGAAGAGGGAGTGGTGGTAGGAGGTGTCTGTCTGCTGTGTTTGGGTGCAGGTGCATGGGCTGGATGCTGTTGTGAGGTGGATAGCTGTTGGGTGTCTGAGTGTTTGCAGTTGTGTAATTTGGGAGGAGGGGGCACAGACACAGTGGGAGAAGACACAGGGGACATGTGCATGGAAGTGGGGGTGGTGACTGTCAGTGAGAGGTGTGTGGTGTTAGGTGTGCTGGTGATGGGGGTAGTGGATAAGGATGTAGTGCATGCAGGTGTGAGTGGAGACGAAACTGGGAGGAAGGTGGAGGACGAGGAGGAAAGGACCACAGTGGAGGCAGTGGATGTTGGTATGTCTGCTTCTAGATGGTGTTTGTGTGAGTGCCTGTGGGATGAAGTGTGGTGCTTGTGTTTGCCATGCCCACCCTTGTGTGTTGTCCTGGGTACATGCTGGTCTGACTGTGTGCTTGGGATAGGTTGGGGTTGAGTGGAATGGGATTGGGAAGAGGAAGTTGGAGGGGGAGGCTGGAAACAGGGACAATGGCTGCCATCAGGGAGGAGGCCAGAGCCTGGATTGATCTATGTTGGGCTGCCAAGCCAGTGTGAATGCCGTCCAGGAATGCATTTGGGCTGCCAGCCCCGGATGGCATTCACAATGGTTGACTGCCCAACAGAGACGGATTTCAGGAGGTCAGTAGCCTCCTCACTCAGGGCAGCAGGGCTAACTGCTGGGAGGGTGGTGCTGGTACAGGGGGTGGCGGCTGTAACTGTACCTGGGGTGAGCACAGAAGTGTCCGCCACCTCCAGGAAGCTCCCATCGGAGAAGGTATCTATGTCTGAACTGTCCCCTCCTGTCTCCGCCGTAGTGCTCCCCTCACCCTCCATCCCGCTGGTTCCATCACCATCTGTGGATACGGCCTCCTGGGTCCTGTGGATGCAGCTCCCTCCATTGCTGGTGCCTCTGCTCCTCTGCCAGATGAAGCTAACACACATAAGGACAGGGTGACAAAACAAAAAAGGTGGGAAGACACAAAGGATACACTTGGTCAGTGGTGGCACCAACACCACCATTAGCGTACACGACACACACACACACACACACACACACACAGGGAACAGCCCTACGCACTAGGCAATGCACTACCAGTCACAATGCTAGTAACCAGGCCATGGATAGGGACACCTAGCACCAATTGCAGCATACCTGAGACCCACAGACCCCTGCCGAGTAGTGGATGCCTTCTAGCTAGTTGGAGTACTTTCACATCAGAACCCTGCCCAACATGGGACCTACCCTGCAATGCCAGGCCTGCCCTAGGGGCATTCACAGGGCCCACCTCCCACCAGGCATGAGTTGTATATTGGGGCACTGTACTCACCCCCTTGTGGCGGCTGTGATGCCCCCAAGCGCCTATCTAGCTCCGGATAGGCCACTGCCAGTATGTGGGCCATCAGGTAGTTCAGGGTTTGACAGGTACCCCTTCCTCGTTGGGAGGCCATCACCAGCTGGGCCTCCGCGGTCTTCCGTGCCCAGCGTCTGAGGTCCTCCCACCTTTTCCAAGAAGGGGGTGCTCCGCCTGCCATAGACCCCCCAGGGTCCGCACGTCCTTGGCAATGCCACATCATATACCTTTCTTTTGATGAGCCCTACCTGCAGGGAAATAGACACAGGGAAAGGTATTAGGTATTAGTCTGACCGTCCTGCCTGTTACACTCATGGCCACCATGCCCCTTCCCATCCCCATTAGCACAGACATAGCCGACCATACATGCAGCACTCTGCCCAGGGCCCATCACCCCCACCACCTACATGAGGCTTCACACACAGCACTCCATGCATTCATGCACCATGCATCGTACTCACAGTGTACTCACTTGTTGGTCATTAGACCCATGCAGCATTCGGTACTGGGGTAGGACCCCATCCACCAGTTGCTCCAACTCCGCTGAGGTGAAGGCAGGGGCCCTTTCCCCAGTCACACGAGCCATGGTCAGTTCCAAGCACAGGTCACAGCAGCACATGCAGTGTAGGTCCTCTCCTGTTGAAGGTCAGGTATCAAGTGAGTGCACAGCTAGAAAATGGTGGTCATGTCCGCGGCGGTGCGTACTGTCACTGCTGGCGTACATCACCATTGCCCACTGTACCCCATAGGGCCCAATGCTAACCAATGAGGAGTTGCACTGAGGTTCTCCACCACCTCCCGCAACGGTGCACAACGTCAGCAGAATTACCTCAATTCCACCTGTCCCTTCATATACTACAGGCGGACGCCATTTCGGGGGGCAGGCCATGGATTCTAACTGCGTCACAGTACACACATGCACCATTTGGACATCTCCTACAAAATACTGTTACAATTACACCATGCATTGTACTGTAGTGGTTGGAATTAAGAGATAATGACCAGCTGCTCACTATTTCACCACATAGTTTGCAACCGCTGCAGATGAATATAAGATGGAGACATCCCCCTGTGTACAGAGCCCTGGTGGACTTGGGACAGTGGAGGATGGGCACATTATCTTCACCTATAGACTTCACAGGGCCACAATCACGGAGCTGTGTGCCCAATTGGAGCCTGACCTTATCTCTGCTAACCGTCACCCACCGGGATCCCTCCTCTTGTGCAAGTGCTATCAGGGCTCCAATTACTGGCAACTGACTCCTTCCAAGTGACAGTGGGCTTGGCAGCAGGAATGTCTAAGCCAATGTTCACAATAGTGCTGACCAGAGTGTTGTCTGCCCTGATTAAACACATGTGCAGCTACATCGTTTTCCCTCAGGTGGAGGATTTGGCCACAGCGAAAGCTGATTTCCATGCAATGGGACATATCCCCAACATTACTGGGGCTATTGATGGAATGCATATTACATTTGTCCCCCACCCCCAGTGAGATAAACAGGTGTTCAGAAATCGAAAGAGCTTTCACTCCATGAATGTTCAGATGGTGTGCCTGGCAGACCAGTACATCTCCCATGTCAATGTAAAGTATCCTGGGTCTGTGATGCATTTATTCTGAGGAATAGCAGCATCCCAAATGTGATGGCTCAACTCCAGAGGCACAGGGTATGGCTAATAGGTGAGCACTGGTCCCACCAGGAATGTTGGTATATGGGTATGGTGTGGGCCCTAAGGGTTAGTGTGTGGCTGACAGATCTCCCTCTATATTTGCAGGTGACTCTGGTTACCCCAATCTCTCATGGCAACTGAGCCCTGTGAGGAATCCCAGGAAATGGGCAGAGGAACGTTACAATGAGGCACATGGGCGAACAAGAAGAATTATAGAGAGGACCTTTGGCCTCCTGAATGCCAGGTTTTGTTGCCTCCTTCTAATAGGTGGATCCCTGTGCTACTCACCCAAGAAGGTCTGTCAGATCAACGTGTCATGCTGTATGTTGCACAACCTTGCCTTGCTTCTCTAGGTGCCTTTTCTACAGGAGGAGCAGGCTGTGGCAGCAGTGGACCCTGTGGACAGTGAAGATGAAGAGGCAGAGGATGAGGATGAGGACAACAGAAGTGCAATTATTTGACAATCCTTCCAATGACACAAAGGTAAGACAATGTAACTTCACATTTAATTGACAGTTTTGTGTCTGACATTGTCACTGGCAGGCTGTTTTTCCCACTTCTATGGCCACTCACTGTACCCTTTGGCATCTCTATTTGCAGATATTGATGTCCCACTATCGCTCCTGGTGTGTTCACTGCAACCGACTACAGGTCTTTCCTATGTATACATTACTGTACAGTTGAATTGCAATGTTTAAACCTCGATAAATGAATACATACTTAAATCATTTGACATACTCCATACTTGTATTTTTTCAAAGGGTGTTTATTTAAGTGCTAAGAATTAGAGGGTGAAGTGCAATGGGCTGGAGTCATGATGGAGGAAAGTCCAGTATAGAGTCCAGTCTACTAGTGTCACAGTTGCATTGTCCAAGGGGGCAAATGAAGGGGACCAATGGCAGTACAAGGTGGACATGGTGACAGAGTGGGACACATAGGTGACAATCAGGAGATTCTTATTTCCTGGCGGGGGTCTTGACAATAGTCTTTGGCTTCTTTCTGGATCACAGGGAACATTTGTGGGGTGGTTCTCCTTCTGCAGGGGGAGGGGTGCTGGTGGCCTGTTGGTCCTGTGGCGGGCCTCCTGTCCACTAGCGGCAGCGGAGGTGGAGGGCTGTTCATCGATTTTCTTTTGTGTCAGGGGCCCGGTGGTGTGCCACTGTCTCCCTCATAGTGTTGGCCATGTCAGCCAGCACCCCTGCAATGGAGTCCAGGGTAGTGTTGATATCCTTCAAGTCCTCCCTGATCCCCAGGCACTGTCCCTCCTGCAGCTGCATGTTCTCCTGCAACTTGTCCAGTATCTGGCCCAGCGTATCCTGGGAATGTTGGTATGCTCCCAGGATCGCTGTGAGTGCCTCCTGAAGAGTCAGTTCCCTGGGCCTGTCCCCCCCTGTCGCACAGCAGTTCTCCCAGCTTCCCTGTTGTCCTGTGCCACTGTCCCCTGAACCGTGTGCCCACTGCCACTGACCCCAGGTCCCTGGTCACCTGTGTTTGTGGGGTGGCCTGGAGTCCCTGTAGTGGTGGACACACTGCTGATTGACGTGTCCTGGGGACAGAGGTATGGCCCGCTGGGTGGGTGCTGTGGTGGTGTTTCCTCAGGGGGAGGCTCTGTGGTGGTGTGAGACTGTGGCTGGGTAACCAACTGTCTGGAGGTCCCTGATGGGCCAGGTTTGTTATCCAGATCCTGGCGACCAGAGCTGCTGTCATCACTGTGGGCCTCTTCTGTGGGGGGACTGGATGTTGCTGGCACCTCTTCTCCGGTGACATTGGCTGCGATACCTGTTGGGATGTAATTGTACTGTTATTGTTTCTGCGTCTGACATTTTGTGCATGGGTGTGATGCCCTCTATGGTTGTTATTGCCCTGGCAGATTTGCCTTGTGTGAGTTGTTATTTGATGGGCTAGGTGATTCTCTCCAGTGTGCATGCAGTGGTGATATTTGTCCATGCAGGTCTGTGATGGGTGTCCATGCATTGGTGTTGCATTCAGGGCTTGGTATTGGGATGAGTGGGTTGTGGTGGTGGGGTATGTGGAAGGTGGTGGAGTGATGGGAGTGAAGGTATGGGTGGGGGTTTGTGATGGCATGCAGGTGTGGGGGTGATAGTAATGGAGATTTGACTTACCAGAGTCCAGTCCTCCTCCTACTCCTGCCAGGCCCTCAGGATGCATGATTGCCAAGACTTGCTCCTCCCATGTTTTAAGTTGTTGGGGAGGAGGTGGGGGTCCACCGCCAGTCCTCTGTTCTGCAAGCTGGTGTCTTGCTGCCACAGACTGCACCTTCCCCCGTAGGTTGTTCCACCTCTTCCTCATGTCATTCCTTGCTCTGGGGTGCTGTCCCATGGCGTTGACCCTGTCCACTATTCTCTGCCAAAGCTCCATCTTCCTAGCAATGGATGTCTGCTGCACCTGGCTCCAAATAGCTGTGGCTCTACCCAGATGATATCCTCCACCATGACCCTTAGCTCCTCCTCTGAGAACATGGGGTGTTTTTGTGGTGCCATGGGTGTAGTGTGAGTGGTGTGGGCGAGGGTGTGTGGGGTGATTTGTTGGGTTGTGTGATGTAAGTTGCATGGGTGGTGTACAGGTGATGGTGTTATGTGGCTCTGGTGTATGGGTGCTCTTGCTGTATCTCTCTCTGGTGGCAATGCTTTGTAGTCATAAAGGGTTGTGGGTAGTGTGGGTGTGTGTTTTATAGTGGTGTGGGTGTGGTGTGTGTATGGATGTCAGGAGTGTGTAGTTTGAATTGACCAATCTGGTGTAGTTTTGTATGTGTGGGTGTATTTTGAATGCGTCGTATGTACCGCCAACGGTTTATCGCCATTGACTGTCCTTCCCGGTGATTCATGGGTCATACTGTGATGGGCATTGTTCTGTTGGCGTAACAGTGTGGGTTTGGATACCGCCAGTTTATCACTGACCTTTGGGTTGGCAGACTTGTGTGTGTGGCTGTGTAGTGATGGATTGGTATGTGTGTGTCATAATATGGTTGGTGGTTATCCGCGGGGGCGGCGTTATGTTGGCGTCAGTCGGCATGGCACTAATTGGGATTTACCGCCAATGTCATAATGAGGGCCACAGTGTGGGTAAACTGTGCCAACAGTGGGTACAGACTAACACGTTAGCCACAGTTAAGGAACATCTTAACACTCTTTCTGAAGGTACAGACTTGCAGGACTTCTTGTTAGATCCTAGAAAAAACTGCTCTGAAAGATTAATTTATGCCATGTATAATGAGATCTGGAAGCTTTCTCAGATGGAAGCTACTGCACGTTTAAGGCAGATAAACAAGGAAAACTTAGAAAAGGCTTTAGCTGTTGTCGACAACGGCATGAACACTCTGTCCAACTAGATTTATTATCTAACAAATATTGTTTTGTCTGTGATAGATATCATTTAGACAGACATGTCCCTTTTGTATCATGGACAAAGTCAGCTGCGATCCATTATGCAATTAGGTTGGACTTTACAGACTTTCGGAAACGGCCAAGTTCCATGGAAGTATCTTAATGGTAGTGACTTGTTTGCTGTTTGTTTGTTTAATCCAAAGAACAACAGACAATGGCTAAAAGAGAAGTTTCACCATGCTTCATATGGAAAAGTTAGAAATGTTGCCTTTCACTGTTGCAGAAAGTCCATCTATGGTATGGCTTTTACATGGCATCATTAATTTTCCCATTTCCACATTTCATTTTTTGAAATGCCTGAAACATCTTGCAGTGGGCAGATACTAGCGGCTAGTCAATAGCCTTTTTAAAGAAGAGTGGGAGTTGTCCTTTGAATACAAGTGTCTGAACGGCAAAACAGAGGTCTTTCTCGGCAGAAGTGAATGCAAGACTACTGTTAGTCATTCAATGATCTGCAAGCAGGTGTTCCTTCACGGCCTTTGCAATGCGGGGGTCGCAATCTTGGCCTGTTCTCTAAAGAGTACTCCCGTCCCTTTGATTCGACCAGAATTTCATATACTTTCGAAAGGAAGGTATGTGGTGGTGAGCGACCAAAGCTGTTGCAGCAGTTGACCAAGAATTGCCTACGGAATTTCAGTCTCTAAGGTCGTTACGTGTTGTGGACATGTTTTATACCCCCCCCACGAGAGATAGGAGTATCAGAAATGTGGCCTCACACTGATACTGCTAATGTAAATTATGATAAGCTGGGCAGACTAAAGGCGCTTCTGTTCCATAACAAAGTTGCATTGACATCAGCTAGAGAGATGTATGCTCTCCAGATAGCAAGATCATCAGCCGAGATACAATCCCCATTAAATACCAACTTCCACATGCCCTTTGGAGAGCTGCTATCCAGAATTTTCAATGGTTTGAGCATTGAGGGGATTATCCATTTCTTTAAGGCTGTTGGGTCGGGATTCGCGACCATCTTCTAGACTATCTTCAGAGTAATTCCTTAAGCCATCCATTCACTCTTTTCAAGCGTGTTTGGCAGGTTTCCTATAATCTTGGCGTTAACAAGTAGAATACTACTACTGTTGGTTCTGATTCACAGTGGTTGTGCCTTTCCAGCTACTCAGAGTGACGGAGCCCCTGCCAGCAGCTCAACTGTGCCGTAAACGCATGGTTCAGTTCTTTAATGCTCCGTTGCTGGAAGCGTTGGAGCGCAATTGGTCATTGCCATTCTGACCAATCCTATGGTGCGTGCAGCCAGTCTTTCGCTGCATGTGGTGGCTCTTTGAACACTTGCCTACAGTGTGTCTTGCTGTCCCGCCAGTGCCTCTTGTGGACCAGGAACTGCTGATGTCCCTGATGATGGTAATTCATGGTTGTGCCCCTTGAGACTAAGGTTAATTCACAAGGCCACCTATGAGCCGCCTTTGGTGAATGATCTGACTCTTTTTGGCGCTGTGGAAAGTGCCAGTCCTACAGGTGGACCTGCACAAGAGACTACTACGCACTACTGCTCCGTGGATTCATCTGCTTATCCTGTCATCGATCTAACATCTGATGATGTGGCCTCTTTCCTGAGGTTCTTTCCATTCAATAGCTTCGAAGATGTTCTTCAAGATCATGCCTACTGTTCGAAAGATCTGACAACTGACTTATTTTACTAAAATTAAACTTTGCCTTTTAGCTTTGGCCTGCTGTGCTTGTCATGGTAGACATTATGGCCCTCATTACAACCCTGGCGGTCAGTGATAAAGCGGTGGTAATACCGCCAACAAGCCGGCGGTAAAAAAAAGGAAATATGACCACAGCAGGAACCACTTAGACAGACAGCCACTTTAACACACTGACCGCCACGGCGGTAGCAACAATCACCACCGCGGTAACCGCCAACAGGTGGAAGACAATGTTCCGCCCACTGTATTAAGACAGGCCTATCCGCCACCTTTTCCAGGGTGGTTCCAGCAAAATAAAAAGCACAGCGGAAACAGAACACAGAAGTCAATGGACTCACCTCTGGACACTCAGGGAACAACAACGATGTGATGGAGCCCGAGTTGCACATTTTCCCAATGCTCGTCTACCTCTTCCTGTATTACAAACATCAACGCAGGCAAAGACGACCACGGTGAGTACTGCCGATAGCACACAAGGGAGGGGAGAGGAAAAAGAGAGTGACACACAAACGCAGCACCCAACACCTCCACCGCCACCTCCACCCCCACCCGCAACACATACACACAACCAGATGCAGTAACATTACATATTCACCCCCTACCCCTCAGGAATAATGCAAGGAGAAAAAGATTGGAAGAAAGTGAATGTAATACAATAAAATAACATGACTAAGTGCATCAAAATAGAAACGTCTATACATATTTACAAATGGAGGCACACTGTCCAGTCCTCAATTTCCGTGGGCCACAGTTCCACATCACATAGGCCAAGGCCCCACCTCACTCCTGCAACAACATGGAGAGAACACTGCAGGGGCATCAGGCTGAAAATACACAGGCACCTCAGGGGGACATGGAATGGGGGGGCACCTCAGCCGGAAGATGGTACAACCCCACTGGTCCTGGAGGGGGCTACATGCCCTGTGCGCTGTCCTGGGGAGTGCAAGGCCACAGTCTCTCAAGTGGGTGGATTGCCCACTGCTTGGTCCTGGGAGGGCAAGGCCACAGTCTCTCAAGTGGGTGGATTGCCCACTGCTTGGTCCTGGGGAGTGCGAGGTCACATTCTCCCTAATGGAAGGCTTCTCCAATGGTTCTGGGGGGGGAGCATTATGCCCAGTGAGCTTCATCCTGGGAAGGATGGGGTGAGTGGATGGCTTCTTCCACTGGTTCAGGAGGGGGTCTTGTGCCAGTGTGCTTCATACTAGGAAGGAAAGGGGTGAGTTGATGGATTCTTCCACTTGTTCTGGAGGGGGCATTGTTGCCTGTGATGCAGATCTTGGGGAGTGCAAGGCCACAGTCACTCACCTGGGTGTCACACCTACAGGATTAGCAGGGGCCAGGACGCACTACGGCCCATGGAGGAAGGACTACACACCGCCCGCAGGCGGTGATAGCTTTTCAGTGGTGGCAGTGGTGCTGGTGGCGGTGCTGGCAGTGGTGGGGGAGGCTCCAGCCCATTCCCTGCAGCCTCGGATGGCTGCCACTGGGGCTGCTGCTATTGACAGTAATGCTGGTAGCGGTACTGGTGGTGGGGCTGGCAGTGGTGAGGGGAGGCTCCAGCCCTTCCCCTGCAGCCTCGGACTGCTGAACCACCATGGTTGGTGGTGGGGGCTCCGAATGAGTCCCAGCACTAGTCCTCCTGTCCTTCCTGCCTGCTAGTGCTGACCCCATGCCCTTCACTTTTACAGCTGGTGGTGCCTCCTTGCCCTTCCCTTTCAAAGCTGGTGGTGCCTCCTTGCCCTTCCCTTTCGCAGCTGGTGGTGCCTCTTTGCCCTTCCCTTTCACAGATGGTGGTGCCTCCTTGCCCTTCCCTTTTGCAGCTGGTGATGCCTCTTTGCCCTTCCCTTTCGCAGCTGGTAGTGCCTCTTTGCCCTTCCTTGATGCACCTGGTGCATGTACACTTCCAGTACTACTGGGTGGTTACAGGGATCCTCTCTCACCTGCAGTAGCTATCAAAACTACTGTGGCTGTGGACTGGGTGGCTGAGGTGCTCGCCTGGGTTCTTACCGCCCTGGCCCAATGTGAAGGACGGGGGTAGGGGGGTAGGGAAGAGGTCAATCGTGGAGATGAAAAGTTTCTTAGGGACATTTGGGCGGGAAGAGAGTGAAGGTTTGGGAGTGGAGGATGAGGAAGTTGTTGTAGGAGGTGTCTGTCTGCTGTGTTTGGGTGCAGGTGCATGGGCTGGATGCTGTTGTGAGGTGGATGGCTGTTGGGTGTCTGAGTGCTTACGTTTGTTTACTTTGGGAGGAGGGGGCACAGACACAGTGGGAGAGGACACAGGGGACGTGTGCATGGATGCGGGGGTGGTGACTGCAAGTAAGGGGCGTGTAGTGAGAGGCTTGCTGGTGATGGAGGTAGTGGATGAGGATGTAGTGCATGCAGGTGTGTGTGTAGATGCTACTGGGAGGGAGGTGGATGACGAGAAGGAGGAGGACATAGTGGAGGCCGTGGATGTTGGTATGTCTGCATCTGGATGGTTTTATGTGAGGGCCTGCGGGATGATGTGAAGTGCTTGTGTTTGCCTGAACCACTCCTGTGTGTTGTCTGGGTGCATGCTGGTCTGTCTGTTTGCTTGGGATAGGTTGAGGTTGAGGGGAATGGGACTGGGTAGAGGAAGTTGGAGGGGGGAAGCTAGAAACAGGGACAATGCTTGCCAACAGAGAGGAGGCCATGCCAGAGTGAATGCCCTCCAGGCATGCATTTGTTTGTTGGAAATGTGCTGCGAGCCCCTGGATGGCATTTACAATGGTTGACTGCCCAACACAGATGGATCGCAGGAGGTTAATAGCCTCCTCACTCAGGGCAGCAGGACTAACTGAGGCAGGGCCTGAGGTGCCTGGGAGAAGGAGATGCCCACCCTCGTGGGTGAGTGGGCACGGGACACTCGCTGAGGGGCTGATGGGATGGCAGTGCTAGTACGGGTGTGGCGGATGTAACAGTAGTTGGGATGGGCACAGAGATGTCCGCCACCACCAGGGTGCTTCCATCAGAGGAGCTATCACTGTCAGATCTGTCCCCTACTGTCCCTGCTGTGGTGCTCCCCTCGCCCTCCATACCTCTGGTGCCCTCACCGTCGTTGGATTCGGCCTCATGGGCCCTGTGGGATGCAGCTCCCTCCGTCGCCGGTGCCTCAGCTCCTCCGACAGATGATGCTAATGCACAGAAGGGCAGGGTGACAAAACAAAAAGGGGGGGAAGAAACAAAGAATACACTTAGTCAATGGCTGCTACAACACCACAGTTGGCGTACACGACACACACATATACACACAGGGAACAGCCCTTCGCATTAGGCAATGCACTACCAGTCACAATGCCAGTCACCAGCCCATGGACAGTAATACCTAATGCCACTAATAGCATACCTGAGGCCCACAGACCCCTGCCCAGTAGTGGATGCCTACTAGATTGGTTAGAGGAGATTCACGTCATACCCTGCCCAACATGGGACCTACCCTGCAATGTCCAGCCTGGTCTAGGGGCACCCACAGGCCCACATCCCCCACCCGTAGACCACCCCACCACACGCAAGTAGTATATTTGGAAAATGTACTCACCCCATGTGGCTGCTGTGATGCCCTCAAGCACCCTTCCAGCTCTGGATAGGCCACCACCAGTAGGTGGGCCATCAGGGGGGTCAGGGTCTGACAGGCACTCCTTCCTCATTTGGAGGCCATCCCCTGCTGGGCCTCTGCCGTCTTCATTGGCAGCATCTGAGGTCCTCCCACCGTTTCTGACAGTGGGTGCTCTGCCTGCCAAAGACCCCCCCAGAGTCCGCACGTCCTTGACGATGGGACTCCATATACCCTTTTTAGGTCGAGCGTTAGCATTCGGTCTGCTGTATACTATAGAGTGAGTTCCAGCGTTTACATTGGTTAGTTGCAGTGTCCTTCAAAAATCCTTGCTTGCCAGTGGTCAGTTCTGCCTCTTTGTCCTGCCTTTTTTCACTTTGGGAGCAGCACAAAGTATTGTGTAATTACTCTATGTCCTGTTTATCTCTTCTGTAAGGGACTTTTTTTTGGCATATGCCTGTTTCACCGCAACAGTGTGGGTATTTGTTCAGTTACTCATCCCCACCAGCTCCCTCTGTAAACATATACCAACAGCAGAAGGGGGCTTTTCCAGGGCCAGCTCACCCTCGCTCTCTTCCTTTTGTTATTTTCAGTCTGTGTGGCAATAAAAGTCCAGTCAGTAATTTACAACGCTATAAGCTCTAACTCGAGCAAACACAAAACTATTGCATTCCAAATGCTTGTTTTCATTTGCTGAGGTTCGGGTTTATAGTATGTTGTCTTTTGTCTTGCGGAAACAAACGTGGTAGCTACAGCTTTTCCAAATGTTCGCACCTCCCATGCGGCTGTCTCCACTTTGTGTGGCTGCCTCCACTTTGTTTTTTGGTGATACATTCAGACTCTAACAGGTCATATTAGCAGTGTGAAATTTACTGCCATTAAGGGAACTTGCTGTTGCATTAATAAACATGAAAATGAAAACATGGGACGTGTGGTAGTTTTACAACCTTTCATCTGCTTTTATTGCGCGCACAATGTGAGCTGCTTTCTTTGTGCCCCTTCTCCCACTCCAGCAGATAAGCAGCTTGGTTTTCTGTGCCCCTCGCTCCTTTGGAGTGTTTGTGCTTTCTGGCACATGGACGCCTTTCTGTGGGGCTATCAAGCTTGGCTCCCCACGTCTGTGCCCTTGCCCCTTCTGCCCACTCCACGGACACACACCAGATGGGGGATCCAGGCCCCTTTCACTTCCAGTAAGTGTTTCCCAACAATGCCCTCAGCCCGCTATACTTACAGCGCAGCCCTGTTCTCGTCACTGCTGCCTAAAGTGCCAACATCAATCAATGCTTTGTGCCTCATGTGATTTTATACCAACTTAGGCGCTGCAAAGGTAAGCGAGTCAAAAAATACAGAGACCATGCCAGTAGCCCAGCCCGGCTCCGAGAGAACTAACATGACGATAGACATAAAAAGAATTTGCCTGCATGTCACGCAACAAACTGACAATAAGTATTTCAGAGTGGCAGCTGGTCTCGTGCTCACAGAGACTGGGGTCTGCCAGTGTTCTGCATTGAGCAATGGGACACTCCTCCTTGGTTCTCTACCAAATGTATGCGTATCCTCCCCACCCCCAATCAGCGACTTAACTCAGTGCAAAGAACAGTGACGGGGAGGGGAGCAGTATACACACTGAGCAGGAAACAAATTGCAGTAACTTGTAGCTGCTGCTCCCTCACTGTGACAGCTTCCCTTCTTAAAGGCACACACTGTCCCGAGGACAGAAACAAAAGAAAAGTATATTGATTTCAGTGCTGCTTCTTCTTGTGTTTTACTCATTAGTTAATGTACTAAACCCCTTCTGTGCCCAGGACGAGGTGATCTCGTCCAAGACGCCGGTTCCACGATCACGTGGAGGGGGTCAGAGAAGCCTGAAAGGAGAGGAAAGGCCTTTCCTCTCCTTTCAGGCTTCTCTGAGCATTTCTTGCTGCCCGAGCGCGGCCCGATATAGTTACATGATAAGGAGAGCGGCCCCTTGGGCAAGGACCGCTCTCCAGGGGGGCAATTAGTTTTTTGGCTGTTTCTGCCCCCCCGGGGGCAGATCGGCATAAAATTATTAGGCCGATCTGTCCCCGGGAGAAGGGGGCAGAAATCCACTAGACACCAGGGAAAATATTATTTATTGTTTTTTTTTTTATGTTTGAGGAGCGACCCTTCGGGCAAGGATCACTCCGGGGGGAGCAAATCATTATTAGGCCATTTCTGCACCCCCTGGGGGCAGATAGGCCTTGCGATCTGCCCCCAGGGGGGCAGAAACCACTAGACACCAGGGAATATTTTTTTGTGGGGGCTATTTCAAGTAAGGGGAGCGGCCCCTTGGGCAAGGGCCCCTCCTCGGGGGCAAATAATTTTTAGGCCATTTCTGCCCCCCCAGACAAGCATTAACTCTATACATAGCAGCACATGACTTGGCAGATGAGGGCGGGGATTTTACAGTCATAGTAGATGCTAGTGAAGCTTACCAAACAGAAACATTCTACTCTTGGGTCACCTTCTCTGAGGAAGACCAAAGATCATTCACATTCCACACATACACAATTGCAAATGTACGTAAAGGGTACCAAGCAGACAAGTATCTTGAAATTCTAAATTCTTATGAAGAACATCAGAACTGTTTTAAAGGCACCCTACCACATGTAATACAACCCGTGAGATTAGGTCCCTTAGGTAATGAAGGACCAACGTGGCCTACGTTTGCCACATACACACCTCACACAGGTATACGAAATATGCAGGCATCTAACCTGCGAAATCTATACATTGAGATAGTAACACTATATAGATGACTTAATTAGTTCGTAATGCAAACTCTGAACACTACACCAGCGAGTCCAGCACCACCAGCACATGATGGGTACCAATTGGCCACTACTGGGATCAATCCACTAACAGTGTATTCTATCATGGGTAAAGTACCCACAGAACAAGAGAAAATCCCATTCTGGATAGCCCAGAAAACTAATCCGCTGGAAGCTGTGTTTCCCCATATTGGACCACAGGAAAAACACAGAATTCTCACAATCTGCTTGCATTTCGGGATGGATCCCTCAGTGGATGACTACGCCAAATGGAGTAAAGTTTTTGCTGCAATTTATACTACCACACATGGTACCCCGACACTTGCCAATTTACTGAAAGTATTAAAACAAATTCAGAATGACCACGGGCTGCTCCAGCCCTAGAATGGGGTTGAAATTTATGCATAACTTCAACACAGTCTTCTCAATCATACTTAGTAATATTAAAGGGGAGGTGATAGCACTGGCTATATGCCAGCGCCTCCAAGAGATTCCACATTTGGACCAGGAGAAACAGCTACCGAAAAGTATTTCCAACACCTATACCAGTATAGGACGGGATAGTTTGGGAGCCAAGCCGAGAAAGCTCGAAATACAGAGTACCACTCCCAAGGAAGGTACTAAACAAGCACAGGAGGGTTCTGAAAAGCAGTGGGATTGTCAACACCAGAGCAGTACGCGCTCTATTGGCGACAAAAATGCAAAAACCCAGCACTCTCAAAACAAAGTAATTTATGCATTGTGCTGATATGTTGTGGTTTAACCTTTTGCATTGCAGAGTTCAATCCTGAAAACTTATTTTTAATCTGCTTACAAATACTGTTCCTTTGCAATGTATTGCTGCAGGTTTTCAGAGTGTGTTAGGGTGTGGCCCCTTTCCAGGGCCTTCCAGAGACTTTCCCTGCAACATGCCTGGGCGTGGTTCTGGGCTGGGCCAAGACTCTATAAAAGAGAGCCAGCCCAACTCCCAGTGCTCACTATTCAGAGGTCCCGGTGCAGAGCAGCAGCTTCTTCCTGAGCTCCTGTCCCGGCGGCCTATTTGGATCTTCCAGTCTTCTGCCCTAATCCTTCATTGGTGATCATTGTTCCAGGCGGTAAGACGATGGTTGGACTGTCCCGACACCGTTATTGAGAATTTTCATATTCTTGGTTTAAATTCTTAAATGAGTAACAGATTACTTGCGCGCTACCATTTCTTGACATTTATATGGTAGTTTACAAATAGGCAAGACGCGCGATTTATTTCATAAAGGTTTGACTTTGTTATTCATTGCGCGCTACCATTTCTTGACATTTACATGGTGGCTTAAGAATCGGCAAGACGCGCGATTTGTTTTATGATGTTTAAACATTGTTGTCCATTGCACACTACTATTTCTTGACATTTACATGATGTTTTACGAATTGGCAAGACGCACAACTCGTTTCATGAGTATTTAACTTTGTTGTTCATTGCACGCTACCATTTCTTGACATTTACATGGTGGCTTAAGAATCGGCAAAAGAAGCGCGATTCGTTTCATTGTACTTTGATCTTGTTATTTATTGTGAGCTGTTATTCCTTGACATTTACATTGTGTTTTCCGAATCGGCAAGACGCGCGATTCGATTAATGATGATTTGACTTTGATATTCATTGCGTGCTACCATTTCTTGGTATTTTACATGGTAACACTCGAATTGGCAAGACGCACGATTCTCTCCTTGAGTTTAATTCATGTTGTTTATTGTATGCCACTATTCTAAGATATCTATTATGTAATATTCGAGTTGGCAAGTTATGTGATTTGTTTACTGAATCCATATTGTGTTATTCATGGTGCACAATCCTTTTATGGTGTTTACTATATATATATATATATATATATATATATATATATATATATATATATATATATATATATATCTGCAATATGCGCAATTTGTGTTGAAACATTTTAAGAGTACACAGAAGGCCAGAGTTTCTAGATGCAATATTGTATGGTCCTAATATACATTCTCAAAACAGGATTTATATGACTGGTTTAAAATATAGTCAGAATGTTTTTTCTGATTCTCATGTAAAGGAAAGTACTTGAATAAGAAAGTTTTCATTTAATTCATCTTGATTCCCCTACAGGTATCCGGCCATCTTGAAACTTAGTCATTTTAAACTTAACTCTTAGATTGTTCATGCTTTCAGAGTGACTAGGCTTAGAATCATAGTCTAGTATTGATTTCAGGAGATATAATTTTCATATTGTGTGTTCTAACCTTTTTCTTACTACAGGTCTCCTTCCCAGCTGTTCCCTTCCTAATCCCCTCTTCCCCTCTTGAACTCTCTCAGTCTCTGTGATTTATCTATCAGAGTCTTGGAGCTGTTCAGTGGTGGACGTGTTGGGAACGTGCATAGACTCCGAGGATCTGGTGACTCTGACAGGGATGAACAAAAACAGTTTAGTAGACAAAACCAGAGAGCAGATTCTCCACACCTGGAGAACTCCGACAGGAGATATACTCTCAGAAATATAAAAATATTAAAGCTCCTGACAGATATACTGATTCACGTCCCTCTTGTTCCTTTCAGGGTGCACCAGAAAGACGTCCAGATTGACGTCCTGAATCCATGAAACAGAAGAAAGACTCACCACAGTCTTCAGACAAAAAGGAAGACAAGTCCCCACAACAAAAGCCACAGTTTAAAAAGAAAACGGTGGCAGCATAGTCAATTGAAAATGTCAGTACACTTGAGAACATTGCAGCAGAAAAAGACGTGGGCAGGACAGCGCAGCAGAGGTCACGTTATGTTGCCAGAGTTTAAAAGATCATCTGGATGTGACAGCAACTAGTGATTATATTGCAGTTGAGACTGCGGATGGGCGCATTTTCCCAACCAACAGGGTTTATGATTTTAAAATCCAAATTGAGGGAGACGTAGAGCTCACCATTGGTGTAATATTCTGGGATGACCTTAGTTATGATATCCTGCTGGCGTAGAGGGAATGGCCACCTGAGCACGTCCGTAAGCTCCCACATTGGGAAGATGTCATTTTGCATTCTTTCTCTGATCTTGTTCCAGATGCGGTAAAACAAGCCTATGCTGTCAATTGGGCGTTAGCGCAGGCACCTGTGTTATACCACAATTATGTAGGTTGGGACAAAGACTCACCTTGTCATGTAATACCTATCAGGTCTACACCCCAGCTTAAGCCACAATGTCCTTTTAAACATGAAGCTAAAGTTCCGGTGAGGGAGATCCTCACACAGCTCGAGTACCAGGGAGTAATTGAGCCATGTGTCTCTACAATGAATAACCCATTATTCCCCGTTCCAAAACCAGACCATTTTTATAGAATAGTCTTATATTACAGGCATTTAAACAGTCATACATGTACATACGCTAAACGAAACTCACAAGGCACAGCACTAATAAATAAAATAAATAAAATAGTATGCAAAAAAATACTAAACATCTTTGGATATCTCCAATGTTTTTTTCTGCCAGAACTTAGCACCCAAGCGTCGGGACCTGAGTGCATTCTCATTTGGCTCACAAAAAAAGTACAGCCCAGGGTTGCTCTCAGCCTGTGTAACATCAATATTACATGATATTGATATTGATCCCGAGGCATTGTCCTATGTGGATGACATCTATCTCACAGATGATGACCTCACCGTTCATCTTGCCAGGGTTGATCGGATCGTTTTAGGATTTGCAGCCCTTGGTTACAAGTGTAACTTTAGGGAAACTAAAGTAGCCTTTCTCAGCGTATTGTTCCTGGAATATGAGCTATCAAATGAGGGCAAGAGCCTGGCCCGCACTTTCTAGAAAAATTTGCTCATCTCCAACAACCAAATATAATCAAGAAACTACAGTCTCTACTTGGTTTCCTTAATTTTGGCAGAACTTAAATTTCTGGATAAGCACGATGTAGCAGACCACTCTATGACTTAATACGCCCTGATGATTCTTGCAGACATTGGACAGTTGAACATACACACATCCTTAGGGAATTGCAGCAGGACATGCTAGAAGCAAAACACTTGCACACCTGTAACAACAAAACAGATTTGTTCATCAGAATAATTGGGTTCGCTTATGTCACCTTTAACGAGGGTGACATGGTGTCCATAGCTTATAAATTACATTTATACTCTAATGCAGAACAACGTTTTGCACCCACAGAAAAAATTGTCGCTACCCCCGGTGCCAGTCTTAGAGACTGTCACCAAAGCTAGCGTTCCTAATGCTAAAACATTAAATCCGCGCTGGATTCAGTGGACTACCTCCCTGACTGCCACTGATGTAGATTACATCCTTGATCCAAAACTTCAGACACAAGAATTTCTCTAATACGAACAGGAGTACCCTGCTCCTCTAGATATTTTGCCACGTGACAGATACTATGCAGTCATTTACACTGATGGTTCAGCACAACCAGCCGTAGGTACTAAACATCAATACTCAGCCGCTTGAGCAGCCGTGAGCGGAATCATGAAGGATGGAGTTTTCCACCCTCACAATCCCTACACGCGGACTCTAGATGACTGCACAGCTCAGCTGGCTGAACTGAAAGCCCCTATACTAGCGCTAGAACACACAGAGCCAGGATTACTAACTTTGATCGTCTCTGACCCATACTACTGCATCCAGTCCTACAATTATTATTTTAATAATTGGTGATTGAACGGGTTTAGAGATTCTAAAGGGAACACCTTAAAATACAGAACTCTGTGGGAGAGGGTGACTGATCTCAACGATAAGCTATGTCAGCGCACCTTGTCCTTAGTAAGTAAACTTACAAGGGGACACGTATAGGTCGATGAATCTTTTGGATAGCATAGGGTATCCTAGTCAAGTGTTGTGAGTAAGAAACATCCACACTAATTCATTTCTAAATCAACCCATAATACCGAAGACCAAGCAAAAAAAAGGTTACAATCACTCCTAAGAAGGTTAATTTGTTTTATTCCCTATTAGTTACAACTCTAACCAAAAACCTTTATTCAACGAAACCATAGTTACCAAACTTTATTCGCAACATGAACAATGAATTATCAAGATTTTTATTAATATGCAACCAACATTAATCAAAGCATAGCAATTCATGAACATTGAATAATTCATCAATATGAGTCAGTCTTAGTCGAAGTCACCATTAGTCACCCTTGTCAGCCTACCTATCTCAAATTAGCATCAGCATGTGGGTCTTCATGCAAAAACAATTTAGTCAAAAATCAATAATGTGGAAATATCTAACTAAAAGAGGAAAACTATTTTAAAACAGCGCAGTTGGTACCTAGAAGAAAAAGCACACATTAGTCAGTTGAGTTATAGCTACCTATCCAAGATAGATCAGCAGCAAGTCAGTCTTCGTCTCCAGGTCATCAGTCATCAGTTAGCCTCGGGCTCACATGGAGCAAGCCCAATTATCAGCACTTCGGACAGCGTCTCCTGACGTCATCAACTTTCGCCTCTCCTTTCTGATTTCTCCTCTCATGTCATGACTTTTTATTAGGGTCTCTTAATCCATCCCACAATTTGCCCATTGGTCAACCTTATCAGGGGTTATGATTCTAACCTATAGTTTTTGTTTCCCACTTGTCTACATTATTTTGAGTGTCAAGTTCCATTAACATGATTGGTCCTCCTGTCGATGAGGACATCATAAGGCTCTTCAGGTAACAAAACTGTTGCCCCCAGCTCTTAGTCTGTAGCTCCATTGTTCAAGTCCTGTGAAAGTACATTTAGCCTACTCTACACATAATTGCATCAATTTGTTCCGATCGTCTCCTGTCCGCTGGTGAGTTTGCAGATTTTTCTAGCAGTGCTCAATGGTGAACTCTGTACAGTTCAAGGTTCTTTTCTCCAGTTCCAGTCTGCAGCAGCTCATCGTGCCGCCATGTTTAAGCAAGCAAGGCCCAGCGCCGACCAGGCCTCTAGTGTAGCTAATTTGAGAGAATGAAGCACCGTAACATAAATGTATATCTTTCATTATAGCATATTAATACAAAATATTAAACTTTCACATTATTTAGTACTGTTAACAGAGATGGTGACCACTCCCCATGGGCACATTTTGCACATTACACGTTATTTTCAAATACTGTTAAACAAATGTCAAATTTTCTCATTAGTAAGTATATGCAAATCATTAGAATATTCTCATATTAGCATATCAGCTGCAACAGTCCCTCCTCTGATGACAAAATAAGTCATCACACCTTTCTTCTGTCAAACATTACAAGTTACTTTCAGTTACATTTTGGTCTCTTCTGTTTCTATTTTCCCTATAGATTCTTCTTCTGGGCGGTTCTTCCCTCCTCTGATTATTCTTAGCTCCTTTTAATTGAATCTTGTGCCATAATTTGCATGCCCCCCATAATCCTAATATAATAGTGATCACAATTAATATTCCTTGAACAATTTTCCACAATATCCCACCCCAAATTTGACTAAACCAATTGCCTAGTGTTGCAAATCCATTCCCTACTTTTTCCCAAACTCCTGGTTCTTTCAACTCCTTCAAATCTTTACTTGCATTAGTTAAATTAGTAAGCAATTCTTTTACATCTTTCTCATTTGCAGGAATAAATGAACAACAGTGCCTTTCATTAATCATTTTGCAGACTCCTCCGTCTTTTGCCAATATTATGTCTAAAGCCAGCCTTTTTTGAAGCGTCACAGCTCTATACGCAGCTAACTCAGTGTTTAGAAATAATATAGCTCCTGTAAAGTTAATTAACATATTAACTACTATAGTTGAAACTTTCGTATCTTGTTTGCATTTAATATAACTCCTACTGAAGGAATTACTGCTCCAAAAATATCCCCTACTATTGCAGAGGCTGTTTCTCTTCTTTGTATCATTCGGTGTAACTCAGTCATTTTCGGTATCTTCTTCAAATCATCTATTGGATAGATTTTAGGGAATACTATTCCCAAGTAATATGTGCCATACCATCCTTTAGGGAGACGGTAATAAGCATTAAGTCTGCAAATATAATAGATTCCAGGAATCACAGGGTCGGCACCATTCAACATGAACGTCCATTTACTCTGAAACAAAAACACATGCCTACATTCACTCGTTTCCACAAATAAAGTGTCAGTGCGTGATTTTGCCCTGTATATACAAAGCTTCCTTCCATGTAATCCGTTTAAAGCTAACTTCCCTTGGGTTTTAATAGCAGTGTAAGCATAATCATTTTTGTAAGTCCTTTTCTCTAATCCTTTTTCTAGTTTTTCTTTTAATGCTTTTCTCCTACCGTCAGTATGCCCAATAAAGATCTTTTTCATGGGAGTTAATAAGCAAGTCAAATGTTTACGATGCGCATAAGCCGTGCCAAATGTTAGTGTAGGCTCAAAGAATCCTCTAAATAATACTATATCATGATCTTTAGCTATCTTACTTAAATATCTAATTATAGGAATGAAAGAAAATAAAAAATCATAATTTCAATAAAAGTACTGAATTTACTCCTGGTTATAGAAACATGTTAGTAAAAAACTACAAGTTATACCGTAAGTCAGAGGTAGACTACGATAAGTATCTCCTTCATCCACAGAGGAAGGTATTTGAATACACACAAGACAATCTTTTGCATCCATGGTTTCCACATACTCACTCAATAGACGATAGAATACATTAGAAGATAATTCTCCCTTTGCGTTAGTATAATCATGCAAATATCGCTCATCTAATTTCAACTTTTCTATAGCTGTTAGTGTAGTAGTTTCATAAACATATGTAACCCTTTCTTCTTTCATCTCATGAATTGACATACCCACAATCATTATTACAAACAATATTCCACACAAAATCGCCATTTCTACACTCAAATATCTACAATACCTAATATTCCTTACGTTATTATCTAAATTAGCCATGATCTGTAAAGAATCGGAAAGCAGAGTTTTCAACTCTTAAGTAATATGAAACACAAAAATCAAAAATAAAAAATATACCTTTTTATGCACACTTTTAACTTCACATGGCAAGACCCCTTCTTCCTTTGTCAAAATCGGTTAGCAGCTGGTCAACTCCAGGTTTTAAGTGTCATATCCGGCTATCAATGTCTTTTCCGGGAAATCAGTAATCTCAATCTTTTCTTTATTCAGCAACACAGTCTATTGTTTCTCTCCTTCAAGTTGCATCAAAATACTGATTTGGAACTTCTCTGTCAAAATAAAAGGACATAAACTCATTCTGCCAGTCAGTTGTTGTTGAGTATGCCCACTCTGGTCCTGCGTATTTTCGACTTGCCACTCTCTTTCTTTTCAACCTCCTTTCCCCTGACAGTTCTCCATCACTCAGTTCATCTTTCTTTGTGGTATCTTTTTCTTCCTCTATTGTTTCATTTATTACCAAGTCTTTTTTCTTGCCTATTTGAGACTCAGGCCAATGATCCCCTTTTCTCACACCTTCTGTCAACAATCTCTTCAAGATCGGACTTTTCTCTTTCACCTTGTTTGATGTGCCCTCCTTTGATGGGCTTGCAACGGGTTCAGGAGGAGTCAGATCACTTTTGCTTTGACGTGCCTGAACTCTTTCCCCCTCAGGCTCTGGCACTGAATCTCCTTGCTTTTCAGTCCCTTTTGTTTGCATTAGCACTTCTCCTGTGCATGGATCTCTTAACATCTCTTCTGCATTGTCTGCACGATCTGCCTCTTGATTTTCCACGCCCTCGTCTCTTACTGGGGTGATTGATCTTCCTTCTGTCAGCTCTTGGTCTACTTCCTGCTCAACTTGTTCTGGCTCTGGTTCAGGTAGAATTATTTGCTTCGCTGCTGCTGGTGTTCTCAGCAACACTTCTTTATGATCCTGAGGACTCACCACCTTTTTGGTATGGCTTGCATGTATCCAATTGGGCAATCCTGCACACTTTACAGCTGTGATAGTCGTCAACACCACTTGATATGGACCTCTCCAACATGGCTCTAGGCAGGTTTTTCGCACATGCTTTTTAATCACAACCCAATCTCCGGCTCTCATGTTGTGACCTGGGTCATGGATAGGGGGGCAGGGTAACGGCTTGTACCTGCTGAGAAAAAGATCGAACCACATCAGCTAGACCTTTGCAGTAGTCTAACACCATATCATCTGTTATATTGACTAGAGCATTGGCTGGTATTGCTGGCAGTCTCATTGCTCTTCCCATGAGAATCTCGTGTGTGAACAATCTTGTCTTCCTGTCAGGTACATTTCTCATTGACATCAACACTAAAGGTAATGCATCTGGCCATTTCAAATTTGTGGCAGCGCACATTTTGGTGATTCTTGATTTCAGGGTACCATTAATTTGTTCTACCAATCCTGATGCCTCTGGACGGTAGCTGCAAGGTAGCTTCTGTTCAATATTCAGTACTGCACATAAGAGTTTAATCACTTCGTTATTGAAGTGCGTTCCCATATCTGATTCTAAAGAGATCGGAAATCCGAACCTTGGTATCAGCTCTCTAAGCAGTAGCTTTGCAACTGTGAGACTGTCATTTCTACATGTGGGGTATGCTTCAATCTAATGACTAAACACACATACAATCACCAACACGTACTTCAGTCCACCACATGCAGGCATCTCAAATAAATCCAATTGCATTCTGCTGAATGGTCCGCTTGCTCTTCCAATGTGGCTCAAATTTACCACTGTCCCTTTCCCCACATTCAATTGCTGGCAAATCACACATCTATGGCACACTGCCTCAGCTGCTTGTCTAAATTTCAGATTGAACCAATCAACCTTGAACAACCTAATCATGGCATCCCTTCCAATGTGTGCCAGACCATGATAATACCGGGCCATCTGAGACAACAGACAATTCGTTGGCACCATCTGGCCCTCCCCAGATACCCAGATTTCATCTGGTCTTTGTATACACTTCAGCTTTGCCCACAGCTTTTTCTCTTCCTTGTCTGCATTTTCTTGCAACGTTTTCAATTCCTCTAAGGTGTCAATTACTTTCAGAGCAAAATTTGCACAACTGGTCTCTTCTTCTTGCATTAGTTCTCACTTATCCTTGAACGATACACAATTCAGGGCGCAAAATCCTGCTACCTCATCCACATATCCATTTCCTAAGGAAATGTAGTCTGGTGTTTTCTGATGTGCACTGCATTTTACTACAGTAATTTCTTCAGGTAACTGTATTGCGTACAATAACTATTTTATTCTATCACCGTTTCATATTGGGGTTCCACTGGAGGACATGAACCCTCTTTGTGACCACAATTGACCAAAATCATGAACAATTCCAAATCGGTATTGGCTATCTGTGTATATTGTCACTCTCAGCCTGGTAGAGACATAACATGCCCTAGTGAGAGCCACCAATTCTGCCACTTGTGTTGAATATACACCAGGAAGCCAAGATGCTTCCAGGGTTCCTGTAATTGTACACACAGCATACCCTGCTCTCAATGTGCCTGTCCCATCTCTGAGACATGAACCATCAACAAAGACAATTTGATTATTTTCTTGCAGTCAAGTGTCTCTAATATCAGTTCTAGGCTTTGTACAGAGGTCCGTAACCTCAAGACAATCATGCTCTATATCTTCCTCATTCTCAACTTCAACAGTATCACTTGGCAGTAATGTTGCTGGATTCAACACTGTGCATCTTTTCAAAGTAACATTTGGAGCGCCCAATATACTCGTCTCATACCTTGTCTTTCGGGCCCCCGTCAAATGTTGTGTTTTTGTTCTTGTCAGCAAAATTCCAACTGAATGTGGCACCATTACCATCACTGGGTATCGCATGACTACCATTTCACATTGGGAAAGACTTTGACCAACTGCAACTACTGCTGACAGACAACCTGATAAATCTGCGGCAACCGGATCCAAGGTAGCTGAAAAATAGGCTACTGGGCGATATCCACCACCATGGACCTGTGTCAAGACAGACAAAGAACAAGCATCACGTTTATGACAAAACAGTGTGAAAGGCTTTGTGTAATCTGGCATTCCCAACGCTGGAGCTCTGCACAAACTCTCTCTCAATTTAGTGAAAGCCCTCATCTGATCTTCATCTAGAGTAATGGGGTCTGTAACTCCCTTGTGTGCTAATTGTTTGAAAGATTTGGCAATCTCAGCAACATTTGGGTTTCATTGTCTACAGTATCCTACCATTCCCAGAAATATGCGTACATCCTTCTGGGAAGTTGGTGGATTTCTCTGCAAAATCATTGTAATCCTTTTTTTTCAGGAAATTCTCCTCAACCCTTTCTCAATCTGATGACCCAAATATTTGACAGATTTCTGACAATACTGCAACTTCGCTGGCGAGACCTTGTGTCCAAAGTCTCCTAGATGATTCAGCAGTGCAATCGAATCATGTTTACACTCGTCCCTTGTTCTGGACGCAATCAATAAGTCATCAATGTACTGTACAAGAGTTGATTGGCAAGGTAATTCTAATGACTCCAGGTTCTTTTTCAGAATCTGATTAAACAAGGATGGTGACTCCGTATACCCTGGTGGAAGCCTGCAATGCTGTAGACTTTATCTAGAAATTTGAAACTGAAAAGAAACTGACTATACTCGTGAAGTGATACTGAAAAGAAAGCTTGTGACAGATCGCCTACTGTGAACCACTCTGCCTCGCATGGAATCTGAAACAGTATCACTGCTGGATTGGGCACAATTGGGCAACACTTAACCACCATGCCATTCACTTTTCGCAAATCCTGCATAATTCGCACTTTTCTACAGGGCTTTTTCAATCCCATTATCGGTGAATTACATGGACTGCTCAACACTTCTGTCAAAATACCCTGCTTCACGAAATCCCCAATTATTTGTGCCACTTTCATCATTAGATCCTGTGGCATATTGTACTGTGGAAGTTTTGGAAACTCAACATTTGGCTTCAAGGTGATTTTAATTGGCTCCACACCTTTGATCAAACCCACTTCTTTCCCTGTCAAATCCCAAACCTTCTCCTTCACTGTTCTCTGTAAATCTGCGTGCAATTCCTTCAAAGTGAACATTGGAAAAATCTCAATCAAAGGGTACTCTTCAAATGCTTCATTAAGAACCATGGCTGATGCCTGCTCTTTCTCATCATCACTGTTTGTCTGGACTTCTATTCCTGCATCTGCACAATTTATGGAACATTTGGTTTTACACAATAAGTCTCTGCCTAACAAAGATACGGGACTTGAGTCACACACCACAAATCTATGCAATCCTTTATAATTCCCAATTTCAATCTGTACTGCTTCTGTGATAGTATTTGTTAATTGCCTATTCTCTACTCCCACAACCTGCACTGTTCTTCCGGAAAGGGGCACATTTTATACTTCTACACTCCTTACTGTGGAGAGCGTAGCACAGTGTCAAGCAAGAATAAAACTTTATGTCCCATTACCTTTCCCTTCACAGAAAGCCCTCTCTGATCTACCTCTAGGGATGCGACAAGAATACAGGCTCCTTTATCCGAACTGTCACTCATCCATCTATCATTTATTTCGTCCTCATGTGAAATGGGAATTGGTGTACTGGTTTGTTACTGTTATCTGACCTCTGGCCATTGACCTGCTGATTAAGCATAACTTGTTGCTGCTCCATCGGGGCTTGAGCTATGTGCACTTGCTGTCTAGGTACCATAGAAATCTGCTGCTGTACCGGTGCTAAAGGAGTAAATTGTGCTCATGGCACCTGCATCTGTTGTACTGGTAAAAAGTTTTGACCTCGAGTTTGGACATTCAGGACTTGTCCCCTCACTCTGGGGACTCTCACTGTCCATACTGTACTGACATCACCTTGCTGAACCATTGCTTCCTGCACCATCAATGGGCACTCTCGCTTCCAGTGTCCCACGTTTCCGCACAGGTGACATGGCAACATCCTTTTCATGCCCTGCATGTCATTCTGAACAACCACCGGGTTCAGATCTGGACCACGCATCACATCCATACCACCTCCTCTATCCCTCACTTGAGGCTGAAACGCAATAGCTCTCTGTTGTAGTGGCATCGGCGGTACTAAAGCTCCTTGTACTCCTGATTGTGCTGCCTTAATCTGCCTCACCATTGCCTTTTCCTTCAATTTCTTTTGCTTTAATTCAATCTCATCACTACAATATTTAGCATACTGCAGCACCTCATCAATCGACTTTGCCTGCCAACAAATCAAATGATTCTTAATCATCTGCCCTACTTTAGGTCTCAACCCTTCAACATATCTAAACACAAAAGGCAACATGTCCTTTGGTCCGACTGCTTCCTTACCACCGTACTCCTCGAAAGCCTTCAACAATCTTTCGTAATAGGAGTGTATTGACTGTCCTGTCAATCCTCTGCCAATCAATGTTTGTCTGAGAAATCCTAGTTTTGAGAAACTCAATCACCTTATAATAATTTTTTATTACCTCAGGTGACGATGCGCCTGTAATTTTATGCCTCTCACGTTCGATTGTTGGCCAATCTCCTGCCCTTTTGCACTCGACCCATAAGTCAGTTGGTTCAACTATCTCAAACAAAATATTCAAGTTTCCCACAAACACTTGGAGAGTTTCACAAACCTCTCTGTCTGTTGGTACATTTTGACTGGCTTCTCCCTCAATTTAGGATAATCATTTGTAAAAGACAGTATGTCACTTCGATGCCAAGGAACATGAACAAACTGCCCTCCTGGAATTTCCCTCATCTGTGGCATTTTGACTGCTTCGCCCTTCTCTGTTCCCTCTGTTTCCCCTTCTGAATCTCGTTTTCGTTTATCTTTTCTTTTCGCCCATCTGCCTTCCCACTTCTCTAGCGCTCCCCAAATCTGTGCACTCTGCAGTAAGGGCCAGATGTAGGAAGTTCCGATTTTGCGAATCGGAAATTGAGAGTCGGTGCGACTCGCAATTTTTGATTCGCAAAATCGGATGCTGAACGGTGTCTCAGACACCGTCTGTTATTCGCTATGGGGTCGCAAAGACCCACCTCATTAATATTAATGAGGTGGGTCGCA
Source organism: Pleurodeles waltl (assembly GCF_031143425.1). Lineage (NCBI taxonomy): Eukaryota > Metazoa > Chordata > Amphibia > Caudata > Salamandridae > Pleurodeles > Pleurodeles waltl. The sequence continues at coordinate 281,506,098 of NC_090450.1, forward strand.
TTTTACGACCCCATAGCGAGTCCCTGCACTTACAGGGATGGTGGCCTGCTGAAGACAGCAGACCTCCACGTCTGTGACTGCTTTTTAAATAGAGCAGTTTTTATTTTTATTTTGCAGCCTGTTTTCCTAAAGGAAAACGAGTTGCAAAAAAAAAAAAATAACAAAACCATTTGGTTTCGTTTTTTCAGAGTAGGCAGTGGTCCATTGGACCACTGCCTGCTCTGAAAAAACATTTTGGGCAGCATTCACAAAGGGGAAAGGGTCTCCGGGGACCCCTTCTCTTTTGCGAATGGGTTACCACCAGTGTGACACTGGTGGTAACTGCGAATTGCTTTGCGACAGCATTCGCGGTCACAAAGCAATTTAGCATCGCGATGCGAGTCGCAAATAGGAAGGGAACACCCCTTCCTATTTGCGAGTCGCATTCACAATTTGCAAGTCGATACCGACTCGCAAATTGTGAATGAGCATCGCGATGAGCATTTTGCACCATGCAAAATGCTTCCTACATCCGGCCCTAAGTCCCTTAAATGTGCTTTCATTCCTGCTGACCTCATGTGTTCAAAATCCCTTGCCTCGAAGTCTAATCTGTAACTTCGTCTCAAATGTTTCGTTGTCTTAAGATCAATGTCATGCTTCTCTGCTACTTCTGCCAGTTTCTGATGTATTTTTCCCACTTCCTTTGTAATCCTTGGACACAAATACCTCAGCTCCTCTTCAGTATAGGATTCTAACCTATTCAATCCTGTGGTTCCCTCAACTAATTCATTTGCTTCAATATTTAGTCCCACTCAATTCATTTGCTCTTCCCCTTTTGAGGCACCTTGCAAAGAACTCAAACTATCCAGCCAACTATTTAACTGCTGTGCTGTTAACCCTTGTAATGAGATGTTACTCGCATTAGTCGCTGGCAGCTGCTGTTTCCCTGTTCCCGAAACTTGTGGTGTCAAGAGTCTCGGACTTTGATTAGCATCTAGCAATGCCACAGGAGGACAAATCCCACAGGAGATTTAAGTTCACCCGGACAAATACTTGAGGATGATGTTGACTGTACTAAGTCTCCCATTCCCCTTCTCCCTATGTTCTGTGATGTCTCAAATTATCCCCCTGCCTCTGATTTCTTCTGAGCATATAAGGGTACCGCTGGACCAACAGTAATCAGTAGCGATATTGCATCTGGAGCTGCACTGGAACCTGCACTTTGTGTAAGTGGTACTCCCATTGCCTGATTCATAACTTGTGCGAGATCCACTGATGTCCCTTTTAGCTGATTAAACTTTGACATATTCTTTATCTGTGCTGGTGGTAGTAACATTGGAGTCCGGTCATTCTGAACTAGCATTGGCTGCGGATGCACCTGCTCCCTCGGCACCACAATATTTGAAACAGTCTCAAGAGTTGGTACATTCGGGTAAATCCTTGGTGCTGAAGGTGTAGGCACCTGCACTTGAGCTTCTGCTCTCGTTCCTGCAACTAGCGTACTTTGCACTACCTCTGGTATCTGTCCTCCTTCTGTCTGTAAAGCACCCACGGCTCCCTGGGATGTCCCAGCAGTAGCTGGAGGGGCTGTAGCAATACTCCCTGGACCCCGTGCATGAGTCGTCATAGGTGGAGGTCTATATCTCAGTAACTGCGTGATCTAATCCTCAACATCGGAATCGTTATCATCTACATAGGACTTTTTCCTTTTCTTCTTTTCCTCGCTCTCCCTTTCCTTGTTATCATCTCCTTTGTTTGAATCTTCACCTTCTGTGATTGCAGGGAACATCTTAATCTCCTTCATGGTTGCCATTCTCCATCTCTTTTGTTCCCAATCCCAGCTAGCTTTGTCTAGTGATTTTTCTATCTTTTTTATCCTTCTATTAGTCTTTAGCTTGTGCTGCTGTCTGGTCACTAGCTCTCAAACTGCTAAAGCCTCAAACTGTGCTGGTCTCAGTAACGGTCTCATGTCCTACAATGATAATCGCAATTGGTCTAGAACCCTTAAATTAAATGTTCCATGCTGTGGAAATGTTAGTGTTCCTTGATTCTTAGTCAATGTGCTCCATTGCTTTAACCAAAGACAAAAAGCTATGCCCTTTTCTGTCATTGCGAGATGTGCTGGACTATCCTCCGGGGGGGTTGGTTCCCCCACTGAAGCCTTAATGTAAGAGTCACCCTTCATCGCACTCCTAAATACCTTAAAAAACGTCATTTTGCCTGTGTTATGTATTACAATTCAATAAATGAAATGACTTTTACTCCCAAGATTCCCTTCACCCGTACGCTCATCCAATTGCCTCTCACGGACGGCTGCCAATCCGGTCACGGCTTTTCTCAATAACCGATCTATCCCAGCGCAGCACACACTGACCTCACACTAACACACTACCTCACCTCACTCAACTTAAATTCATTCAACTAATGCAATTATATTGCGAGCATCTTCACCAAATAATATTTAAAACAAATCCGCTGGTTTACTACAGGAATGAACACAATCGCTTCAGGGACCTTAAGGATTTTCACTAAAAGGCACTCTCTGTGACCTTAGCTACTCTTCTTACTTAGTCCCCCACGTCCGCAAGTAAAATTCAACACGCAAACTTTACTCTCAACTGATGTTTGGGTCTGTCCTGGTGCACATAGGACTCGCCAAATTTCAGTCGAAGCTTCTTTTATTCAACGTAAATTCACTCAGACTTGTTAACCACGCCCGATCTACCTACTAAACCAGACAGATTACAACACATACCCAAGTGTCTCCTACACTTGTCGATATACTCCAGAGTCTTGGGCCACGCAGGGTCCGTACATCACCAACCACGTGGACAATTTTTTAGCACAAAGCGCCACACACATATGAAGTTCGACGACTTCCCTACTCTCACACCTTTTTTGGAGTTCGCACACTCCTACTAACCCTAAACTGGAGTATGCAAACTCTCTACTTTTTACCTCACATACATCACAATTCATCTGTGATCTGCTTAAGCTTATGCAAGCGCAATTCTACCACTCTCATACTATTTCAAATACGCAGAGAAAATACCCAACCTTACCTATGGTATCCAAGATGTGGGAAAGTCATTTCTGGGCATAAGGGACATCATCTTTGCTACCATTATCATTTCAGAAAAACAAAATTCAAACCTCATAAATCTAAACAACTATACTCAATTTTAAACTACCACCATAACCTTTACTCACCACTTAACTAGTTCCCTAAGGAAACCAACCATCAAGCTGCTACCAAAAACTGTTAGGGGCCTTGTCCTTAGTAAGTAAACTTACAAGGGGACGCGTAAAGGTTGATGAATCTTTTGGATTGCATAGGGTATCCTAGTCAAGTGTTGTGAGTAAGAAACATCCACACAAATTCATTTCTAAATCAACACATAATACCGAAGACCAAACTAAGAAAAACAATTACCATCACTCCTAAGAAGGTTAATTCATTTTATTTCCTATTAGTTACAACTCTAGCCAAAAACCTTTATTCAACAAAACCATGATTACCAAACTTTATTAGCAACATGACCAATGAATTATCAAGATTTTTATCAATATAAACCAACATTAATCAAAACATAGCAATTCATGAACATTGAATAATTCATCAATATGAGTCAGTAAGTCTTAGACCAAGTCACCTTTGTCAGCCTACCTATCTCAAATTAGCATCAGCATGTGGGTCTTCATGCGAAAACAATTTAGTCAAAAACCAATAATTTGGAAAAATCTAACTAAAAGAGGAAAACAATTTTAAAACAGCACAGTTGGTACCTAGAAGAAAAAGCACACGTTAGTCAGTTGAGTTATTGCTACCTATCCAAGATAGATCAGCAGCAAGTCAGTCTTCGTCTCCAGGTCATCAGTCATCAGTTAGGCTCGGGCTCACATGGAGCAAGCCCAATTATCAGCACTTCAGACAGCGTCTCCTGACGTCATCAACTTTCGCCTGTTCGTTCTGATTTCTCCTCTCATGTCATGACTTTTTATTAGGGTCTCTTTGTCCGTCCCACAATTTGCCCATAGGTCCACTTTATCAGGGGTTATGATTCTAACCTATAGTCTTTGTTTCCCACTTGTCTACGTTATTTTGAGGGTCAAGTTCCATTAACATGATTGGTCCTTCTGTCAATGAGGACATCTGGCTCTTCAGGTAACGAAATTGTTACCCCCAGCTCTTAGTCTGTAGCTCCATTGTTCAAGTCCTGGGAAAGTACATTTAGCCTACTCTACACATAATTGTATCAATTTGTTCTGATCGTCTCCTGTCCGCTGGTGAGTTTGCAGATTTTTCTAGCAGTGCTCAATGGTGAACTCTGTACAGTTCAAGGTTCTTTTCTCCAGTTTCAGTCTGTAGCAGCTCATCACGTCTCCACGTTTAAGCAAGCAAGGATCAGCGCCAACCAGGCCTCTGGTGTAGCTAATTTAAGAGAATGAAGCACTGTAACATAAATTTATATCTTTTAATACAAAATATTAAACTTTCACATTATTTAGTATTGTTAACACAGCTGGTGACCACTCCCTGTGGGCACATTTTGCACTTTACACGTTATTTTCGATTACTGTTAATCAAATGTCACATTTTCTCATTAGAAAGTGTATGCAAATCATTAGAATATTCTCATATTAGCATATCAGCTGCAACAGCTACCATGTGTCCATGTAGTACATACATTGGGCCACCAACCTGTTGGAGTTCATGTTATTGGCAATACTGTGGCTGATGAAGCAACCAAGTTTGCAATAGCTACGACTTCTGTGGCTGCAGTGACTTGTTCTCAGACGAGATTGGATAATGAAACTTTGACTGCTGTGAAAGCTTCGGCTGAAGACAAGTCTCTCCCAAAAGCATACCCTACAAAATACTCTTCCCACATCAGTGCACAGAATGTTGCCTACGCAGCACTTCCTGGTGTTTGGAGATCAAGCGATCCCTAACCAAGACCTGAAACTAGATCTCATTAAAACAGTGCATGAGCGTGTAGCATCTGCTCATGCCGGTATTTCGGCCACAGTAACACTCTTACAGATGCTCTTCTGGTCACCAGGTATCTACAAAGAGACAAAACAATACCTCCTTTGTTGAGGCATTTGCCAGCAGGCTCCAACATCAAACGCCCACCACAGACATCATTTCTACTGTCCAACAGGCCACTACAATATGTGTACCTGGACCACTGTGGTCCCCTACAGCCTAATGGTGCATGCAAATACATCCTAGTCACTGTAGATTCTTGTTCTAGATTCCTGTGGGTATGGCCTCAGCGGTTGGCTGATGCTTGAACTGTCATCAAAGACTTGCTGATCTTTATCGGTACATATGCAGTTGCCGCATTCCATTCGGACCAGGGCCCTGCTTTTGCCTCTAAGGGATTCAGGGATACCATGGGGATGATGGGTGTTAAAATCCAATACTCCTCACCATACCATCCCGAGGGAAATTTGGTTGTGGAGAGGAGGAATTGTGATCTAAAGCAGTCCCTAACAGCTAGAGTATTAGGTTCAGGCCATAGTTGGCTTCATAACTTATATGGGGTATAGAGAGCACTGAATAATATGCCAAGGTCATTGGGGGATGCACTCCCTATGAGGTGCTCTTTGTGATACCTATGTACGTCCCAGATCTTGATAGCCCTGGTTTGGTGGCAGCGGATACACCCTTTGACACAAATGAACATCTCAGTGTCTTACAGGAGCGTCAGCAATTTCGTGATGATAAATCATCCACCAGTGCTGCCACTTTAGGAATAATGGATTTACCAACAACTTCTACTGGCTAGATTCCCAAAGTTGGGGATCTGGTTTGTGAGAAGATTGCTGTGAAGAAGGAATTCTGTCAACCCTGCAGAGCACCGGTCCCAGTCCTGGGAGTACAAGGTACCAGAACTGTCATCTTACCACTGCTGGCTGGTTCCAAAGCAAACAGATTAATTTCCATTGACGACATCAAACTTCACCATGTGACCGATCCTACACAGTAGACCCTTGGTTAGTTCCTGGTCTCCTCTCACTACACAACAGGACATACCACTTCAAAGCAGAAATAACAACACTACATCTGACTACACAAGCAAGTCCAATGATGCTTCAACTACCTCCTCAACCATGGGGAGGGCAGAAAATGAGCTCTTGCTGATTCCAGTTACCACTTCCACAACAACGCCTGTCCAAGATTTGGTTCTTTTCTACACCAACACAACACAAACTGACGACATCGTCTACCATGAGCCTCCACTGGAAGTGGATTCATCCACCGGTAATGCACCTGCTCCTGTATTTCTCATAGACAGCTTTTGGTTACTTCATCGACATTGATTACTTTTCTTCAGATTCATCCACTCCTGCGACTGAACATGTTTTAAAGACATGTAAGCTGTATCTATGGCTTAAGAATAACTAATTAGTTCAACCATGAAACTATTTATGGTTCTGCTTGACATTTTTTGCATTATTTCTGTGGATTAGTTTCGTGACTGTTTTCTTTTTGCTTATAAATGGTCATTACCTTCCAGGAACACTCCTCTGTTGCGCCTGTGGATGACGTCTTAACTCCATATCATTCCTTACGTAAGGTCTGAAGAGACTTGTCCCTTGTGAACATTTCAGCTGTACCAATTCCTGATGGGATTGTGTGGGATAAACTTCCATTTGATGTATACGGGCCTACTGAGGTGTTTCAAACTACATGTGAATTTAAAATATCTATGACTGATGTAATTACACCTGGTGTTGTCTGTGATGATTGAGATGTCCAGACAGTTGATTCAATGTTAGGTAAAATGAAGGACTATTCAGTATTTGAAAGTGATGATGTATACACCAATACACAGAATTATGGGAAAATGTTCTGCTATAACAATTGAGGACATTACTACCTGCACCGTGAAGCTAGACACAGATCAATATTCATTTACACACAGTGGGGACACTGTTCAACACCACCTGTGAGAAGCCCAAAACATTATTCAGACAAATTCACATATTTTTCTGGACATGACACAAAAAATACAGAGTCATATTGTTTCAAATTACCTCCTTCAAAAATTTGGAAAATTTTGCTACCTGGCACAAAGCTGATTTACTCAGATTCCTTTGTTTTTCGTCTTGCAGTTGAAGGTTACGAATACTGGAAGAACACTATTGACGTCAAAAGTGTATGGGGAACAGAAGATTGACAAATACATGGTAAGGGAAGCTTTTGTTTAGAGTGTGCCTTATTCCTGTGCAAATGATCTTTATGAATGATACCATTCAGCAGACATTTTGTCTTGGGGTTAGTGAAAGATGAAAGAAAGAAATACTCCCAGTATACCCACACTGTCAAAGTTTAATAACTGGCAATCCTTCCTGAAAGTCACAGAGGAAGATGCAAAGGTTCAGGCTGGTACCTATAACTCTTCATCTTCTAGGCCCAGCAGGTGGTTAATTTGGCCAATAGACACAAATGGGTCAAGCACGTTTTGTGAATTCCTCAGGGGCTTTCAGTGATCAGGAGGCCAGACCCTCGCTTTGTCTCAGGTGAACACACGGGTATAGTTACAACAAACAGTGTGGTTAAATTGTGCCAACAGTGGGTACAGACTAACATGTTAGCCATAGTTAAGGAACATATTGACACTCTTTCTCAAGATATTGACTTGCAGGACTTCTTGTTAGGTCCTAGAAAACACTGCTCTAAAAGATTCCTCTATGCCATGTAGAGTGAGATCTGGAAGCTTTCTCAGATGATAGCTGCTGCGCGTATAAGGCAGATAGACAAGGAACACTTAGAAAAGGCTTTAGCTGTTGTTGACAATGGCATGAACACTCTGGCCAACAGGATCTTTTCACTAACAAACATAGGGGCAGATTTATACCTTTTGCCGTAAACCTGAGTTAGTGCAGTTTTGCGGCAAAAAGTATGTGGTCGGCTAGTGTCATTCCTAGACACAAGCCCGGCGCCATATTTAAGGAATGGCGCTAGCGGGCGGTAAGGCATTGTTAGCGTCCTTTGAAAGGATGCATTCAGGGGCCTCGGAGGCGTAGGGGGAAACAGGTCTTGTGCCCAAACTATGGCGCTACATTGTTTAGAGGCAAAAAAAAATCCACTAAGGAGTGTAGAGCCATTTTCTAATGCACAAGCCCCATGGACATGGCTCCTGTCTTCGTAAAGATAGGAGCCATGTCCACCACCCCAATGGCCATGCCCAGGGGATGAATGTTCCGTAGGCATGGCCATTGGGGCCAGCACCGTGCAGGGGGCCCCAAATCAGGGCCCGAGCGATGTTGGACCAAAAAACTAAAATACTCACCCGGACTTACTTGCAGATGGGTCCCCAATCTGTGGGTGACCTCCTGGTGAGGGTAGAGGTGGGTGGGGGTGTCCCTGGGGACAGGGAAGGGCATCTGTGGGCAATTTTCATGGTCTCTGACCATGGAAATCTGCCTACAGGTCCCCTTACACCTGCCCAGACCCAGGGGTTAAACAATGGCGCTAAGCAGGCTTAGCTCCATTATTTAAGGCCCTCCTCCTCTCCTGCTTTTCGCTAGGGCCTTAGAGGCATTTTTTGCCTGGGAACACCTACCTTGCATCTCATTAAAGCAAGGTAGGTTCCCGCAGGCAAAAGATTTTGTTAACTCCAATATTTTGGCGCTAGACATGTCTAGCGCCAAAATAGAAATAAGGAGTTAATTTGTGCAAAAAAAATACGCAAATCCGGCGCAAATAGAGTATAAATATGGGCCATAGTGTCATCTGCGATGGATATCATTCAGACAGACATGTCCCTTTTGTACCATGGACAAAGTCAGCTGCATTCCATCATGCAGTTAGGTTGGACATTACAGACGTTGAAAAATGGCCAGGTTCCATGGAAGTATATTAACTGTAGTGACTTGTCTGCTGCTTTTAATTTATCCAAGGAGCAACAGACAATGGCTAAAAGAGAAGCAAGTTTCACCATGCTTCATATTTGAAAGTTAGAAAAGTTGTCTTTCACTGCTGCAGAAAGTCCATCAATGGTATGGCTTTTACATGGCATCATTAATCTGCCCATTTCCACATTTCATTTTTCTAAGTGCTTGAAACATCTTGCAGTGGGCAGATACGAGTGGCTAGACGATAGCTATATTAAACAAGAGTGGGAGTTGCCCTTTGAATACAAGTGTCTGAACGGCAGGTCTTTCTCAGCGGAAGCAAATGCGTGACTACTGTTAGTCATTCAATGATCTGCAAGTAGGTGTGTCTGAACGGCGAAATAGAGGTCTTTCTCAGCAGAAGTGAATGCAGGACTAGTGTTAGTAATTCAATGATCTGCAAGTAGGTGTTACTTCACAGCCTTTGCAATGCAGGGGTCGTGAACTTAGCCTGTTTTCTGAAGGGTACTCCTGTCCCTTTGATTCAACCAGCATTTCATATACTTTCGAAGTGACGTTATGTGGTGCTGAGCGACCAAATCTGTTGCGGTATGCGACCAGGAATTACGTACTCAATTTCAGTCTCTAAGAGATAGGAGTATCAGAAATGTGGTCTCACATTGATACTGCTAATATAAATTATGACAAGCTGAGCAGACTAAAGTCACTACTGTTTCAAAACAAGTTGCGTTGACATCGGGTAGAGAGACGTATGCTCTCCAGATAGCAAGATCATCAGCCGAGATACAATCCCTATGAAATACCAACTTCCCGAAGCACTTTCGAGAGCTGGTATCCAGACTTTTCAATGCTTCAGCACTGAGGGGATTGTCCATTTCTTCACGGCTGTTGGGTCTAGATTGGTGTCCATTTTCCAGACATCTTCGGAGTCATTCCTTCAGCCATCCATTCACTCTTTTCAAACGTGTCTAGTGGCTTTCCTATAATCTTGGTGTTAATAGGCAAAATACTACTACTGTTGGTTCTGATTCGCAGTGGTTGTGCCTTTACACCTACTCAGAGTGATGGAGCCCCTGCCACCAGCTGAACTGTGCCGTGAATACATGGTTCAGGTCTTTAATGCTCCGTTGCTGGAAGAGTTGGAGCGTGATTGGTCATTGTCATTCTGACCAATCCTATGGTGCGTGCAGCCAGTCTTTTGATGCATGTGGTGCCTCTTTGAGCACCGACCTAGAGTGTGTCTTGCTGTTCCGCCAGTGCCTCCTGTGGACCAAAAACTGCTGATGTCCCCGATGAGGGTTCATTCACGGTCATGCCCCTTTAGACTAAGGCTGATTCGCAAGGCCACCCATGAGCCGCCTTTGGTGAACGATCTGGCTCTTTTTGGTGCTGTGGAAAGTGCCACTCCTGCAGGTGGACCTGCACAAGAGACTACTAAACACTACTGCTCCGTGGATCCATCTGCCTATCCTGTCATCGATCTAACATCCGAAGATGTGGCCTCTTTTCTGAGGTCCTTTCCATTCAATGTCTTCAAAGATGCTCTTCAAGATCATCACTAATGTGAGAAAGATCTGATGATTAGCTTATATTACTAAAATTAAACATTGCCTTTTAACTTTCGCCTGCTCTGCTTGTCATGGTTGACGTTATAGCCCTCATTATGACATTGGTGGTAAATCCATCTTATCACCACGCTGACAGCCACCAACATACTGCCACAGTGGAAGCTATCCGTTAACCCTATTATGACACACACACCAGTCTGAGAGAATACAGCCACATATACAAATCCACCAGCCCAAAGGTCAGTGATAAAGTGTCCGTCTCAAAACCCATAACGTTACTCCAACAAAACAACGTCTATCACATTATGACCCATGAATCACCACGGTGGACATTCAATGGTGGTTAACCATTGGCAGTACATACCGACGCGCTCAGAATGAACACCCACAAACAAAACAACACCACATTGGCCAATACCAAATACACACACTTGACACAATACACACACCACACCCACATACCCACACCACTATAAAACACACACCCACATTACCCACAACTCTTTACAAATAACAATTGCTACCAGGAGACTGAGAAGAAGAGCACAGAGTTAACTAGACACACACGCACCACTCACACCCATACATTTCTCATGCACTCCACATCACACACCCCACCACATTACCCAACACACCCTCACCAACACACATCACACAACCCCCATGGCACCACAAAGGCACCCCCATTTCATTGAGGAGGAGTTAAGGGTCATGTTGGAGGAAATTGACAGGGTAGAGCCACAGCTCTTTGGAGCACAGGTACAGCAGATGTCCATTGCAAGGAAGATGGAGCTATGGCCTAGAATCTTGGACAGAGTGAATGGCGTGGGACAGCGCCCAAGAACAAGGGATGACATCAGGAAGAGGTAGAATGACCTACGGGGGAAGGTACGTTCCATAGCAGCAAGACACCAGCTTGCCATACAGAGGACTAGCAGTGGATCCCACCTCCTCCCCCACAGATCACAGCATGGGAGGAGTAAGTACTGGCAATTCTGCATCCTGAGGGACATGCTAGAGTAGCCGGAGGACTGGACACTGGTAAGTCGACATGTAACACTTATTACCTACCCCAATACCTGCATGCCATATCAAACCCACACCCTCACTCCCATCACTCCACTCCAACTCACACACTGCACCTACACATCTCACTAAACCCAATGCCAAGCCCTGCATGCCATACCAATGCATGGAAAGCCCTCCCAGGCCTGCATGGACACCCATCACTAAAGCATGCACAGCATAGGGAAACTAACATACCCACAATACATCACCATACACAAGCAAAAGGTAGCAGGGCAACACTAACAATAGAGGGGAAGCCAGGGATGTACAAATGTCATACTCTTGCAGCATAATACATCACATACATCCCCAATGGTACTCCAGCCAATGTCAGTGGAGAGGAGGTGCCACCACTATCCAGTCCCCCAACAGAAGAGGCCCCCAGTGATGACAGTAACTCTGGACTTCAGGATCTGGAGGACCTACCTGGCCCATCAGGGACCACTGGACAGCCGGTCACCCAAGCACAATCACAGACCACCACAGACACACCATCAGGATCAAACACAGAGCACCCACCCAGCATACCCACACTTCTGTCCCCAGAACACGTCAATCAGCAGTGTGTCCACCTGCACAGGGACCACAGGCCACACCTCTTCCCAAGACAATCAGGGACCTGGGGTCAGTGGAGGACACTGTTCAGGGGACAGGGGCACAGGCCAATAGGCAAAATGGGAGGACTGCTGTGCACCAGGGGGAGGAGAGGATCAGGGAACCGGCTCTCCGGGAGGCACTCTCCGAGATCCTGGGAGCCTAAGAACATTCCCAGGACACGGGTGGCCAGATCCTTGACAACATGCAGGAGAACAGGCGACTGCCAGAGGGACAGTATGAGGGGATCAGGGAGGACTTGCATGCCATTAACAACACCCTGATCGCCATAGCAGGGGTGCTGGCAGACATTGCCAAAATCATGAGGTAGGCAGCCCCACACCAGCGGGCCCCTACCACTAGCCAGTCAACTGAACAGCCCTCACCTCCGCTGCCGCTAGTGGACAGGAGGTCCCCCCACAGGACCCATAGGCCACTAGTACCCCTCCCCCTGCAGAAGGTGAACCAACCCGCAAACCTTCCATGCGACCCGAAAAGAAGCCATAGAGACTTGCCAAGACCACCACCAGGAAAGAAGACACTCCTGATTGTCCCCCTTGTGTCCCACTCAGTCACCTTGTCCACTTTGAACTGCCATTGCTCCCCTTCCTATGTCCTCTTGGACACTGCACCTGTGCTACAAACAGACTGGAATAATACCCTGGACTTTCCTCCATCATCACCTCATTCCATTGCACTTTCCCCTCAATCTCTTTGCTCTACAATAAACACCCTTGGACAAAACTCTACTACTAGTATTTCATGTAATAAGAATTTGTATTGATGGAAACAGCTACATCCATTACAAATGAAATGTACATTGTGAGAGCATAGAAATAATGACCTGTAGCTGGCTGGAGTGATCACATCAGGACATTGTTGTCATATCACCAACATCTGTAAAATGATAATCCATAGGTGACAGTAAGTAGAGGTAAAAAGTGGGTAATGCCATCAGGCCACAGCCACACATAATACACCAATAGTTATAGAAATGTGAAGTTGCACTGTCTCACCTGTGTGTCATTGTACTGACAAATAGCTGATGCTCTGTTGTCCACATCCTCATCCTCTGCCTCCTCATCCTCTCTGTCCTCAGGGTCCACTGCAGCCACAAGGGCATTTCCAGCCTCCTTGCAGAAAAGGCGTCTGAGGGCCAGGTTGTGCTACGTGCAGCATGCCACTATTATCTGGCAGACCTTCTCGGGAGAGTAGCACAGCGATCCACCTGTCAGATGGAGGCACCTAAACCTGGCCTTCAGGAGGCCGAAGGTCCTCTCAATGATCCTTCTGGTTTGCCCATGTGCCTCATTATAACGTTCCTCAGCTCTTGTCCTGGCATTCCTCACAGGGGTCAGCAGTCACGATAGGTTTGGGTAGCCAGAGTCACCTGCAAATAGTGAGGGACAACATTTAGCCACACTATCCTATGAGGTCAACTTCAGAGGCATAGACTAACATACACAGGGTGGGGACCAAGACTCACCTATAAGCCACACCCTGGGCCTCTGTAGTTGGGCTATTACATTTAGGATGCTGTTATTCCTCAGGACAAAGTCATCGTGCACCAACCCAGGATATTTAGCATTGATGTGGGAGATGTACTGATCCACCAGGCACACCATCTGCACATTCATGGAGTGGAAACTCTTATGATTCCTGTACACCTGTTCATTCTGGCAGGAGGGGACAAACGCAATCTCCCCGATAATACTGGGGATATGGCCCATTGCATAGAATCCGGCCTTCACAGTGGCCAGATCTTCCATCTGGGGGGAAGCTATGTAGCTGCACATGGATTTTACCTGGGCAGACAACAATCTTGGCAGCACGATTGAGAACATTGGCTGTGAAATTCCTGCTGCCAAGCCCACTGTCACTTGGAAAGAACCAGTTGCCAGGAAATGGGGAACTGATAGCATTTGCACAAGAGGGGGGATCCCAGTCGGATGACGGATGGATGAGATCAGGCCTGGCTCCAACTGGACACACTGCTCTGTGATTGTGGCCCTGTCCAGTCTATAGGTGAGTGGAATGTGCCTGTGGTCCAGTGTAGCTAAGTCCACCAGGGGTCTGACACAGGGGTATGTCTCCATCTCCTATTCATCCGCAGCGGTAGGTATCTAAGGGACACAAGAGCGAGTAGGCCGTCACAATTTGAACAACTAAACAACCACAGCAGGCCACATAATGCACTTATGTATTGAGACAGTGTAAATTTCAAACTATGTGCCTATTTATCCTGTGACGCAGCAATTCTCGATAGACCGGTTTACCCCCCCCCAAAATGGTGACCGTCTGTCCTTTGTGGAGGGACAGGTGGAAGTGAGGTAATTCCGCAACATTGGGCGTCGTGGGGGTAGGCGGTCGTGCACCGCCCTGCAATTCCTCATTGGGTAATATTGGTCCCTATGGAATACAGTGGCCAATGGGGATGTAATCAAAAACAAATGGCAACTCATTAGTTGAAATCAATGCACATTCGAATTATGTAAGAAGAAACTTATGGGTGCTCATACACTGAAACACATCGTTGCCCTGATGTGTAAAACCGAGTTTCTAAGTAAACCCGTTCTAATACTACAAAAACAAACCAGTGGTGCACACCAAGCAAAACAATATCTCTACTGTACTGTACTTGCGATTGCAACATAGTGTTTGTACCTCGGGCCGCTACAGGGGCGGCTGCTTTTACGGAATTCTTCCTTCAGGTTAAAACGAGCCTGCTGGCCTGATGTGCCAAATCCCGGAGGGAGCAGTGTGACAGAATGGCCTGACGATATATCCAAGAGTATGGTAGATGTGATATGAATATAACGGACATAGAAGTGAGCAAAGCCTTGAAGAAGTCCAGTCAGGACGAAACACGTGTCGGCTGATGGCTATCCATTTATTTTCTTCATGTTTTGTATATATATGTATATGTTTATGTATTTAAGAAGATTTTTCCTTTTTGTATCAAAACTTATATTCGCATGGACATATTCTTCTTTTGGTTAGTTGTATATTTGTTTACAGTATGTTCTGGTCAGATTTATGAATGTTTAGTTCATTTAAGGAAGAGAGAGGACCAAACAAGCATTCTAGGGGAATTTATTATGATATGTTAATTGGTCTCTTCAAGATATTTGACTATCTCTTAAGTAGAGATATTGTTTTGCTTGGTGTGCACCACTGGTTTGTTTTTGCCAATGGGGATGTACGCCGCCAGTGACGGTGTACACCGCCGTGGATGTGACCGCCATTTTCTAACTGATTCCACACTTGTTTCGGGAACTTCAACAGGAGAAGACCTACACTCATGTGCTTCTGTGACCTGTGTCTGGAACCTACCATGGCCCGTGTAACAGGGGAAAGAGCCGCAGCCTTCACTTCGGAGGAGTTGGAGCATCTGGGGGATGGGGTCCTACCCCAGTACGGACTGCTGTATGGGCCTCCAGACCAACAGGTGAGTACACTGTGGGCACAATGCATGTGGCATGGATGCATGGAGATGTGTGTGAAGGCATTGTGTAAGGGGGGATTATCAGTTGGCGGTGTACATGTTGTGAGCTGATCTATGTGTGTGCCAATGGTGATGGAAACCGGTATGGTGGGCCATGTGTGTGACAGGCTGGGCTGTTAGTGTAATGCTGTTCTCCTGTCTTTATTGCATCTGCAGGTCAGCACCCATCAAAAGAAAGGATTATGGCATGCCTTTGCTAAGGGTGTGCCTGCCCTGAGGGTCTATATCAGGCGGAGCACCCACTGTCAGAAACAGTAGGAGGACCTGAGATTCTCGGCATGGAACACTGTGGAGGCCCATCTGGAATGGTCTCCCAACGAGGAAGGGGTGACCGTCAGACCCTGACCCCCCTGATGGCCCGCATACTGGCAGTGGCATACCCTGAGCTGGATGGGCGCTTGAGGGAATCACAGCAGCCACAAGGGGTGAGTACAGTGGGTATCATTACATATTTTGGCTGGTGGGGTGGTATCCGGGTGGTGGTTGTGTGTTAGTGGGTGCCCCTAAGGCCAGGCCAGACATTGCAGTGTGGGTCATCTCTAGGGCAATGGTTGCATGTCAAATACAGGTAAACAAGGCTTGTGGTCACTTTTAGGCAGGGCATCGTAGGTCCCAGGTGTGCTGCAGTTGGCGGTGTGTGCTCCTCATCATGCCTTGGTGATTAGCTATATCACTGGTAGTGCAATGCATATTGCTTAGGCCTGTTCCGTGTATGTGAAGGTGCTGTGTACGCCAACAGTGGTGTTGGTGCAGTAATTTACGCAGTGTTTCCTTTGTCTCTCTCCCTCCCTTTTTTGTTCTGTCATCCTGTCCTTGTGTGCATTAGCATCATCAGGGGGAGGATCAGGGGCACCGGCGACAGAGTGAGCTGCATCCCACATGACCCTGGAGGCAGAGTCCACCGACGCAGAGGAAACCAGTGGGATGGAGGGTGAGGGGAGCACCATGGCGGAGACAGGAGGATACAACACAGAATCAGATACCTACTCTGATTGGAGCTCCCTGGTGGTGGCGGACACCTCTGTGACCACCCCAGCTGCAGGTACAGCAGTCACCCCCAGACCAGCACCGCTGTCCCAGTAGCCCCTCTGCGAGTTGCCCGTGCCCGCTCACCGAGGAGGGTGGGCATCTACTTCGTCCCAGGCTCCTCAGGCCCTGCCCCAGTGAGCCCTGCTGCCCTGAGTGAGGAGGCTATTGACCTCCTGAGATCCATCTCTGTAGGGCAATCAACCATTGTGAATGCCCTCCAGGGGCTGGCATCCCAGATGCAGCAATACAATGTATTATTGGAGGGCATTCATGGTGGATTGGAGGCCCAACAGACATAGATTCAGTCTCTGGCCTCCTCTCTGATGGCAGCCATTTTCCCTGTTTCTACCGTTCCCCCTCCAACTACCACTTCCCAGTCCCACTCCCCTCAACCCCAACCCATCCCAGGCACACATACAGATGAGCATGCACACAAGGCAACACACAACAGTGGCACAGGCAAACACAAGCACCACACTTCATTCCACAGGCACTCACACAAACACCTTAGAGCTGCAGGCACGACAACATCCACTGCCTTCACTGTCTCCCCATCCTCCCCCTCCACTACCTCCCTCCCAGTCACGTCCACACTCACACCTCCATGCACTACATCTACATCCACTATCAGCATCACCACACCAAGCAGAACACACATCTCCAACCACCACCACAGTGCAGCCTTCGGACAGTGCAGAGGCTGCCCAGGAGGCTCCTCCAACCACCTCCACAGTGCAGCCAACGGACAGTGCAGAGGCTACCCAGGAGGCTCCTCCAACCACCACCACATTGCAGCCATCAGACAGTGCAGAGGCTGCCCAGGAGGCTCCTCCAAACACTACCACAGTGCAGCCATTACCACCAGAAGACGCCATGTAGGACACACTCCAGGGGCTGCTGTGCGGGCTCCCCCTCCAGAACCAGTGGGCAAGTCACCCACTCCACAGACTGTGGCCTTGCACTCCCCAGGACAAAGCAATGGGCATGGAGCCCCATCCAAAACCAGTGGGACGTTCCTGTATTCGGCTGAGGTACCCTCCATCCCCCCGGAGGTGCCTTCCCACTTGCAAAATGATGCCCCTCCAGTGTTCTTTCCAGATGTGTCAGGATACAGGTTGGGCCTTGGACTGTGTCCTGTGGCCCTGTGTGCCCTCATGACTTTGGACTGGGCATTGGCTCTTTATGGACATTTGTATATATTTGGTTAATGTGGTGGGTTTTGCTATGCTAATACATTGTCGGTACTCCAGCACTGTGGTCATTGTTTTATTATGCCGTGTGTCGTGTACCATTGGTTTACGTGTGCAGCTGCTTTTGTGTATGGTGTGTGTGTGTTGTGCGTGTGTGTGTCACTCTCGTTTTCCTCCCACCCTCCCTTGTGTTCTAGGCGGCTGTACTCACCGTTGTCGTCTTCGTCGGCATTTGTGTTCCAGGTGGAGCATGACATAGAAGATCATCGGGAAAACTTGCAGTTCGGGTTCCATGGCAGCATGGTTCTTCCCTGTGTCTCCAATGGTGAGTCCTTTCACTTCTCAGCTCTGTTTCCAACAGGGTTTTGTTGGCATTGGTACCGCCTCGGAAAAGGTGGCGGTTTTGTGTGTCTTAATATGGTCGGCGGTACTTTGTTTCCCGCCTGGCTGTTGTTGGCTGCAGCTGTGGTGAATGCTGTTTCCGCCATGGGGGTTGTTGTGGTACATATGTCTATGGGAGTTATCACCGCCATGGTCATAATTTGGTGGAATCTACCGCCAGCCTGTTGGCGGTATTACCGCCACTTTATCACTCACTGCTAGGGTCATAATGAGGGTCTATATCTCTTTATATGTTTTTTAGCTAGTTTTTAAACATGTTTTTAAGCAGATTTTTTAGCTAGTTTTAATGATTTTCTCATTTTAGTGCAGAGCGTTTTAGCTTGGATTCATTCACTTTCGGTGGCGTCCTCCTATGGCATCATACTTGCTGCAAAAATGGGGAGGGTGTACTGAATCCTAACGTGTTTTGATGGGAAATGGGATTTAGCTTAGCCTTCTGGCTTGCAGACCTGTGCCCCTGTCACCTAGTGACTTTTACCCTACTTAGCTTGCTCTATTTTAGTGCAATTATTTAATTCTATGTTTTTAGTTTGGCCAATGTTTTAATTTCACATTATCAGTGCCACCGAGCTAAGGCGTCACTGTCAAGTGACAAGGATAAACAAACTGTAGGTATTCACATTACGTACTTTCCCTCTTCACGCCTTCGAGGGAATTGTTTGCATAAATTGCTGTCCCAAGTATGTCTTCTTGTCTATTGTTTGGAAACAGACGTAGGTCAGGGGTCCGAGCAGATCTGTATAAACGTACCTCACATAGACAGATAGTCAGAGGGATTCCGACCAGATGCAATCGCTGCTATCGATGCTGCACGTTGCCTTGACGCTGACCCAGTCTTCGTGTCCCTACAGAGTCTGAGCTAGAGACCTCATTCTAAGGTGACGAGGTTTGGGGGTCTGTATTCATGGACATGGCATTGGCAGATTAGGTTTAACATACCTAGCTCTCTTTAGCTTACGTTCTTCATGCTAGGTTATTAGGACATACTTCATATCTCATGTCACTTCATGTTATTGCAAGATGTTGGGGGTCTTTGTATTAATGACTCTCATTTTCACAATTCTGTTTCTTGCCTTATTCATTATCCTTATAATGGCAGCCTATGCAACTTATCATAGATTGCAGATTTGTTAACAAAAACCTATTAAAACTTTACTGCATCTCCTTCATTGACTGTTTGATTGAGACATGTTGATCATGTGTAATCTCCATTTAACCACGACACACCCTGAGATGTCACACTCTTGAGTCCATGTGTAAAGGCTGCCACAAATCACCTTTTACTATTTAGGTTTTTGGTGAGATACTGCTTGTGACCTGGGAGGGTTGGGACGACAGTTGCACCTTGTTGTAGGACTGGCATAGTGACCTACAAACATAAGTACTGTCATCCTTAAACCAGCAGGCTTGCCTAGAGCAAGAGTCAAACTGCGACAGGTAATGGTGCAGGATATTCTTGGCATGTCCTCAGAGCCATATCTGTAGCTCCTGAGGATGACAACAAAGCACTGGCTGGTTTCAAGAACAGACTGACCAACCCTATTTTGAGCAGCTGAGAGGTGGTGTGTGTAATTTAAGAATTTTCATTTCAGAGTGAATATAGTTTGAAAATGTTGTCTAGTCATGTTTGTGGCCTAATAGTCTTTGTATCCTCTATGTTGTCCTTAACATGTGCTGCCGTGCTTTAGGAGAGGATTGAATGTTCTTCTAGAAATGCACATTTAACTATTTATTTCTTGTATGATAAGCTAAATAGTTTAAGTTGGCACAATGGAAATGTTTTAGAGCCTCATATTTGTTGTCTATGCTACATATCTGACACCTGTTTTACACTTCACTATGTAACATTTCATTTTGGCAACAGCTGACATTCCATAGCTTCATATTACAAATAAGGGACAGGGAGATTAATGGTCCAGAGTACTGCCTCCCAACTATGATACTAACAAACATAGATACACTGTTCCAAATAGAAGGAAATCTAAGAGGACACAGGGCAATCCTATTGCTAAAAGCAAATGCCCTCACACATCCTATTGGATGTTATGCTTCATAATCAGGCCTGCTCCTCGTCAGTCCGGCACTGCAATGTCTGACGGACACCCCAGTAGGATAGCCCTGTGTTCTCTTAGATTTTATTCGCCTTGGAACAGTGTATCTATGTTTATTTCATAGTTTTAATCTACTTTCAACATGCTAGATATACTTTTGGTAAAATCCATGAAATTTTGACATCTTTTTTGTAGGAATACTAAGAGCCTGATAGAATTAGGTGGATGTGTTATTCTGCACAAAACATGACAGATATTCTGTCCACCGTATTACAGGTGTGTTACACTCTATGTCAATTGGAATTTGAATAACAATGACAATGCTTTCTTAACAGCCCCCTCCCCCTGTTGTTGTGCTTGTGCCTGCCCACACACTATTGCACTACACACAAGGGAACCCCAGGGAAGCCACAAGGACGATCACGGCTGCTGTGAGCTCGCCAGATGGTCCTATTCAGGCCAGACTAAAGGCCTAGCCAGGCCTGCTCTTGTACACTTCTGTGCCCGCCCCACCGTGCCTTGAAGCTGTTCCTGTTCTTAGCCCTTCCCCATGCCACTGCTGCTGATGCTGCTTCTGACTCCATCTGCTGCACTCTACCCGGCTTGCCCCTGGAGGCAGGCGGGTACAGGTATACACCAGGGTGGTGCTGCTGTGCTACAGTGCTGAGCTTAGAGTTGTGGGGTTGGTGCTACAGTTGTGGGGTCACTGCTGGTTGCTGGCATGGGCATTTGAATCCTTGGAGCCCTCAGACCCCCTGGGCACTTCTTCCTAGAGTGGACCCTCAGAGCTCTGAGTCTGCTCAGAAACTTCACTGAATCCATTGCGGTGTGGCTGTGGGTAGAGGTGGCAGCTTTCAGCAAGACCAGGGAGAGGAGGTAAGTGACCACCACTGCTGCTGCTGGTCAGAACCTATCCAAATACTACTTTAGGCTGCTTTATTGGAGTGCTAATAGTATTATCTTGACTTTCTTTATCTGGAGCTGCATGAGTGGCTTTAACAGGCCCAACTCAACAGGCTATAACTGAGTAATGGAGTAGCTTCTTAGCTGCCTAAAGGAATTTCACAGAACTGGGGTGCGAGTTTCTCCCCCCCCAAACAAGGTGAAGGCAAGGGCAAAAGAAGTGGAAGCCTTTCTGCCCAACTACCAAGTTTGTAATTGGATACTGCAAACACCTGTTCCTGGGCTCTTGAACGTACACTCGCACACCACTATTGCTGCATTTGTTGTTGTCCTTGCCATTGATTCTCATTAGAGGGATCATGTCTAAGGCATCTTTGGGGGTTGGGACCCCCCAGCATCTCCTATAGCTCCTAAAGCAAGAACTACAGCGATCATAATTTTTTGCGCCTGGGGAGGCAGGCTGGGTCCCGCCTCTTTAAGCACCCTTTTGCAAGCCAACCTTTACGTTGTCCTTTACATAAAGTAACTAAGATTGACACCAAGAATACCACTGACAATACCAGCACAAATGAGGAAAAGATAGGTGGCAGGAGACATGGGCACCTCCATGCCCCCTTCACAACTACTTCAATTGATTGGATAATCCAACGAGCTGTGAGTGTCATCAATAATGAGATTGGCTTAAGCGAAAGGTGACTTTCCCTCAGCTCTGTTAACCATTCTGTGCTGCCTCACTACATCCATTGCTCCACCCAACACATCTGGCCACCCAGAATTGTTTTCTCCTGAGTCAAGCCCCAGCCTTGCTCCCTCTGCTGAGGCAGCATGCTCCCTAACTAGCCGGCAACCTTCTGCCATGGTTAGAAACTCCAAAGCGGGCACTTAGAAACTGAACAGTAGAAGTAGCCATGCAAACTGATTACATCTTTCTGATTCCTGTTTCTGCACCCTAGTTAAGTAAATGAGTGACGAAGGGTGAGGAGGTAGACCCCCATCCAATTGTGTGTAGACAATGGGACTGATAGAGGGTTGTCTTTTAAAAGTAAAGGATTCCCCTATGGTGGGACTACCTCCTGTTCTTGCATGCTTTCAGGAGTATTGTGTGTATGATAGCGGACATCAGACA
The DNA here is from genome assembly GCF_031143425.1 of Pleurodeles waltl. NCBI lineage: Eukaryota > Metazoa > Chordata > Amphibia > Caudata > Salamandridae > Pleurodeles > Pleurodeles waltl. The sequence continues at coordinate 281,528,384 of NC_090450.1, forward strand.
ATCTCTGGACCCACCCATGCAGCGCTCCCAAGTTCTGTCACATGCCCCTGCCAGAGGGGTAGTCAGAGTCAGCCACAAAATAATCCTATCAATTGTACCTTGAGCCAGAGTCCTGCTTCGGATCCCTTCACCCGGATTCTAACACTTCAGATCCTAAGCAAAGCAGCTGTTGCCCCTCTTCACAGCCTGAAAGTCAAGCACAGCCAGAGTCTCATCATCTCTACATTGGCCATACTTCTCAGGAGCCAGGGAGAATCTGTGGATGGAGTTGTGTCCAAATGGCCCTGTAGCCGGTGATAAACCTGCACCCCACTTCCTGCCCTTATGTGGTTGTTTTATTGGACATACTACCCCTGTGACTGGACCAAAAGGAAACACAGGAAGGACGATCCAACAAAAACTTGGAATGGCTGGGATGGCATAGAGGCTTCCTCTTTTCCATGACCAATAATATTTTGTTGATAAGAAGGGTGGGAGGGATTGGTACCGGGCCAGCGGGTCAACAAGGTGATTGTATGACTGTGAATTTTACATCGCCCCTGTTACTGCAGAGCATACTCTTTGGACATTGGAGCCACCAAAAAGGCAAGAGTAATATTACATTGCTACCTTTAAGTTATTTTTACAAGAAGGGCTCATGCATCCAACAAGATGATAACTCAACTCAGCAAGGGGTTTATAAATTACCACCACATATCTCTTGTATGCCACCAATACACGCACTATTGTTTCCTCAGGGATCTCAACATGTTACCACTTTGAAGCAATGGCAGATATAGATCGACTTGACCAAGCCATTGGGGCTGATTTGTACTGTGTCTTTGCCTGGGAGGAGGGTGCCCAGTCAGTGAAAGTGCTACCACAACTTACAAGTTGATTTCCTGGAACATGGCAGGGCTACAATCAAAGTTGGCCTGCCCAGGGTGGTGCACATTTATTGATACCTATGATGTGTGTCCATTCGAAGAAGCCTGGTCATTTACACCTTTGCACAATGTAGGATTCACCACATATTTCCAGGAAGCTGTTATGTCAGGGGGAGGTAGACCATCGGGTGGTGTCACAATTTGCATTAAAACTACCATATTATGCAAGACCAATGGAATCAAGTTATCCTCATCTGATTTGATGGGCGTTAATTTGTCTCTTCAACATTATGGTGTTTACAATATTTATAACATTTATTGTAGATCTGTAGACAATAGATCAAAGGCAGAGGTAATTGAGGTGTTGTCCTCGCACCTAGCAGTACTTCCAGTGGAGGTTTTAAAAATTGTGGGAGGCAACCACACTTGTCAATTTGAACCACTTGATGCTAGTGTGGACAGCTGCATAAATGAGGAAGATCCTCTATGCTCCATCCTGGAGTTACTGATACCCCTGTCAAAAAAATGGTCCCCTTTGGCTATACAACTCTACACATTCACATTAAACCAGGGCCTAAAAGCTTGTAATGGCAAATTTAATTCTGACAGGGAGGGCAACCATATGTTTAATCGCCCTCAGATTACAAGCCTCATAGACTATTTTTTGGATCATGTTTGACTCTGGCCATAATTAATTAGTATGGTTGTTATACTCTGGCAAGGCAGCAACTATAACACTCTGGCCTTTGATATGAGATCATTAGTCCCTGTTGCTCCAACTAATCATGATGAGACCTTTGAATGAATGTTAACCATGATCACTAATAGGCACAGGATTAAATGAAGCACTCTGTCCCAATCTAGGGAATCAGTTGAAGAACTATATAGATTAGTTGCTGAGGGTATGGGGGTTTGATGATGCTACTAGACCTGCCATTAAAGAATGGGGAGTTCCTGACCAAGATTAGTATCCTCTCCAATCAGTTGTTTGTGAGACTGAAAGATTTTTTCTATGTGCCAATTAGATGATCAATTAGGGATCCTATTCCACCTACCTGGTAAAACACTTCAGAATGACCCTTACTGAAGCCATCAGACAAAAGGACAGGCCATTCATTAAAGTAATATGGAGGGCGTACAAGGGTACTGTCCAGGAAGCAAAAAGAGAGAATGGGAGCTCAGGGAAAGGGAGGGCCTGTTGGCCACAGCAAGAAGTGGTGACCACTGTTCTTTCTGGAACATTGGGGGTCATTCTGACCTCGGCGGTAAAAGGCCCTTACCGCCGGTCAGAAGTCCGCCATTCTACCACCGCGGCCGCGGTAAACCGCCACGGTCATTCTGACCACCAACTGTGAAACCGCCAAAAACCCGACATCCACGGAAGGCCGCCTCATCAGCGGGTAGCGATAAACTGGAGATGACCAAACCTCCACCGCCACGCCAACACAAACACGCCCATGCCATTCTGACCCACGAATCCACGCGGCGGTCTTTCAACCGCGGTATTCCATTGGCGGTACACACCGCCACGGTCAAAATATACACACAGCTCCAAAACACAGCCACATTGGACAATTTGAAATACACACACCTGATACACATACAAACTCCACTCCCACACACCCAATTAACTATAAAACACACACCCACTTCACCCACAAACCCCTACAGCCACAAATATCTGAGAGAAGGCACAATACACTGAGAGAGAGCACAGGGAACACAAAGCACAACACACACAGGAGCACAACATCATCACCCACACTACATCTACGCACACATCACCACGCACATCACCACAAACACCACCCCACACCTCATCCACACCACCCCATGGCACCCCAAAGACACCCCAGGTCCTCGGACCAAGAACTCAGGGTCATGGTGGAGGAAATTATAAGGGTAGAGCCCCAGCTCTTCGGCACACAGGTGCAGCACACCACTATAGCAAGGAAGGCTGAGCTATGGCAAAGGATCGTAGACAGGGTCAACGCTGTGGGACAGCATCCCAGAAATCGGGAAGACATCCGAAAGCGATGGAACGACCTACGGGGGAAGGTGCGCTCGATGGTGTCGCAACACAACATCGCTGTGCAGAAGACTGGCGGCGGCCCCCACCCACTCCACCCGAATTCACAGCATGGGAGCAAGAGGTAGTAAACATCCTGCATCCTGATGGCCTCGCTGGAGTACACAGAGGAATGGAATTTGGTAAGTCGAATCTCAACTACTTCACCCCCCCCAACCACCAGCATGCCAACCCACACCCCCACCCTCACCCCCAATCTCAAACCCCCAGCACACATCCTCCCTGCCAATGACTCACCAGCACAACCCACCCTAAACAACACCAACCCCTGAATGCCAACACAAACCATAGACACCCATCACCAAAGCATGACCATTGCACATACCCACACACCCCCACCAACCACCCTCACAACACCTCCAACAAGGGAATGCCAGCACTGGGGGACAAGGGCACTCAAAATGCACGCCATGGCACACACAAAAACAATAACCACCCTATTTTACCCCTGCAGGGCCCGAACGCCAACACACCGCCACAGAGGGTCCAGATTTGTCCATCCTACCCCCAGAACAGGCACCCAGTGAGGACAGCAGCTCTGTCGACCTTGAACCTGATGACCAGCCCGGACCATCGGGGACCTCTGGACAGTGGGTTCCCCACACACAGACCCAGGCCACAGCAGACCCAACCCCCTCTGGGAACACCAGCACAGCTCCCACCCAGCGGGCCCATGCCTCTGTCTCCAGGACAGGTCAATCAGCGGTGTGTCCACCACTACAGGGCACCCAGGCTGACCCAACACCCCAACAACAACAGGGACCTGGGGGCAGTGGTAGTGGGCACACCGTCCAGGGGACAGAGGCCCGGGGAAACAGGGCAACTGGGAGGGCTGCTGTGCGACAGGGGGGGAGGACAGGCCCAGGGAACCCACTCTCCAAGAGGCCCTCACCACCATCATGGGAGCATACCACCACTCCCAAGAGATGATGGCGACGGTACTGGCCAGGTTCACCGAGATCCAGGCACAGCAGGAGGAACGCTACATGGGGTTCAGCAATGAACTCCGGAACATCGCTACCGCTATGCGGACCATAATCCAGGCCCTCAACTGGATAGAAAACACATTGCGGGACCATGTGGCACCACAAAGGGCCCCTGTCACTAGCCAGGACCAGGAACAGCCTACCACCTCCGCCGGCGCTAGTGGACAGGAGGCCCCACCACAACGACAGGCCACCAGAACCCCACCTCCTGCTGAAGAACAACCACCCCGCAAGAGGAACCTGAGATCTCACAGGAAGACAGAGTAGGATGCCAACACCCCCGCCAGCCTAAGATCCCCCCGGATGTCATTCCACTGTCCCACATCATCATCCTGTCCAACCTTGAACTGCCCCTGCTCCATCCTTCCACAGGCATATGGACAATGCACCTGTGCGACCGAGAACTGGACTCTGCCATGGACATTACTCCACCCCCACCCATCACATTTTTCATATCATGTACCAATATCTAGCACTAAAAATAAATCACTCATTGCACTGAAATCATTCAGGAGTCAGCCTGTATTATTTACAAATGTATCACACATTACTGTTCAATCATGTTCAGTCAACTTTGTGATGAAAACATACTGATGTCAATAAGCATTAGTCCATGGGCTAACCAAGCAGAAGTCACGCAGTGGGTCATACAGCACTGAAAAGGGAAGGGAAAATCAAACATCAGTTTAAAAGAACTGGGGGGAAATACAAAAAGTAAAGATGCAGGAGGCTTTCAGGAAATGTTAAATGGCGTGGGTGATTCCTACCTGTGTGCTACTGAAAATACTGTTGGATAACTGTGTCCCTGTTGTCTGTGTCGTCCCCGTCGTCTTCCTCCTCTTCACTCTCCACAGGCTCCACAGCTGCTACAACACCACCATCTGGACCATCCTCCTGCAGGAAGGGCACCTGACATCGCAATGCCAGATTGTGAAGCATACAGCAGGCCACGATGATCTGGCACACCTTCTTTGGTGAGTACATCAGGGATCCACCTGTCATATGCAGGCACCTAAACCTGGCCTTCAGAAGGACGAAGGTCCTTTCTATGATCCTCCTAGTTCGCCCATGGGCCTCATTGTACCGTTCCTCTGCCCTGGTCTGGGGATTCCTCACTGGGGTCAATAGCCAAGGCAGGTTGGGGTAACCAGAGTCACCAATTAGCCACACACGGTGTCTCTGTAGCTGTTCCATCACATACGGTACGCTGCTATTACGCATAACATACGCGTCATGCACTGACCCATGGAACTTGGCATTTACATGGGAGATGTACTGGTCAGCCAAACGGACCACCTGCACATTCATAGAATGGTAATTTTTCCTGTTTCTGTACACCTGCTCATCGTCTTTTGGGGGTACTAAGGCCACATGGGTCCCATCAATGGCATCAATGATGTTGGGGATATGTCCAAGGGCATAGAAATCACCCTTCACAGTGGCCAAATCAACCTCCTCAGGGAATACAATGTAGCTCCGCATGTATTTCGTCAGGGCAGACAACACTCTTGACAAAACCTTAGAAAACATAGGCTGAGACATCCCAGATGACATGGCCACTGTTGTTTGGAATGAACCACTTGCAAGGAAATGGATTACTGACAGAACCTGCACCAAAGGGGGAATCCCTGTGGGTTGGCGGATGGGGGACATCAGGGCTGGCTCCAGCTGGGCACACAGTTCATGTATAGTGGCTCGGTCAAGTCGGTATCGTAGTATAATATGGCGTTCTTCCATTGTCGACAGGTCCACCAGCGGTCGGTACACGCGAGGATTCATCCTTCTTGCAAGTCCCAGCGGACGGTGCCTAGGAAGGACAACATGGAGTACAGAGTCAAGCAAATCACAGGTACGTTCACCACAGCTTGCATAGCACACGGTTATCTATGTATTGAAAGGCGTGTATGTGTGGCAATGCAAGGCCTAGGCCTGTGTGACAGTTGAAATTAAGCCATGTGGGCCCTTGAAATGGCGGCTGCCTGACCTGTGAAGTGGGACAATGAGAGGTGAGGTCAATGTGCTGGCGTGGCACACCGTGGCGGTAGGCGGTCGAAGACCGCTGTACGAAGCCGCATTGGTTAACATTGAAGCCTGTGGGTTTCAGGAGCCAATGACGAGGTGCGCCGGCGGTCGCGGTACGCACCGCCGCGGTACGCACCGCTGCGGGCGTGACCGCCATTTTCTATCTGATTAATCACTCGAGACCTGATCTTCCACAGGAGAGGACCTATACTGCAAGTGCTGCTGTGACCTCGGTCTGGAAGTGACAATGGCTGCTGCGACTGGGGAAAGGGCCCCTGCCTTCACGTCTGAAGAGTTGGAGAAACTTGTGGATGGGGTCCTCCCCCAGTATGCGTTACTCTACGGTCCTCCAGACCAACAGGTAAGTACACTGGGTGCACATTGAATGGGCTATGCCTGTGTGGAGTGGGGTGGATGTAAGTTGGTGGGGTGGGGAGCGAATGAGGAGTGCAACGCACGACAGATGAGAGCATGTGCCACATGGCAAAGTTGGGGAGGGGGGGGCATTCACATCTAACATGCAGAAAAATGATGGAATTTCATATCCCACCCTGTACATGTCAACTAGGTCAGCGCCCATCAGAAAGTCGACATTTGGCGTGCCATCGCCAAGGAAGTCCGGGCCCTGGGGGTCCACATCAGACGGGGCACCCACTGCCGCAAGAGGTGGGAGGACATCCGCCGCGGAACCAGGAAGACCGCCGAGTCACTGCTGGGGATGGTCTCCCAACCTAGGAGGGGTGCCAGTCATACCCTGACCCCCTGATGTCCCGGATCCTGGCGGTGGCCTACCCTGATTTGGATGGGCGCTTGAGGACATCACAGCAGACACAAGGGGGTGAGTATCAGCACATTCTGCTATCTTTATGCGCAGTGGAGGTGTCTGGGTGGGGGAGGAGGGTTGTGGGTGTCATTAGGCCAGGGCGCTTTCTGTATTGTAGGCCTCTCCTTTAGGCATGGCCCTGTGCCCCCGCCCCCCACCTCTGTAGGGTGCCAAGTACAGCTATCCATGGTCCTGCATCACCCATGTGCGTGTTTGGTGTCCCTATACCTGTTGGCCTAGTCAGAAGTACTGAGTAGTGTACCCCGATTGCGCGGCTTAGTGCATGAGGCTCATGTGTCTGTCCTCTCCACCAACGGTGTTGACAATGCATGCACTCAACCTGTTTTTATTTCTCCCCCCACCCTGTTTCTTCATCTTCTTGTGCATGTGTGCATTAGCATCATCAGGCGGAGGAGATTTGGCATCGGAGCACGAGGGAGCTGCAAGTCACAAGGCCCCGGTGGGCCGTGGTACAGACACCGAGGGCACCAGTGATACGGAGGGCGAGGGGAGCACCACAACGGGGACCGGTGGTGACACCAGCGACACCGACACATCCTCGGAAGGGAGCTCCCTAGCGGTGGCGGCAACATCCGGGCCCCCCGCCTCTACAGGTACAGCTGCCACCCAGCGCACCAGCCCCGCCCTCCCAGCAGCCCCTCAGCCTACGCTCCGTGCCCGCTCGCCGAAGAAGGCGGGCGTCTCCTTCGCCCCAGGCACCTCAGCCCCTGCCCCAGTTACCCCTGCTGCCCACAGTGAGGAGGTCATTGACCTCCTCAGGACACTCATTGTTGGGCAGTGTACCCTTTTGAATGCCATCCAGGGGGTAGAAAGGGAGGTGCATCGGAGCAATGCCTACCTGGAGGGCATTCATTCGGGTCAGGCTGCCCATCAACGATCGTTCAATGCTCTGGCCTCAGCACTGACGGCAGCCATTGTCCCTGTTTCCAGCCTCCCTCTTCTAACTGCCTCCACCCTGTCTCTGTCTCCTGTTCCTCAGCCTATCCCATCCACACCATCAGACCAGCCTGCACACACTTCAACACCCAAGGGCAGCTCATCCAGACACAAGCACCACAGATCCCACAAACACTCACCCAAGCAACAACCAGATGCAGACATACCAACAGTCACTACCACCTCTGTGTCCCCCTCCTCCTCATCTCCCTCCTCCCTCCCTGTGATGTCTACACTCACTCCTGCATGCACACCGCCATCAGCCAGTGCTTCCATCACCAGCACACCCTCCAGTACAGTCCGCACACGTGCAGTCACCACCCCCACTGCCATTTACACGTCCCCTGTGTCCTCTCCCACTGTGTCTGTCACCCCCTCTTCCAAGACACACAAACGCAGGCAGCCACCCACCCAACAGCCATCCACTTCACAACAGCCTACGGCACAATCACCTGCACCCAAAGACAGCACACCTGACTCTCCTACAACCACCTCCTCTTCCTCCACTCCCGTCACCACTACTCCCACCCTTTACCTTGGTCCTAAAAAAGTTTACCTCTCCAATCTTAACCTCTTTCCCTCCCCTGATCCACCCCCTCCATCTGCTAAGAGTCCCAAGAGCACCTCAGCCACCACCAGCCCAGCTTCGAGTGTCACTGTGGTGCATGGGTTCTGGAGTCCACCCTTTGCCAGCAGTGACACTTCTCTCAGCAGCAAGGGGACAGCCAGCCCCCCCCAGGCAAGAGGACACGGAAAGTCAAGGGCCGCCGTGAGAGTACTGACACGGCTGCCCCCAAGGACCAAAGTTCGGCCACTTCACCTGCCACAACATCCCGGGGAGGCAAGGGCCAGAGAGCGTCTTCTAAGGAGAGAAAGGGCAGCAGGGCGGAGAAGTCAGCCAGCAGGAGCGCGGAGCAGGAGGGCCCCACAAGCCCCATCCCGGCTGTAAGGGAGGACACCAAAGGGCCCAGGACCCCGTCACCGAAGGGTTCTGCAACTGCACAGTCGGAGGGCGACTGAGCAGGGAGTCCAGGCCAGGTCTGGCTCCCTTGAATTACTGGACAAGCACCGCTGAACAGGGCCCGCCGTGCAGAAGAGCACCGCTGAACAGGGCCCCGCCGTGAAGATAGGCACCACTGAACAGGGCCCCGCCGTGAAGATAGGCACCGCTGAACAGGGCCCCGCCGTGCAGAAGAGCACCGCTGAACAGGGCCCCGCCGTGCAGAAGAGCACCGCTGAACAGGGCCCCGCCGTGAAGATAGGCACCGCTGAACAGGGCCCCGCCGTGAAGATAGGCACCTCTGAACAGGGCCCCGCCGTGCAGAAGAGCACCGCTGAACAGGGCCCCGCCGTGAAGATAGGCACTGCTTAACAGGGCCCCGCCGTGCAGAAGAGCACCGCTGAACAGGGCCCCGCCGTGAAGATAGGCACCGCTGAACAGGGCCCCGCCGTGAAGATAGGCACCGCTGAACAGGGCCCCCACGGTGCAGAAGAGCACCGCTGAACAGGGCCCCGCCGTGCAGAAGAGCACCGCTGAACAGGGCCCCGCCGTGAAGATAGGCACCGCTGAACAGGGCCCCGCCGTGCAGAAGAGCACCGCTGAACAGGGCCCTGCCGTGAAGATAGGCACCGCTGAACAGGGCCCCGCCGTGCAGAAGAGCACCGCTGAACAGGGCCCCGCCGTGAAGATAGGCACCGCTGAACAGGGCCCCGCCGTGAAGATAGGCACCGCTGAACAGGGCCCCGCCGTCTCAAGCACCGCTCCGCTGCTTGCGACGGCGGGGCCCAGCGGAGCAGTGCTTGACAGGAAGGGCCCAGCGGAGCGGTGCTTGAGACCGCTGGGCCCCGCCGTCTCAAGCACCGCTCCGCTCGGCCCCACCGTCTCATGCACCGCTCCGCTGGGCCCCGCCGTCTCAAGCACCGCTCCGCTGGGCCCCGCCGTCTCAAGCACCGCTCCGCTGGGCCCTTCCTGTCAAGCACTGCTCTGCTGGGCCCTTCCTGTCAAGCACTGCTCCGCTGGGCCCCGCCGTCTCAAGCACCGCTCCGCTGGGCCCCGCCGTCTCAAGCACCGCTCCGCTGGGCCCTTCCTGTCAGGCACTGCTCCGCTGGGCCCCGCCGTCTCAAGCACCGCTCCGCTGGGCCCTTCCTGTCAAGCACTGCTCCGCTGGGCTCCGCCGTCTCAAGCACCGCTCCGCTGGGCCCCGCCGTCTCAAGCACAGCTCCGCTGGGCCCCGCCGTCTCAAGCACCGCTCCGCTGGGCCCTTCCTGTCAAGCACCGCTCCGCTGGGCCCCGCCGTCTCAAGCACCGCTCCGCTGGGCCCCGCCGTCTCAAGCACCGCTCCGCTGGGCCCCGCCGTCTCAAGCACCGCTCCGCTGGGCCCTTCCTGTCAGGCACCGCTCCGCTGGGCCCCGCTGTCTCAAGCACCGCTCCGCTGGGCCCTTCCTGTCAAGCACCGCTCCGCTGGACCCCGCCGTCTCAAGCACCGCTCCGCTCGGCCATTCATCTCAAGCACCGCTCCGCTGGGCTCTTCCTGTCAAGCACCGCTCCGCTGGGCCCTTCCTGTCAAGCACCGCTCCGCTGGGCCCCGCCGTCTCAAGCACCGCTCCGCTGGGCCCTTCCTGTCAAGCACCGCTCCGCTGGGCCCGGCCGTCTCAAGCACCGCTCCGCTGGGCCATTCATCTCAAGCACCGCTCCGCTGGGCCCTTCCTGTCAAGCACCGCTCCGCTGGGCCCCGCCGTCTCAAGCACCGCTCCGCTGGGCCCTTCCTGTCAAGCACCGCTCCACTGGGCCCTTCCTGTCAAGCACCACTGGCACAATGACAGTGCCGGATCTGTGTTGAGCTACTGTTCACGGTTCACTGTGCCCACCATGCCTCCTCCTTGACCAGTGGAGACTGTTATCCACCTGATGGACTGTGGCTTTGCACTCCCCAGGATTGAACAGTGGGCAAGCCACCCACTGTAGAGACATTGAGAGACTGTGGCTTTGCACTCCCCAGGATTGAACAGTGGGCAAGCCACCCACTGTAGAGACATTGAGAGACTGTGGCTTTGCACTCCCCAGGATTGAACAGTGGGCATGGTGTCCCCTTCGTGGATCTGGCGTCGTGGACTCATGTGGCTTCCCTTCCCTTCCCTTCCCCCTGAGGTGCCTGTAGTTTTGTCATCAGATGCCCCTGTAGTGTTCTCTCCAAAGGACTCAGGTCTCCTGTGTGGGCTTTGCCCTTGTGTTTATACACTTTGGCCCACGGACACTTAGAATGCCATCAAATGTGCAGGACTAATTGCCTCGGTTTCTCGATTGAAGAAAATATTTATTTTATTTTAAAAAAAATGTTTATTGCTATTTGACCATGAGTTATCAGAGGCTATTTTTTACATAAATTTTGATTCACAATTTATTTATGTCTTTGCATTTTTCGAGGGGGTTTGGGTGGTGTCACTGTGACTTGTTGCTCTGCATTGGTGTGTACATAGTTTGGGGGGGGGTGGGGGTCGCATATGTGTGTGCCGTAACCTTTCCTCCTCCCCCCTCCCCTGTGTCGTAGGTGAAGTACTCACCGTTGTCGTCTTCGCCGGAGTTCGTACTCGTGGTAGATGAGCAGGTAGACGAGAGCAGGTAGGATGTTTAATTCGGGTTCCATGCTGTCATCCGTCCTCGTGGAGTGCATAGAGGTGAGCGTTTTCCCGTTCGTAGTCTGTTTCCGCCGTGTTTTTATCGGCGGTGCTCCCGCCCGGAAAAGGTGGCGGATTGGTGAGTTGTGATAGGGTGGGCGGTACATTGTCTGCCGCCTGTCTGTTGGCGGTGACCGCCGCGCTGTTTGTTTGTACCGCCGTGGCGGTCGGAGTGTTAATGTGGCGGTCTCTGTTGGCGGTTCCCGCCAGGGTCAGAATTCCATTTTTTGGCCCGCCGGCCTGTTGGCGGGTTGGCCGCCGCTTTATCACCGACCGCCAGGGTTAGAATCACCCCCATTGTCTCTAAAGGCAGTGTTGAAGCTTTTTGCCCTGTCGGAAATCACCTTTTGATGTCTGATTGAGTTGCTCACTTTTCAAAATTGCTTTCTACTGCTGAACATAATAAAGGCCCTGTGCAGGTATTAAGTAAGTCATGTATCAGGAGACATGACGGTACCCAACAGACCTCGAGTTCATTGCTGAGGGACCAATTGGCTGAAGTAAGCTTCAGCCCAGAGGAAATAAGACAAGCTATATGTAAAAGTGTTCCGCACAAAGCACCAGAGCTTGACAAGGTACGAGGGGATCTCGACTTGGGCAAGATAGATGTCTGGTGCCCGTATTGTTCCTTAATTTTTAGTGCCTTAATGAAGGGGGTGTCCATTCCACCAACCCGGGCCAGGGTAAAGATTGTTCCCATTTTTTAAAAGGGTTGATGTGACCTACACCTTAACTATAGGCACATAAGCATTATTAATACTTCCTAAAAGCTTTGTGCCATGGTAATTCTGGGCACACTGCAAGACTGGATGACTGCCAAAGAAATATTGCTCATCTTACAAGCTGGCTTTAGAGAACGCACAAGGACAGTTCACCAGGTGCTTCAACTTCAGTTGCTGTACTAGAAGACTGTTTTATTATGAGGTGGTCTTTGTAGACATAAGGTCTGAGTTTGACCTCATTCCTCAATCTACCTTCTGGCAGATTTTGACTGACATAGGGGTCCCACTGCAAATACTGTATATGGTTTAGAGACTCCACAATAATAACTTTGCACATGTAAGATGTGGGCCATCTGGGGAAATGACAGACCATTCCCAGTTGATAGAGGAATTAAGCAGGGCTGCATGCTTGCACCCACCTTATTTACACTGTTTATTAATGACCTGATTACCTTTGTTGACTTCAGCGACTCGGACGCCCCACATCTTGCAATCATCAGGGTGCCTGCCCTAATGTTTGCAGATGTTACTTTCCAAATCTCCTGTGGGGTTACAGAGCATCCTTGACACATTTGACCACTTTTGAAAGTTAAGGGGCTTAGACATTAGTATTGAGAAAACTAAAGCTATGGTCTTTAACTCCTGTCACTCTACTCGCTTTAATCCCACATTGAGAAGGCTCTCCTGGAGTGCATAGACACCTTTGTTTACTTGGGCAGAACCCTATCAGAGTAATTTGACTGGCAAACACACATTGCATAGTCCAGACTTAAACTAGAGCAAACATATGGGGGCATAGTGAAGATGCAGTAAGGCTCAAAATTTCACCCAATCGCTCCTGCTCTACAAATTCATAACAGTCAGGACCTGGAAACTGCCTTGTATGGCAAAGAGCTATGGGGCCATAGGGAAGAGTCCTCTATGTTTGCAGTAGAAGCAGCTTCATGCACCAATTGACTGGTCTTCCCATTAGTGTACAACTTTTGCATCTGAGGTTAGGCCTGAGGCTAAGAAACATTGAAGACAGGGCTAGTGTAAGTCCAGTCTTGTATTGGGGAATGTTCTGGGCTATGCCAGAGCTTTGTGCATATCAATCAGGCTTAGCCGAGGTGCTACATGTACAGGGAGCAGGCAACAAACCTTGGCTAAGAGACATAAAAAGAACTCTCACTAGGATTGAACTGGATAGAATGTGGGATATGCCTGCAGAGACAAGCTTGCACCCTAAAGAAGTCTTTAATGAAAGCCTATTGGCAGCATAAGCAGAGCATAATGCAAAGCCAGTATAGTTTAGGCCCCTTGACGTCCAACTTTTTAATGATAAAAAATAGTTTTGAAGTGGAGAGGTTCCTAGATGATATAAAACCAGTAAATGCCAGGAAGCTCTATCTGCAATTCAGTTTTTTTGTTTAACTTTGCAGCTCTTCTCCTTTACAGCGAGTTGGAGACATGAACCTGGGCCAAGAGGCAGACAGTGCCCCTTTTGTACCAATTTGAAAGAAACATTTGAACATGTTATACTCTTCTGCCACACTTACCAGAACATTAGGAGAAATTGATTCTTTCCCTCTACTGGAATATGTAAAATATAATTTTTTAATTTAAAATGTAGTATTTTAGAATAAAACCTAGATTGCTGAAAAAGGCATTTGCTATGGTTTATTATGTCTATTTATATTTATTGTAATCCATATCTTGGTTTTAGTAACCGTACAGGGATGTTTTATGCACGTTGATGGCATTTTGTTGAATAAAGGTTTTTTTTAAATAAAAATAAATTGCAATCCATCATTTCTTGGATAGACAGTGTGCTAAGGATAATTTAGCATATCTTTCATTGTTTGTCATGATTAATACTTCATCCTGTCTCTAATCGCAAAAATATGCTCTGCAATGAAGTCCTGATATGAAAATAATAAAATTCAACCTAATTTTCAAAAAAATTCTAAATTAAGTGATGAGCAGTATCTTTGGCTTACACACTACCAAGTCAAAAGTCAATGAAAGTCTTCATATTATTAATCTAT